>NC_059388.1:21004478-21621978 GCF_019703515.2 Myxocyprinus asiaticus
GAAAATGATTTCATTAATAAAGCAAAGGCAGTTTTTTTCCACATTGGATAAAGGCATCTGTTAAATGATTAAATGTAGAATTAAATGTAAAAAGTTTTCTTTAAGAGGCAGGATAAGTTTATATTAGTTATAATTAGCTTCATGTAAAAATAGTTGAAGTCTTTGCTATATCTCCATTTTAGATGGTTTGTGTGTGTGTGTGTGTGTGTGTGTGTGTGTGTGTGTGTGTGTGTTACCATTAATGTTAGCATTAGCTAACCTCTGTTTACACTAGAGAGACTGTAATAAGTATACTGTAAATTACTATGGATAAAGCATCTGCTGAATGACAGCTTATTTACTTTCTTACTAAATATAAATAAGTCAGACAAGTCATTTGTATTGTGCTTATTACGATACACATTAAAAGCAGTTTTACAGAAAATCATGATGTAATGTACAGTACTGTGCAAAAGTCTTAGGCTCATAAGATGTTTCACTAAAACATTTGTCTTAAGATGGTTATTTATATCTTCAGCTTTAGTGTGTCACTAGGAAATATAAATTTTAGACTCCCATACATTCTTTTTGCAAATAGGAAAGATTAGAATAGAAGAACAGGGAGCCCTGCAACAGATGTCATGACCCCCACAGAGCTCCCCTCTGAACATTGAGTCTGTCTGGGAGTACATGAAGAAGCAGAAGCATTTGAGACAGCCGAAATAGATAGAACTGTGGAGAATTCTCCAAGAAGCTTGGAACATCATATCTGCCAACAACCAAGAAAAACTGTCCAGGTGTATCTAGGAAATTGGTGCTGTTTTGAAGGCAAAGTTGGTCAAACCAAATATTGATTTAGCTTTTTTTTTTTTTTTTTTTTTTTTATAACTAGACTTTGTATGATGTTAATTGATCAATGAAAACTGTTCATGAAATTATTATTGAAGAAATCCTTACTATGCAACATTTTTCACGAGTGCTTAACTTTTGCACAGTATTGTATGTAATGTCTTAAAGGGATAGTTCACCCAAAAAGGAAATTCTCTTATTTACTCACTCTCATGCCATCTAAGATGGGTATGACTTTCTTTCATCTGCTGAACACAAAGTTTTTTTAGATGAATATCTCAGCTCTGTAGGTCCATACAATGATGGTTAAAGGTTATTAAAATGGCACGCTGAATCTGAAATAAGTTAGTTCATATTATTAAAGATGCGCTACTTGTGGAATTCCTGGAATGTCAAATCAAAAGACTTAATTTGAAAAAGAGCTAAATAAAATTGGTTTGCATTATGTTCTATGTTATGCCACTAAGATTTTGAAACTGACGGTATGTTTTCCTTTTCTTCCATTTCCTGTGTCTTTCCTGTCATTTTCCTGCTATCCCCTATTTCTCTCTCTCTCTCTTGTTCTCTCTCTCCATTGCTGGTGTATCTGGACACATGGGTGTTTGGAATCCCCTCCTCCCTCTCCAAACAGAAAACAGCAGCTCAGTAGAAAGTCTAAATGTAAAGGAATGGCAGGATGGACTCAGAGCACTTTTACCTAACATAAACATTAACTTCGGTGGACTACCCAGTTCCTCGTCTTCCTCGTCTTCATCCTCTTCTTCATCCTCCAGCATGAACCACACAGGCGGGATCTCACACAGCCTCAGTTGGGATGGCACAGCTAGCTGGATGGACCCTGCCATCATCACAGGTGCAGTCAGCATGCCAGTTTTTACTAATCGACTAGTCCAACATCTAGCTAGTTAATTAGTGAGGTCAACTAGTTTATCTTGATTTTTTTTTTTCTTATTTCTAATTTTTTCGTTTTTATATTTTTAGCTGCGGTGCAGTAGTGTGCTGACTGCATGTTGTGCTGATAGCACAGTAAAAGCCTCTGAAAATTCTCTAGTTTTTACCAGCTTCAGGATTTTGCAGTGTACAAATTTAGTCGGTCGTCATTCTCAGGCTTGTCTCTTGAGCACAGGAATGAGATAAATGAGATAAAAGATTCCCTTTAAGTTAATCTGGCTGACATTTTTATAACAATTCTGTTTGTCATCTTTCGCCTGTCATTCTCCGTTACTTTCACAACAGAAAGTTACACGTACGTTTTGTCTTGTAAGGGAGATGAATGTTTCATTTAGGCCTTTAAATCATTTATTCTGTAACCTTTACACTAAAAATGTCATGAGATGTTAAGCCATTTTAAGGGCCACAGAAGAAGTCACATATTTCAGATCACTTCTCTAGAAAGCATCCATGTGGACTAAATCTGACATCATGCAACAATAGTTTACAAGTACCTAGAGTCAATACACAGTGATACGTATAGTGCAAATTTGCTGCTTGCTTGTGGCATGTAACTTTAACATTGAAGTAGTTTCTTTTTCCGAGTAGTTGACGAGTGACGTCTTATCAACATTTATATGAATCTGTAAAATACATGTATACTCACTGAGCACTTTATTAGGAACACTGTGGTCCTAATAAAGTGCCCGACGTGGTCTTCTGCTGTAGCCCATCTGCCTCAAGGTTCGACGAGTTGTCAATAATCTGCGATTAATCACGATTAAAACATTTAATCGACTGGCAGCACTAATATATATACAGTTGCAATAAAAATTATTCAACCCCCCTGACCAGCAACACATTCTGGTGATGTGAATTAAAACACATCAGCTAAAACCACAGTAAACAGTCAAAGTAAGTTTTTAATACACATTTGAGTGATTTTGAGAACAAAGAGTTCAGTTTACCCAAATTTTAAAATAAAAAATAACTCATTCTCTCCACAAATGTCATGTCAAAAATATTCAACCCCCAAAGTCAATCATTTGTGGAGCATCCTTTACCCTTAATAACAGCAAATAAATGTTTCAGGTAAGTGTTCTCAGGCTTCGGACACCTCTCTATTAGAATTTTTACACATTTCTCATGAGCAAAAGCTTCCAGCTCATTGACATTCTTTGGTTTCTGTGCTGCCACTGCTTCCTTGAAATCCCAAATAAGGTTTGCAATGGGATTTTAATGATGGACTGAAAGGGCCATTTAAGGACATTTCACGACCTATCCCTGAACCAGATTTTGGACAACTTGGATGTATCCTTGGTGTTATTGTCTTACTGGAAATTCCAGTGATCACCGAGCTTCAATTTACACACTGAAGGCATCACATTTTTCATGTAAAAATGGCCTGATACCTGAAAGAATCCATGGTGTCAGTCACATAGTCAGGATAGCAGTTTCCTCCAGCTGCAAAACACCCCCATATCAGGACTGACCCACCTCCATGCTTGACTCTGGGGATGGTGTCATTCTTGTCATAACCTTGTCATCTTACTCCAGACAAACTGCTGGCCCATGGGTCTAAAACTCATTTTCAGTTTAGTGTCATACATTTATAAAACCTTTTTCCAGGACTCCACAGGTCTTTCCTACTTCTTTCCTATTACTTCTTGAATATTGAAGTCAGCATTTCCCTTGGTGAAGTTTTGCTTTCTTCCACACCCCAAGAAGGTTGCTGTTGTACCATATTTAAAAATTTTTATGAATGGTGCTGCCAACTTTGTCTATTGGAAATTGAAGTGCCTTGGAAATGTACTTTTAGCCATGACCTTTCTTGTGTAATGAAATAATCTCCTCTATTAGCTTTTGAGGCAGCTTATTTTTAATTGCATTTTTTGCATAGAAATACATTTTTGCTTACAACGCTAAACTTAAATTTTAAAATTTAAATAAGTGCCATTGCAGATTGATGACTTCATTTTTTTTTTTTTTAGACAATTACTTGTGTAGCCTTACATATTTAAGAAACGGCTACATGCAATAGGGGTTGAATAATGGTATTTTTAAAAAATCCTGCTATTTAGAAATATTAGGTTATATATTCACACTATGACTTTGAATGTGTCACTCAACTGATATAGATGTAAAGTTTAAAAATTCTGGTTTGAACTGACAAAGTCTACGGTATCTCAGATAACCGTTCTGTACAATTGTTGTGAGAAGAATATCATCTCAGAATGCTATTCTGAGATGCGGGTTGGCGCTGTTTTGGTGGCACGAGGGGGACCTACACAATATTAGGCAGGTGGTTTTAATGTTGTGGCTGATCTGTGTGTGTGTGTGTGTGTGTGTGTGTGTGTGTGTGTGTGTGTGTATGTGTATATATATATATATATATATATATATATATATATATATATATATATATAATTAACCATTTATTTATTTACTAACGTGTATGAATGTATGAGGGGGAACCTTTTTGCCACGTTCACTTTAAATGGTTTTACGGTGTGACAAATTAATTTTTTTATTGTACAAATTAATATGAGATCATAAAATTGGCATGCATGATAATTATGAGTTAGTAGTGTTTTGAAATGCTTTGAGTAGTTTTAATTGGACTATATGTGAAAGTGTTTATAAAGAGAACAAAGAGAATAACTGAATTGAAGAGCTGTAGTTGTAAGTAATCAATAATTTAGCAAAGTTGTGCCATTTTTCTCTGCTGGGAGAGGCAATAGCGACATCTTATCTATAGCTCCCTAAGGTTATAGTTGCAATCTGTATGGATGTCATGGTTGTTGTGTGGGTGTTCACAACGGCTGCCTGCAGCATCCATCATCTGCAGGGGGTTTGGGATTAATGGCTCGCATCAGGCTGCAATGTTTAAGTGTTGCAAAAAGCACCCCAAAATGCCCTGTTTTCTTGGTAATTAATGCCATTATGACTACTGATTTAAGAATGTCGTCAATAATATTGCATGCATTCTAAATATATTCATAGTTGGCACTAACTAAAGAACACTGGATTTGTTGAAAGCAAGCAAATTTTTTGCTCAGTTATAGCCATTGTATGTAACCCTGTAAATAGTTTGTGATTTCAGATCTGTTAATGATTGTAACTATGTACAATCTTTTATGGGTTGTTGGTAACATCAACAAATATTTTATGGTAAAATATATAGCCTATGAATGTATAAAAGGATGTGTACATTTTGACTCCTCTAAATTTTTCATAATTTGAATCACCTTTTTGCCTTCTAATTCATTTCATTGGCCTTGTTAGACAAATTTTTCAAATATTTAATGTTTCTCTTAAAAATGCTGTTTAACCCTTCTGTTTTGGAGAAAATTCCAAACAACCATTTTGTTCCTGGTAGAGTGCAATAGATATACAGCACCTTTGTTTTGATAATAAACATGAACATTACCTTAGGCTTGTTTTTCACACAACCCAAGTTTTTATAATAGCATTTAATCTGGAATGAATGCCACCTGAATGTCATTGATGTTACTTTTTACAGTAGGTGTACAGTAAAAAAAAAAAAAAAATGATCATTAGAATACTTACAAATTGTATCTGTTTGAGAAAAATTTACAATCATGTATTTTATTCAAAAACATCTAACTATATATATACATATAAACGTCTGCCTAGTGGATATGATCATGCTTTTTGTGTCTGTAGCAATTACTTTGCACATTTACATTTTCCACTGACCATGCAAGATGATTGTGATTGGCGCCAATGCACAGTGAAGTCTGTTTGTCCAAGGCGACAATTCTGCATCTGGACTCTTGGCCTAGCGCAATACTTGTCCAAGAGAACAAGTCTTTTTCCGAATTGTGAGCGCGCAACACAGTGTCTCATGAAAAGGAGACATAAGCAACTGCGTATGACGAGACATTTTAGAGTTGCCCAAATGACTATGAGGCCCAAATACTCCAAATTCATGATCAACAGATCCATGTGCTTGCACGCTTGTTCGTCTGATTGTGTTTAAGAGCATACAATTGTTGAAGTAATTCAGCAAAAGGACGTCGTTCTGTCTCAGCGGAGAGAGCGCCTCAACAACACATTTGGTAAATTTGCGTGGAGCCAGGGACAAGCCGCAAGAAGGACCTTAATCTGAGACACCGCCCCCTCAAAGGCGTATTTCAAGAGTAGCTACCGCTGAATGTGAACTATAGCAGTGCTCTGTATCCCATCCTTGCTGGAAATAGGGATCAATGAGTAATCAGTCTCAATGACCGATGCTTATATAAAACAGCCCTCATGCCCATCAGACAGAGGGATATATCACTTGTTTATACATGTACTTGTGGAAACATTAGCAAAGCGTCATATTTAGACTGTGTTAAGAAAAATGCTCTCTTAGTTTCTTTTCACTCAATGAAATGCACACCATAAAACACAACACAATGCACAATATCAAACATAAATCAAAAAGAAATAATCCACTCCCTGTTGAGTTGTGCAGTTTCAACGACAAAGTGAAGATTTGGGCATCCAGAGCACAAGAAAATCACGACGCTGAAGAGAAAAATTATGATGAAATGGCACTGTGCTCCAGATTATAAACCTGCGATGATGCACGCATCAGGGGCCGACCGGCAAGCGGCACCAGCCAATAGATTGCCGTGATTCTAAAGGGCCACATAGATCATCACTTCTGGGAGGAGTTTCCCATAGTGTCAGCTACTGACGCAGCATCGAATTGTCCAATTGAATGGAAATCCTAATTTATTAATTTATTTCAAGGCATTTTGACCAAATACAGGATTAAGATTTGTTTTTCATTGATTTTCACTCTTAAATGGGTCAAAAATGGCATGAACACAACAGGATTTATAGCATGCCGTTATGAGTTTGAATTGGTTAGCAATTTTTGTCACTTTGTATCCCCCAGGTATCCCAGCTTCCTCAGGCAACAGTCTGGACTCTCTGCAGGATGACAATCCTCCACATTGGCTCAAATCCTTGCAGGCACTCACAGAGATGGATGTCCCTTCCAGCTCCACAGTGCCCCCACAGCCCCCACACAGCGGGCCTTTTGGGGCCCAGTTCCCCCACAGAGCCGGCTGGGCCCCTTATCCAACCACAGCCTCGGCTAACCCTGCTACCCAGTTCCACTTACCACCTCCAGGGTTCCAGTCTGCCTTCAGACCCTCAGCCCAGGCCTCTACAGATCTGCTACAGAGTGCCGGCATGGACCGCCATTAGAAACTGTGAAACTAATCCCCATCCTCCACATCACAAAACACACAGCAAACAAAACAGTCGAATCAGTACAAACCTATTAACAAAATAACAAGATTTTGCATTTCTTTGTGGCCATTTTTTCCCGTTTCTGGATTTGTGTTTCTCTTGGTTTAGTCTTTTTTTTTTTTTTTCTTGTTGCCATAGTGTACTGTTCCAGCTTTCCCAATTGAAACCATCACATAAACAAGCCAGTTGTCAAAGCAAAGCCTAACAAGTAAGTTTTTGAAAGGTAGGAGATCTTTTAGAGGCTTAATCAGACTTGTTAGAACGTAGTATGCAATATGTAGCATTAACATCAGTGCATTAAAAGGATAGTTCACCCAAAAATTAATATTCTGTCATCATTTACTCAGGGGTTTATTGCTTGCTTGCTTGCATCGATCACAAAAGGAGATGTTTGGTAAAATGGCATCCTCAGTCACCATTTTGCATAACATCTGCTTTCGTGTTCTTTGGAAGTAAGAAAGACATGAGGGTGAGTAAATCATGATAGGATTTTTTTTTTTTTTTTTTTTAGGTGAACTAACCCTTTAATTTTGGACTTGTATACCAGTACTCAAAAGAGCATTGTCAATGGAAAAGATGTAGAGGTTTTATTTTATTTTTTTATTCCATTGAAACAAAATGGAAAGATTCAAAAGAAAGTTTCTTGATTGGAAACAAATCTGCCTTCAAAGCTAAACCAAAAAGTACAGCCCCTGTTCAACGTCTGCACAACTGAGTTACTTCTTGTGATGGCTCTTCAACCCATCTCACTCTAAGCAATCAAGTAGATATACCCCCCCCCCCCCAATAAAAACAGGGCTTCAATTCTTTTTGTTTGATTAAAAGGGTACTTCAATTATTCTGAAGGATCAAAGGCATAATGATGAGGTAGTAAAAAGCATAAGCACTTTTTCTGTGGATCTTTGGCCTTTAACTTTGTTCTACCTTTCTTTAGGGAGATGCATTTTTAAGGGTCATAAATGTGGAGCCCACTCTGAATACAGTTATGGTTCGTATCAGCCATACCAGTTAAAAAGGCAATGTCTAAATCTCTTGGATTTTGCCCGTGACCCCTGCACCAAATTGCCTGGTTGGTGAGGGGGGCTTCCACTTTCAATGCAACACCGTAGTTAACCTCTGTATCAGAGGGCGGTGCTTTGCAAAATTAAGAGGAAGGCTGTTATATTAAAGAGCTGGGAAACACTGACCCCTTTAAAGTGCAGGGCTTGTGTAGCACATGAGTTGCCACCATGTGGCATCTTTAAAAGCTGTTCTTGCCTGGTGGGCAAAAGTATGAATGTGGCCTAATCAGTGTTTACACTCTGACTATGCTCCTTGAAGAAACTTGAAAGTATGCATGAAATGTAAGAATTAGATCTAGAGTTGATTAATCAAATTGAAGCAAGGTGATGTTTTGAATGTGAATGCATAGCATGAAACTAAATAATTAACTTGATGTAATTTAGATGGATGTATTAACAAAAAATTGGGATTAAGGGTTTTTTCGAATGTTGACATTTGAAGAGAAATTGGCTGCTTTTTATTCAGACATTTTACTTTGTAGTTGTTGAACTAGTTGTTGAAGTTGCTCTTTGTGTCTGTAGCAATTTGCACATTTACATTTTCCACTGGCCATGCAAGATGATTGTGATTGGGTACTATAATGATGGTAAAAGCTGGGATAGCAGCGCTACTGGGCAACAGAGGTATTGGCAATACACAAGGTCTCTTGGGACCATTAACACTGTTCATCACTCTTACTGCCCCTCCTTACCTTCTCAGTTTTTTTTAATGATCTTAATCATGTATCAGCTGTGTAGGTTCCTGCCGACTGTTCAGTATTCAACAGTATTTCAGAGGAATGAAAAAATTAAAATCTTAAGAAGAAACCAGTACAGTTTAACTTAGGGTTTTACCCAGTACTAAAATGTAAGAAAATTAAAGAATGAAGAGCTAGAGGAATTGTACCTCTCTACAGGTCTGGAGGACAATAAAAACTCAATCTTAAATAAAAGAGGAAATGTGAGCTTGTGTTGAAAGTAATCTTTCTCATTCATCATGCCTTTTGTCAACAGGGTTCCTACATTCGTGGAAAATCTTATATATCAGGTCATGGAAATTAATAAAATCTTAAGAAAAGTCATGGAAATTTCTATAGTGACAATGCATTTTTTTTCTCGTTATGCTCAGCACTGAAATATTTTGTTGGTTAATTTTTGTTCTTTGTGAGTGCAAATTTTGTATATATATATATATACACTGCCGTTCAAAAGTTTAGGGTCACTTACTCATTCTTTATTTTTTATTTTATTTTTTTTATATTTTAGAATAAAGTCATCACAACTATGGAATAACATAAATGGAACTATGGGAATTATGTTGTGACTAAAAAAAATCCAAAATAAATCAAAACTGTGATATTTTAGCATCTTCAAAGTAGTCACTCTTTGCCTAGAATTTGCAGACATGTACTCTTGACATTTTCTCAACCAGCTTCTTGAGGTATCACCCTGGGATGCTTTTTAAACAGTATTGAAGGAGTTCCCATCTATATGCTGAGCACTGAGTGGGTGCTTTTCTTATTTATTCTTATATAATGTTTTTTTAATTTTTTTTTATTTTTATAAAATTGTAGTTTTGTAATTAAATTAAAATGTTGGCACAATTATATTTTTGTCTTCAAAACTAATTACAAACATTTAAGCATACGCCTTCAGATCAAAAGATTTTTAAGATCATGAGAAACATTTCAGGCAAGTGACCCCAAACATTTGAATGGTTGTGTGTGTGTGTATGTGTGTATGTATGTGTGTGTATATATATATATATATATATATATATATATATATATTCATTATTCGGTAATCTTGGAAAAGGATGTTTGGTAGAATGAGGGTCACTAAAATGCAGTAAAAGTAGAGATGCAGTGATGTATTGCTCAAGGTTATTTATCGGACAATTTTTGACCAAATTGAAAAGATATCGGTTATAAGCATGAAAACACTGATATGAAAAACACAATAATCAAAAAACATCAGTAATAATTATATATATATATATATATATATATAAATTATTACTGATGTTATTGTGTATGGATTGTAATTATCTTTCATTTTGGCTCTTAAAATTTTGGCCAGTCATGTGTTTAACAGATGCAGTCCATGTTACAACGTATCTTTATCGGCGTAACGATTTTAACAAAAACCTATATCGGCCAGACATTTTTATATCGGTGCATCCCTAAGTAAAAGTGAAGGGGGTTTGAGACCTGTTCTGGCCAATATCTTTTTATGTGTTCCACGGAAGTCAGATTGGTTTGGAAAGAATTGGGGGTAAGTAAATTATGACAAAATGTAAATTTTCACTATCAGTTTAATTTTGGACCACTAGATATTACTTGCATACCAGGACTCAAAAGAGCATTTTCAACAAAAAAAAGATTTGTCTATTTACAAATGTAATTGCTTCAAAAAGGAAAGAATCAAAAGAAAGTGTCTGAAATATTTTGTTGGGTTGAAATTGCTCTTTGTGTGTATGATTTCTAGAAAAAGATTTTTGAAAATCCTTATCTAGTAATCACAAATGACTGGAAAAGATCAGAAATTAATTGGTCAAAAGGTGTGGGGACCCCGTGTCTGTCATGCCACAACAACTATCTATTTTGAACCCTTTTTCACCCTAGCATTTCAAAATAGTATGACAGGCCATAACATGATTTCATAATCAATGAACAAAAGAGATTGGCCGTTAGATTCCCCCCCCCCGCCCCAATATGTTTTGTCACATGTTCTCATTCTACCCCCTGAGCACGTGGACGCATCCTCCTCAATTGTGTCAGTGATTGTCAATGAATGCTCCTGCAAATCATGTTCCACTGGCCCTGTTAAAGATTAAGGAAGAAAAAGGAGATGGTTTGTGACACTTGCTGAATTTTTTTTCTCTAGTGGGTGTCAATACCAACCTCCAGTCCATAAGCCTTCAAATGTGTTCAATGCAGCCCAATTAACTTTATCTCAGTAAAGAGGCAGCAGCTCCCAGATAATGTCAAGAGTGTGTTTGCAGTCAGCTTACCGAGCACTCTGCTTTCAAATGCTCAGCACAGCCACTCTGTCATGCTCTCGTCTGTAAATTACTGCAGTGCTGATCTAATTGGCAGTAGAAGCTGCCTGCAAATATGCATTACTGAAACTGCAGCAACTGGGCATGTGTTTTCGCTGGGGTCTTATAATGATCCAAATATGTAATGTATTTCCAAGTGGTAAATGTAGAATTGAGAGCTGTTTTGAGATGTCAATATATGGAGACTGAACGATCAACTGCCTTTTCTGTGGATGTGACTTTATATTGTAGAGACATCTGAGTACGATGAGCTTAATGCTTTTTTCATGTTAAAATGCCACCATTCCTGTCTCTCGCACCATCAAAAGTAGGTTCAGTACTCATTCTCTCAAGGGGGTCTGATGGTCCTTGCTCTTTCGAACGCGAGCTGTTTCTTCTTAATCAGAGGTGGCTATTCATAGCAGTGCACACCCTCTAAATGCATTCAAGTATTCATCAAGCCTCAAACACATGCTACTCTTATTTAAGAGCCTGTTCTTTTTCTTCTTTTTTTTCTTTTTTTTCTTTTTTTTTTTTTTTTTAACAAATGCAGAGAAGTCCTGCTTTCTTCTTTTGTGTGTGTGTGTATATATATCATATTAAATTTAACATGAAACAAAGGCAATCTGAGTAAACACAAAATACATTTTTTTAATGATAATGTTATTAATTGAAGTTAAAAAGTTATCCAATACCAACTGGGCCTGTGTGGAAAAAGTATTTGCCCCCTTAGTTACTAAATCCCCAAATCAATGAAACTGCATTCATAATGGGGTTCAGCTGGACTAGATACACCCAGGCCTGATTACTGCCAGCCCTGTGCAATCAAATCAAAACCTAAATAAAACTTTTTCAGCAGCATGAAATTGGCTAAAGGGTCTCAAAAACACACTATGCCAATGTCAAAAGAAATTCCAGAAATGATGAGGAAAAAGTTGACTGAAATACATCAGTCTGGGAAGGGTTGCAAAGCTATTTCAAAGGCTGTGGGACTCCAAAGAACCACAGTGAGCATCATTATCTCCAAATTGAGAAAACTTGGCACAGTAGTGAACCTTCCCAGAAGTGGCCGACCTTCCAAAATTTCTCCAAGAGCACAGTGACGACTCAGCCAGGAAGTCACAAAAAAAAAGCCAAGGACAGCATCCAAGGAACTGCAGGCCTCTTTCGCATCAGTAAAGGTCACTGTTCAAGACTCCACTCTCAGAGAGACATTGGCCAAAAATGCCATCCGTGGAAGAGTGGTGAGGTGAAAACCACTGCTAAACCAGAAGAATTTTGTCAAAACGCACCTTGATGATTCTCAAACATTTTGGGAGAATTTTCTGTGGACTGATGATTCAAAAGTGGAACTGTTTGGAAGACAGGTGTCCTGTTACATCTGCTGTAAATTAAACACAGAATTCGATCATCATGCCTATGGTCAAGCATGATGTTGGTAGTGTGATGGTGTGGGGATGCTTTGCTGCTTCAGGTCCAGGGTGACTTGCAATAATTGAGGGAAACATGAATTGTACTCTCTACCATAAAATCCTAAAGGAGAACGTCTGGTCATCAGTGAGTTGAAGCTCAAGCACAACTGGATTATGCAGCAAGACAATGATCCAAAGCATAGGAGTAAGTCCACCTCTGAATGGCTCAAAAGAAACTAAATTAAAAGTTTGGAGTGGGCTAGTCAATGTCCTGACTTGAAACTGATTGAGAACCTGTGGCAGGACCTCATGCTCTCATGCCTCCAGTGTGGCTGAACTAAAGCAGTTATGCAAAGAAGAGTGGGCCAAAATTCCACCACAGCGTTGTGAAAGACTGATCTCCAGTTAGCGGAAGCATTTGGTTGCATTTGTTGCTGTTAAAGGTGGCACAACCAGCTATTACGTTTAAGGGGGCAGTTAGTTTTTGACATGGGTAATATAGGTGTTGGATAACTTTTTTGCTTCAATAAATAACATTATCATTTAAAAACTATATATTTTTGGTTTACTCAGATTGCCTTTTTTTTTTTTTTGTATGAGATATACACAAAAACAGAAGAAATCAGGATGGGGCAAATACTTTTTCACATAACTAATATATATATATATATATATATATATATATATATATGTGTGTGTGTGTGTGTGTGTGTATACAGTATATTAGCCTATTTTTATGATTTACGTATTTTACTATCATAACAAAATTCCATCAAATTGAACTGAGTAATCTTTAACAAAATGAAATGAATAAAACTTGAATAAATTTAGGTTTTATTAATTAAATTTTATTGAGTGTTTCGTCACTGCTTGCTGTTATCACATTTGATGAATTTTCCCTCTATTTTTCATCCTTGTACTTTCCTTGGATTTCCTTGGATGGTTTGCACAGTTGATCAGAAATAAATCTCATATTTGTTGCCATGGCAATTTTACTTGCCTTAAATGTCAGGGTGTGATCTTATGGTCTTGCTTGACTGTCATCCTGTGTGATACACAGTATATACTGTATATTATGCCATGCAATCATGCCACAGTCAAAATAACTGATCACATTTTTCCCCCCATTCTGATGGTTGATGTGAACATTAACTGAAGCTCCTGACCCGTATCTACATGATTTTATGCACTGCACTGCTGCCACTCGATTGGCTGATTAGATAATCGAATGGATGATTGTTGGTGCCAGACAGGCTGGTTTGAGTATTTCTGTAACTGCTGATCTCCTGGGATTTACACACACAACAGTCTCTAGAATTTACTCCAAATGGTGCCAAAAACAAAAAACTTCCAGTGAGCGACAGTTCTGTGGATGGAAACACCTTGTTGATGAGAGAGGTCAACAGTGAATGACCAGACTGGTTTGAAATGACAGAGTCTACAGTAACTCAGATAACTGTTCTGTACAATTGTTGTGAGAAGAATATCATCTCAGAATGCTATTCTGAGACACGGGTTGGCGCTGTTATGGTGGCACGAGGGGGACCTACACAATATTAGGCAGGTGGTTTTAATGTTGTGGCTGATTGATGTGTGTGTGTGTGTATGTATATGTGTGTGTGTGTGTATATATATATATTCGTTTTGTGAATCCTGTTTTTTCTTTTCATTTACAATTTTTTTTAGCCTATTTTAAGATGTATTCATAAAATTCCATCGAATTGTGTAATTTTTAACAAAATTAAATTAATACAACTTAAAATATTACGTTTTTATTATTATTATTTTTTAGTTAAAGATTACTGTGCCCAAGATTGTTATGTAATTGGAATGTGTAAATCTTAAAATTATTTAAGTGTGTGAAGATCTATAAATTAGACTATATAATGACTAATAAATGCACTTGTAAGTGACTAGTTATGGACTTGTTTGGCATTAGGGGGCATAAGGCTGATTTCTTGTTCATGTCCCTTTAAAAAAAAAAAAAAACATCCTAGAAATGAACTTGTCAGCTAAAAACAAAAAACACCAATAATTATTGTTGTCCAGATTACATCCTTTTTTATGTTCCAAGTACACTGTGTGAATATGTGGCTTATAAGTGTGAAATAAATGTAGAAGGGGTATTTCAACAAAGCCAGTTAAATGAGCTGGAAAGCACTGTGCTGTTATACATAAGTGGAGTAATCTTTCTAAATGTAGTTGTATACCAGCAAATTATTTATAATGCAACCCGTTAAAATAATAATTTGTTGCTACTGCTGATCTTTATATAAAGACTAAACTAATCATCTAGAAAAACTCCTGCCTCCACGTTTGTATTGTGTTAAATCTGAGTTTGCTTTTCAGCTCATCTGAATGCCTTTGAAATATGCATGCTATATTTATTTGGTCACAGTGAACCGATAACCTATAAAGGATGTAATTTGCACAATACTAGCTTTTGGTATCTTTTGTTGTTAATAAGTTCATTGTTAGTAATAAAAAACAAATGTAAAAGGGACTAAGAATATGAAGTCAGCCAATAAAGGCTTAATAAATGCCTTACAAAGTCAAACAAGTTTATAAGTCACAAGTTAGTCACAAGTGTAATTGTTAGCCATTAATTACCGTCTAATTACTGATCACCTATGGAATCAAAATGTTAAATGTATAAAGGTAAGTATACAATACATGTAAACACAACAATGAGATTTTTTATTATGTAATGATATTACATTCCACATTTTTTATATTTTCCAGGATTTTCTTTCCTTTTTTATTCTTTAACATTTTTACAGTTTACCTTTTTTTTTTTTTCCATGTACTCAACAGACACATTACTGATGAAAAGGATCAGATAAACCTTTATAAGCTTCAGTGTCCCATAAAAATGAAAGTTGCAGTTTTATCGATTCTGCTACTTTTTTCCATTTTATATTTTTACATTTGAAGACAGAAAAAAAAAAATATTCCCACTCACTTTAAATCCAACCCACCCTACTCAAAGAAAAACCTAAACTTAACCGCAAAGGCTACCAACTGTTGGCTGTAATGTAAACACATCTGTATGAATCAAACAAATGGAGTGTGTTTATGATTTCTTGCCAGTCTCAGTGAAGGAAACTGTAATCCTGAGCCCATTCATAACCAACATGCCCAACATTGAGGAGTTATAAAAATGGCCATTATGTGACAGTTGTTTTGTTTTGGCTGAAATTATTTGTTTTAAGCATTACAATGAACCACACAAAGCTTATGAATTGCAGTTTACAACCTGCTTTCCATCAAACCTCACTTTTTTCTGGGACGGATGCCAATTAAACAGTAATTGAAAGTGTTTATTCTTGGCATCTGATGTGAGCATCTGCCCTTCACTTTTTGATATCTTTATACTCTGAGATGGAACACCCCTCTTTGTCTTGTTGGAAATATAGTCTTTGGAGGAAGAAAATGATTTGAAGAAATGTGTTGTTAAAAATGGTAAAAGTTTACATCTCAAATATGACTATGGAAGGATGGTGATTGTTTTTTTGTTTTTTGCATGAAATGAAGGCGAACGTTGTGTACCACCAGTGACTGACCCCATTTACGTTTATGCCTAGAAGCATGATATGTGCACTGAAATAAATAGTATTTTCTGCCTAAGTGTGTCAAGGAACACTATCTTATATAAGACCAGGTGGCTTATTGCAAGATGCCTCTAAAAACAGATTGTTATTGTTTGTTATTATACTGGTGTTTTCTGTTGTGTGCACATGGTAATCAAAGACTCTGTACTCTCAGTGGGTTTGACTGTGGACTTTGTTTTGTAGCAGCAGGGTAAATTTGTCTTCAGGGTCTGCTTCTAGGAGGTGCAAAAAATCCTTGGGAGTTTTTTAAGTGTGGCTGGAAGAGTTCATGCAATTTCATGGACAATTGCATTATCAGCACGCATCCCTTGCAACAAAGCCCTTTCACTTCACTTCCTACCACACTAAGCAGACCACCAGTAAATATCTCAGAAACTTTCAATGAGTGCTCTCTCAAAGATTGCAGAACCCATATTTCATGAATACAAAGTCAACACTATAAGAGGGGGAGAATTTATAGAATTTGGTGGCCCATTCGTCAATTGACTTGCATTGCCATTGTGGTTAAAACTCCATGAAATGGATTGACATTTTTCCTATTGAAAAATGTTGGGCTGGGACTTATACAAATGGCAACATGTTCCATGGATGAGAGCAATTCATTATCTTCCAAAAAAACAAAAAACAAATCCAGCCACTTCCTTAACAATCAATTGATGGTTGTGAAGGAAAAAAGAACAAGCATTAGCATTGCTATTTAGAGTTAGGGGGTGTTTATAATTTAGGTGGAGGGGACATTCTCATTCTAGAAAGCATTTTATTTGACAACAAGTTGTATATGCCCATGTGCGCAAATTGTTTTGTCCATTTTGCCATAATAGAGACTGTCTAATTACATACACTGATCAGCCACAACATTAAAACCACTGACAGATGAAGTGAATAACATTTATTATCTCGTTACAATGGCACCTGTCAAGGAGTGGGATATATTAGGCATCAAGTGAACAGTCAGTTCTTGAATTTCATGTGTTGGAAGCAGGAAAAATGGGCAAGCGTAAGGATCTGAGCATCTTTGACAAGGGCAAAATTGTGGTGGCTAGACGACTGGGTCAGAACATCTCCAAAACGGCAGGTCTTGTGGAGTGTTCCCGGTATGCAGTGGTTAGTACCTACCAAAAGTAGTCCAAGGAATGACAACTGGTGAACCGGCAACAGGGTCATGGGCACCCAAGGCTCATTGATGCATTTGGGGAGCGAAGGCTAGCCCGTCTGGTCCGATCCCACAGAAGTGCTACTGTAGCACAAATTGCTGAAAAACGTAATACTGGCCATGATAGAAAGGTGTCAGAACACACAGTGCATCGCAGCTTGCTGTGTATGGGGCTGCGTAGCCACAGACCAGTCAGAGTGCCCATGCTGACCCCTGTCCACTGCCGAAAGTGCCTACAATGGGCACGTGAGCGTCAGAACTGGACCATGGAGCAATGGAAGAAGGTGGCCTGGTCTGATGAATCACATTTTCTTTTAGATCATGTGGACAGCCGGGTGCATGTGCGTCATTTACCTGGGGAAGAGATGGCAGCAGGATGCACTATGGGAAGAAGGTGGGCTGGCGGAGGCAGTGTGATGCTCTGGGCAATGTTCTGCTGGGAAACCTTGGGTCCTGGCATTCATGTTACTTTTAAAACATACCACCTACCTAAAGATTGTTGCAGACCACATACACTCCTTCATGGCAACGGTATTCCCTGATGGCAGTGGCCATTTTCAGCAGGATAATGTGCCCTGCCACACTGCAAAAATAGTTCAGGAATGGTTTGAGGAACATGACAAAGAGTTCAAGGTGTTGACTTGGCCTTCAAATGCCCCAGAGTTCAATCCGATTGAGCATCTATAGGATGTGCTGGACCAACAAGTCTGATCCATGGAGGCCCCAGCTTCTGCTGCTAACATCTTGGTGCCAGATACCACAGGACACCTTCAGAGGTCTTGTGGAGTCCATGCCTCGATGTCAGAGCTGTTTTGGCGGCACGAGGGGGACCTACATGATATTAGGCAGGTGGTTTTAATGTTGTGGCTGATCAGTGTACATTTGCAGTTAATTTTGTCCACTTTTAGAAGTACACCAACCTATATTTAACCTCAAAGATTAGAGAAAGACTAAAAGCCACAAATCTTTCAATTTCATGGGGTTTTCTAATATCCAAGCACCCATTCTTGGAGGAAACATGGATTAACTGCATACTAGACCAAGTGCTGTATGAGGCAATGGCCACCTGCTCTCAAACATCCCAGAGGACAATGTTCAATAATATGACAAAGTGCCTTTGGACATCCTTTGTCTGATAACTGATAAAGTTATCCCTTCTGGAAATCTGTAAACATGGTCTTCCGGCAATTTAAAATATCCTGGCATGGTTGAATTGAGTGTTATAACTGATTTGCCAGCGACCCTTGATGCATGTCACATTGCAATATGGCTGCTCAAGTGGATGTTTGTTTTTATTGCATGTGAAATAGATATTAAAAATAGGCTTTGTGATTATGAAATTAATGCTACAGTGATCAGGGGAGCATGAGATAAATAATAATGCCATCAGATCACTGTGAGCATCAAAGCTTGAGCCCTGATCTAAAGGGAACCAATCGCATATTGGCTTAGAGATTGTATTAAAGGAATAGTTGACCCAAAAATGAAAATTCTGTTGTCATTTACTAATCTTTCGAAACCCATATTACTTTCTTCATTGGAAATCATAAGGGTTTTATTTTCATTTTTATAGTGAAATACCCAAGCTGCTCTTGTGGTGACCACTGCTGTCACACAATATTTGCAATAAATAAAAACTTACATTTCAGTCTTTTCCTCACACAAAGCTATCAAATGTCTTCAGAACACTTGGAATACAGTACATGTTGTATGGACTACTTTTATGGTGCTTTTCATGTCCTTTTTTAAGCTTGAAAGTCTCTAGACCCCATCCAGTTTCATTATATGGAAGAAATCAATGTGAACATTCTTCACAATTTCTCCTTTTGTGTTCCTTAGAAGAAATAGCCTGATACAGGTTTGGAACAAAATGAGGCCAAGTAAATGATGACAGAATTTTCACTTTTGGATAAAATATCCCTTTAAGCTTGTGCTTCACTCAGTGTTAGGGCTCATCCTCCATTTTGAGGTCATGATACCACATCGCTGCTGTCTCATGTAATCAGGAGGCACTTACATACCACATCCTGTTTTGGGAGTTCCCTTTGAGTCAAACGAGACACACGATTAAACAGAGCAGTAAGCTGGATTCAAATGAGGATTTCTTTTGTCAGTACATTGATGCTTTCAAAAGAAAGTCAGCATGCGTTCCCATCAAATGGAATAAATGCCTCCTTCCAGGCAAGCTTAAGGCAGTAACAGTGCGATGTTGAGTTGTCTCTGTGTATACTACGTCAGTTGTGTCTACAGGGACTAAGTGTTCAGCTGTCTAAAACAGGATATGGCATCTTTCCTTGCCAGAAACTCTCAATTCAACAAAGAGCTTATTTGATTTCCCTCAGGGCAGGGTTTTCATTTTATGCTTTGTATGATTTTTACATTAGAAGACTTGTTTGTCCGTTTTCTCTCTCTCTCTCTCTCTCTCTCTCTCTCTCTATGAAGACTGCAAAACACTCACACATGTTTTTCAGTGAGAATAATGGGTAAAGAATTTGCACGCTCCCTAATCACTCATTCACTGTAATGATAAATGTAATTACAAGAAAACCAAAGCACATAATAAAATGGAAAGCATGTAAGAAATGTTCTCTGACACCATTTGGACTAAATGAAGAATGGAAAAACAAGTAAATGCTTAAAAATGTATCCCCTCGGTTTGGATTTTTTTTTTTTTTTTTTTTTTTTTATCTTCTGGAATATAAGTATTGTTGTTGTTTTTTTTTTTTCATTACAATTTGCTGTACAGAAATAACAATATAATGTCATGAGCAGGCATGTCCCATTCCTAAAATCTTCCAGAGATGCTCATTGACGCTTGAGCAGATACTTCAGCCAGATCCCAAGAGGCATTTTAATAGTCTCCAGGGCCCAACTGAACAATTCAAACACAACAGATCCAAATCTATGCCTCTAAGTAGTTGTCCTCTCATGTGAATGAACACTATGGTCCTTGCGGTTCAGAACTTTCAGAGCTCCTGGGCTTAAAACATTGGCACGAGACCTCCATACACTGGTTATATAGCTGCATGTGGTGCTTTCCAGACACTATTACCATAGACTCCAGAGAGAGGACATTTGGCAGTTTCTAGGTATTGGTCTATATGTCCATATCCATCCATGTGTCAAATGGCATCAGAATGAGCAATGTTGTCTCTATGTTGTTGAACAATGTGCAAGTATTTTCTTAATTTCATGTCATCTTTGTTCTTGTGCTCATAACAACGTACCATTTTCTTGTGCCATATCTCAACAACAGAAAGGCTCACCAACACAATCTTTACAATTAACCATGTATGCCTATTTTTTCATCTTTTTTGTCTGTTTTCTTTTGAACAATTGGGACACTCACACACATGGTTAAAATGGCATTTGTGGCCTGGTTGGTGAGATTAGAATGATTTTATATGAATTCATAATTTTTATCATCAGTTATGGTCTATTTTTTGGATGTATTTTTTCCCCTACTGTCCAGCTGCATGTAGGGATCAGGGATTAACACACAGTGCCATTTTCTTGACGGGACTTGGGGCACGTAGAGCGGGGAATTGGCTGTATGGAGGGAGCCAGTGTACAGAAGAAGCCAGCAATGAGGGACAGGCCCAAACCGCCCCAAGCACAGAACATGGACCAGCCATAACCGTGGCTGATGTCATCTGGGAGACCGTATATGTAACGAGGATAACGGGACAGCTCAAAGTTGATGCCTGCTACACAGGTGCAAAGGGAAATGATGCAAAATGTGCCTGAAAAGAGAGAGAGAGACAATCATGAATTAATACAGAATAGGCAGTATTACATGTTATAAATGTATTATAGATGTGTTATTAAATACTATTGATGATAATTTTTTAGATGAGACCTAAATAATACAATTAAACTAATCATGTAATTGTGTATAGTTTGGATAGCAAAATAAATAGGATAATTAACTTTTAATCAGAAGAAAACGCTTCCCATTACTTTTATTGTTGCCAGTTTTGGTATTTTGGTGCAAATCTGTCACTTGGTAGAAGCTAGCCTAATTACAGTAGGTAGATGTAACATGGACAGTTTGTGTGATTTTCAGCGAGAAAATAGAACCCAGACCACATTAAATACTTGAAGCGGAGATAAACATGGTTTGTGCTGACCACACAATAATATATATTAGATATTATGTATGTTATTGAGCTTATGCAGAAGCTCAAGAAATCAAAATTATAAATTTTTCTTTGAAGCCTGTAATGTTAGTAAATGTATAAATTATATTATATATAATATATAATATTATATATATTATATATAAAATATCATATATAATATAACTGACTATCAGCCGACAGCCTGAATGTCAATACAGTACAATACTGTACATTCTATATATATATATATATATATATATACTTTTTTTATATATTTCTATTTTTTATTTTTATTGAATAATGTGTATCTATATTGTGCGTATTGAATACTGTACAGTGTATGTTATTATTTGTATACTGTTGAGTGTAATTATGTGTATAACAGATGTTTAAATTGTGCTGTGTTAATTTGATGTTATTGTAAATTGGTATATGTCTCATCACTGTCACGACTGCTATGTTGATCGGAACTGCACCCAAGAATTTCACACACCATTGCACTTGTGTATATGGCTGTGTGACAATAAAGTGATTTGATTTGATTTTGATTTGATTTTGATATAAATGATATTATGTAAAACGCTAATTATATTAAATGTAATAATTTTATAATAGTAAGTAGTAATTAATAATTAATAATATAAATATATAATTGCTGTATTATGAATACATATAATAATTATATATATATATATATATATATATATATATATATATATATATATATATATATATATATATATATAAGGGCTGTCAATCGATTAAAAATGTATTAAAAATTAATCAAATGAATAACATATTTAAATATTTGTTGAGAAAGGCCCTAAAATAACAATAATTCAGTATATAATGATTAAATAGTTATAAATAATTATTTAAATTATATATATATTATAAATATAACAGTTCAGATAATTAATATGCATTACACTATTGTTGCAGACAAAAAACGGCTTTAGAAGGCAATTTGTTTATTTCCATATTATTGAACATAAGCCATATCATTACATACAGTCCACAGCAATTCGTCAAGCTGTCTGAGACAGATTTATTATAAGGGCTCTTCTTGGGATGCGCCAATGTACACATGCATCAGACAGACGCTTTTAGAGCATCTCACTTTGGTTGCGTCGCATTATTTTTGCAGCATTTTTAGGTTGCTGTGTCAAGTTAAATGTAGTTTGAAACTTAAAAAAAAAAAACACGTCTCAAGATCCCTGCATTCGAAATTGTGCTCCATACCGCTGTGTTTGAATGCAAGAGCACATCCGTCCTCATCTTTTGCTGTTGCTGTTGTTAGGCAAGCCTGAGTGTGGTTTGCTGTCTGTACAGGTGGGGTTGCCTAAACAAGTGGAGTTTTGCTTACTGTCCCCTGCTGAAAACAGGTGGTACTTCAAGTTCGAATAGCTCTGATAATATTCCTTATTACAGTCCGGGGACATGATTAATTGCATTATTATTTAACACATTATTTATTATGTTAT
The DNA here is from genome assembly GCF_019703515.2 of Myxocyprinus asiaticus. Taxonomy (NCBI): domain Eukaryota; kingdom Metazoa; phylum Chordata; class Actinopteri; order Cypriniformes; family Catostomidae; genus Myxocyprinus; species Myxocyprinus asiaticus. The sequence continues at coordinate 21,027,366 of NC_059388.1, forward strand.
TAATCGCACTGAATTAACACGATAAATCGACAGCCCTAATATAGTGTATATACAGTATATAACAGTGTTATCGAGCCTATGACGTTAAGGGTAACATTAATACATTTCATTGTTTGATCTTAAAGGAACGTTTCAGGTTCAGTAAGCTAAATCGACAGCATTTGTGGCACAATGTTGATTACCACAAAAATTAATTTAGACTCGTTCCTCCTTTTCTTTAAAAAAAAAAAAAGCAAAAAATTGGTTACAGTGTGGCACTTACAATGCAAGAGAATGGGGACAATGAAAGTAAACGTGGCCAATTTTTGGAGGGTTTAAACACATAAATGTGAAGCTTATAATTTATAAAAGCATTTGCATTAATTCTTCTGTTAAAACTTGTGTAATATTTGAGCATTAAAGTCATTTAAATCATAATTTTTACAGTCATTTTAGGGTTTGTTAACATTACGTTGTCATGGTAATGAAGTTGTAAAACTGGCTATAACTTTAAACAGAAAAGGTTTTTAAGTGATTTTATCACATTAAAATCATGTATACTCGCATATCCTTTATGTCTTGTGGCTATATTTTTGAAAAATCTTGTATTTTAACGCTAAACAATTAGCCCCCATTCACTTCCATTGTAAGTGGCTCACTATAACCTCGATTTTTGCTTTTTTTAAAAGAAAAAGAGGAACCAGTCGAAATACATTTTTTGTGACAATCAACATTATACCACAAATGCTTTCGATTGAGCTTAACTTGTATTGAACCCAAAACATTCCTTTAAGGACATTTTGACTTTGTATGGAAAACAAGTTTGGTACAGTTTTGGTTCACCACGTAGTGTCCAAGGTAAAATCTGGGTCCTGAAGCAAAACCAGTTGCGAGCCACTGCTGTAGATAACACTGTCATATCATGCTAGTCGGTAAAGTGCTCTGTCCTAGGGAACTCATTTACTACACTTTTTGACCCAGGGAACATTCAGAGCAGAATCAGCCTGCCATAATCTGACCCTCAGTGCTTTCTGCCTTTATAATTTAGCATCTTAATTGGCTTTTTAATTGCCATCTCATTATTCATGCACAGGGCATCGCATTAATCCTGCACACATCTTAATTGCGTCTCTGCTTCACGCTCTGTGGTGCCGGCACCACACTTATGGGAGCGGAGAGAGTGATGCAAAACAAGTCAGTCACTTCCTTCACTCGACGGGCATAACAGAATATCTAAAATGAGCAATAATAAGGTCACAGACTGTTGATTGATTCGAGCATCTGCATAGTGAGGTGATGAGCTTGTTGGTGCATTTCAAAAGAGCGAGAAGCGACATGACTAGAGCTTTTGTCAACAATATTGGTCGCTGTAAAGTGATTTGCATAGAAATTATTGATGATTGCGCTGTGCTCAGCATACAGTATGTGAGGCCTGAGTGTGGGTGTTCGTACACTGGCTTAAGTACCCTGAGAGCATTTCAGAAGAGGGCTGTATGCTTTCTGGCAAGATAGCATTGCTTGCAATATGTAAGCCATATATGAGAGCATAATGTGCAGTTTTATGAATTATATCTTGATTATAATATAATAACATTTTGTCTGTCTTTATTGCATTTGGAAATATATCCCCAGGATATCAGAAGAAAATAATTTGGAGACAATTTGCACATTGGCAAACCTTCCGACAAACTTGTTTTAACCCTTTGCTTCTTAGTGGAAAATTTGCTCTCTTTCATTATACATAGATTTTATCTAATCCACATTTTAGTCATAACTTGTGTTTTAAATTTTCTGGAAAATGCAGATGGTGCTTGCCCGTGCAATGGTAGCCTTCTGTGTTCATGGCTCATGCGAGAACTTGCAATGTTTTTGCTTTCACTATGTTTCAGCATGAGCCATTTTGAATTAAGTTCTCTCATGCACCCATGAATGCAAGAGAGCTATAATAAATTTAAACCTGTCGTATGTCTTCTGAAGACATGGAATATGATGCACAAGCCACTTTTTTGACACTTTTGGGTGCTTTTTATGCTTTAAATTCACTATCGACTGACTTTGAATGGAAATCAGCATTGCAAATTTTTTTTTTTAAATATCTTCTTCTGTATTTTGCAGAAGAACCAAAGTCATACAGGTTTGAAACAACATGAGGGTGAGTAAATGATGAAAATGAGAATTTTTTTGGTGAACCATTCCTTTAGTTTAAACAACTTCATTTTTTAAATACATTTTACAATTTTATGCTAGTTATGCCGTGAGGGACCCAGCATCTCATTATTGCTCATACTTGTACATACTTTGCACTATGTTGATTGCATTCCCTTTTTAAACAGCCTTTACTGTCCATGCCTGTTTGAATCGACTCACCGCCCATAAGGAAGAGCAGTCCTGCCACATACTGCATGAGGCCACGATCCCAGCAACAGCCTAGCATCCCAATAATCCAACCGAACAGAATGATGGCCACTGCCATTCCCATGAAGCCTGCCGTCATCCTCCGCAGATCTGTGGGCGTCAAGAAATAAGATAAGTCAAACTTTGTGACTCAGAGCTGATAAGGGCACAGAGTGGACTAGGTTGGCACAATGAAGAAGTTTGAATAAATGTTTTGGGCTTTTCACACTTGAAAATTGTCAATCCAGGGTCATTCTGTTTCTAAACACTGGGTTAACATAATCCTGGGTTATCCTGTTCCATGTTTCACACTTTTTATACTTTACCCTAGGTTAGTAATTAATTAAGAGTATTCAGGTTTTCAAGATTTAAAATTTGCATTAATCTGGTGCTAAAAATGACATTAACCCAGGGTTAAACGCAGTGTGAAAAGACTTTGAGTGCTTCAGTGAACCCCAAATGAATTTTTCATGTAAAACCTTTCCTGGGTGAGACTTCAAATATCTTCTAGCATTGAAAACTGAGTCAAAAACTAATATAGCTCTGTAAATATAAAGTTTATAAATCATGCAATAGTACTGATTCCACACACTTGTCCCTATATGTGAGTATGTGGCCACAACCTGTGTGTGGCAGGGCTGACTCTGTGTTAGCTAGAGGGTAGGTCACAGCATTTGGGTTTGTTTACTCTTTTTTAATCTCACAGTTGAATTCTCACAGTAAGGAGAAGTGGCTGGCCCAAAACGCAGGGTACAGTACCTTACACCAGCCAACTGTAAACAGGTCACAGAGTACACCTCCTAGTCAGACACTGCATGAGAATGTTTTAAGAAGCTTTTATTACTTTGAATAGGAATGATGTTTAATTTTAATTTAATTTCCTTTTTGTTTACGGTAATATCAAATCAAATATAAAAAGCAGCCATATCACCCTGTAGCACAAGACCGGTTGCCCACTGAAGGTAAGCAGGGTTGAGCCTGGCCAGTACCTGTATGTGAGAACTCCTGGGGAAAACTAAGGTTGCTGATGGAAGAGGTATTAGGGAGGCCAGTACGGGGTGCTTACCCTGCATTCTGCCTGGGTCCTCATGCCCCTGTATAGTGACGGGGACACTATACTATAAAAAGGCACCGTCCTCCAGATGAGATGTTAAACTGAGATCCTGACCTTCTGTGGTCATTAAAAATCCCAGGACACTTCTTGAAAAGTGTAGGGGTGTAACCCCGGTGTCCTGGCCAAATTTCCCCCATTGGCCCTTCTCAATCATGGCCTCCTAATAATCCCCATCCATTAATTGGCTCTATAACTCTACTCTCTCCTCTCCACAAATTGCTGGTGTGTGGTGAGCGTACTGGTGCACTATGGCTGCCATCGCATCATCCAGGTGGATGCTGCACACCGGTGGTGGTTGAGGAGAGTCCCTTGTTCGCTGTGTAAAGCGCTTTGAGTGTAGTATCAGAAAAAGTGCTATATAAATGTAACATTCATTCATTCAAATCAATGTGAAAACTATTATGTCAGATCTTTATGAAACTGCAATCCCTCATTCCTGTCACATTGCTGTAGGAGACATTCAATAGATTTACCTGTTTGGTACTTAAATAGAAAGTGTCAAATTTCATAAGACAGCTGTCTGTAGTGCCATCCTTGTTTTGTAAAATGTTGCATGAGTGTTTTATAGTCCACTACTATCTAAAATCTTGTGCTAAAGGTTATATAACTCTCACCTAAAAGGGTTGATGGAACTGTTTTACCTTATAGTCCTGTGAGAGAATGTGTTTATGACTATGCAGATATCTTTAACTGCAATATTACTGCAATAAAACAACAAAAGAGCTTTGAAACATACTAGGCAAAATTAAGTATTACCAGGCAAAGATTTTGAGACTTGACTGTTCACTGTTTGTTTATTCGAGCAATCGTTTGTTCGAGCAGACGTACGAGCATTCGTTCAAACATTCATTTATTTTTCTGATCATTTGTTTGCTTGTTCGTTCATTCGTTCGAGCAACTGTTTGAACAACCATTTGAGTAATCATTTGTTGGTGCGTTTGAGCGATCATTTGTTCGATTGATCAATCATTTGAGCAAGCATTCAAGTGCTCATTTGAGTGATTGTTTAATGGTTTGTTCGAGTGATCGTTCCTTGGTTTGTTCAAACGATCTTTTATTGGTTTGTTCTAATGACCGTTCATCGAGTGAGATCATTCATGATCTGGTTCATTCAAGCAATAGTTTGTTCATTCAAACAATTGTTCATTCAAGCGTTCATTCATTCATTCATTCGAGTGTTCATTGTTTGGCCAATTGTTCATTTGTTTGTGTGATCGTTTGTTCGTTTGAGCACTCTGTTGTTCGATCATTCTATTTAACAAACTTTTAGACCATAAAGTTTTAGATCATGAGAAACAAATTACATTTTTATCATAAGGTTTGGTTCATTTATATATTGATCAATGTTTGTTTGTAATGGATTGGAACTTAACTGTGAAGGAATAGTAGCCCACAAGTGCCCAGCATAAATAGGAAATCCATTAATACCTTTTAAAAACCATTCCAGGTTGCACCTCTTAAAGATGTAGGCAAAGCATGGTGTTGATAGTTTTGATACATAATTCCCATACTTCCTTTTGTGTTATTTCGTAGATTTGATGGCTTACTATTATTTTAAAATGTGGAAAAGAGTAATAATAAATAATGAGCAGTTATTTCCAAAAGAGAAGATGATAAAGTCATCTACTGTCCAAATTAAACATATTGTGATTGGACAACAAAAAAGAAAAGGCACTACTTCTGACCACTGGCATACGAGAGTGTTACTGAAAGATTGAGTCAGGCTACAAACACTTTACCACACATTTCAGGGAGAAATTACTAGAGGAAGGTTTTATTTTAGTTTCTTGTGCTGAGACCCATGTAGTGTTTGTCACATAATAATACAGCCTCTGTTACTGTAGAAACTGAGTAGCATCATCTAGTGCGTAGGCAACTGCATGCATTCTGAAACAATAGGTAGTCAAGTATCAGCATGTAAACTGCTATTGTTTATACAGGAATTACATCCATAGCAGGCATCATGCACATCAAATTTAGCCTTACTGCCATTAATTTTGCCTTGCTTCATCCATCTTGACAAATGCGAAAGAGAAAACCCTGGTATCTTCATTCTCAACTAGGTGCAAATTATGGAAAGCCATTTGTTACATGTACATGTTACATTTAAAAGCTGTTTCGCAGAGAATACTGTTGCTCTCCCTTGGGCTTTTTCTAGAATCTATCAAGCATGAGTTGTGCAGAGGTTGTGGAAAGGTTTCTGAAAGGTTCTGAAGAAATTTGCAGTCTGATACTGAACCAAACTGTCAGAATCTTTCGAAATATATGATAACAGCGTTTTTTAGATATAGGAGGAGGAAGAGGCTACAAGAATGTAAAATAATAGACAGACAAGAAGTCACTGTAGTTGGTCTCTCCATTGTTTTTACAGTCTTGTAATTTCTTGTATATCCGTGTTTCTTATCCTGCTGGGCTTCCAGATGTGTCAGGATCTGCCAGTTTTTTGTTTCACTTGTTCCTCTGAGTGCTGAATAAAAAAAGAAGACTTGAAAATTTCTGAGGCAGAGGGTGTAAAATAATTTGTGCCGAAGGATCTTTGATTAATATAACGAGGGGGAAAAAAATCAAACTGGCAGAGAGAGAGAGGAGAATAGATGTATCTTTTCATGGGTGGTGAGTCCATTCAAGACTAGACTGTACTAAAGCTTGTGGTTTCTCAGCATCCATGCAGATTTCTAGAATATTCTATGAATGTCCAAAAAGATGGGCTGCTCCCTCAGGGCTAGACCTGACAGCATCCTCAAAATGAAATCAACTGTAGTACAGTCTCAGAGCTAGTGCTGATCCATATGATAAACTGCAGTTTTTAGAGGTGAGAAATATAATGACATGCTCAAGATTCTTTTGGACAACACCATACCAAATGAACAAAAAACCTTTTTAAAGTCAACATTAAATGGAATTAGTAACCCTTTTTACTTCTGTAATGCAATATACTAATGTATTATGAAAGTAAATAGTAAATAGCCATATTTAGAGCATAAATTAAATCAATAAGAAATCAAAATCGACTGAGATTTGGAAAGTCCTTTTTCAGCCCATTGTCAAATATTCTGCCTGGGATTTTTTATCTTTCCCTTCCCAGTTTGAGCTCTGTTAGCAGCAGAGTTTCTTGTTCAAATTTGTAGACTATTCCCAAAATGATCACAGAACTCATGTATAATTGTAAATCCATTTCGACATCCACATCAGGCCTACATCGCTGTCTGTATATATCCTGTGATAAATCACATTACTTTCTCTTCTTAAGGTTTTTAATCCCTGTAATAAAAGTATTTTTAGTCTCTTCCATTATCTAATGCATAGTCGGTGTGCCATCTTAGGCTAATGTGAAACATGATTGATGATGAAATCGTCATGGTGGATAACATCATACTTAAATTGGAAATGATATTGTGTTGTAATCAAATTGGGATTACACAGCTCTGGTACAGTATGTTCATGAACTGAGAATGGGAAAAGATGGTTGACTAGAGGACTAGTCATCTAATAACTCACTAGTTGATTAGTGCAATTGACTATTTTATCTAGATTTTATTTTTAGATTTTTAATTTTGTGTCTTTCACATAAACATACTGTATGATAACAGAGTTAATTCAGTTGCAGATAATGGTAAATTAAGGCCCACCGTATGGATAACTGGTCAAGGGGGAAATGACCATGTGTTGAGACCTGACAGGCCTGATAACCCTAACCTAACCCTAAACTGACCAATGGTTGCACCTGCTTGGCAAAAACTGAGTGTGTTTACATGCACACCAATACACCAATAACAACCAAAAATACGTTTATTCAAAAAAATCCAACAGCGCTAGAAACTGCATTTACATGAGAGTTGAAATCATCAAATTAATCTCTGCTTTTGATGTCAAAACATAAACAGTCATACGCACAACACTTTTGCATGTTGGATAAAGTAAAGGTGTTTACCTGCAATACAAATTCAGGGTAATGGGCAAAAATCGAACCAATTTCGATCGGTTTATCCATAAACAGCTTTCTTTTATCAGGGAAAGTTCATAAAAAGTTTAAGGCATTTACATTACCAAACACATTGTCAGCTTATAAAGCCTAATCAGTTTAAGAGTTTGCATGTCAACACTTTTGAGGATAAAATATTCACTGGATTTGCCAAAAAATTTTAGATTAGTGAATTCAAATCTTTTACAGATATTCAGAGTTTTGTATGAGGCACGGAGTAGCAAGTAAACTAGATATCCAAAACTTTGTACTTGTATCTTTGTATCTTGCTTTGTTTTCTTAGTTAAGTCTGGGAAACATGTATTTTCACTACTGTAATTTGGCCTCAAAAGATCTGGCTAAACGAGATTACTAACCAATAGCCTTGAAGATCCTGACAGAGCAGCACTCCTGATAGGCCCTCTCCGGCTACCATACTGAAGAGCCAAATCAACAAACCTGCTTGGCAAAATCTGCTCCCCTTCACAAAGTTGTCCCATGGCATCGCATATGTTAGGAGGTTGTGTGTTGTCTTAGCCAAGCCAGACAGCGAGAGCCCTTGCCAGTATCCTTATCAGATGATGTCAAACATGTCTCGAGTCATATGGCAACATTGTTTACAGGCAATAGAATCAGAGAGCGAAACACATGACTCTTTTCATCTCTGACCTTTTCAAGATGGTGCTTTGGAGAGTTGCATCATTGTTAGAGGAAGGTCTTTGTCTGGAAATGAGATGTGTTACAGGGAGCAAATGCAAATTTGACTGCTTGGGAACAAATGAAATTATACTGTGGAGTGCGGTATTCATATTGCTTGTGGAATAATGTGCATTAACTTTATTTCCACTGGTTTAACACTTTCCATTTTTTTTTTTTTTTTTTAGAATGAGGATGGTGAGACTTGACTCATATTGGATGGTGGCGGTATTGATTAGTTTACAGAATCGTCAAGCGAAAGTGAGAAAACTAGTTGGCTGGTTATTAGCCAGGATTGTTTCTGTGGCAGCTTCTTTTTAATTGCATCCCTCCTCTTGAATTATATTATGTTTTTATTTTTAGACAGGACTTGACTGGAAAGTAGTGAGAGGGAACAGGAAATGACTAGACAGGGAGAGGAGGAATTGGATCGGAACATGATGCAGGTGGGAATCGAACCTGAGATTCCCGTATGAGCACCAAGGCTCAGTGTGTCTCGATACTAACTGCTAGGCCAAGTGTTGTTCTTCTTCAGCACCTCATTATTACTTTTAATAGATTTTAACCTGGTTTTTCTATGCAAATATTCATGGAAGCTGGCATTACGTTAAATCGCAAACAAACATTAGAAATAGACAGAATTCTTCTTTGACATTTTTTTTACAATAGTTGCACAGAATGATAGGATACTAAGACATAGATATGTTGCTTTTCTGCTTATTTTACAAAAAACGTTTGGCTTTTAGCAGCTATTTTTGGATGTGGCTTTTAGGGCTGAGTGATAGGACAATGTAACTGGATATTGACGATATCTGACGAATATCCCGATGCCGATTGCAACACTCATTGACAGACGATTTTGTCGATTCCCAATCCACAATATCAGGAATTGACAATAAAAAAACATGGAGCTGGGAAGTAGCCAAATATATTAAATACTGTTGTAGCCCAAATGCAGGTATTTTATGCACATGGCGGGTCATTTTGCTCATCTACCCACCACTGTGGCCGGCTAACTGCAAGATGTCTCAGAATGACACATGACAAGAAATGCTGGTAGACACAATGACATGTGCTTGAAGAAACACACTTTATTATATTTTGAAGAACAGACGAAAGAAAAGCCGTTGATGCGGATCTCTGATGCACTGTTCGTTCAGAGGCGTGCAGTGCGAGCATGTCTCATGAAACACATGTAAAGAGTTCTCATTCTTTTTTGTTTCAGTCGTCTAAAAATTGTTTGCAAGAATAGTGTCGTCTGTGAGAATGCTGCAAGTGACCTCAGACCATCTCAGGAGGTGCTCGATGTTTAGTTCACTATTTCCATGGAGCAGTTTACGCTTAACATGCATTGTGAACGCAACTCTGCAGGGTTCACCTTATAGCCTATACATGTGTATACAACCTAAACAAGTTCACATTGAACCTAAAATGTATTATCATCATTATTTGACAATTTATAATTGTCTTTAGATCTTAATTTGCATTAGTAATTTTCCACCTGTTGTAGAAGGATACTTGCGTGATGGAAAATAAAGGGTGGTTGTATAAACATTTTTGACCACTTAATTTTATTGCTTTTTAATTTAGTTAAGTGCAATTTCAATTTAGAAATTGAGTTTCAGTAATTAATTACATTTTTAAAGCAAAAAAATGTGCCCAGCCCTAGTGGCTTTGTTTTTCTCTGTTTTAGGACCTCATCTTTCTTGGCAGGATTTACCTTCCTGCATTTATTGGAAATACATTTCTGTTATCCCAAAAGTGCTTGTATATTCCAGAAGTTTATAGGTCAAACTGATTCCAAAAGTCTATACAAGCATGTTGTGTTTTTTTGGTTCACGTTTTCATTGAAATGAGCGAGCGTGATTCAGTGCTGCATTGTTGTTGCTTTACTCTCCTTGTATTAAGAAGAGACAACTTTTTCTTGTCACTTTGTTTTCTCACTGTCTGGAATGGCCCTTAAAGATAACCCAGCTTTATTCCATTATTTCATGTCAAGTGCCACTGGGGAGAAAACAACTGAAAACTAAAATTAGATTACAGAAGACGAGTGGGAGAAACTGGGAGAACATCATACTTGTTTGCTGTATGCTCAAGAGGAGCAAGTGTGCGACTGTTTACAAGGTGAGAGGATGTAACATTGCATGTAATCAGCATGACTAACAAGTCTCTGACTATGTTGGGAATACTATAGTAACTATTTCTGCAGTTTGCACTTGGCTATGTTTACTGTATGTATTATGGGGGTTTGGAACAACATGGGGGTAAGTATATGTCAGAATTGTCCTTTTGGGTGAATTATCCCTTTAAAAGCATGACTGGACTTTCACTGCACTGCCATAGTAATGAATTGGGATGCTAACGGATAGCTCTCTCCAGGTAAATTACAACTCCTTGCATTGCTCCTTAGTGGTTAGAGTTGCTGTCAGTCCTGTGGGATCTGCCAATCCGGTGGTGTAAAGTGATAGTGTCAGTGATAGGGGATGGACTGAGGCTATAAGTTGAGGGAGGTTACAGCTGGACATGGCAATGTCAATAAGAGCTCACTCGGAGAGCCACTGTGGGAATTCTTGAATGACAGACAGCTGGCACTTCAGTCAAGCACTGCACTGATGTGTCACGATGGACTGGTCATCAACAGCATTGTCGTGCCGAGCGGAAGTGTCCGACATGTCCTTGTGGATGATGGCTCATGCCTGCACATTGCGATGTCAGTTAACACACCAGAGGATATAGCAAATAAGATGTCCTGTACACATTTATAATGGACAGATTATTACAGAGGAATACTGTGCAACATTCCACTATTTTCACTACCTCTTCTATAGTGATTGCAGCAATTGGGTTGCAACCATCATACTACATGTTAAAGGGATAGCTCACCCAAAAATGAAAATTCTGTCATCATTTACTCACTCTCATATTGTTCTGAACGGGTATAACTTTCTTTTCTCTCTGGAACACAAAATATGTTAGAGCAGAATGTGAGCCTCCGTGACCATTCACTTTCATTGCATCATTTTTGTGTGTGAAACTTTAAAAATGCTACCATTTTTAGGCAGTATACAGAGATATGCAATGCCTGAGGAGGAAATGAATTGTTTTGGAATCAATATTCAGGGAGTAAGGTTAGTTAATTTTGTGGTCCAGCATGCTTTATAGCACATTTACTCCTGATAGTCTGTGAGATAAAGATGGTATCATCTATAAAAAGATCTGCTTGTTTCAGAGACAAATACATTTTATGCATGCTGGCTGTTTACTTTGATAAATAAAGGTTCAAATCTTACAGATCAGAAGGTCAAATTGAACAACCACAAACAAGCCATTCTGGGAGTACCGTAAAATGATCTCAATCCATATCTCCACTGTCATAAAGCGTGCGGTCAACGCTAGAATAAGTAGATCTAAAAACTCTGTCTAGACGTAAAAAGTCCTCTCTGACCTCAAGACTTTAGATTGCTTAAAGTGATAGTTCACCCGAAAAATAAAAACTCTTTCATCATTATCAACCTGTATGACTTGCTTTCTCTGCAAAACACAAAAGGATATGTTAGGCACTGATAGCTTCAGTCACCATTCACTTTGATTTCATGGAAAAACTACAATGAAAGTTAATGGTGACTGAGGCTAACATTCTACATAAGATCTCCTTTTGCATTCAATATAAGCAAAAAAAGTTTGGAACAACATGAGGGTGAGTAAATGATGAGAGAAATTTCATTTTTAGGTGCACAAACCCTTTACAAAGAAAGTACAATGCAGGAAGTGCACATGTAATTAGATGATTCTAGAACCGACAGCAGGGGACCAGGTATTGAAATAGAGAATAGGAGAGATGTTTTTTTAATGAAATGTTGAGGTTGAGCAGTTTTATGGAGTTGTGCATGTCTGCAGTAGTGCTGATGGTGGAAGCCTGATGGCAATCTATCATTTAGACAGTGCCGCAGCCCCGTGCATTACATCAATAAAGTGTTGATTTGTGTGATGACACATGAAGGCATGGTGAGAAAGCTTTTCGTCCTCTATCACGTGTGCTGACATGCACTGCAATACAGTAGAGAAGGCGAGAAGACATGCAACTCAGCACTTTTGCACCAGACCTTTTGATTTAATTTCTTATGCTTTGAATAACTCAAGAAAAGACGTGCCTTGTTTTTTGTTTTTTTATGTTCAGACTGCTTTCATGGGTGGAATTTCAATCGGATTAGGAATACTGCTTCGTAAATCATGCAAGGCTACTCTAAATACCCCATTAAATCGCTTGACAAGTGCATTTTTAAATTGTGTTGATGTATTTAAATTGTTCAAATTGGGGGTGGCTGAAGCGGTCCCAGGCACCCCCTACAAGACTTAAGGGACCCCTCACATGAGGTCAAGTTTATCAAGTCAGTGAAATTAACTAAACTAAAACTGAAAAAAATGAGACCCCATTCTTGTTTTAATACATCCACAGGCTTAGTTGCAATTCTATTAAAAAATGATTTATTTATAAAAAAGATAAATGTATTTATTCCTGAAGGGACTAGCCTCTTAGTTACGTCACAGCTATGAATCACAATTTGCTACTTTGCTAGTTGGTTGCAGGTGGTATTAGAGGGACGGACATTCTCGTTCTTCAAACCATGTGATAGAACAAAATCTGTGTAGTGCAAGATGAGTCATCTCTATTTTTTTCGGTCCGTTTTCCCAGACTGTACATTTTAAAAGCATGTGATTGGACAAAATTATGTGTAGTGCAAGATGAATCATAAATACTTTTTTCAGTCCCTTTTTCCCAATTGTACATTTAAAAAGCATGTGACTGGACAAAAATATGTGTAGTGCAAGATGAGTCATCAATATTGTTTGTCCGTTTTCACCAACTGTACATTTTAAAAGCATGTGATTGGACACATCTGTGTAGTGCAAGATGAGTCATCAATATTTTTTGGTCAATTTTTACCAACTGTACATTTTAAAAACATGTGATCGGACAAAAATCTGTGTAATGCAAGATGAGTCATCAATATTTTTTGGTCAATTTTTACCAACTGTACATTTTAAAAACGTGATCGGACAAAAATATGTGTAGTGCAAGATGAGTCATCAATATTTTTTGTCCATTTTCCCTGACTGCAAATTTTAAAAGCATGTGATTGGACACATCTGTGTAATGCAAGATGAGTCATCAATATTTTTTCAGTCCATTTTTCCCAACTGTACATTTAAAAAAACATGCGATTGGACAAATATATGTGTAGTGCAAGATGAGTCATCAATATTTTTTGTCCGTTTTCCCAGACTGCAAATTTAAAAAATGTGATTGGACAAAAATCTGTGTAGTGCAAGATGAGTCATCAATATTTTTTTCAGTCTGTTTTTACCAACTGTACATTTTAAAAGCATGTGATTGGACAAAAATCTGTGTAATGCAAGATGAGTCATCAATATTTTTTCAGTCTGTTTTTACCAACTGTACATTTTAAAAAGCATGTTATTGGACAAAAATATGTGTTGTGCAAGATGAGTCATCAAAAATGTTTGTCCATTTTCCCAAACTGTACATTTTAAAAACATGTGATTGGACAAAAATGTGTAGTGAAAGATGAGTCATCAATATTGTTTTCAGTCCATTTTCATCAACTGTACATTTTTTAATCATGTGACTGGACAAAAATCTGTGTAATGCAAGATGAGTCGTCAGTATTATTTTTGGTCCGTTTTCCCAAACTGTACATTTTAAAAGCATGAGATTGGACAAAAATCTGTCTTGTGCAAGATGTCATTAATATTTTTGGTTCGTTTTCCCCAACTGTAAATTTTAAAAGCATGTGATTGGACAAAAATCTTTGTAGTGCAACATGAGTCATCAATATTTTTGGTCCGTTTCCCCAAATTGTACATTTTAAAAGCATGTGATTGGACAAAAATCTGTGTAGTGCAAGATGAGTCATCCATTTATTTATTTATTTATTTATTTATTTATTTTTGGTCTTTTTCACCCAACTGTACATTTTAAAAGCATATATCTGCTAAAAGTTCATTTTGGACTTTTAAGAGTACACTAGCACATAGGTGGCTTTAAATCTAATAAACATGGACCAAAAACCTCACCTCAAATTTTGATTTCATTGGGTTTTTAAAACCAACATCTAAAGCATTACATTTTACAGTTGTCACACAGAATATGATTTTTGAGTCTCTCAGTCCAATGCACCATGTAGCACTGAATAAACATACTCTATATTTAATCAAGCAAACCTCTTTATGGCCGAGCTTGACAGCAGAATGGCACAGCTATGTAAAATGCTGAGCGCAACAGAGAAGTCTCTGCCAACTGTCAATCATTGCATCTGTCTCTCAAGTGCTTTTGCACGCAGTCATCACAAACCCAACAGCAGGGGACAGAACGGGCAAAGGGGCTGATATTTGATGTGGCAGCCACTTGACATTGTTTATGCAGACACAAAAGCTATTTTGCACCCTCGTGTGCAAGGCTATGTGCTGCGACGCAGTCGCAACCACAAACTTGTTTGCCGCTAGGGGCTTTAAGGCAAATATATCCTGGTCAGTCACCTCTCCTCATCTTTACTGCCACTCATTGCTGTTTGTCAATGCTCAATGCCGTGTCGATGGGCGAGGGGGCTGCATCCCCTTTGTCTTGCATTGGGATTATGGGACGACGCACTTGCATGCTGCTGTCAACTGGACTGACGTATGAGCACACACATACGGCAGTGGATTTGCATACTGAGCATCAGGCTAAGCCGTGAGAAAATGCTAGCGACAGAGATTGCTAATATCTGCAAAATAGATCATATCTTTTAAATGTTTGGATGCTCATAAGGGTTGTTCCTGTTACGCAGTACTTTTTTACTTCAGTAACTTTCAAAAAATTAATAGGCTTGTGTTTTAAACATCATCCTCCAGGAAGTGACATCATTTTTGGTGGGAAAACACAGCACAAATATCAGCAAGAATTAGGTATGGATACTATGATGTTTTGTGGAATTAGTTGGTTTGTCTCCCTCAAAAAACATTACATTTTAATTGATCAAATTACATAAATCGGTCTGATAATATAAAAATGTCAAAGATGGTTAACAAAATATCAAAATTACGAAGCTGACACCCTCATGAAAGTAACTCTTAATCCTTCAGTGAGCAATAGTTATCTTTAGCTCTTTATTTCCATTCTGTTATTTCCTTAAAAGTTCCATCCATAACATTTGTGCATTTGAGCTTGACTACCAGAGCATATTTGTGAAAGTCTGGTAGATAGACCCTTTTATAGAAAAAAAATAAAGAAATAAAAAATCTTGAATTAACAACCTGGTCTCATAGAAATACATTACCATACCTACATTTTTACTAAATGATTTTTACGTGTCTCGTATGCATCTTTGCATTTTCCTGGTGAAATAAACACTTGAACTACATCAACAATGACTTTTATTCACTTTCACACAAATCAAATAATACGGCAGATTATTGGTTCATAAACATGTACCTTTTGCCCTGTTCCTCACACAATGCTATCTTATGACATCTAATCACTTATTATAGTGCATGACTTGTAAGGCGGTACATTTTAACATCTGCATTACATAACCAACTACATTTACATGCTTATTTCAGTGTGATCAAGTTGCAAGGTAGATCAACTGATAGAGCGTTGCACTTGTGACACAAAGGACTGAAATAGGATTCTTCAGTCAAAAGTGTCATAGAAGCACCCCAAAATAATATAGTTGCTTCAGCAATTGCATTTTTCATCTCACAATTCCTTTTTATGACACTATCGGTTTGGTTTAGGAGAGGCAGGTCGGTTTTGTTGATTTAAAACTCAATCTGTTTGGGAGAACATTTAACTCGCTTTAACCTCGGACCTACTGCAATACGTGTAAGGAACCGCATAATGCCATTTTGCAACAATGTTGCCACAGTCAAGTAATTTTCATGAGATCAGAATGAAAATTAAAGGGATATTACAAAAGTACAACAGTCTATAATAGGACAGAAAGTGATATTGAGGACTTACTTGAAAAACTTAAATAAACTGATTACTAATTAAAACAATTTTCACAAGAAAAACAGGTTTTATTTGAAACATTTCGATTAGAGAAAAGAAAAAATGTAAGAAACACCTGGAACATTTGGTAATAAATTGCCAGTTTTGGCGACATGGCGTCATCCAAACCAAAGTAGTGAAATTATATACAATTTGGCCCTTGTGAGTTTAAAATGTTATTCAATATACTGATTTTAGATAGATATGATGGCGACATGACCCAAAGGGTTTTATCGAACAGCTAGTCCAATCAGAGAGAAAAGGTTCAATTCGTTGCTTTACAGTTATGATGTACAACAGAAAACGCAGCTCTCACCATCTTTGGTGTTTCCTTATGCGCTCATGCACACATGAATGAGACTAAGCACCATGCCTAGATGTAAATTCTGTTATCTGCATTTAGATCATGCAAAATCTTGTTTAGCTAGCAAATCTTGTGTCTTGAATGCATTGTGGCTTTGCATCATTCCATTTAGCCAATTTTTTGCTATTGACTGTGCATTTGTGTTTACAAAACGTTTTAAAGTAATTCAAATCTGAGATATTCAGACAGGTTGTGATATGTTACACAATGTGTCCGGCTGTCAATACAAAATGATTAGAAACAATGCCAAGCTCAAGAAAATCAGTACAAATGGCGCAGTGCTTTGAAACTAGATACGCTTTAAATGTCATTAAGGCAAATGGCAGATGAACACACGCAGACACATGCACTCTCCACAAATGAGGTGAAACCCCAGAGGAGGTTCTGCCTTGAAGTGTGTTTGGATGGCTTGTCCCTCTACTGTCTGTGTGCTAAACTGTCATCTTTTCTCCCAATTGGCATCTGCATAGTGCGGACTGGCTCCATAACATCACAGCACAGCTTTAGAGCAGGATGGCCAAAGCCCACAGGATAGAAAGACAAAAAGGCAGGAGGAGGAGGGCAGCGGAATCAGAGATACAGAGCAGCTTTTACATCTAAGCTCTCTCACTTGTTCTCTCGCAAATTAGAATGGCGCCTTGGTTTCTGCGAGCACAGTGTGACCAATTGAGGGAACTTGGTTTAGAGCCGTACGTTTTCGCATACACAGCTGTCAGGTGGTGTGTCTTCTTTTCCCGTGTGGTTGTTTAAAAAGAAAATTGAACATTGATTGAAACTGCCTTCCCAGAGGAAAAATTTAGCACTCTGAGGTTGCTCTTTTATAGCTCAGGGAAAGCTAGTATTTTCTACCACACTACAACAGCATTGCCAAAAGGAGTTGCAAAAATAATAATTCAGACAGGTTTCCCAAACATTAGTTTTTGAAACTTGAAGCCCATATAGTGAGCTAACAGTCTCCTAAATTACAAGTTAGCATTTGATTAAGGGATGACCACTGATATGGGAGCCCTGTTGTCACCCCATTCAATTACCTCTTGACTACTTCTTTTAACCTGTCTGAACCCATCTCCCATGCACACTTTCAAAAGACCTGAGCATCCATTGAGGTCCTTTCTGTTCTGTTTTATTAAATGATTATGCATCGCAAATGGGTTCAGACCAGGAGGATGGAAAAAGTAATTACATATTAAATATTGTAAGACAGATTAAGGCTATCAAATTCAAGGAAAAGTTCCTCCCAGCTTTCCTATGCGATTGCAGTCTAGACATATGACTTCAAGGTTAAGTTAATGGTTTAACATTTAACAATTAACGTCCTTTTATAACACTGTTATTAGCTCATCAAATATGTAGGGGGTAAAACAAACTATTGAATGCAAACATAATTTTATGCAGTGAGTCTAGATATATTTGCATTCTATTTAATGTCCTGAAAGGAGTATTTTGAGTTAAATTCAAGTTGAGTTCAATTAAATGTTATTTGTATGGTGATTTACGCAATGCAAATACTTTCAAAGTAGACTTTTTTAACAAAGAACTTTTGGTGACAAGGTAAAGGTGACAGTGGCAAGCAAAACCTCCATGCAGTCGATTACCACATAAAAAAATTAACTGTTTATTTTTTTACCAACTGGACAATGTGAAATCATTTTCTGTTGTCCTAAAAAGCAGGTGACAGCTGCTGTCAATAGATCTTAAAGGGATAGTTAAATCCAATAAAAATTCTGGCATCATTTGTTCACCCTCATTTCGTTCCAAACCCATATGACATTCTTTCTTCTGTGGAAAGCAAAAGGAGATGTTAGGCAGAATATTAGGCTCAGTCATAACTTACTTTCATTGCATTTTTTCCATACAGTGAATGGTGACAGACTGAACATTCTGCCAAACAGTCCTTTTGTGTTCATACAGGTTTGAAACAACATGAAGTTGAGCAAATCATCACAATATTTTCATTTTTGGCTGAACTATCCCTTTTAGTTGTATTTAATTTATAATATTCCTTGAATTACATTAGTGGGAGTTTTGCCTTAGGCTAATGTCACACGTCACTGCAGCACCTGACTGGCTCTACCACGCATTCAGCAAGTAGTGTGAGGATCTGGGTGCTGCAGTTGTGCTTGTTGCTGATGCTGAGTGGGACTATGGGAAGAGTGCAGGGGCAGTGTCACTCCACTTGTCACATGTCACAACAACAACAGAAGTGAGAGAAGCTGACATCGGTGCAAAGGATTTGACACCAGCTGTGCGGGTGTGAAAGCCCACCAATGTCCCATGACAGGCACTGTGTGACAGGACCTGCCTCAGCCATGTAGCTGTCACGTTTGTGGCATCTCTCGACTTTATAAAGCTCAGGGGCCACAAAGCAAATTCTTTTCAAAATGTGGAGCCCTTGAGGCTTTAGTAATTCTTTTATATTAATGAAGCAAATATATTAGGGGCACAGCCACACTGATGTGTTGTTATTATTTGAATTTTGCTACATTTACGCCTCTCATCCACACTGGAACAGCGTTTTCCGTTACCGAAAACGGATACAAAACACACTCCATAACAGCATACTTTTGAAAACAATGATGTTTAGAAACTGAAAAGTTTTCTAATGAAAATGGATTAGTGTGGATTTGGCCTATGGTGTATGCCATATGACCAAAATTTTATATTACGGTAAGAGTAATTTTGTATCATGTTAATGGTATATATTCTGGTATAGTTAATTTTGCTGCAAACTTACCCAGAAATTATTTGGATATTCCATATTACTACATAGTAATACCTCTTTTTTTGTATTAATCCAGTGATTTAAAAACTTCACAAATAATAGAACTATATTATCATATATAGTATATTATAAGTGTAAACATGTTTTTTTTAAACATTTTTCTGTGTAAAGTTATAGCCAATTTGACAAATTCATTGTCATTACGATGTAATAACAACAAACCCTAAAACAACTGTAAAAATGACGATTTAAACAACTTTACAGCTCAAATAGTACATGTATTTTAACAGAAGAATTAATGTAAGTGCTTTCATAAAATTATAAGCTTCACATTTCTGTCTTTAAACCCTCCAAAAATTGCCCCATTCACTTCCATTGTAAGTGCCTCACTTGTAACTTTGATTATTTTCTTTTTTTAAAGAATAATTGTATTCTTTTATAAAGAATAATTTTTTGTAGTAATCAACATTATGCCACAAATACTGTCGATTGAGCTTAATTTATATTGAACCGCAGAATATTTCTTTTTAATAATGTATTTTTATTATTAAGATTCTCTCTTAAAGCGCATGGAGCAGAGGGAGGCAGACAATCTGAACTGAAGGCAAGGGCATGATAGAAGGTGTAACATACTGTAGCTGAACAACCAATCAGAACATTTGTTTCAGCCACGATGTGATATTTGCTAACCAATTGTATTTTCCTTTTCATTAAGTGGCGGGACATTTGTAGTGTCTACAATGAAATGCTGATGCAAAAACTTTTTAACTCAAGACAGACCACTTTTATTAAAATGAATGGAAGAAATGGGAATGGCCTATATGGCGGATGCAGAAAAGCAAGTCCTGCTTTACATGTTAAGGAGCCAATAACCTTATATGAAGACATCGCCTTTCAGTCAACTTGAGACAGCGCATGCGCATAAGCTAGACCAGCCTGAAAAATGGCGATTTCAAGCATGATCTGAGCTAAAGAAGCACAATTTATGATACCATTGTCGTCAAATTTAACTGCTGATTTGAAATCGTAAACTTGACCAACCGTTTTGGAGATTTCGGTCTTTACCCATTCAAGTAGATA
Organism: Myxocyprinus asiaticus; assembly: GCF_019703515.2. NCBI lineage: Eukaryota > Metazoa > Chordata > Actinopteri > Cypriniformes > Catostomidae > Myxocyprinus > Myxocyprinus asiaticus. Next base: position 21,047,729 of record NC_059388.1, read on the forward strand.
GGAGCTGTACCTTTATGCCGCTTGTATCCATTGAAAATAGCTGCCAGGGACCGTTCCAAAGTTGACCGCCGAGTGGACTGACTTGCCTTGAAAAAGACTTTGGCTGATGCGCCAGTAGCAATAGAGTTGTTTTTTATTTTTTTTTTTAATTTGCACTGTAAATTTACTTAGCTGCTAAACGCGAACATATTTATACATTGAAATACAAGTTGTACTATTCAACTTTGTAAAATTATTAACTGTATCCTTCCCCTGCCAGTTTATGTCCTTGAGAAATTGAGAAATTCACAGTACGCCCACCTCTTCAGTCATCACTACACCACTGACTGAAATGCTGATCTGCGAACATCGCGTCATAATCTGCATGCTGTAAAACATACTTCGCTGCTAAACTCAAACTTATTTATACATTTAAACTTGTGCTGTCGATTAAAATGTGTAATCGCATATTTTTCATAGTTAATCATGATTAATCGCAGATTTTGAATGTAGTAACATTTGAGTCTATATATACTTATTTTCCTGTCAAAATGCATTTATTTGCTTTTTAGAAAAACAAAACAAAAAAAAACTATATGTAACAACATTATGCTTCATTAATATTTTCCAAACAAAGCCTTCTAAAGTATAAAGATAGAAATGCACTAAAATAGCACCAATTCAAGTAACATTACACATTTCCCAAAGTCTACGTAGGAGGATGAGTAATTAAAAGAACTAGCCCCTCCATAGGTTGCATATTTATTGCAATGGACATTAATTCTCTTCCTCCACAAAACTCACATCCTCCACAAAATTAATCAGCTGGCAGACTGTTGAAAGCATAAAGCCATGATTTGACAGTGTTTTTTCCCCTCTTGTGACATATTGTAACAGAACATATCAACGTACTGTATATTTCTTAGTGGGAAAACATTTCAGTGTTCTTGAAAATTCACCGTATGCCCATCTCTTTAGTACACACAATACCACTACTTTACACCCAAAGTCTATATCAGACCCTAAGGCAAAGATTTATGTAGGGGCAAACTAGCTGCCATTAGAATACACAAACATTGCTATATTCTACCCTCATCTTGCCTGCAACACCTGTACATAAACATTCCTTACCAAAGGAAGTTAGGTGGTGGTAAAAAACCCAAAACACTTTAAGCCGAATCTTAAAATGCATTCCCTCTGCACCATGGCGCTAACATTAAAAGAAAGAAGCATCCAAAATGCTGTTTTCTGCTATTCTGTTCTTTGTGAAGTGTGAGGCAGCAGTGACCTTGAGCATTCTAGACTGTCCCTCGACTGCACTGAGCTGATAAGACAGCAAATGCTGACGCTCGTGCCACCAAACACCAGCCAAAAGCTCCAGCAGAGTGGCACACAGAATATTTCCATCTCAGAGAGATAAAAATGAGAGAGAGATGAAGAAGCTGTAAGACTTCTCAACAAGATGCTGGTGGAAGCCAGACAGCCGTGTCCAGCTCAAATGACTTAGTTCGATGTCTTGCTGTTTTAACTAGGAAACTGGTTCTTATCATTGACTTGGTGCTGACAAACAACCTCTATCAAAACATACAGTAACACACTACACTACAGACCAATTTTAATGCTACGGCATACAATGACATTGTAGAGAATTGTGTGCAAATTTGTCCTTAAAATCAAGCACTGAAATGTACTTATAATATCAATATTATATTAAAGCTGAAGTATGTAATTTCATCGCCACTGGCGCCACTAAAAGGAATTGCAAAAATAAGGTTTTCAAGATTCTTGGTTTCCAAAACAGCTTGAAAACCCGCCCCAAACTCACACCATTGGTTGAGTAACATTGATGGAGTGGGTCTAAGCGGTCGCTCAAAACAAACAGAGCAATTTTTATAGTGCAACAGAAACGCAGTTTAATTTTCGAGAAATTTACCTATGAATGGCTTACTGATAGTTGTCTCTGCATATTAAGCTAGGGCAAAGTATTTAAACAGAAAAAGTTCCATACTTCAGCTTTAAATAAAAAAATTATTCAATAATATTAATTTATATATAATTAATCAAATAAATATTATAATTTTTAGAGTTTAATTGGATGCAGAACATTTGACTTTAATAAAAAAAAAAAAAGATGAAAAGCATTTCTCCTCTCTTTAAAATGTTGATAATCCTATGCATTTTCCTGTTGCAATAATTATATGCAATCCTATGCAATAATTATATTATTATTATTATTATTATTATATTATGTTCTCTCTTAACAACTGACTATCAACCGACAGCCTGAATGTCAATACAGTACAATACTGTACATTCTATATATACTATATATACTTTTTTATATATTTTAATTTTTTATTTTTATTGAATAATGTGTATCTATATAGTGCGTATTGTATACTGTACAGTGTATGTTATTATTTGTATATTGTTGAGTGTAATTATGTGTATATCAGATGTTTAAATTGTGTTGTGTTAATTTGATGTTATTGTAAATTGGTATATTTCTCATCACTGTCACGACTGCTATGTTGATCGGAACTGCACCCAAGAATTTCACACACCATTGCACTTGTGTATATGGCTGTGTGACAATAAAGTGATTTGATTTGATTTGATTTTGTTGTAAATATACATGATTATATGGTTAGTTGTATTGTATTATTTACATTTAGCATTGTTTTTCCCCTATTGTCCGCGACCCTATCAGAACAGATCTGTGACCCATTTTTGACCTATAGTACACAGGCAGCCCTGTTTTCATTGTGTGGTTGAATGTACATGAGCCTTTGTCTCTTTTCTTATAGCTCAGAAATCTCATTTACCAAACGTAATCTGATTATAAATCCATAAGATATACAGTGGTGATAAAAAATATTGGCACCCTTGGTAAATATGAGCAAAGAAGGCTGTGAAAATAAATCTGCATTGTTTATCCTTTTGATCTTTCATTCAAAAATTCACCAAAATCTAACTTTTCATTGAAGTAAAACAATTGAAAGAGGGGAAATATCTCATTAAGTAAATATTTTGCTCCAAAACATGTTGGCCACAATTATTGGCACCCCTAGAAATTCTTCTGAGTAAAATATACCTGCAAGTATATTCCCATTCATATTTGACATATTTTTAGTGCACCTGGGTGACTAGGAACATGAAATTGTTCAGCCATGACTTCCTGTTTCACAGGGGTATAAATATGAGGTAACACAGGCCAAATTCCCTTAATCATCAATCACAGTGTGTTAGACTAAAGAATATAGTTCTGATGTGTGGCAAAAAGTTGTTGAGCTTCACAAAATGGGAAGTGGCTATAAGGAAATAGCCAAAGCATTGAAAATTCTGATTTCCACCATCAGGGCAATAATGAACAAGTTCCAATCAACTGGAGATCTTAAGAATCAGCCTGGAAAAGGACGTGTCTGTATATTGTCTCTATGCACAGTGAAGAGGGTGGTTCAAGAGGCCAAAGAAATTGCATAAGTTAGTTGGGTCTTGGGGTCAGAAAGTCTAAAAAAAAAAAAAAGTGACATCACCTACATCACCACAATTTGTTTGGGAGGGTTTCAAGAAAAAAAGCCTCTGCACCTATCCAACAACAAACTCAAGCATCTTCGTTTGCCAGACACTTCTGGAACTTCAAATTAAACTGGGTTCTATGGTCAGATGAAACAAAAAAAAGGCTTTTTGGCAGCAAACACCAGAGATGGGTTTGGCGCATAAAGAGATGAAGTACCCAATACCCACAGTTAAATGTGGAGCTGGATCTTTAATGTTGTGTGGCTGTTTGTCTTCCAGATGTCCTGGACATCTTGTTTGGATACATGGCATCACGGACTCTATCAAATACCAACAGATAAAAAATCTAAACCTGGCTGCCCCTGTCAGAAAGCTTACAATGGGCCCTGGTTGGATCTTCCAGCAGGACAATGATCCAAAACAAACATCATAATCAACACAAAAATGGTTCACTGACCACAAAATCAAGGTTCTGCCATGGCCATCCCAGTCCACTGACCTGAACCCCATAGAAAATTTGTGGGGTAAACTGAAGAGGAGAGTCCACCAACATGGACCTCTGAATTTGCAGGATCTGTAGAGATTCTGTTTGGAGGAATGGTCTCAGATCCCTTGCCAGGTGTTCTCCAACCTCATTAGGCATTATATGAGAAGACTCAGAGCTGTTATCTTGGCAAAGGAAGGTTGCAAAAAGTATTGAATAAAAGGGTGCCAATAATTATGGCCAATGCATTTTGGAGAAAAATATTTATTTAATAATGAGATATTTCCCCTGTTTCAATTGTTTTACTTCAGTTATGGGTTAGATTTTTTTTTATTTTTTTTTTAATGAAAGATCAAAAGGATAAACAATGCAGATTTTTTTCACAGCCTTTTTTGCTCATATTTTACCAAGGGTGCCAATATTTTTGGCCACCACTGTAAGTCTTTATCTGCTATACCGATGTGAAACATGGACGCTTTCAGTATAATGTGGACTCTCTGTGGCCTAAATCAATCAATCATAATCCCTAATCCACAGACAGCTCCCTGCCAGCTATATGGGCAAATAATGGAGCAGTATATAATACCACAGCAGGAGGGAAGGGGCATTCTGATAGAGTTTCGAGACTCATTTGGTCAAGTGTTTTGAACAAATAGGCCCAAAAGTACTCATTGTGTTTAGTGTGTCAAAGCTGAAACACAGACTTTTGTTTGCACATTTGGCATATTTTGTCTGTGATTCTTGCTTTCAACAACAGCAAGTTGTAGAACTTGAACAGGTCTTTTACTTTAACACAAACCGACATGAATCTCTGCAGATTTAGCTACGTATATCCTTGTAAATTTGCATCCTAATATGTATCTGTACTAAATGTTTTGTCTTGGCTAAAATATTTGCAAACACATTTTTAGCCACTGAAGCCTGAACATGCATCTCTGGAGTCAAGCAGAGTACATTTTGTCTGGCAAATGCTTAGTGACCTATTTTACTTGTACATAGTCCACAAACAGATGGTAAGGGAAGTGAAATTTTGAGATAATAGTGGCAAAATCCTCTCTTTATTCAACTCCTAACAAGGCTAGTCTGTTACAGTACTCTGACAGCAAGCTCTTCAGAGGCAAGGTGCCAAAAGAAGTTCTCACACAATGACCTTTGACAAGTGAGAATTGATGGTAAAAATGTGTGACTGCATTCCAAGCCTGCAGGATGTGTTAAGCTAAATATACTTGTTTAAGCTGCTATCTACTTCACTATATTTGTCTAGAACCCCCTTAATTGTTGTTAAACTGGCATTAACAGCAATATGACCAGACACCAATGTTCAATTCATCATTATATATATTATTAATAATAATCTAAATAAACAATTATTTAGCAAAGTATTGGTTTATTACTCTAAAGGTATGCTTTTTATGACTGCCCAAGCAACGTAGCAACTTGGCACATTAACATTGAATATGAAGTCACAGGTGTGTGTTTATTTGAATTACAATTTATTTGAATCAAATGCAGCTCATACAATCAGTACAGTCGGAACTATCAGTTTTATAACAGGAAATTCAAAACTCCATTTTGAAGAACATTTCTCTTTCTTTCCACAGTTGTCACAGCAGATATTTCTCAGATGAACAGAGTCACGGCAGACACATAAACAATGCATAGATGCACATGTACAATCTAAATGCATAGAAGCTTTGTAAACCAACTCTGTGAATATTCACTTTCAGCACTGCTTTTCATTACATTCGTTGCATCATGTGATTATGACAGCTATTGCTCCTAGGCTAAAGGTTGTTGAATTTTAATGAGCATTAATGTCAGATTAAGTAGGGTGTTGAAGTGGGTGTTTTGCACACTTTTTAAACCTTTCAACACCATGGTGAGTCTCTAGCAGACACGAGCTGGAGAGGGGATTTGATCTAATGGCACTAAACAGTGGAGCAATACAAAACACTGCAGTGTGAAATTCTATGTGGCAGCCAGTCACAGCAGCGTAAACCACCTCCTCTTCTTTTAAGTCTAAATTACTTTGGGATTTGCCAGGCAGTGGACAGAGAGACTGGGTAATGTGACTAACCAGATTATTGCTGCACTTTAGGGGAGAAGATGGAGCCGTCAGTATGGTGCTGGTATTGCTGGAGAAAGCACTAAGTGTGTGTCAATACTGAGTGTTACAGTAGGCCATAATGATGCAGGAAGGGAATTATGTTAGCATTTGGGAAAGAAATCAAGCCTTGCATGGCATTGCAGGAAATTGTGAGTCTACTCAATGAATCCCGGAAAATCAAGGATCATATATAGGCATTTTTAGTTATAGGCATAGTAGAGATATGACAGGAAATAATGCGGGGAAATGGGTCAGTAAAATTTGCGTGTTGCGTGAACTTTCATCGCCAACATGAGCTCCAAAGCTAATATTAGTAAAACAGATGTTTTACTAACATGTAAGTAATAGATCTACAAGTATAGTTCCAATTTATTTGAAAGGGAAAAGACTGTTTATCAAGATGGCTTCAATAATATATGTCAAATCAGCAATAAAGTCTGAAAATAATGGTATAATTATTTTGCTTCTATAGCTCATGTCACGCAAAAAATAAATAAATAAATATATGTTGTGTATTTCTTTTATCTTGTTTCGTTTCATTTTTTTGTTTTGTTTATTTGTTTTTTGTTTTGTCTTTTGCATTTTTTGTTTTGTTTTGTTTAGTTTCTTTTGTTTTGTTTCGTTTCTTTGTTTTGTTTCATTTCGTTTCTGTTTCGTTTCATTTCTTTGTTTTGTGTTTTGTTTTGTCTTTTGTCTTTTTTGTTTTGTTTCATTTCTTTTGTTTTGTCTCATTTCTTTGTTTTGTTTTTGTTTTGTTTTGTTTCTTTGATTCATTTATTTGTTTCGTTATGTTTCTTTGTTTTTTTTTTTTTTTTTTTTTTGTTTTTTTGTGTCCAGCTAATGTGCATTCTAGAATAAATAAACTCTATCATGCAAGGTGATTGGCTGTATTAACTGAAAGGTGGGACTTCCATTTCTATATTGAATTATTATTTCTCCCATAAGAAAATAAGTAACATTTTATAAATGTTTACAAATGTTTTAGTAAGAGCTCATATACAAGTAAATGGTAACATTTACAATTAGGTTATATACGTTAACAGTTAATGCTATGGAACAATATGTTTTTTCAGCATTTATTAATCTTGGTTAATGTTACGTGATGCAAAGTGTTATCAATTCATTTTCACAAGAGTTGCTAATGTATTACAAGTAGACCGGTCATTTAGAGAGACTCAGTGAAAAATGTGACACATTTATTGATTAAGATGATCAATAAGAGGAGTCTGCCACAGCAGGACCACAACAATTACTGTCAAGTATCTCACAACTTGTGTCAAATTTCTCCAAATGGATTCTTCAAAGCCGTAATTATAAATTCTTCCAACCATATTCATCTCATGAATTGAACTATAAGTTCAGAGAGGTAAATGGTCACATTTTATAGGTTTGGGTTGTTTTAATAATTGCTAAGACAACCTAATGACCTGCATCTACAGTATGTGCTAAATGTTTCAGATATACCTTAGAACTATAATCAGCTTAACAGCACTGAAACACATCAGTACCTATTCTGTGTTGGTTTACACACAGCTTTTAGGGCAAAATTGAATGCAATCACAATACAAATTCAGATATTATGAATAAAAACCCTTTTACAGTTGACACTTCTTGTTCTGTACAAACCAAATGAGTCTCGAATTGCATATGCAATTTATTTTTCAGAATGGACTGTTAGTTGTGGGAGTGCATGAAATGTTGGTGCTCCATTAGAGATAATGTCTATGCATGAGAGGTTTAATGTAAAGGTCTCCAAAAACAGCATCAATGGTTTGCTTTTACATCCTTATACATTCATATCATCAATGAACTGCAAAGCTAAAAAGCATTTGCATTAACTATAGTGATGTTGAGCTAAATAGTGGTTTTGGTGTGTGTGTGGGGGGGGGGTTTCCAAGTTTCCAAGTTTTTTCAAGCAGTTAGAAATAAAAATGTTGCACTTAAAGGCTGTTAATTGGTAACACTAAATAAAGCAATAAAGCACGAGTGCTTAAAAAAAAAACCCTGATCAGTTAATTGTTATGTTATATTTAGGCCTACACATAAAATGTTATTAAAACACAAACAGCATCTGTGAACAACAGGTTTTATTTAAGATAGCTAATATTATGTGAAAGTAAAAAAAAAAAAAAAAAAAGAGATAATTTAATTTGCTTAATGGTGTCTATAAAAATTCCAGTAGTATTCAGCAGCCTGCACACATCTCTGTTTGCTGTGTTTGGTGAGTACAGTAATGTTTGTGTACCTTCTCTCTCTAGTGCCCTAAGAGAACAAGCGTTGTGGGGGATGCTGAGCCAACACATGGCACACCTCCAACTTCACTCTCTTATTCAACTCGTTTTAAGGCAGTATGCACAAATATACACACATACTCATTCACATAACAATTTTCCTTCCAACACATCCTAAGATCATTGAATCTCTTTGCCTCACTTTGAAAGTGGATGGGACTGCTGAAGTGCTGAGAAATTCTGATTAAACTCAATGTCACGGCTGAATCTGAAGCGTGTCATATTAAACAAGAGCATGCTTGGAGTTTTGAAATAGGAAATTATTTGGCAGTCTTGTCTTCAAGGGAGGGCAGAGGGCTGTGTTTTTAATGTCACAGGTACTGCAACTTAGCTTACCTTTGCCCTGCCTTAAAGACCCTATTTAAAAAAAATAGTTGAGTTTGTATGGCATTTACAGTAGTCCATGTTTGTTAGCTTTGAGGTAATCTATGATAGTGTACTCCTAAAAGTTGACAAAATTAACTTTTTGCAGATTGATGACTCATCTTGCACTCACTCATTTTGTCCAATAAAATGCTCTCTAGAATGAGAATTTCCCTTCCCCTAATACCACCTGTTTCTGGTTAGCAGTAGCAAGTAGCACATCATGTCCTTCACTGAAAAAAATATATATACACTACCGGTGAAAAGTTTTGAAATACTTACTCATTCTTTATTATAATTTTTTTTTTCTTCACATTTTAGAATAATAGTAAAGTCATTAAACCTATGGAATAACAATGGAAATATGGGAATTATGTTGTGACTAAACAAATTCCAAAATATATTAAAACTGTGTTATATTTTAGCATCTTCAAAGTAGTCACTCTTTGCCTAGAATTAGCAGACATGTTCTCTTGACATTTTCTCAACCAACTTCTTGAGGTATCACCCTGGGATGCTTTTTAAACAGTATTGAAGGAGTTCCCATCTATGTTGGGCACTTATTAGCTGCTTTTCTTTATTATTTGGTCCAAGTCATCAATTTCAAAAACTTTTTTTTATATATATATACAATTTTAGTTTTATAATGAAATAAATTAATATGGTGGCACAATTATATTTTTGTCAACAAAACTAATTTAAAACATTTAAGCATACACCTTCAGATCAAAAGATTTTTAAGATCATGAGAAACATTTCAATCAAGTGTTTCAAAACTTTTGACTGGTAGTGTATATTTTGTGGTGAAGTAAATATAGCAGAAAAGATTAAATAATTTCTGCTTTGAATAAGTTAAAGCATGAACTTGGAAATATTAAGTAAATTCTACATTTTTACTGAAATACAAACGTGTAAAAATGAATGCTGTAGATTATAAGTAAAAAGTATTCATGATTGCTTGTTATCTTTAAAATGCTTCATCATGTGTCATTCTTAAAGTAGAAAACCTTGTCATATTTATTTGTTAATTTGAGTACATTTCACAAGTAAATAAAATAAGTAAATTTTACTTAACTTTTCGAAGCTGGTGTTTCCAGCGTACACCAGGCTTGAATAATTAATGAATGGTTTCACTGTTTGTAAGGTTATTTACACTGTTTTTATTGCTAATTTTGCTGTTACGCTTGGTAACTTCTTGTTTTGTGAAATCTGAAGATCATTTACTACTCAAAATGACCTGTTCATGATCAAAGAAATTACCTTTTGATTATTACCGTCATCGTTTTTTTGCGCACCAAGTGTTGAGGTCTGCATGCACAGCCCTGTATCTTGTTTCTAATACCTGTATTGCATGGTGATGTTGTCTAATAGACTACATGACATGCATTAAGCTTCACTGTGGAAAACTTTGGTATATCATGTGGTAAATGATTAAACGTGTTTGAAAGGAAAGTTCTAAATATGACGTGCCAATAAAATGTTCATTAAAATTTTGCTAAATATACATAAGATTTGTAAGTAAAAGTTACTGTATTAACTGAAATGTTTAAGTTAAATGTGCTCAATCAATATTATGTCATGAAGCTAAGTAGATTTTACTTCATTTTATACCATTAAAATTACTTTAAAAAACTATGTGCAAAAACTTGCGAAATAAAAATTAAGTAAATCTTATCAGTCATTTTTTCATTTTGCTATGTTAACTAAAGACTATTGGGCTATTCTAAAGAAAAGGGGACAAGCCCTTTGAAATGTTCCGCTATGTCAACACGGTAAAGAAAGCTGTGCTCATCAAGTGATTTCATCTGGCCTTTAAAACAGACATCTATGCACACATATTATCAATGCCAGGCTTCAAGGTGACTGAGGATGTAATGCTAGATGTAGACTGCTAGACTATAAATCATTAAAGGATCTGAATTTGTCTGCATTAAATATTCAGTTTATATACCCAACGAAATCCCCCCACAGATGTTAAATGGAGGTTAGAGCTGTTGCTAATTTTCTCAGCATTGTGAGCTGACTATGTAAATACAGTACATCATAAATAATTTATAATCAAATGATCTGATGTCCTTTAATCTTAATCACTTTAATCATTTGTTGTTGTTGTTTTTACAACTAGTCTATATATAATGTCCCTTCCAATGCATGCTTAAAGTCAACATGAAATGGCATTTGAAACCCTTTTTATTCCATAATGGGACATATTTCTGGATGAAGCTGAATATTCAATGGGAAAATGAATGATGGGACTTACTTTTATCCATCAGTAATTGATTAAGAAAGTAAATGAGGTAATTTTTTATGTTATGTTGACTTTAATCCTGTTCCATGTATAATTATTAATTTAGCTGACCAAGCACTGGATACTTACTCATACTTACTGATATGCTGAATCCTATAAAACAACTTTGCTCTAGGGAGAGTAGCTTTTACTTCAGATACCCTTTAATGCAGTGCAATGAGCCTTTGTGAATTTGTGTGGCAAATAGGGACTAAATGTACATTTAAAGTAAAGCTTTGCTGTCCAAAGAACTCATTGCAACTGGGATCTCTAAAGGTTGAATACTGGGGCTAGTTTGTCATCATTTGTGACTACAAGGGGAGAAATAGAGTTGGATTCTTGCTCAGTCCCTCCAAGGCAAAGCTATTTTTGAGGCAGAAAGGAAAAGCTGAGGCATAGCAAAAAGAGGGATTATCCACACAGACATATATAGCGATGTGTCAGGTGGATTAACGACTGTGATTATGCAGAAAATGCGCTGCCAAACACGCTGATTTAATGAGACACTAGTGCTTTTTGAAGTCCTGTTTTTCAAACATTGTATTTTCTGTTTAACAAGAAACTCTCTTTTAATCTTTTAGTCTGCACATTCTGAATGTTCTGTGCTTTCTGCATCTGTTTGTTTGTTTGTTTGCTCACTTGATGTATTTGTTCCTTGTTTCTTGATGTATATGTTCTAAAAAATCAACAGAAGGCTGAATCTCATGAATATTTCATAATTCACCCTAAAATAAAACGGAAAATATAAAGAAATCATATTATATATTTCAATTTATTTCTTTTGATTTTAGGATGAAATGTGACCTGGACATGTTTTCGTGAAACTCACCAAGAAATAAAGATGATAGAATTTTTTTTTTATTTTACTTATTTATAAGCTCTGAAAGTGTTTCTAAAGATTTCCTGTTTCAGTGGCAAACCCAAAATTAAAGGCTTATAACTCTATAAAACAAACATGGAGGGTCAAGTGTTCGGTATCATTGTTAAGAAAACTTTTCAAAATGTTTAATGATATAGACTGATACATTCTGTGATTCTTAGCCTAAGAAACTGCTGAACAATCACAAAAAAATTTGAACCAAAAATGTACTTTACTTTTTATTTTATTTTTCTGATTTGACATTATATATCTCTGGGTGTAAATAAGGTGGCTCTGAAAAACGTATTTTGTTTCGTTCAAAAGCATGTCAGTTGTATCTGCGAAACATTTTGTGTTGAAATGACAAAGTAATCAAAAGTTATAGCATTACAAAAATAATTTATCCTAGTGTACAAAAATGCCTCCATATGTCAAAAAGCCTCTTCAAACAAATAAAACATATTAATTGTACAGAAGAACTAATTACACATGCAAACACAACTAAACTAAAATATTGATGAAACATAAATGTTGTTGGAGGATGTGGCAGGGCGGAGGGCGGGGCCGGGCTGTGATTCCACACACCTGGCCCCTAATTGGGCTGATTAGCCCGAGAAGGATAAAGGCCGACTGGAGACGGCAGTGAGGCAGAGAGAGAGTTATGGACAGCTGTCCGACACCTGTGTGTATTTGTCTTTTGATTCAGTTTACAATTAAAATATTATTTATTTTGTCAAGCTGGTTCTCGCCACCTCCTTTCCCTTTTATCCCGTTACAGAGGACTTGGGGGAAAATGGGCTTTATTGGCAAAACAATATGTAAAAAATAAAATAAAAATTATAATAATAATAATTCTTAATGATCCTTAAAAATTGTCCTTCAAAATAAAACTTTGTTGCAAAATATAATTTCTTATTTGAAAATTTTTGGGTGAAAAGTAGCCTGGATATGTTTTTGTAGGATTCACCCAGAAATAAATATTAGAGCAAAATCCTTTCATCAAAATGTCACGTAATCTACAAATCTGATACCTGAGGCACACAGCTCAAAGTAAACCCATTCTCCAATACTGTTGGAAAACTGTCCTGATGTTCACCACTATGAAGTATGGCAATGCATTTTCATCAAGCCATTAATGCTTTCATATGCATAATACATTTCCACACTGCTATTTTTAGATCAGACATCACAGAAAAAAGAGAAAAGGAAAAGAAAATATTCTCTTAGGCCTCCAAAGTGCTAGATCCATTCCTTACTCTCCAATGAGTATGTTGTGGAAGTACCATTAGAGCGTTTGTCATTAACCGGCTCCCAGTGAAGCGCTTAATGAACTGAAAGCCTCAGCTACAGTCTAGCAGTTCAACTAATCCAGGAGAGTCTCTATGGATGCCATCACCTACAGCAACAAAGCCATTGTCTGCTCTCTTGTGGGACAGAGAAGGCGAATTTGGGCTCATTTATAGTGTCCTCTCTCTTCTCTCCCTGTTTTAATTGGCTACAGCCCTCTGTTCTCCATTGTACTCATCTAAAAGAAAGGAAGTACTCCCTACAGAACAGAAGGCATAGATGGCAGTCAGTGACAGTTCTTGGATCAGTTTGTTAACCCGTTTGAAGAGCGTGCAATAGATTTAGCACAGTAAATCAACTGATGGATCGTTTTCCATAGAATTTTGCATGGATAGGATGGCAAAATAATTCAAATAATAATACTAATCATGCAAAAAAAAATAAAAAAAATAATCAGTATTTTTGTCTTGTTTTCTAGTAAAAAGTTCTTAACATCCTTAAAACAAGAAATGTACTTGAGTAGACAATTGCATAAGATATTAAGAATTGTTTTCAGAGAATACATCTTATAATATTTTAATTCATTAATTTAAAAAATTATAAAATAAAATAAAATAGAGCTGTCAGAATTAACACATTAACGCATGCGATTAATTAAAAAGAAATAATAATCGCACACATTTTCCTTAATCGCGATAAACGCATTTACCATTAATACAGCATAAACCAGCATAAGCACTGGTTGGATGGGCGGAACCCTTGCAATGTGTCTGCCGGAGTCATTAAACTGATGGACACTTCACAACACACACACAACAGCGCTTCGTCTCAGTGATAAAATGATGGTTAAAAGGAGCTCAGATGGGACTTGTGATCAAACTTGGAATCAAGTATTTTTCAGGCAATGTAAGGCACATTTTAATTACCACAGTAGCCATCATGTCATGTCATAACTATCACCAAAATGCAGAATGAGACATTTCATGTGGAGTTTAAAGCACCGCTTGATGCTTGCGTTGCCGCCTTGATGTGAATCATGAACACAACTTCATGATTACTGTAAGAATGCGGATAGCCACAGTCTACCAGCAGATTAATATTGTGGAGGATGAGAGTTTAAGAGATTTTATGCCCATTGCAATGAATATGCAACCTATGTGGGGACTAGTTCTTTCAGTTAGTCAAACTCCTAATTAGACTTTGGGAAGCGTTTAATGTTACTTGAATTGGTGATATTTTAGTGCATTTCTGTCTTTATACTGTGGAAGCCTTTGTTTGTAAAATGTTAATAGCATTATATTGTTACATATTATTTTGTTTTCTTTCCTAAGCTGGAAATAATGCATTTTGACAGGAAAAGAAGTATATATAGTGTCAAATTTCAGCACTTTCAAAATCTGTGATTAATCACGATTAAATAAAAAAAAAATAAAGCAAATAATTGCGATAAAAAATTTTAATCGACTGATAGCAATAAATTAAATTACAAATTAGACTTCTAGTATCGCCCCCATTATTCTGACTTACCAGCAAGCTCCATCTTCCAACAGCCATTTTTGCATCGGCTCCAGCTTGTTTACCTTCCCTTGTGGCACGACTGGAATAATGTTGTGTCAGCACCGTGGGAGACACAGGTTCACATCCCACATTGAAACCAGGAAGTAATCGCTCTTGCATAATCAGTGATGAGCAAAATTTGAAGGTTGCATTTTCACCCCTAACATTACATTTGTACTCCACCGATGGTTAGGTATAGGTTTCTGAGGATCAGAACGATTTTAATTAAAGAAAAGTCAACGATTCCACTATCAGAGATCAGTCTGGTTTAAATGCTTGACCTTGAGAGCATATTCTTACAATACTGAAGAGAGTGTGCAGTGTCACCATCTTGTCACATGATTTGCCACAGGCCTTCATGGTGAATTACTGGCCTAATTTAATCTGCAAATTCACTAGAGCTAAAAGGTGCCAGTCAGTGGCCTCTGTTTTACTGAAAAAAGGGGCTCAATCTATTTGAAAACACTGTAATCTGAACAAAATGTTCCACTGATATAGACAATGACTTTCATGTGTCTGGAGCTATGCTACCGTTATAGATGTTATGCAAGCTTATTGCAAAGTGCAGAGTGTTTAAATGTAAAGTCATTTTATGTATGGATGGATGGATGGATGGATGGAGATTAAAACAGTGTTGTAGATTCTGCTCCATCATGTGGCACTGTGATTGTAAACTCTTTATTGCAATAGCAGGGCAGTTTTCTTTTCATTTAAGCTCAGAGATCAAAGTAAGCCATTGCTTTGTGGCCACTGGGCAACTTTCGTTTGGCCAGCCACAGACTAATCATCACTGGGTGGTCATCTGTCAGATTACAGCCCTTCTGGGCATACCAGTCACACACTCAAACGCAAAGGGAAATCTGGCTAATCTGAAATGATGAGCATGTGTGTGAAGTGCATCAATCTATGGCTCTAAGTTTTCCATGACTGTTGTTGTGTTTCCTGTTCATTTTTAGTCTGTTCATTGTATTTGCCATCAATCATCCTTCAAATAAGGGTGTGTCATTGCTGCTGTGGTCTGTGGATGATATAGTGCGTGAGTGATTATTATTGCAAGTCAAAATGGTGCAATCACTAAAACAGGCAGGACAAAGAAATCATGGTTTGTAATTAATGGCAAAGGGATTAGCAACTGTGTACTCAGGCAACATAAATAGGTCTGTGAATTATTATTATTTTTTAATTATTATTATTATTTTTTTTCTGAGACAATTTCCTCTTGGTAATGATAAAATTAAACAGCATTGTTTTGTTTTGGTTTATATAAACAGCTAAAAAAAAAAAAAAAAAAAGACCCAAGATTTGTACTACAAATTTTGTGTTCCAATGAGGTTATGTGGTACATAAAGGATTACTGTTGTAAATAAGGATTTGAATAATTAATATTACACGGCAGAGTGTTTGGTGCCTGATAATACCACGTTTATTTAGCACTGTCTTACTTTGTGTTTGTCAGTGGCGATTGATTGTGGTCAATTTCCATCCATAGAATATCATCATTGTCATTCCAAGCCTGCAAGGTCACATTTGCAATATCACGGCCTTACTTTTTCCCTTAGCCAAAAATGTAGTTTTTAGTTTAATGTGTATGTAGTCTTTCCAAATACTTGGAAAAAATTCCAAGTGTGCTTCATCTAATAGTTCATAATTTTTGTCCTACAACCCTTAATATCTTTTATTGGCCCTATTTGCTTTCTTATTACCTGTTTTACCTCATCTCATTGAATCATGTTACTATACCTACATATTTGAAAAATGATTCATTGTACATATCGGGGCAGTTTTCTGGTGAAATAAACACTATAGGCATTACAACAACAATGCTTTTCATTTCCTTTCACACAAATCACGAGTAATACGGCAGATTATTAGTTCATAAACACTTTTTACCCTATTCCTCACACAATACTTTCTTATGACATCAAAACCCTTTTACTATAGTGCATGACTTTCAGCCGATTCATTTTAACATTTGCATTACATAACCAATTACATTTACAAACTTTTTCGAATACAATCAAATTGCGCGGTAGCTCAACTAAGAGAGTGTTGCACTTGCAACACAAAGGATTGGAATTCGAGTCCCAAAGTGCACGTGAGTTCACACGTGAACCGAAAGTGTCGCAGAAGCACCCAAAAATAACATGGTTGCTTCATTTGCTTTTTATGCCACTATCGGGTTCAGGGTAGGGAGGTAGGTTTTGTCGATTTAAAACACGATAGAGCATAAACCTTCGAAACAATCTGTTTAGGAAACAAATTTACTCACTTTTAGCACCACTCAGTGTGCATTTTACCTCAGGATTGCAGAGATATTTGTAAGGGTCCTGGTAATATCATTTGGCAAAAATATCGCCTCCATAGATGAACCCATAAATGGGGTTGCAAACACCGTTTCATGTTGACTATAACCTCTGTTGTATGTGCATATGCCTTTAAATGTATTGCTGTTTTGTACCTCTCTGCTCTTTCACTGTTGACTGTAAGAGGGTGAGAGAAAATCAGAGTCCTGATGTCAGAGTCTCCACCTGTCAGATTGGCTGGTGATAGCTCCACTACCACAGAGGAAAAGGTCTCTCCACTTTTGAAAGAAAATATAATGATCATGGATGTCAAAATGCCAAATCACAATTGAGAGATTTTTCTAACGCTTCCCCTCCTCCTCTTCAACCTGTGACTGGCTGATTTGTGCCATCCTAATGTCAGGCCCAGATGGTTTGCATGATGACACCACTGCCAATTTCCATTTATTAATGCTTAAACACATGGAATTATCTCATCTTGAGGAAATTAAATCCCTTGTGTATAACAAGTGAATGATATGGTGTGGCCATATTCGAACTCCACATTCTACAAAGTACAATTAAAAGCAATTCGTCTGCCATTCTATCCATTGAAAGTTAATACTCATACAGTTCAAGTGTAAGTACAGCAATGATACAAATGGCTCCATCCCAACTTAATAGTATCTGATTACAACAGTGACGGTTAATTACTCTTAATTCATTTCCTCTGTGTATCCCACTCCAGGGTAAAGACTAAATTACAGCTTAGAATGTTAGCATGTCATTACAGATCCTGTTTTTAGTAGGGTCCCAAGACAACAACAATCAAGCAATCAAACTCCCATTTTTTTATAAGACAAGACTAAAGTAAAAGATGGAGTAATGAAAGTCTGTATATTTAAGCACACTAGTAAGAGTATGGACTATCAGCACTGCTGTGATTCGGCAATAATAACTTCAACAAAAAGCTAATATCGAGTAACTTACATTTTAGACACAATATAGCCAGTTATTTTGACTATTTTTGCTCAGTTAAAAAAAAAATAGGTACAAACAAAGCCAAAGCAGGCTCAAAGGTTACATTTCACAGAGCAACACACAGATTAAAAGCCTGTCTAGAACAACGTGAATACATACAAGTGGAGTGATACCAACAATGAAGCATCCCAGTGCTGTTATAGTAAATATCAGCACTCTTGGAACACTATGCCTATTACCTACATAGAATGTAGCTTCCCAGAGGGCTTTATATTCATCTAAAGATGAAATGCCAAAAAGCTTCCATTATTTTGAATCTGTTCATTGCTAAAAACAAATAGTTAAGGCTTCAATGGAGTCTTATCTTTTGCTTTGATACTCAGCATAATAAAATCAGTGTCTTTATTTGTAACTTTCTTGCCGGTACAGTCGGTTTCCAGGGTTTTGACTGACAGGTACAAATGAATGCTGTGTATATCCCACAGCCTTGTGAAGTTTCACTGATGTCACCCGCGAGCAGATAAGCATTATGAGAGCACAGGAAATGTTCTAACCTGCCTTTGTTCAATTTCACACTCTTGATGAAATGTCAGGCCTGGGCCCTCATCTGAGCGAAACGCAACTAGAACTGCAGTGACACTTGAACGTTACATGTTCTGTTGGTTTAATACATTTTAACACAACACAAGCTTTGATCTAACTTAAACAGGGGCAGATCTGATTTTCTAGGCCACTTTCGTATGTGGTTCTAAATTTGATATGCATCCAGTGTGAGATCATCTAACCTAAACACTCTAAAGTCTAAAAACTTGTGTCCGATTATTCTCTTATTTCACAATTTTTATTCATTAATAACCACTGTAATGGATTATACGTATATTCATTTGGAGTTATAAAGATAACTAGCAGAAATGTCTTGCACAGATTTTACAGTGATTACAAAGATTAAAAGTAATCAGTATAAATCAATTAAACGGTTAAAAAAGCATCATAATTCTCTCTCTCTCTCATAGGCGTAAGTTTTGCGATACACTCAAGGCTTGTTTTGTGCACTGATATGTTTGCATGATATATACAAGCCATGAATGAGAATTACTTATTTGATTTAAGTTACTTTGCAAAATTACCAAAATGCAGTGTAATATAGCATGAGCGAGCATTTGTAGTATTTTCAGAAGAGAATAGTGGGTAAAGCATGTCCGTTTTTTCTGAATAACCATTTACAGGAATATTCTGAAGGTGGCACTCATGTTTTACTCTTGACAGGACTACAACTAAAAAGTTAACAGTGCTAAGTGTGTCTTAATGGGTCATTGATGTAAACAGTCATTTGAGTGAATGTAAACGTGGGACAAAAAAAATCAGTTATTTGTCAAAAGATCAGGTCTCTGCATTAAGCCTTGCCGTGTAAATGCATCCTTTGGGCCTTATTTTTGGTAGTCTATCTAGGCTTAGACAGATTTCTTAGACAGCATTGGAGTCATTTACTTCTCAATGTGCTCTAATAATAAGTTCTTGATCTTCTGACCTCTCTTGGCCTCAAAATCAATATGGCACTCAATAGAGTAAAACTCAAAAAGATGGGAGATTTTCTTAGACTCCTCAACTAAATGTGTGCTTTATGAATTAATCTAATTCTTTAAAGAGCAGTTTAAGAGATTTTTGCCCATTTTCCTCTGGTTGCCACAGCAATGGTCTTGGACTTTGTACTGACACCAATAGGTGTGGATGCAACATTGCACTACAACAAATGTTTTCGGTTAGAAATGGAATTGTGTAAATGTCCTATTTACAGGCTTATTTGTTCCCATTATCACTTTATTTAACAGTCAAAAGTTTCCAAAACAGGGGGATTACTGAGATAAGTGAAGAGTATTCGACTGGTCGTGTGATTTCAACATGGCGGCCACCATGAGGGAGCTTTATCTCATGTGAGTTTACACAATTTAAACCTAAATTTCCAAAAGTAAAATACATTTCATTTGGTGTAAGGTAAAACAAAACAAAACAAATACTTGATGCACCTTAAACTGTGCCCAAACAATGCATGTTAAAAATAGTTTTGATGCCAGCCTGGGTCAGACTTTGATATCAAAGAGGCTAGTAATGGGAATGAACAGTTTACCTGCTGAAAAGGCTAAACTTATCACACGACCAATCGTGTGAACCAAGTACAGGTATTGAGCACAAAATGGAAACTGTGAGAAATGTGTCCCACCATAGAACTCCTCTTTCATCTGTTTTGCCTTTGACTGCACCGAGAGCTCTGTGTATTTCATGCAATGTCATTTGTGCATCTTAGGTTTATTAACTCTCCATCTTGGAGCAGTGGAAACTAAGAATGTGAGAAAGATGGAGGTGTACATATAGATTGGTTTTGGGTTTAAAGGTGACCGTGACTAAACTCTGCGGCTCAGTGGACTGTGACTCTGTGACAGTTTGAGTGCTTGCTCTTCCTTATGTCCACACTAGCCTTGACAAAACGTTATGCACGGCATCTGCAAACCGCAATCTCATCCCTTAAGAGGGTTTCCAGGCAAACTGATACCCTCCAAGGCTCTGTGTGTAGATTTACACACTGCCCATCTAAGTGTACATTTTCAAAGTTGTAGTGGAAATCAGTTTTACAGTTGTGGCTTTTAGCCAGAAAAGAGAAGCTTTTGTGTGTTCACCCCAAAAGAGCCATTGTTTTGACAAGCTTGTGCATTCTCAAATCAATACCTTTTTTTCATGTTTTCAATTCCAATTTGTTCCCATTTTACTTCCATTTTTATAAGCACAGGTTGATAACATTAACTTTTTTTTAATGTTAAGCCTGTCTATATCAATCACTAGGGATGGGTCACAAAGTTGACCTAGTGTATTAGTATATCTATATTTTTTTCTTAAATATTTTTAGTTTAATTAGGTTTCTGTCAGCCTGCTGTGCTTTTGCTGTTAGAAAGTTTGCATAGTAAAACCCTCTTGGAGAAGTTGCAACTTTAAATTAATCCCCTTTAAAGCTCCATTGGTGCTGCCATTCCCATGCAGACCATTACAAAATATTTAGAGTTCTGACAAACTTTCCCCATTCTTGCTACAAACTTGCCACAAATTTCCCACTCATTATTTTCACATGCAAATGAGCTTGCGATTCGCCACAGATGTGTTCCAGAATTTTGTAGCCCTTCACCGTTAGTAGTGAACCTGCAGCATACCTCTGGTGACAATGAAGAGTTTTTCTGTGGAGTTCTGCTGGCACAGATTCAGTGTGGGCCTGCTAATGGCCTCTTTCAGCATTAGAGCATTTCTCCACCATCACTCTACAGAAGCAACTTCATAACTTCCATCTTATGTGGTAGGTAGTGTGGGACCAGACAAAACTGGGTCAACAAGGTATCCTGTATCTGACTCTGACATATGTACCCTACTTACTCTTAAAAAAGCAACAACAAATCTCCTTATCTCTATCTTTAGGACTACAGAGTGCTTGCTTGTGAAAAATAATGAATATGATCACATTGTTTTGCTTTACCCTTTCCGTATTTGGCTTTGACTTGACCTTAAGTGTAGCGTCTGAGCAAGTGAGATCACTAGGCCTTTGATGATTACTGTTTGTGCTATTTCGAGAGTGCTTTTCTCAACATCAGTTGGTAGAATATACACTGATTTGTACCATGAATGTAACTTAGTCAAGCTACTATGGCAGCTCATTGTCCTCAAGTGAGGTAAGATGGGCCTTGTGGCAAACTTTTAGAAACCAATGCTTTAGTTTTATTACAAAGCAAAGATTCTCTAATGACAGTGGTTGCATTTCTTGAGTGTGTTTATAAAAGTTAAGTCTGGTTACTCACGCAAAGAGTGCCACTCATCCTGACGTATGGTCTTAGTGATGTTGTAGGAAAGATTCTTGGGTATCGTGGCTGAGGAGTAGTGGTACTTGATATAGGAGCATCTTGCAATCGACCCTGCAAAAGAGGAAGAGATAAAAAGGTTGAGAGAATTGCACTCAGTTGTTTTTGCTCATATACTGTATGAATGAGTAAATCTGTCAGATAAAAAGAGCAAACCTGAAGTGAAGTATGTTTATAGTGAAATGTTTACAGCATCATATGTCTAATAATGCTGTCGAATGTAATGAGATACTGTCAGTTTGCTTTTACATTGGCAAATACAACAATAGTAGAAAAGCACCATTGTGTATTGACTTTGATCCATTTCAATGGATCTTTTATACACTGTTGCTCTGTTCCATTAACTAGTGAGCTGCCTTCATAGGTAGCACTTTAAAGGTGCACTCAGTAAGTTTTTGTTTGCCATCTTGGACTTACACTAATCCTTAAATGCATAGGGATTTCGCCAGACATTATTACATACTTGGCACGTACACTATATCGATCACAAATGGATCTACAAAATGCCCAGATAGTGTCAAATTTTCAAAACTTTTTCAAGACATAGAAAATAGTCAAATAGAATATATTCTGACATATTTTGATGTTTTATTTTTCATATATCAAAGAGATGATGCAACAAATCTAGAACAGGATTAATTACATCCACACTAAAATTTCATGAGACTCAACTGGCTGTCAAACACATTGAGCTACACATAACACATAATCTACACATAAGCTACACATATTTATTTTCTCAAGCAATAATTGAGTTTAAATAGATACACAATTTACATAATTTCAGTAGTACACCAAAATGACAATAGCCAAATCATACTGTTCATGAGTTGCACTTGCTATAGTTTACTTCCACGTTTTCGTCAAATAGCAATGTCAAATGAAAATCAAGTCAATCACTGAAACATCATCACCACCTTGAGTAAAAATAGCATGTGTACATGCAGTGGCGGCCCATGAATTTTAAGTCTTGGCCTTCAGTGCGATTCATGCCATTAAGAAAACACTGTTTCACAATTAATAAGACACCCTATGCCTATGGACATCATGCATTACATCGCAGCCAAATAATAATACCAATTGACATTTTTAAAACACGTCCACGCACGAAAGCCAAAACCAAGCAGGTCTAATACCAGGAAAAAGCTATCTAATAATATTTGTGATCTATATGTTTCTTGCAATAATTTTTGTTTCGTAAGGGTACACGGTTACTTTTCAAAACTTAAACTGACACTGAATGCTCCAGCAGCCTAATTTACACTTAGAAAACTCCTGATGTTGCTATAACATTGCAAAAAGCACTTACCAATTTACTTGAAGTGAAAAGCAGCCCTCCTGATTTTAAATCCCTAAGAATCTCTTTCTCAATGGTGATAGCGGCAGTGACAGCCGACTCATCAGCTAGATCTCGTGCTCTTCACTTTCAAATTACGTGCATCACTTACAGCGTGATTGCGTCACTCAAGGCCAGCTAGAAGGCCTCGACTGGGACATATCCTAAAGATCACACCCACCAAGAACAAATAAATCAATCTGATTGGCTGATGAATCTGACAATCTGACTTTAGATGCCTATTCACTTGGACTGTTGAGGGATTCTGTAGAAATTCTGAAGGCTTAACGGGGTGGAGCTCAGACTCACACGCTGCTTCGGAAGCGCCCGACATGCGATAAGTGAACCAGTCATCATGCTTTGCTTGTAAGGAACAAGGAATACATTCTGATTGGATAAACTATTTGTTGTTTGCTATTCTTTTTTAGATGAATTAGGAGTGGAAAGCGATTGAAAATAAATAGGCAAAAAGGTGAATGAGAATGAAAGGATAAAAAAATATTTATTTATTAGACATGTTAGGCTAGCAGAGAAGGCTTTGCTGGCCCTGAGAATTCGCCACTGTGTACACGCATATGGAATAGTGAATTTTTAATTTTTGGGTGAACTATTCCTTTAAGCACCGGATGGTGTAGTTGCTGCATCTAACAGCAGGGGCTAACAGGGACCTGCTTAACCAGCCAGTTGTTGTCCCCCTGATTTTACCCAATAGTTGTGTGTGCTATGTATTTTTATGCTTATGTGCCTGACAGGTTTAGGTATTCAGCTTAGCTACATGCTAACATCAGATTCTGAGCTTACTACTGTATGTTTTGGAAAAGAGCTTGTGTTTTCATTTACGAGGCATTCCAACTACACACTCCTGCAAGAGATTTTGGTTTCAATTTCTGCGTTCCATAAAATCAGAGCTAAAATCTTTACACCTTCGATTTTTTGTTGTGTTTTTAATTTTCACTTGACTTGAGTCTGAACTCTTTTATAGTATAGGTCTAATTTTCTTTTACGTCCCAGGGGGCTTTTCCAACACCAACAAAGTAATATGATTGTGTTTCTCTTTTGTTTTGAGTCAAATGGTGGTTTCCCACAGTCTGTTTCTCATTTGAAATCCCACTTAATCTCCAACAATGCATTTTTAAGCTTTTTTTTTTTTTTTTTTGTCAACTTGTACAGCCTATATCTGCCTTGAGTGGAGAGATATGCTGTTTTGTGTCTGAAATGTTCATTTGAGAACACTCTGCAGCTCCTTTGAGAATTATATTGCTTTTAGAATGAGGCCTGAACACATCCTCTCCCTTAAACAGGAAGGTGATGTGCACATGTCCTTAGGACTCATACATGCACAGATCAGCAGTGAAAATACGCACTGACAAAGATAATGATACATTTATCAGTGTCCTAACGGCACATGCCAGCAGTCATTCCAGCTTGCTCTATTGTGAAAGACATCATTTCCTGTTGATTATGAAACTCTGAAGATAGAAAATAGCAGCCTTTTTTCATCCTGAAATGAGAATTGCAGTCCCAGTGCTTGGCCCGGTCTTCCATTATCTCATTCTTCCAGGAACTAGTAGACCAGCTATAATATATGTTATATTACAGGGGGAAGTTCCAGTGTCACATTGATTAGCAAATCATTATTGCCACGAGTTGAAAATGGATATGCTATAGTAAGTGAGATTCTTCTATGTTGCATGGTCAAAATAATATTGAAAAACATATGAACAGTAGATGTTGTTGATATCCCATTACTTGTATTAGTTTTGAACGAAACCCATGTGAACCATGTCTTGTGTTTAAAAACTGGAATTTATGAAGAAAATGTGAGTGGTGCTTACCCGTGAAGAAATCTGTTGCGATGCTATGGTGTTGTGGGTGGTTGTCAGGGCATTGCAGAATGGTTGCTAAGGTGTTCTGAGTGGTTTTTAGCATGTTGCTATACAGTTGCTAAGGTGTTCGGGGTGGTTGCATTCTGAACCACATCAACAGAGCCTGTTGTAACAAGGATATTGAGTGGGCATGGAGTAATATTGGGGGAAAGATAAAAGTTTATACATATCTTTAGTTAAGTATGTCACTACAGTTAGTGTTGTGTTGTGCTTTTTAAACATAGCTTACGCTGAGCTTAACAGAAGAACTTCACAAACATCTCCCATTACACGGCATGTAAGACAGATCGTCCTGTGCCCTGAGCATCCCTGCGGAGTTAAAGCTGATCGGGTCAGCGACTGAGTGTAAACCAAAACCATCTTTCTTCCAGGCTGACCAGACAGCAGTGTTCCTGTATATAGATTTTCTGATGATCTGCCAAGCCTGGGAGAGTTCAATAGATTTTAAATATGCCAAAGAACCCTAAAGGCTTCACAGACAGAAAGCAGGATGTGAAGTGTCACTGGGACCACAGTACTGACTTTAGTTTGGGTGTGTGACTCAAATTCAAAGCTGTTCACATCAGTTAGAGCGATTGACTTCATGTGATTTGAGATTTCATGTTATTTTAATGAGATTTCATTTCATTTTATACATTTAAAGACTCCATGAAATCAAAATTGAAGTTTTATAGCTTTAATCCATGTCTGTTAACAGAAAAACACACTTAAAATTTAAAACTGATCAGAAGCTGATTTAAAGCTGGACAACGGATCTAAAATACTAATTACTCATACAGCACTCACTATTTTTGTTTAATCAAATGCTTTCTAGAATGAAAATGTCCTTCCCCAAATACCACCTACTTTTGACTAGCTTTAGCAAGTAGCAAATTATGTTCGTGCTTTGATGTAAACTAAAGGCTAATGGCTATTTAACAAAAAAGGGACAAGCCCTTCGATTTGTCGCGCCCCCATCTTCCTGCTTTAATAGGAAATACGTCAACAAAGTATGGAAAACTGCACAAATCAAGCAATTTAATGACTTTAACTACATATTCATGCGATTATCTAATCAGCCAATCGTGTGGCAGCAGTGCAATGCATAAAATCATTCAGATACGGGTCAGGAGCTTCAGTTAATGTTCACATCATCCATCAGAATGGTGAAAAAAAAAATGGGAGCTCAGTGATTTGGAGCGTGGCATGAATGTTGGTGCCAGATGGGCTGGTTTGAGTATTTCTGTAACTGCTGATCTCCTGGGATTTTCACGCACAACAGTCTCTAGAGTTTACTCAGAATGATGCCAACAACTAAAAACATCCAGTGATCGGCAGTTCTGTGGACGGAAACGCCTTGTTGATGAGAGAGGCCAATGGAGAATGGTCAGACTGGTTCGAGCTAACAGAAAAGCTATGGTAACTCAGATAACCACTGTACAGTTGTAGTGAGCAGAATAGCATCTCAGAATGCACGACATACTGAACCTTGATGCGGATGGGCTACAACAGCAGATGACCATGTCAGGCACTTTATTAGAACAATAGTGTTCCTAATAAAGTGCTCAGTGAGTATATACACATGTGTATATATACAGTACTGTACAAAGGCTTTAGGCACATGTGAAAAATATTTCATAATGAGGATGTCTTCATATGCCATATGTCATATCATAATTCCATAAATAGTTTTCATATATCAATTAACATCATACAAAGTCCAGTAAAGATAAAATAAGCTTATCAATATTTGGTGTGACCACCTTTGCCTTCATAACAGCACCAATTCTCCTAGGTACACCTGGACACAGTTTTTCTTGGTTGTTGGCAGATAGGATGTTCCAAGTTTCTTGGAGAATTCACCACAGTTCTTCTATCTGTTTAGGCTGTCTCAGTTGCTTCTGTCTCTTCATGTAATCCCAGACTGACTCGATGTTCAGTGGGGGGCTCTGTGGGGGCCATGTCATCTGTTGCAGGGCTCCCTGTTCTTCTATTCTAATCTATTTGCAAAAGGAATGTTTGGGAGTCTAAAATTGATATTTCGTAATGACACACTAAAGCTGAAGTTAACAACAGTTTTTGTGAAACACCTTATGTGCCTAAAACGTGTGTACAGTACTGTGTGTGTGTGTGTGTGTGTGTATATATATATATATATATACAGGTGCATCTCAATAAATTAGAATGTCGTGGAAAAGTTCATTTATTTCAGTAATTCAACTCAAATT
Source organism: Myxocyprinus asiaticus (assembly GCF_019703515.2). Lineage (NCBI taxonomy): Eukaryota > Metazoa > Chordata > Actinopteri > Cypriniformes > Catostomidae > Myxocyprinus > Myxocyprinus asiaticus. The sequence continues at coordinate 21,075,047 of NC_059388.1, forward strand.
GTGAAACTCGTGTATTAAATAAATTCAATGCTCACAGACTGAAGTAGTTTAAGTCTTTGGTTCTTTTAATTGTGATGATTTTGGCTCACATTTAACAAAAACCCACCAATTCACTATCTCAAAAAATTAGAATACATCATAAGACCAATAAAAAAAACATTTTTAGTGAATTGTTGGCCTTCTGGAAAGTATGTTCATTTACTGTATATGTACTCAATACTTGGTAGGGGCTCCTTTTGCTTTAATTACTGCCTCAATTCGGCGTGGCATGGAGGTGATCAGTTTGTGGCACTGCTGAGGTGGTATGGAAGCCCAGGTTTCTTTGACAGTGGCCTTCAGCTCATCTGCATTTTTTGGTCTCTTGTTTCTCATTTTCCTCTTGACAATACCCCATAGATTCTCTATGGGGTTCAGGTCTGGTGAGTTTGCTGGCCAGTCAAGCACACCAACACCATGGTCATTTAACCAACTTTTGGTGCTTTTGGCAGTGTGGGCAGGTGCCAAATCCTGCTGGAAAATGAAATCAGCATCTTTAAAAAGCTGGTCAGCAGAAGGAAGCATGAAGTGCTCCAAAATTTCTTGGTAAACGGGTGCAGTGACTTTGGTTTTCAAAAAACACAATGGACCAACACCAGCAGATGACATTGCACCTCAAATCATCACAGACTGTGGAAACTTAACACTGGACTTCAAGAAACTTGGGCTATGAGCTTCTCCACCCTTCCTCCAGACTCTAGGACCTTGGTTTCCAAATGAAATACAAAACTTGCTCTCATCTGAAAAGAGGACTTTGGACCATTGGGCAACAGTCCAGTTCTTCTTCTCCTTAGCCCAGGTAAGACGCCTCTGACGTTGTCTGTGGTTCAGGAGTGGCTTAACAAGAGGAATACGACAACTGTAGCCAAATTCCTTGACACGTCTGTGTGTGGTGGCTCTTGATGCCTTGACCCCGGCCTCAGTCCATTCCTTGTGAAGTTCACCCAAATTCTTGAATCGATTTTGCTTGACAATCATAAGGCTGCGGTTCTCTTGGTTGGTTGTGCATCTTTTTCTTCCACACTTTTTCCTTCCACTCAACTTTCTGTTTACATGCTTGGATACAGCACTCTGTGAACAGCCAGCTTCTTTGGCAATGATTGTTTGTGGCTTACCCTCCTTGTGAAGGGTGTCAATGATTGTCTTCTGGACAACTGTCAGATCAGCAGTCTTCCCCATGATTGTGTAGCCTAGTGAACCAAACTGAGAGACCATTTTGAAGGCTCAGGAAACCTTTGCAGGTGTTTTGAGTTGATTAGCTGATTGGCATGTCACCATATTCTAATTTTTTGAGATAGTGAATTGGTGGGTTTTTGTTAAATGTGAGCCAAAATCATCACAATTAAAAGAACCAAAGACTTAAACTACTTCAGTCTGTGTGCACTGAATTTATTTAATACACGAGTTTCACAATTTGAGTTGAATTACTGAAATAAATGAACTTTTCCACGACATTCTAATTTATTGAGATGCACCTGTATATATATATATATAATTAAGATATTCAGATTAAAAAATATATTGCATTATTGTGGAAGACAAGTAATGCATTGATTAGACAATAGAAAATGTGGCTTTAGAATTCAATATACTATTGTTTGTTTTGTGTTTAATTTTCCCATATTGTTTTGACAGGACATGTCCTGCATGTATAGAATCATATAAGAATCAGCAAGTGCCATTTCTTTGCAGAGAACATGGCAGACTCCCCTGTGCAATCTTTTTTTCTGTTCATTGTACTAATCTAAAGTCCACAGAAAGGAATTTGGCAGACTGGAAGAGTCTTTAACTTATTTATGAATTTCCATCCCCTCTTGCTTTGCTTTAACCGTCACAGAGTGAGAAAGGACATTTTTACTTTTCGTTTTCATTTCCTAAAGGGTGAATTTAATGGTGTTTCTTTATCACAAGGGCATTTTCAGCTGTTTACTCCAGGATTAATCACTACCATTATCCACAGCTAATGTGGCTGCTCAGCCGAATTTACAAATAAATAAATAATTAAATAAGCGCATTTTAAATAATCCATTTGCAACATGTTTCGCACATTGCCAACTGAAGTGCAAAGGTGCCATTGCAAAATTAATCACCCTCTGAATTTCCTCGGGAACCTTTGGAATGTCACATTGTGATATTTCTAATGTCTTTTTTTGTCAATAATACATGAGCCCTTAGCTTCACTTTTTCAGTCCCTCTAGTCAATTCATGTCTCCTAATGAGCGAAAACCTTCCTAATAAAAAGCTCAGATACACAATATTGACAACAGTGTGAGAGGAATGCTCAACTTGTGGAAGGTCTGCATGTCAGTAAGGTAACAGATTACAAACACAATAGACTGATTTTGGACTTGGTCTGGGATCAATTATATGTGTCCAGTATCCTCATTACATTTAATCTGGATCAATGCTTCACTACTCTTGTGTGGTGTACCGTAATATCTCAAAGTCACCGTGACGAGTACTTGCGCTACATATTAAAAATGTCTTAAAGGGATAGTTCTGTCACCATTTACTTATCCTCATGTTATAAACTCATATGACTTGCTTTCTTCCATGCAACACGAGGATACATTTTCAAGAATGTTGACACTGCTATTTTTTTTCATACGATGAATGTGAATAGGGAGAACAATCTACCCAACATCTCCTTCTGTGTTACATAGAAAAAAAGAAAGTAATGCAAGTTTGGTTATTTCTTTCTTTTTTCTTTTCTTTTTCTTTTTTTGCTATATATGCAAAAACTAAATTGTTTACTAAAATAATAATAATAAAAAATATGTATATTAAAAAAATTGCATGTTTACAAACTTAAAAATAAATGATGACAATTGTCAATTCTGGGTGAGTTTTATATATATATATATATATATATATATATATATATATATATATATATATATATATATATATATACACACACAGTATACACCGATCAGCCACAACATTGAAACCACCTGCCTAATATTGTGTAGATCCCCCTCGTGCCGCCAAAACAGCGCACACCCACATCTCAGAATAGCATTCTGAGATGACATTCTCCTCTCCACAATTGTACAGAGCGGTTATTTCAGTTACCGTAGACTTTGTTAGTTCGAATCAGTCTGGCCATTCTTTGTTGATCTCTCTTATCAACAAGGCATTTCCGTCCGCAGAACTGCCCCTCACTGCATGTTTTCTATTTTCGGCACCATTCTGAGTAAATTCTAGAAACTGTTGTTCGTGAAAATCCCAGGAGATCAACAGTTACAGAAATACTCAAACCAGCCCATCTGGCACAAACAATCATCCATGCGATTATCTAATCAGCCAATCATGTGGCAGCAGTGCAGTGCATAAAATCAGCAGATACAGTTCAGGAGCTTCAGTTAATGTTCACATCAACCATCAGAATGGGGAAAAAAATGTGATCTCAGTGATTTTGACCGTGGCATGATTGTTGGTGCCAGTTGGGCTGGTTTGAGTATTTCTGTAACTGCTGATCTCCTGGGATTTTCACACACAGCAGTCTCTAGAATTTACTCTGAATATTGCCAAAAACAAAAAACATCCAGTGGGCGGCAGTTCTGTGGACGGAAATGTGGACAGTTGGCACTGTTTTGGCGGCACAAGGGGGACCTACAAAATATTAGGCAGATGGTTTTAATGTTGTGGTTGATCGTGATTGATATATATATACACTACCGGTCAAAAGTTTTGAAACACTTACACATTCTTTATTATATGTTTTTTTCTTCACATTTTAGAATAATAGTAAAGTCATCAAAACTATGGAATAACATAAATGGAACTATGGGAATTATGTTGTGACTAAACAAAATCCAAAATAAATCAAAACTGTGTTATATTTTAGCATCTTCAAAGTAGTCACCCTGTGCCTAGAATTTGCAGACATGTACTCTTGACATTTTCTCAACCAACTTCTTGAGGTATCACCCTGGGATGCTTTTTAAACAGTATTGATGTTCCCATCTATGTTGGGCAATTATTGGCTGCTTTTCTTTATTATTTGGTCCTAGTCATCCATTTCAAAAACTTATTTTTATTTTTATTAAATTTTAGTTTTATAATGAAATAAATTAATATGGTGGCACAATTATATTTTTGTCTACAAAACTAATTTCAAACATTTAAGCATACGCCTTCAGATCAAAAGATTTTTAAGATCATGAGAAACATTTCATTCAAGTGTTTCAAAACTTTTGACCGGTAGTGTATATCAGTGTTGGGTGTAATGCATTACTAAGTAATTAATTAATGTAATTAAATTAATTTTTCATTGAAAAAGTAAAGTACGGGATTACTCTTAATTTTTAAGTAATTTAATTACAGTTACTTCTTATGTAATTTTGTTAAATACTGTATAGACTATAGAACAATTCTATATAAAACTATAGTGAATTTAAAATCGAACTTCAACATCTAATGTTAAAATGTATAATGTAAAATGTCTTCTAATTTAACGCTGCCCCCTTAAATTCTTTGGCCAGTTCATGAATAATTCATTTGATTTTATATGATTTATTTGAAAGAATTAAAAGATCAATTTCATGTCTATCTTTATATTTTTCATCTGGTCGAGGTTGATAAGGTTTTTAGAAAATAATTAGTAATAAGTAAAGGAATTACTTTTTAGACAGAATAATTAGTACAGTTATCTATTTACACTGTAGAAGATGTAATTAGTAGTTAGTAATTAATGACTTTTTTAGACTAACTTACCCAGTAAGTACAAGTATTTATATATCAGCCACGGCCCGTGCATTTTAAGTCTAGGCCTTCAGTGCGATTCATGCCATTAAGAAAACACAGTTTCACAATGAATAAGATGCCATATGCCTATCATACATTACGTGGCAGTCAACTAATAATAACAATTGACATTGTCAAAATACGTCCATGCACGAAAGCCAGAACCAAGGAGGTCTAATTCCAAGAAAAAGCTCTCTAATAATATTTGCGATTTAAATTTAGCTTGCAATCATTTTTGTTTCGTAAGGGTACACGGTTACTTTTCAAAACTTGATCCGACACCGAATGCTCAAGCAGCCTAAATTACACTTAGAAAACTCCTGATGTTGCTATAACAATGCAAAAGCACTTACCAATTTGCTTGAAGAAAAAATCAGTCCTCCTTTCCTGTTTAATTAATAAATTACACGATCATGCAGAACCTCTCAGGTTTTTAAATCCATAAGGATCTCTTTCTCAACGGCAATAACAGCAGTGACAGCCGACTCGTCAGCAAGATCTCCTGCTCTTCGCTTTCAAATTACATACATCACTTAAAGCGTGATTGTGTCACTCAAGGCCAGCTAGAAGGCCTCGACCGGGACATATCCTAAAGACCACACCCACAAGAACAAATAAATCAATCTGATTGGCTGATGAATCTGACAGTCTGATTTTAGATGCCTATTCACTGCAGTGTTGAGGGATTCTGCAGAAATTCTGAAGGCCTGACGAGTTGGAGCTGTTTCGCTGCTTTGGCTAAGGAGCATGGCTTCAGGCATGCGATTTGTGAAACAGTTGTCACACTTTGCTCATAAGCATCGAGGAATAAATTCTGATTGGATACATTTTTTTTGTTTTTTGCTATTCGTTTGTAAATTAATTTGAGTGGAAAGCGATTGAAAATACATAGTCAATAAGGTCAATGAGAATGAAAGGATGAAAAAAATATGTATTTTTTAGGCATGTTACGGCAGCAGAGAAGGCTTTGCTGGCCCTGAGAAATCGCCACTGGTATATATATATATATATATTGTGTGTGTGTGTGTGTGTGTGTGTGTGTACAGATTTTGCTCTCATGGAAAGAAATTGGTACTTTTATTCACCAATGTGGTATTCAACTGATCACAATGTATAGTCAGGACATTAATAACATGTAAAATTACTATTACAATTTGAAAATGTGCAGAACTTCTTAAACTACTTCAAAGAGTTATCATTAAAAAACCCTCCATGTGCAGCAATGACAGTTTTGCAGATCCTTACTATATATATATATATATACACACTTTTGGCCGCCAGTATATACACTGTGTGTGTGTGTGTGTGTGTGTGTGTGTGTGTATAAATTCATACATTATAAGTGTCCAAATAAGTGTGGCTTAAATGTGAAGGGTTTAATCTTTTCAGTGTTAAAGTACTTTTTCCTATCCCAGCTTAATATTCATGGTCCACTACTCTTTCAATAAAACAATTTAATGATTAGCATGTAAAATTCAGGAAAATGTTTTATTGGTACATATTTAAACAAACATTTCAAATCCCCTCAACATATTTAATATATGTAATAAACCCCTTTACTAGAGACTGTAGGGTCTAAAAGAGTAGAATTGTTTCATACAAAAAACACACACAAAAAGTTACATCAAAATGGTGTGCTAGATTAATTCTGATCCCTCTATCAGGAGATATTTGCACATTATTACCAGCCACTGACTCCGTCAGGAGTGCAGTGTAGTGCATACACACAACTGAACTGAGGGCTGTATTCATTCTAGTGATGTAGTGGTTTGCGAAACGGTAATGCAGTTGTTGAGGCAAGAGTGATCAAATGCTGAAGCCGATGTGATGCTTTTCATATTTATTTCCATTAATCATAAACTCTAAACTGCTACAGGCCTGTAGCTGTGCTGCTGTCATGTGGTGCAATTCCCCTTGTTCAGTGGCATACATTAGTCATCATTACGTTGTCCTTGTTGACTTACTGTAGCATTCGGGTCAAATACACTGCTTAAGCTGCTTCATAGAAGAATGACTTTCTAGTGATAATCCATGTATTATCTCCTTATTTGTTGATACGCTAATAAATAAAATAATTAAGATGCAAACGTTACAGTTGGGCAGTACACTTTAGTCCATTTTTGTTCATTTTTATTTTTCTTCTAAATCAGGGGTCTTCAGTCTTAGCAGTGGCATGTCCATACTTTTTTTGACTGGGGTGGGAGTTCATTCAAGTGTGGCATGAAGTGTAATTCAACATCCCTGATATTATTAATAAGAATAAGAATAAGATATATACATTTTCAGGAATTTTTAATATTCGAATGTTACTAAATAATTGATTCATTATTATTATTACTGCAAAACACAGAAGACTCCAAATAGCATTTTTTTTATTTTTTATTTAGTATTTTCTCTGTATAATTTTTAGTATCTCTTTAAACTGCATAAATGTTATGGACACTGTTAATATGAACAATTTAAGAACAGCGCATTATTGAACACATGGTAGTTCTGTGCAGTTTTGTGGAGTTTTGGAGTTGGAGAGATTATGCTAACATGGCATTATGTAATACTATCAAGTAGGCTATTGTTTTATTTTCAGACAATAAAGAAGATATTGAAGATATTTCTTAATCTTATCAAGGGCCTACACATAAAGAATGTGCAATGTACAATGTGAATGTGCATTCAGTTTTGTGTAAGCTACTCAATTTAGCCATATATTGGGACTGCCAAAGGTAATTTGATTAATTAAATAGTGCCTTAAAAACAAGTTAATTTGATATTAAAACTGTTTTCCTGATCTCCATTTTTTTTTTTCATTTTCCATCTTTTCTTAAGAGACGTATTACCAATTAAGACTGAATGCATTACATTATGAAAGCAAATAAATAAAGGCTAAATGAAGACTCAGATGTCTGCTAATTAAAAAATTGATAGGTGCATTAATTTAATTTTAACTCCAACACATGATTATGATAAAAACCCTGCCAAAGTTTAGAAGGTTCATTGTAATGTGGCATCGTATCTTTTAAATATTTTAAAAACTTTGAGTGGGCAGTCAGAAAATATCCTGAAAAAAACTGATGTGGATATCTTTTTTTATTTGAATTATTAATAATTGCAAGAATTTTTTTATAAGGTAAATAAATGTGCACCACAGCACTTGCATCAAATTATACAATATTTAGACAGGATTCCTATGGAAAAACAGGAATCTTGATATGACCTAATGTGATTATCGAATTAAAAAGATTATGATCTGGTTAAATAAATGCATGCGCTTCATCGTTCAGAGTAAAAACGCGGTACTGTTGTATTTTCTCCAAGCACACAGGAGCTTGTGAGTGTTTCCTGCTTTTGCAGAGCAGTTCGCAATCATTATGGCCATCTGTTTGAATGAGCAGCTGGAAGCAGTGAAGTGCATACATTTCAAAATAAGAGTCCCCGGTGTATTTCAGCCTTTAAAATTAAAATATCTGCGCTATGAATAAAATATTTTCCATCACAAGAAGGAAAGACTAAGAACATTTCATATAGGCTACCAATTAAAAACAAAAAAATTTTTGGCAAATTAATTGCCTTTCAACACATTATAGTATCAGCAAAATCCTATATTGGTCGACCTCTAATTTGTATTTATTTATAAAATGGTACATAAACCAATTTTAATGTGATATATACTGTATATGTGGAAAACATGTCTTAAGTATTTTAAACTTGCATATAGTCTACCCTGTTTTACTGATAAGCATTGTTGAGGCCATGTTGAATGTGTACCCCTGCCTGTTTAAGTAAGAGTCTGTGATACATGATTTATTTTGAGATTGTGTGGGTTTGTTTTGGTATGGGGATATGGTATTAATTTTATTTGTTCAGGTCTTGGAGAAGGTCTTAAAAAGTCTTAAGTTTGATTTAAAAAACTCTGCAGCAACCCTGATAGAGCAGGCAGGTAGTCAACGGGGCTTTAGAAGAATGACAGCGTGGGCACGCTGTGTCATCAAAGGATGTGTATCTTGGACAAAAAAATGATACATTTAGTTAAGAAACCAACCTCAGGCAAGTTAGATGGGCATCATGGTCATCTGATAATAGCAATAACAGAAAAATAAACTGTTTTTGTGTACAGTTGTTGTCTATTTGTATGGCTTTCGCCCTATGTGGAAAACGAATGCGGGGTTGAGGGAATGAGAGCGATCGGGAAGAAAATCACCGTGGGCAGAGAATGGGTGAACATGGAGTAAAATTCAGCGGGAGAGTTCGGTTGTGCGGGATTGAAACTGCAGGAGCGATATGGAAAAAAAAGTCCTGCGCAGACCTCTAACGGGACGGATGTTCATGGTGCTTTTTGTCACGTTGTACAGTGTTTGCAGTGAATGTAACTTTATTTATAGTGAAATGGTCATATTGTTTATAGTGAAATGGTCCCTCACCTGACTTCCTTAAGCCCCCTTCACGGGTGCACTTTAGTCGTGTCCGGTCTCAAGAATCAAATGACATACAGCTTGATCTACAGTGCACGTTCAAGCCATATTTTATTTCAAATGACTGTTTGCAGTGATACCTCGAGTCCACTCGGATAACTATCATTTCCTGACACTGCTTTCCGCTCCAACTTAAACCAACGAGGTGTAGCAGCCCAACTGAATAAAACACATTTGCTCTCTTTCACCAATGTTTGTGATTGTCTTCCTTTTATTCCTTTCACATATTCTCCACAACAACCCCATAAGAGCTAAAACAAGCAAATAAAACAGCATGGGTATTTGCAGGGGGGAACTGATTTAAACAAACCAGAGACAACACAAGTGGGTATTTTACAACAAAATTACACATTTAACCTAACATCTAAACATAAACAACATAAAACTGGACATAAACCAAAATAACAAAAAAAAATTTTTGTTGCAAATTTCCACTTTACAAAACCTTTACACTGTGGGCCATTAACTGTTATGTATATGTGTGTGTGTGTGTGTGTGTGTGTGTGTGTGCTGATTGCTCTCTCCTCTTCCGTTCACTCTCCTGTTTTTCAGAGAGCACTTCAAAATAAATGTCCGATAGGCAAAATAAAAAAAATAATAAAAGTAAAAACATAAAAACACACATCTTGTGGATTTTAATGTTATACTAATATAATCAACTAAAAACTAAGCTATAAATAACTGAGGGTTATTTATACAAGGTTCTTCCTGGTTTTATTGAAGGCCCGCCTCCAACTTGGAAAGTGACCAATCACAGTTTAGAATTTGGGGCAGCACCTGGGGTGGCCAATCAAATTCTAGGGGGGGCCAGGGCCACCCCATGCCCCCCATCAGGACACGCCCCTGAATCTTAGGATTAAAGGGATAGTTCACCCAAAAATTTAAATTGTGTCATTAGGTTAAAGTTAACTTAATTTATTATTTTTGTTTAATGCTTAATCTTCATTTATTCACAAAAAGTTGATTTCAAACAATTATTGGCCGACCCCCTGTTAAAGACCCCTGATCCTAACTACATAGTATCCTACAGAATAAATAATTGGACATTATTTGTTCTTTCCTCTGAGGAGTATTTCATTTCAAAACATGTTGTGCACGTGCAGATCTTTGTCACATAGCAAAAGATCAACAAAAGCCATGATATGAGTGCTTTATCAAAGCTGGAGTAAGCCGTGCTTCACGCTAACAGTCCCAGAGCGCTGTTTTCGTCTAGCTGACTCACAGGGTTTGACCCAACACTCCACAATCTAATTATAAATGTGCCTCATGGCGCTCTCTGTCCTTATGATGAAGATAAAGGCTTGTGATAAAGACAGAGAGAGGCTTTTGGCATAACTCTGTCTATGAGTCAACATTCTGCTTTAGTCCACTGTGTGCTGTCACCCACACACATATGCACATCAAAGATCCCTGTCATTGTGTGGCGTGGTGTACAATCTGTTTTTTTCTTTGCCCCCAGGGTGCAGTGGTTCGCATAAATGTATGTGTGGCTTTATTTTCAGTTGGGAGCATTGCTGGAACAGCAGCTTGCTAATGGCTGTGTACATTTGAGTTCATTTCCATTTATTTTTAATTGCAATTCATTCTAATGGTTTCTGTGCAAGCTAAGCAGCCCGTTCCTTAGCACCATCATCTAGGCCGTAAAATAAGCCTATTAAAGTGTGTAAAAGGAAATATGGATGTGGATTATTTGAGAGCTTTATTTGAACAGAAGAAAAAATAAACAGGTTTATATCTAACAGTATTTTAGAGCTTGCATTACACAATACATCATAGAAATTGCATCATTTATTAACCAATAAACCAATAATTAACCAAGCAACAAAATAAAGTCTGATATTTTACATTTATTGCTCAGATCAATGTATTGATCTATGATATAACTACTAATAATATACATTTATTGTGCATCATGAAAATTATGGCACTTCCTATTACCATTTTACAAAACAAAACAAACAAATCTCTTTTCTATACTGTGTGTGTATATATATATATATATATATATATATATATATATATATATATATATATATATATATATATATATATATATATATATATATAAAGTGGGCTACAATCTCAATGCATAGTCAATGAGATGATTTGTTTTATGCTTTTGTACCACCATGCTTTTTGTTCCATAAAAAAAGAGGTTTTCGCCCAAAGCCAGGTACAAACACATGCTTTCTGTGTGCCCACCATGTTTATTTCTCCAGGCCTGCATATTGCTGGCAGAGACATGCACATGTAGCTGCCAGATGGACGGTACGATGCAGTACGTTCCCTGGCCTCATTATTTGTTGACCCAGATTGCGGGCCATCCCTCCCCAAACCCAAGCCAGACTGGATTAGTGGGTGAGATGCTCCAGTTAAGTGCATGGGTTGGGTTATAACGGCTATGTTTTCATTGACCTAGCTGTTATGTTCTATTGTTTTCATAATTACAAGACAACAGAGATGCTTTCTGCAGGTAGATCAGCCAGCTGCTGCAGGGACAATTGTGAGGGATGCATTTCTTTGCTCTACAAGCAAAGTGAAATTAATTCAGATATGCTCCATGCAGACGGTGAGCATATCACATTGATGAATGTAATATGCAGTTAATTTTGCCAGTGCTGAGACATCATTGAGGCTGTACATTAGGACAATCTTGTTTAAAGGCCTGGAGTAGGAGCTGGAGACCTGCACACACCCATAAAACTGATTGTGGATGTCTGGGAATAGAAGACAATTGTTTTTTAAGCCTATGATTGTCTTTTTATGTAATATACGGGAAACACAAATATGTTGTGACAGATCAGTGCTTTCATATTTGGAAAGTTCAATGCATTCCTTTCTATGAAAGGGATTTTATTGTTCCAGGTTCAAGAATACAAAATGAGATGTAAGGCAAAATTAAATATTAAGAAGTGATATTCTCCATTCACTTTCACTGCATCTTTTTTTTTTCTTCCACACAATGAATGTGAATGGTGACTGAGGCTGTAATTCTGTCTAACATCTTTTGTGTTCCACGAAGAAAGTCATATGGGTTTTGAACAGCATGAGGGTTAGTAAATTATGACAACATTTTCATTTTTGGGTGAACAATCCCTTTAACCTGTTCATATTGATTTGTGTATGATTACTACCCAAATTAGCATGGAAATTCCTGCAATTACTTTAAAGATTTGCATCATCACGACCTAATCAATTGTTATGTAAAAATTAAAAATTTTAACTTTCTATTCAGTGCATGAATAAATCACTGTACTCATAATATTCAGCTTAATAGTCAGCTTTCAAGAGTATATACCTTGAAAAACAGTGCAGGATGCAATTAGAAATTCTTGGAAGGGAACATTGATCTTGGTTTGCTATGGCTCTGAATGGCTACATCATACTATCATCATGTTGAGAAATCTACACTCTGCAGCATCACACAGTTTTCTGAAGGGCCATGGAAGCTTCCCTCAGGAGTTGCTTGTCTCTTGTAATTCACCAGAATCAGTATGAACATGGTAGAAGCCCTCAAGCCACTATGTTAGAGAATGAAGTTTGGGCTGGTGCGTGGTCTACATCGCCCTGCCGTTTAGGCTCAGGTTCACACAGGGTGGTGGATCTCACCCGGAGCCGGTGAAAAAATAAATAAATAGTCTGTCTAATTGCTCTTCAAACTCTGTGGGTGTGCAACAGTCCTAGTGAGTTGTCCCCTAATCATATCAAATTTGAATAATCTGCCTTTTGTTTTATTTGGTGGTCCTAGAGTCACTGTGCCTTCAATACAGGACCTTTCGCCTTTTTGGTCAAAAAAGTATTCATTTCGACCAAAATATGGGATGTCCCGGATAATACGAGAAAGCTGGCAACCCTAGGTGGTCTTTGTTTTTGAAAGTTGTGAAAATATAGTGATATATCAGATCATTTCAGTTTATATTTGCAAGTAGGAATGTTTGTGCGTGTGTGCATATGCGTGGGTTGGATCTTGATAAATTCAAAGTATGCACCTATTTTATAACATTAATCTTATAACAAGGCAACAGTGTTGTTTAGCGAGTTAATCATCACTCTTCTAAAGTAAATTTTCAGTCTTTGACAAGCTGTCACAGGGTGTTGCTGTGTTAGTCTTGGTCGGTTTGCACCCCCCGAAAGATGAGATAATTAAAAAGAAGCATTATCATTATCTGTTTCGTGCTGCAGATGGAAGCATAGGCAGACATTACTGACAGATACTATCTAGACAAACTGACAGAGAGCTGCTAATTAAAGGCCTGAAAATGGATGCCAACATACTGTCCTTTACTCCTCTAGGAGAAAACCTCACATTGCCATTAAATATTTTGCTGACATTCACAGCAAATAGATAATGGCAGTCTCAACACTAAGCAAAGGCTCCCATGAGATGCATTCAGTTTGAGGAGTCTTTTGCCAGAGGTTACAACTGAAAAGTTGCTATGGCTCAAGGTGTCAACAATCTCTTGTGTATATTTAAAGGAATAGTTCACCCAAAAATGAAAATTTGCTGATAATTTACTCACCCTCAGGCCATCCAAGATGTATCTGAGTTTCTTTCTTCATCAAAACAGATGCGTTTGCGTTCAGAAGAACTGTATTTATCACGTGTAATGTAAGGTGGAGGAGGAGTCAGGAAGCGCGTCATTGTTTACATTGGTTTTTTATTATTATTATTATTATTATTATTTGGAATTTTTTTTTTCTTTTATTTATATTGTTTTGAAATTGTTTTGGACTGTTTTGGTTTGTGAATGGTGCTTGGTCTGCGGTCCGTGCAAGTTTCTCTTGTAAACAATGACGTGCTTCCTGACTCCTCCACGTGAGCTTACGTCATCCCTCTCATGAGCACACGTCACAGAGATGTACGGAAGCGAACATTTGTAGTTAAAAAGTATATATGTATTGTTTTGTTTCTCAAAATAATCAATCGTTTGGATTCAGAAGAACTTTATTTGTCGACTGGAGTCATGTGGATTATTTTGATGCACCCTAAATATGCATTTTGGACTGTCAAAAAATGGAGGACATTCACTTGCATTGTTTAGAGGAGGAGGCCTGAAATGAAATCCTAAATGTCTAAAATTCTGTTTTGATGAAGAAAGAAATTCAGATACATCTTGGATGACCTGAGCGTGAGTAAATTTCAGCAAATTTTCATTTTTGGGTGAACTATTCCTTTAACTATACATTAAATGAAAGTGATTTTTGTTTAATCCACGCATTATCAGTGAACAAAAAGTGGACTTTTCTGATTCTAATTCTTTTTCTAAATTCTAATGTTAACAAACAATGCCACACAAAAGCATTAAGACCAACAGTGATTTTGTAATTAACATTTTAGTTTTGGTGCAACGTAGGGCTGGGAGCCCTCCAAAAAGAATTGATTCCTCGATTACGAAACGTTATTGACTGAAAGTCAATTCCGCTCAGGGGTGTGACATGATCTTTTTATTCATACTATCAATCACAAATAGTGCTAAGTATGCCTTATTTTACAACTTTTCAACCTAGTCTCATAGAATGAACGTTAGTATAACAAAATTTTTGCACACTGACTTTTATGTGCCGAATTCTACGTTTCACTGCAATTTCCTGGTGAAATTGCTACAACAACTGTGTGTTTTATTTACTTTCACACAAATCATGACTACAATGGCTGATTATGACTTTACAAACTCACACACTGCTATGTTATGATATCGATACACCTTTTGAAAAGTGATACATTTAATACATATATGATAGACCCACCTACATTTAAACATGTATTCCAATGTGATTAGCTTCCACGGTAGCACACATGATAGTGTGTTGGACTTTGGACTCGGAAGACCACCGATCGAGATCAGTCAAGAACGCAAGCTGACACGTGAGGTGAGTGTCAGAAGCGACACGAGATGATGTGGCTGTCAAGGTAGAAATTGTCACTGACACTTTTCTTTAGTAGATGGTTTGAATCTCTTTAAATTGTTTAAGTAAAGAAAGTCATACAGTTGTTCTTAAATTAGGATTTAAACAATTTATTCTGTAAAAATTCCTTAAACTAATACTGCCAACTGGCCAATAATGACATTTTTTTACTTCCAAAAGCCAACTTTTACTCATTATGCATTTGGCACTTTGCGAGTGTTAATTTTGGATCTGTTTAAATGTTATCAAAAGATAAAACAGTGAAGCATTCGAGTGCTTGACAAATTCTCAAGTAGGAAATTAAAGCTGTTTAACCTTTCGTATCTAGCAAGCTATTGACTGGAAACCCTTTGTTTTTGTTGAACGAGGATAATTAATGGATCAAAAAATGAATTGTTAAGACAGAAAGTGTTGGTATTTCTCACAGAAAAGCAAACAGAACCCAGCAATACTTCATATTGCCTGTAAATAATAAATGAGAATGTACACTGTAGCTCAAGATTGGCATCCGCCTCAATGAAATAGAGGTCAGAAATGTTATGAGACAGCCATCTGGCTTTCTGCCAGGGAAACAGGGGCATATACAGCCAGCATGTTACTTAGGATCTACTGATAAGGGCACTTTAGGGATTGCTGAGCTTGCTATCAGCAGGGTTAGAATTGGGTACAGAAGACACCAGGGGGGCAGTGTTTTCCTTTACTGCTATCTACTGATTTCATGATCAGACATACGGTACTGTGGGACTTGTCTTGTGGAGATTCCTAAGTTGTCCATTTTAATGAATTGGATAGTGTTGCTTGTTCAGTGTTGGAGTTTACAGAATGTTTCTAGGGTCACTTTGTTAGTCCCTCACTCTCAAAATTGGAGATTTGTGTCTTTTGGTCCATGTCTATTAGCATTTGATGCCATCTATATGCTTGCGTACTCCTAAAAGTTGATGAAATTAACTTTTAGCAGATATGCGCATTTCAAAATTACAGTCTTTGTCTATTAGAAAAACGGACCAAAAATATTGATGACACATCTTGCACTCGCCCAGCAACCGACCAGCAAGTAGCAAATCATTGTTCATGGCTGTAACATAACTAAAGCCTATAGATTGTAACAGTGTCCAGACACTTTTTCAGGCATCTTGTTTCCAGTAATATTTTTTCCATTAATTCCTTCCATAGGGATTTCATAAAATTCGTCATAACAGAGTTTTAAGCTATGAACCGAACCAACCAGCTCCAAGGTGAATCACAGCATTTCAAACTTTGATTTGAAGCAAATAAATAAATGTGACAAAAAGCAAAGGTTCAAGACTGTGTTCTTAACATTTTACATGAGGGCATAAACTACAATCCTATGAAGCATTGCGAATGACGTAAAACCATGGAATTTCTTTTTTAAATAACAAGGACGGATGACTTCAACAGAAGCATATACCATCAATTAACAACCTCTTTTGGTAGGTCTGTCTTTTAAGGTTTATAAGTTATCATTAAAAATCAATTTCCCTATGGAAAAAATTAATCGCACTTCTGTGTCACTTTATTGGCCATTTAAAACCAAAAGGGACAAGCCCTTCAATATGTCCCACCCAAAGTTACTGTTTCAATATGAAATATGTCAACACAGGAGAGAAAACTGCACTCATCAAGCCATTTCAAGTGGTCTTGAACATCAATATACCTACACGCAAGTTAAAGTTTGTGTGCAATGCCTGATCTGTTCATTGGAAACTTGGGCCATCAAGGTAATTTGTCCAGAAATTTTCAGGTGTGTGCTTCATTAACATAATCACCGGCCAGGCTGATGGAGCCATTTGTGCGCATTAGCTTCTGCCAGCGGGAGGTCGTTTATCACTTGACCGTCGGGAAAAAAGGATCCAACATGACAGAAAAAATTGTTCTGTCGCTGAAGCAGGCTCTTCTGTTCTCTTCAAGTGACCATTGAGCTTCTTTTACTGAAGAACTGATAATTGCTGATTTTAATCCATAGGGATTCTGTTACCAAGTGTTTTTCCACACTAAAATGGCTAATGAAAATAATGAAAAGCTGAGGAGGAACTGTAATTTTTCTATTGAACGTAATTTCTTTCCTCACTAAAAGCTGCTTATGGACAACCTCGAGGGGATAAATACACAATCATTCACTTTCACAAGGTATGAATCGCTTCCTAAATCACTCTGTTTCAATTGTTTATGTTCACGCAGTACTCCTGTTGTTATTTCGGCAAACTCCAGGTGACAAGCAATCAGAGAGAGAGAGTTGCGGTGAGTTGGTATGTCTGTAACTCTTCCACCATTCTTAATCACCAAGTGTGTCATACCTCTGATCTCAGCAAAACAGTCTGCATGTGTGACACCTTCGGCCAAAATCGAGTTGTTTTCAGTCTGCTTGTGTGTCGCCGGCTTAAGAGAGAGTACTCTTGTATTTAAGCTTAAACTCTGAAAATTCCTGCCAAGAGTGCGATTGATTGTCCATGAATTGTTTGACCAGGAGATGACCTATATTTGCTGCTGTGTAGATAAAGCAGGATCAAATGGAGTCAAATCTAATTCTGGGCAAAAGCTTTTTATCTCAGCAGGTCATCATAAACTCCAAGACTGCGGGACTAGCCACCCATCCAAATGCACTGAGCACGTTGAAGGGGGATATTCAGTGTTTTTTTTTTTTGTTTTTTTTTTGGAAGGAAATGTCAAACCTGGCCCTGAGGTAGAGGCAACATTTCCTGTCTCAAACCTCAACTCTGGAAAGACATGGGATTGCCTGGATTAGTCTCAATGAAGTTTATGGGAATTGGCAAAGAACTGGAGTTTTGACCTTTGGCAAGGTGTGGATCAAGAGGCAAATCAACTTTCTTTTCTTCACTTTGTCCATTTCGCACTTTTCCTTTTTTGCATCCGTAAGTAAGTCGAGTTTACTTTGGAGTGCTCTGAGAGAGAGAGCGAGAAAGAGGAAGCAGACATTTGCTCAGTCTTCCGGGACTTTTTTGTGGGCTCTTATCCAAGAGAGTGATCAAGATGCCGAGTGTATAAACAAAAATATTCCATTCACTAGGAACACACAGTTCCGAAATAAAGGCATAGGTGCATACAAAGCAGCAGGGTAGGCGGGGGTGGATGCATTCATGATAGATTTGCAAGCTGCTGAGCTGCAATCATGCAAGAGTGTAGTGCAACTGCAAACCTCCAGCTTGCAAGCGACGTCAGTATCGCTTTGACCATGGTGGTCTTGAAGTTACACACTTACATAAGTGATCTGTGGAATTGTAAAGCTATGCTGATTTGGAAGACAAACAAAACCCTCTACATGGGTCATTGAAGTTTAAGACCCTACAAAAGGTTGACGTATAAGAGAGCTGACACATTCTGCCTCAAACATGAGCACAGCACACCTACAGTAAATCAGGCACTGAGTGAAATCTGGGTCAGGGAAACTCAAAGGCCTTCGGATCTAATCCTTTACCATTCCATCTGCTTACTGCAGCCGCTGTTAAGACAGAAATACATCTTAGCTGCTCACCCTACACTTTTAATTTCACTAGTCAGCTCAAAGAGTGTCACCATCTTGAATCCCCCAAAAGCCCACTCTCGTCCGCAGACAATGACTTGCAATGTCTCCTCCCTCAAAGATTGAGTTGGTGGAATTAATGGAGCTTGCAGCCAAGCTGAGCCAAGACTGATAGCTGGATTGTGTAATTTGCTCAAAAGCTTAAAGAATATCAGGTTTGTACTGTAAGACCACAGACTGCAGTAAGTGGCCTAATATCCTTGTCATTTAAACAGGTGTTTTTTTGACTAGCAACTGTCATCTTCACTAATGCAAATCAAAATCTGATGGCCCCTCTGCAAATTCACTCGGTCATGTGACCACACATGGATTGTTAAAAGAGAATAATAGCTCTAAAAACAAGTGAGCTGCCTTGCTGTCTACTGTCTAAATAACCAGCTACCTAAGGCAGCATCCAACCCAAATGGAACCTCATAAGTGACTGATTAGAAACACACTGCTATAGCACTGCTTTCATGAAGTGCACTGTAGATTTGACACACAATTGATTCCAATACAGTTTGGCATTGACATTGTGTATCTCTTAGTATGGAATGCTTGCCACTAAGCTCCACAGACAAATTCTTGGCCTCCTTCTTAAGTATGAAAACATGCTTAACATGGGCTGCTTCTGCACAGCATGCCATGCTGGTGTGCAAATATAATTATGCCCTCATGTCGAAAGGCCATCATGCTATTAAGAGAGAGTAAGATGGACAAAGGCATGAAAAGAGAAGACATATGTATGTAACGAATTCACTCGTTGACATTTTATATTACCAGAGAGCATGTGACCGCATCTGCCACTGGTAGCTACAGGGGCCATTTAAGTAATTCCTACTGTGCAGTGAGAAAGGGAGGACGCTATCACATATAAATCAATTTTTCACTGCGCTGAGCAAAGCTCACATATACACACTTTCCAACTGAGGCCTGTCGACCTTGAGATCTTGAGACTGATAGGTTTGCAAATTTCCAGGGCAAGAGACCTGGGCAAGCCACTCAATCGACTCTTCTGCTATAGGAGTCAAGTTGCTACTGGACGTCATGGCCAGGCTTGTCTCTTGGGAGAATCTGTCTATCACTTCTCTAATTTACGCAATCTGAGCTTCTGTCCCAATTGGACATTTCACCAGCCCATTATATCTTCTTCAGTACACATTTGCACAGCTGCAGAATTTTACTGCATGTCCCCTAGCACTAAATAAGGTTATGTTCACACTCAGTATGGTTATGTACTCTAGTGACTCCCTTAAAGGTGCACTCTATTGTTTTTAACTAATTGCTAAATGTTTCAACAGAAAGAAATAGTACTAGTAGAAGAATATTTTTACAAATGTTTAAATTGGTATACACTCACATGAGATGAAGACTCTAGTCATGTCAGTCTTAGAGAAAAAGCTGCTTTATACATATTATGGTGCTAAGCGCACATTCATGTGTGCCTCCATGTTGTTAATCGATGGTATATGCTTCTGTTAAAACCACTAGTCTTTGTTATTTAATTTTATCTTCATTTTAAAAAATAAATAATGTTTAATAGCAGAATTTCTGGTGAAGAACAACACTACCTGTGAATCCTGAAGGGAACTGATCCACCAACCAGAGAATTGCAGTGAATAAAGAGTGCCAAAAGATCTCTGTAGTGACCGCCTACTCCCATAACACAATCAAGTCTGTTTCCCTGCACTCTTGAAGTACCCATTTATTTGTATATATTTGAATATTTATCATTTCTATACTTATTATCAACAAGGTAAAATCAATAGTTTTAGATATTTCCATAGTTTTTAATTCGTTACCCCATTTGCAATGCTTCATTGTATTGTAGTTCATTCCTTCATTAAAGGCGTTAAGTACACAGTCTTGTACCTTTCATGTCTATTTTCAAATACTTTTTTCCTTCAAATTAAAGCTTGTAATCTTGTGATTCAGCACGGAGCTTGCTGGTTTGGTTCATGACTTAGATTGAAGAATTGAATTCCTATGGAAAAGTGTAATGGAAAAAAACACTTCCGAAACCAAGATGGCTGAATATGTGGGCAGGCACTGTTGTGCTCTATAGTAAAGGGGATTGACTTTGATTACCCATTCACACTTGTTATTAAATACGGCTGTCACTCCCAGACACTGACTGCTATTGTAGCTATTTTGATAGAACTATGCAAAACAAACATCTTTTTAGTTCCTATATGTATGCATAAATCATCCCTAGACCTTTTTGCCCCATTTCCTAAAGCTTGTACTAAAGGACTGTGTTCCCTCCCTTTTGATCTTCTCCTTGCTCTGCGTCCCACTATTTTAGTAAAGCTGGGTTGGCCAGCCGTTTAATTAATGTGAACAAAACGTTACTCTCTCCATCCATCTTTCTGTGTGCTTCGCACTGAGTTTGAGTGGTACGTTATCTTCCGGTTCCCAGAGCAAACCTCACTGTTAATTAAAAGCTGCCAAGTCCCACTTATTTGAAGTCGTTTGAAATGAAGCCTTTCTCGGAACTACATTACATGCTCTCCCCTGAAGAGGACTAAAGATCCTCAGAACATCCATCTCTATCAGAGTGTGTGCATTAGCCGATGAAATTTAAAATAACAGCAGTAGGAAAAACGCCCATAGATTATCTTTTGAGTTGTTTCTGAGCAAAAATTATGTCCGATACCAATTATAACTTACACAACATGGCAAGACTATCGATAGCAGTTTTATGCCTGAGCTAATTTGTGCTTATGACAAGCTAAGCTGGCCTTTGGAGCATAAAACAACTCAATAACAGTGAAAATCATCTATCAATGCATGTGCAAATGAGATGATTAAAAGCCAACACCAGCCGGTCTCTCCACTAAGTCAAGTTTTGCAAGCTAGAGGAAACCAATAGAAATGGTGTTTGTTTTGAATACTTCATAGCCAGGGGGCTTTGGCAAACAGCAGTGCCATACATTAATCAAGTTATTTCAGTCTCTGGCATCCCTACTGACTGCCCGAGAGGAATAGCCTCACACGAGTCTCCAAACAGGTATAGCAGAATCTGTTGGTGCAGTTCACTACCATTTTCTCATTAGACAAGAAGTTACTCTCAGCTAGAACGTAATCTTGTTTATGAACATCTTTATACATGATGAAATGCAAGAAGCTTTATTGAAGAAAATGAACTGAAAGCTGTTTAGTCTCCCTGGTTAGATATTTAATCAAATGGGTAATTCTTCTGAGCTAGTTACCAAAAGCCCTGTGGTAGTAAGTTTTATTTCTCTAACCTTTAGTTTATTTTCTCAGAATTCTAGTAGAGACCCATATTTGTTTATTACTAGGGCTGCCAAAGTTAATGCAACTTTTCAGGTAAAAATTAAATTGGCTCTGGTAATATTTCTCTGTTATTATTTATTTTACAATATTTTATTCATTTTCTGAATATCCCACAACATATGGCACATATTAAACCTACAATAATTTTTTTTTTTACAAAATTCCACCTGAGCTATTAAAGGTATAGTTCACCAAAATTCTGTCATAGTTTCTTCACTCAATCTTAAAATCGCTCAAAAAATATTCCTGGAATAAATAATTCATTTAAATTCTAATTTTGTTTACAGAGTTTTAAAAGTCCATACTCATTAATTTTAATGAAATACTTTTTAAAAAATATTTGATAACTTTTTTTTTTTAATTTTTTTTAATTTTTATTACTCAATTCAGTTTGATGGAATTTTTCTAATACATTGAAATGCATACATCTTAAAAATAGGCTGAACATTTTTTGTAGTGTTCTTCTGTGAAACACTGGAAGAATGTTAGTCTCAGTCACCATTCACTTTCATTGTATCCTTTTTCCATTCAATAAAGGTGAATGGTGACTGAGGCTAATGTTCCGCCTAACATCTCTACTAGTGTTCCATTAGTAATACAGGTTTCAAATAACATGAAGGTGATTAAAGAATGACAGAATTTTCATTTTGAGGTGAACTATCTTTTAAAGATTTTTAATGTTCTCTTTTTTCTGATATGGATGACATTTATCTTCCACCCTGTTGTGGAAAACACAGTCGTCTCAATATGTTATAAAGGATTATAAAGGATACTTGTTAAAAAAATCAACAAATACTTATCTGTCCCTCAAACTACAAATTTAAATATGTAAATTCAGCCAATTGAAAATTTTAGATGAATCGCATTAACTCCAACAGGCTAGTTATTCACATTATGAGCATTATGCTCATGTTTTCTCACTTTGGGTCTCTCTGAGCAGGGAGGAAAGTGTAGGAATATCAGACAGAATTGTTTTTTCCATAAATACAATCACTTTGTAGGCTGGCACCATGGTGCGTGCCATCTTTATCCACAGTCTGGTATGACTGCTTGCTTCCTGTGTGTCACCTCACAGATGGGACGATTACTATGGTGCTGTCAGTCCATTTGTACAAAGTAACTACTTCCTGAATTAACATCTCATTGAAGGCAAAAGCTGCCGGCTTGCCGAACAAACTTATATTTGTCTGTATGACTTGAAAATGTCTGTTGTGGTATCACTATATTACATTACACTGTATTGCAGGATATTGTGTAATGGTGTGTTTCTAAGATTCCTCTAGGCAAGACAGTGTTCAACTTCTAATTATTGGCCTAGAGTGCGACTGGGTTGCCAATAGTTGACAATAAGATTTGGATAGTTAGAAAGTAGAGCATATAGGTCTATTGCTGTGGTTCTTAACTGGTTTTGATTTGAAATTGGACATAAACTGGCGACCCAACACACTACCAAAATTGTAACAAATGTTAAGTATAATGCAGTCTGGGTAGTATTATCTTTTACTTTTAATAGTGTATGGTTTTTGGTAATAAGTGTGTGTCATGCAACCTGCCAGTGTTTGCATCTTCTTAATTCAGAAAGCTGACATGGACTACCAAGTGATAAATTGTGAAATGTGATGAACTTGCACCAAAATATATTTTATTCTGTTTGATTGGATGCACAACCTTTGACGTCAACAACAAAAGATATGCGTTTTCTCCTCCCTTTTAAAAGCTGATGAGTCTATTTATTTTGCTAGCCTAAATGTACAATTATATGGTTGGTTAATTTATTATTTGCATAAAATATTTTTCCTTGCTGCGGACCTCCAGTTGAGAACCACTGCTCTAAAGCACCATGCTCATGAGAATTGGACAGACAGTGCATACAAATATAGAAAGTTAGATAGAAGAATGTATTTTCTAGTCTAGCATATGCCATCCTCCTGTGAAGTTAATTATCTGCAATCATTATGTACCAGTTATCTATAAATTTGTATCCCACTGAAAAAGCAGACCATATTCCCTTCTCCTCAGTATCCGTCATGCAGTGTCAGTTCTGTGCTCTTCCATATCACATCTTACAAACTCCACTTTCAGCTCACAGCACACACCATATTAACACAACCCTGTACCTGCTGTAAAGAGGAATTCAATTATAGACCCAGTGTGGAGATGGAGAAAGAGCAGTGACTGGCTGATTGAGACTCTCTCGATCACTTCATACTGGGCTCAAATGAATGAAACCCATTCCTGGGGAAATTCAGAGGTGAATTAAACACTCAGCTTTTTAGCAAGAGCGTATGCAACTCCTAATGATCGGAGTGCTGCTGGGCCGTCAGTAGCTGACGATAAGATTTGGATGTCAAGTGTGGATTCCGTTTCATTTGCTGGTGGAAACTACAAGGTTAGAGTAAACAATCTGCCAAGTCTGTTTTAGCTCTAGTGTAGGTCATTTACACCAGAGTCCAGGGTTACACACAGGAAATTGAACATGGAATGTAATGCCTGTTACAGGTCAAGGGTGATTATGAGGCCACGTCCACACTAATATGTTTTCATTTGAAAACACAATAATTTCACTACGTTTACACCTCTCATCCACACTAGAACAACATTTTCCTCCACCGAAAGCTGAGACTTTAAAAAACACTCTATATTACCGAATACTTTGGAAAACAATGACGTTAGCAAAATGAAAACAGAGGTTTCAAATGCAGATTAGTGTGGCATGGTCTGAGGCTTCAGCTCTCTGAATTTGTCATCATGAAATTTGTTAATACAAAAATGGACCCTTACTATTTCATTTCAAAGACAAATTATGCAATCATTAACTTGAATCAAAAAAGTTATAGCTTGCTTCAACTCATGTTTCCATTTTTAACTCATGTTTAACAGAACATGTTAACTTTTTGGCTAACATCACCAAAGCCTTCTTATTCGACTTTTCACGTTCAACATCTCGTTTCATATGGAAATACATCATATTACAGAAGTAAAATTGTTTGTGATGCCATTTCATGTTGACTTTATAGATTCTGATAATTTACCCAAATCAAGTTGGGTAAACCCATTAGTGGTAGCAGGGAGAAAAATACCAGGGTACATCCAGTAACCAGAAGATTAATGGAGATTAAGAAATGAGTTTAAACAAACAAACAAAATCAATGCCTTCCACCCATCAGGGAGCATCATCAAAATTTTGATCAACTCTCAAGTCCGTTCTCAACAAACCCCCAGAAACGTTTGTCCCCTTACTCCTAAGTATGAGCCAATGAAGCTGTGACAGACTTTAATACCGTTAATGGGGTTTGTATGTATCATTAGTGGAGTGGGGACCTTGTCTGGTTTAAAGCCCATTGCTGATTGATCGAACGGAAAAAAAACAATAACAACTGAATTGCAGTAAACAACAGTCAATCATATGCCAGGATTACGCAGCAAAACTCTAATAGTTGCCCATAAATAATATCCAGATTAGATGGCCAATTGTAATCTTTGATTGTTGATAATTATGGGCCTGACACTGGGGGAATATTTGCTCATAATACGCCTTTGCAAAATGCACTTGATGAAAGCAAAACTTGCAATCAGACCAAATTAGCCTTGTTCTAGCAGTTTGTCATTTCATTGGGGCTCCACCTTAGTTTTGCTGATTGGATCCAAGCTCATTTAATTGAAAACAAACTGGTAGGCACCTGGTGGGCTTTACCACAGTCTGATTTTCCAAAGATCCCGCCTACACTTCCTCTGAAAGACATTTTTGAAGTCGGTGAGAACACTTTGTGAGCTGTAATTTTTTTCGTGAACCTCATTAACATTGTGCTGATCTGTCTGCCCTTGATTCAAAGGTCTGAGTCATTTATGAAAATGCTTCTATTTTGAATCTTTATAATTAAATTGTGTTTTTCTTTTCTAAGGAATTAGGAATTCCATTATCAACATAACAATATGAATGAAATGTTGAATTGTAAAATGAACACTAATTTCAGGATTTCTTTTTTGTACTTTGGCCTTTTTGTTTTATTGACAGCATGCCCTTGAACCAGCATGGACTCCACAAGTTTGTGCAAAACCTGATGATCTATGTTATCCCAGCATGATTTGAGAATATTCCAAAGAGCATCTTGTGTGTTTCAATGGAAGTAAGGAAATCTAACCTTTAGTAAAAGAAGTTAACATAATCAATGTCACAAATTTCCTTTTTTTTTTTTTTTTTTCATTAATGACTTTAGAAATAGTGCTGAATTTTAAATATCTCAATTATTTTATGCCATTACATTGTTTAAAATAGTTCTAAATTCTAAAGAATTTGGTTTTTGAAGTTTAAATTAAATCCCTGATTTTCAATGTGGGCTCAGGCCTGTAAATCCCAATGTACGTTTCCTTTCAAATTGAAACACTCAAGTTTAAAGCTGCACTGTGTATTGGAACTCTGTAGATTGGCGCTATTACAAGTGGTTGTGTGTCAGTGTTTATGTAAGTGTGTTTTCATGCTAGTGTATATGCATGAGAAAGAGTGAGAGCAGCAGGAGAAGCATTACAGAGTGCCCAGGGGAAAGGCAATTACCCAGAGGGCACCCTGCTGCAGCCAGTCTCGGAGCAATACAAGCAGCCAAACAGTTATCAGCTTCTCCACTCATCACACCAGAGGAGAGAGAACTGCCACTGTGGCAACCTACAAAACTTCTCCAGCCTCTCTTGAATTCTCTCACATGGCTTCTCTATTTTTTTCTCCTTGATTTCACAGTTAGATTTGCAGCTGTCTCAGCAAAAGTCAAAGAGAAACAACATGATGGCTGCTGGTTTATTGGCATAGTGCAGGGATTTTGTAGATGGCAATGGTGTAATGATACTGAAACTGAGGGAAAATGGTGCCAAGAGATGTTATTATTTAAAATTAGCTTTAAAGTCAGCATAAAGAGTTAAATTCACTCTGTTTACTATCTTAATGCATGCTCCAGGGGCCTGATGTATAATCATTGCGTTCACACAAAATGGGTACACACATCTGGATTTATAAAAAAACATTCCTGCCGTTAATATTATGTGCGTGCCTCCACACTCTTGCGAATGCACTCTTTTACTGGTGTGTTTGAATTGGTGACTCCAAATGGACAAGTAATGGACTGAATAGACTGATTATAAACTCTTTATTTTTTTCTTTTAGTAAACCATATTTCCAAAAAGTTCAAATAAAAGGTTCAGCAATCAAATCAGAAAAAGTTATGCAGCCGATACAAGGCTATATATACATAACTAATTGAAAATGCATTAAAATATAAGATGTTGAAAGGAAACATTGGGAATGGATGTTCTGCTTTTGGAAGACTTTCCTGTGGCATCATATAGAGGGAACATACTTTTAATGACAGCGAGGATTCTTGGCTTGTGATATTTTAGATTCCAATGGTGCTGGCTAATTGTATGTAGATGAGGTTATGCATAGTAAAAACAGGTAATGCAAGCTCCATATATGGTTATTTCTGGGAGGAGACAGGGTGGTGACTTAAGCAAGTGCATGTACGCACAATCATCTGCTAACTGGGATTTATAAAGAGAACATTGCGCACGTTCTGCCATACGTACGGTTTTATACATATGAAAACTTTTGTATGAAATCACTCTTAGTATGAAATGTATGCAAAGTTTTATACATGAGGCCCCAGTTGTTTATAGTGAATGATTCATCGATGCACATTATTCCAGATGATGATTTTTTTTTTAAAAAAATTTTTCTTTAATCAAAAGTTAATAACTTCCCCTGAAACTACTATTGTTTTTCAGTTATGTCACCTAGGCCATGCAAGCTATTGGATAATGTTAAAGAGCACCTATTATGGTTTTTCAAATATTACCTTTCATGTAGTGTGTTATATAGCTGTTTGTGAATGTAAAAAAGTCTGCAAAGTTTCAAAAATCAAAGTGCACGACAAATGGAGTTATTGACTCCCAAAAGAAAGAACAGATTCTGAACCTCTGAAACGAGTCGTTAGTAATTCCAGACTAAATTCCTGTACTAATCTACGTAATTTGGTAACAAAAACCCATCTCTGGTCTTCATTGGCTGCTTGCGAACAGCTTTGACCCGCCCTCAAACACTACACTAAGCGGTAGACCAATCACAACAGACTGGGACATCTGACCAATCAGAGCATAGTAGGCTCTGAAAGGAGGAGTTTAGAATGAATCCTTTAGAATGGATCATTGAACGAGTCGTTTTTGACACTGAAAAAAAAAAAAAGGTAATGCTGCAATTTAAATTATGAGCAAATTAAAGTGTTTTTTGACCTTGGATGCATGTGAATTTATTGTATGAGACATTTAAAACAAAATTAGGCACATTTAAAAACCATAATGGGTGCTCTTTAACCAATAACCCAAAAACTTTTTAAGCATTGTTTTAGAGAACTCACATTCAGGTCTGTCCAAATTCTGGCATGGAATGCCTACTTTTCACAATCCAATCAAGTCCCACCCAACATTGAATTTACTGTTTCACTTGGACATCTCACATTACAGATGTAAGAACTGGTTGCAAATGTATTGTGTTGACTTTAAGGCACAAATTACGACAAGTTTAATTCTACAGATAATGCATACAATTTTTTACATAAACCGTTTTTATCTGAATTCCTTAAAATGTGTTATTTGTGCATGTTTGTAACTAAATGCAAACTTTTGGTGGTATTTATTGTTAAAGGGTTAAACAAATCATTTAGTTTGTGTTTATGTTTTGTGCTTATAGCTGCAGACAGTAATAATATCCCTAAGGTGTCAGCTGCAAGTTGACTGGCAGACTGAAAATAAGAAGAGATTAGGAGATTTCTAGCCTCCTGAGAGTTCTGGGATAATTTGGGGGTGCAAAGCCCACCCCAGCAACACCTTAGATCCGGCCCTGTCCCCAAGTCTCAATAACCGCTTTTGCACTATCAGGCCAGTGCGAGCCAGGGCTATCAACTGGTCAGCCGGGGCCAGTAGCCTTGGACCTCGAGCCGCGAGACCAGAATCAATCTGCATTCCAACCATCGAGCCAATAGCCTTGCAGCGTTACCCTAAAACCCGCCCTTAAAATGCCATCACACACCCAACCCATTTCACAAGCACGAGGGAAATTCAAGCTGAGGTATCAGAGTCTGATGACTAGTTAGCCCTCGAAATGAACACTGATTTCTACTGTGATTTCTTCCCGAACCTGTACTATTGTTCACTGGATACACAACTTGGCAAGTTCGGCGACAATATACTTAATCACATCTTCATTTCGGCAGACGGTGTCGATTGGTTCATCAGCCCAAATATTCAGAAGAGCCATGATTTCATCTGCTGACCAGTATTGATGATTCTGACATTGATCTGTTGAGGTAAACTTGTAGCTAGATCTGAAAAATTGGGAAATTAGTATCTTGGTGCTGACCCTCTGACCTGACTCAGCTAAACTCCACCTTTGACATTGACCCCACCTCAATCCCCAGTTGGCCTTCTTTGGCCCAAGGGTAATTGGTGGGCAAAAGGCCATTGGCCGTTTGCCACGAGGAAGCCTCGATGAGGCACAATGAAGTTTGGGAAATGACAGTGGGAACGCAAATGGCCCTGGCACAGGGCAACTAATGGAAACTAATGAGGTCCCCAGGTATGTCTCAGTTCCCTCCTTCAGTGTAAATTGATTGGATTTTTGCCTGCACACCGTTGCTCAATAAGCTGCACCATTTAATAATTCAGGTATGACTCATGTCTCATCCAGCACACAAACTATGTAGGATGAGTCATAGGCAGCTGCCTTGCTGGAAATGCTTTGTAGAAACTGTAGTTATGGCAAAACAATGACCTGTTAAAAAAAAAAAAAAACATGTCTAGACCAAGTATTGTCCAAAGAGTCAATTTCAGTAAATATAGTACATCCCTTTTTTAAAAAAGGTTGACTCCACTTAAAAAGCTCTGACATACTTCATACAAAATCGAAGAATGAATGGGTGTGTCGAACAAAATCTGGCCAAAACAATGGTTTTCTTTAGTTTGTTTCGGTGGTTCGTGACAGCTCGCCAGCTCAAACTTTCAGGAAAACTTTGTACCGGCTGCTAAACGCCTTACTGCCATTGGTCCAGATCATCGGTATGTGTGACCTGGAGCTCCACCTACTTTGACGCCGGCTACTAATTCTGTTTACGATCTTAAGTCATTTAAGATCATTCAACATGAACACACCGGCTTGCAATGATATTAGCAAGCTGGTCCAAACTTACCTAAATCTGTACAATTGTTTGTGTTGAGACATTTTCCAAGACCATGTCATGGGATGTTTTTGTTGAATTAATCTACAAAAGGAATCAGATCTACTCAAATACACCAAGTGCATATTAACTCTGTTGTTTGATATGCTGCTTCACTCATGTGCTGTCATAATCACACATTATCTACTGCAGATACAGTATATTACTTTATATCATCATTGTCAATGAGTGGGGCAGCAAGGGGGTGCTAGAGAATCTGTGGAAAATGTATCATAATATTTGGGAGTTCCTTGGCATCGTAAAGTTTGAAAACCCTTGATTTGAGGTATAATTTATATCTGTGCAGGATGAGTTATACATTAGAGTTATGGGTTTAAAAAAAAATACCCAACCACAAGTGAGCAATAGTAATAGGGATGCCTCCCTTAGCAAGTACCACAAACTCAAGGGAAATCTGGCTTTCTGCCTCTGCAAGACAAAGATTTCACTCCATTTAGGGATTTTAGTGTGGCCAGATGGAACAGGAGGTTTTTCTCTTATGAGCCCTAAAGAAGTGTGTACCTAGCAACAGCAGCATGACCATCCGCCTATTACAGCCCAGTGAGTTAATGCCAACTCCCTCAGGCGAGAGTGAATTCTCCCCTCTCCGCATGAGTATTCTTGTTGCTGCCTCCATCACTCCAGGTAAAAATGGAAACATGATGCTGTGCTCTCTCTTTTTATTTACTCCACACCTTCTATGATCCTCAAGCTCTGTGCAGGCATCCATCCCTCGTTGCATGTGTCATTGCATTATTTGTGATGCCAATATTGATCCTCCTCTGTTTTCTTGTTGTTTGCTTTTCTGTTTGCCCTCAAGACTGGACAGCAGACCACTGGGATTGGAATAAAAGGTGGATGTTCAGAGTTTCACATCCCTAAATCATCTCCTGCTTATCTGAGTGGTCGGCTCATTGCCTGAGGCTCTCTGTCTGATAAAGCTGTGCTGAGACAGACACAGACTCCCCACTGACTCTGTCTCGATGATCCAGGGTTTCATCACTTATTTCAGCAGTGTTGCTGCCTCCATTTCTCTCTCTGCTAACATAAGCACTGTTTGGATGGGTTTAGTTTTCTAAATGGCATCTGAGTTACAATTATTAACAGAGGATTTCTGTGATTTCATGTATGGGAAGATTGGGTACGGGGCCATTCAGACCAAATGCATTCTTGTGTTAAAAAGCAGGACACAGTGCAATGAATGGAAAAGAATTAAGGTGTCTCAGTTTGTTTTTAAAAGTTAAAAGTTTAAAAGTTATTTTAATTTGACATGGCATCTTAAAAATGCAGCATTCTGGCACGAGACACGTGAACGAGATGCAGTGCAATGGTCAAAGTCATCCATATAGCATGTTTAACCTCATGTGACCCCAACGTTCACATACGAGGACGTTGTATTCTGTCTTCGCAATACGCAACACATAATTTAAATTCATTTAAACCGACTGATCTCAGTTCAGAAAACAGTGGAGCTTGCCATTGGGAGAAATGCCAGCAAAACTACATCTGGTAAGAAACCTAATTAAGATTTTACATTTAAACCTATTTGAGTCAAAAGATTAGAGTCTCTAGTTTCATCCAATATGCCATTTTTAAAAATTGAGCGATGTATTGTGAAACGCCAGACTGCTAAACACATTGTACACTTATGTGTACTTTAGCACATTTTTCTCCTTAGAAATCCTATATTTACTGTGCATTATCACATTTAGAATCAATGGATGCATCCAAAAGCTGAATATTTTGCTTTCAGAGGCTTTATATTGAGGTAGGGTTAAAATAAGGTGCATTTCAAACTATTCTGAGACCAGTGCATACAGACAGCATGCTGGAGGTTAAGTCATTCACAAAATAGTGAGCAAGGGAGCATCCTAAAATCTGACCAAAAATTCAGTTTCAGGCTGTAGATGATGTTTGGATCACTCAACTTTGGACAATGGTAATCAGAAGATACATTTATACATTTTGAATCTATAATTTTATTTCAAAATGGTTGACAGTAATTGGATGTTGCTGGCCATTACTTTGAATCAGAATTAATTATGCTAATATCTGATGTAATGTTTATAATGTCTCAAAAACATGAATAACCAACACTCCTGGAAACATAATAAACAATTTGATTAAAAAAAATCTGACTTTCTATAGCTTGGTATTATTTAAAATTTCACAACTTAGTCCCACTGTCCACAATTATTACCGTACATTTTTAGGAAAAATATTTGCTTTAGAAAAAAAAAAAAAAAAAAAACATTGTTGTATGTTTATTAGGTGCTACTAGTTACAAATCAAAAAGGGAAATGCAAAATGCACACAGCAGTAACGCAAAATAATAGTAATAATAATAATTTGTCAAAACAATTAAAAAACAGCACAGATGGACACAAACATTTTTTGGTGTGAATGACCCCTAAGATGTCTGCCCCCATAGATGACACTCAATAAAAAATAATTTATGGTGATGTTAATTAATTTTGACACTTCTATCCTAGCATTAACATTTGTGAGATTTATTCCATCTGAACAGTTTTGAAACGGTTCAAAAAGCGATTTTTTTTTTTATATATATAAAAGAAATGGCACATAGAAAATTTCAACATTTCCTGACAGATATCACTGAATTAAGTGTCCTGAAATATTACAGCTGTCTCTGTGACATCACTAGTCTCAGAAAAATGTGATGGCAGGCTGTGGTCAGATTCCTTGATTAGCAAATCAGAGGTCTTTTATTTGCTTTCTGCCTGTCAATCATTTTGCACATTCACAGGGCAGCCCATATATGGGAAACAAGAAGTTGAGAATGTAGTTGTTCAGTTGCATCAGATTCAGCTCCATTAGTAGCTGTTATGTGACAACCTTGACTAAAAAATTGGTCACTGGCAAAAATGTTATTTTGTCAGAATACACAGCTACTTTTGTATGGTTGTCAATGAAGAAAGATGTTTTGGCACACAGAATGGTGTAGTTGCGGCATCTACCAGCACGGGCTAACTGGGCCATGCCAACCAGCCAAACCTTGACCCCATTATATGAGGTGCAACTGAATTACCTGCTCAGCCACTTTAAGTAGGTCTTTAGTTTGAGACAGCTTTGGAGAAGAATGTGGATATTTCATTTTGATGTCAGTATTAAATTACACTACCACTGCAGTCAATCAATATAATTTCTCGAGTATTTCCGCTTTCAAGCAACCTGTTAACTGTTGGTAATGGCTAATGTATGACAAAGTCTCCTTTAGACCACAGAGGCTGGAAATCAGAAGCTGAATTTTATAGCTTACTCTATTACTTAGTTGTAGTAGCTGAGAGGGTTTGAGACTGAATCCTCGGTGCATAGCTTTGCTTAGAAGATCAAAGCCTCTCTGATCCTTAATAGGTTGCGATCAGGTGCTTATTCACATTTAAAGGGGGTATGTGCCATGTTCTCAGCTACATTCTTCTATAACCAAGCTTGAAATGCTAATGCTGCTATCGCTGGCACATCTCTAAGACATGAGAGAAAGCAGGCTTTACTTATCCAGCTTCCTGGTGTTGATTACATGAACATTTTCAGACTGTGAAGAGGGGAGATTAAATGCACCCAAGTGAATAGGAAATAGAGCGCTGCTGGAGAACATACCCTCTGTTATTTCTTTTATGCTTTGACATGGACATAAAATTGACTTCTGATTTCAAATTACTATACTTCAGTTTTAAAGTCAACATGAAATAGCATTGTCAACCCATTTTACTTTACATGTGATATGATTCTGAGTGAAATATAAGAAAAAGATGTAGGGTGAGACTTTATTTTATCCACTGGGAATAGATCATGAAAAGTGGGTGTTCCATATAAGAATGGAGCCAGACGTGGTTTGCAGTTGATTGAGGAGAGGATGAAACTTTTGTCCCGCAGGAATCAGGTCATATTTATTTGAGTCTCTACCTGCTGAGAACCAAAATGACTAGGTTGTGGAGGCTAAAGGTCAAGTTCATTCTTGTGAGAATCTTGACGTATCACAAGAACACTTCTTTTTCAAATCTATCATTATTTGCTATTATTGCCTTTTGAGCATCCTTTGACCCAATAACTGTTTAATAAGCATTTGAGGACAGAGGATTTTTATGAATGACCAATGTGCAGGGTTGGGGAGTAATGGAACACATGTAATGGGATTACGTATTTAAAATACAAAACATAAGTAACTGTATTCCACTACTGTTACAATTTAAATCATTGGTAATCAGAATAAAGCTACATTCAAAAAGTATTTTGATTACTGAAGAGATTACTTTGCATTTTATTGTCATTTGTTTCATTTAATATTTAGTCCTTTCAGATGGAAAACATTTATTCATATAAATGATGCAATCCAAAGTGCATTTGAACAGCGGTGAAACACTTTCTTATAATGTGTTACATTCATACGAGCAGACAGAGAAGTATGTTTGAAGTAAGTTTGGAGCAGAAGAAATAAAAATAAACCCTGTGTAAATGGTAAGCTTTACGCTAAGCTAAAATGCTATTTCTAGCCATTTTACATGCACACGTTACCAGACACGATCATATTTTTTTTATCAAGAAAATTCATGTTAGATCCTAATTTCATTTGTTCTAGTAACACCTTTGATATTAGGGAAAAAATTGTATTCTTGTTGATAATTTTTGTATTGTTTTCCTGTAAAAAATATCTAATAAATAAATCGGTCTTCCTCTACTACACATACAGTATAAACACATGTGGGTGAATTTCCTGAAAATATATTCGGGTCATATTTCACAGCAAAATCAAAGGAAAAACGGAGGACCAATGTTTTGGCAAGATGTTTGGCTTTTTTACTGGCATGACAATTAAACACATTTCCCCCAAAATTCTCATAATTGTGATGCCTCCAGCTGGTTTTATTTATTTATTTATTTATTTTTACCCCATTATTCTTAGTGCTGATTGCCTTTAAATTCACATTACTGCAATACAGTAATTATTTTTATATTTTTTTATGGGGTATTTTTTATTTATATATATCGGCATTAATTAAGGGCAACTCAACAAATACTATCTTGCTGTATAATTACTTTTAAATAATATATTACAAAAAAATCAATTACAATATACACTCATTTAAAAAAAATAAATAAATTCCCCCAAACATGACATTTTTTGTATTACGGTAATGAGAATTTACAGTGCATAGAGGAGCTAAATTGTCATAAAAATAATGTTACAGTGCAAAAAAAGTTCAAATTCATGTATTCAGATTGGAGATGTTTGCACATTCACTGGCAATTCATGAGAAAATTAGACACTCACACACACACACACACACACACACACACACACACAGATGTCTTTTACAGTCTCTCCTGAGCCCATTCTGAAAATACCAAAGCAATTAGAAAGCAGTAAAGAAAAAAAACAAATAAACGCTTGTTTTAAAGAGCAGAATAGCATTTGTCAAATGGTGTGTTCAGGTTGCCACGACAACAAAAGCGAGAGAAATTATTCTGCAGATCTTGACAGATGACGTCATTTAGCCTTCTGCCGGTGCCTTATCTGTCTGCCTCAGTAAAAGATACGAAAAACAAACAACTGCCTCCATCCGTCACAGAGTGTAAAACACTTTAATAAAGCATTAACCCGCACGCAATCTGCAGGGGGAGCATCTTGCAACCTTGTCCAATTGGACCAAAACTAACTGTTGT
Source organism: Myxocyprinus asiaticus (assembly GCF_019703515.2). NCBI lineage: Eukaryota > Metazoa > Chordata > Actinopteri > Cypriniformes > Catostomidae > Myxocyprinus > Myxocyprinus asiaticus. The sequence continues at coordinate 21,110,974 of NC_059388.1, forward strand.
ATAATATTAAATATAGCAAATGTTAGATATGTTGCATTTAACAAAGAAGCATTTTTTGCTCCTATACATTTTAAATATCTGGGGCATTTTGTCACTTTCGTTGGCATTTTTGGCCTGAGCCCTGGTTCCTGTCTGACCCTGTTTTACACACTCAGTCCAAGAGGCAGAAGCAGCTGTGCGACTCCTCTGTCTGCCATAATTCTTGCTTTGTCAACTTCCTAAAAGCTCTCCATTCAGCCTAGCAGCTGCAGTGGACGTGGCTCCCATCAGAATTATTCGTCTCTCTCCCATAGAGCTTTTAACAAGCGTCTTGTCTTTCTCAGGCCTGAATGGATGGCTGATTGGTGCCACTGCTTTGTGAGATGAACCTCACTGAAGTCCAGACCTTCTGATGAACCATTGATCAAACGAAAGGATGAGAGGAAGAGGGGATGAGAGAGAGGAAGGTGGTCACCAAGAGGAGGAAAGGAGAGGTTATACATCAGAGATTAGATCTGGATCCCAGCTTTCCCTCAATCAAACCTATTGAGATGTGTAACCACAACAGGAAGTAGGGATTAACATTACTTTGAGGGTGATGACAATTGTGTGTGTGTAGACTGTGATTAATTTATTATGATTCAACCACTGCATTATGGATTACTGAAAATCAATCAGATGATACGAGATTAATCAGATATCTACAACTTCAATATAATATTATAACTTAAATCTGTACAAACAATGAATTGAACACACACAATAGTTAGTTATGTTTTAGTCATATGCAAAAATATGCATCATGAAAAAAATTAAAAGACTTGATTTATACATAATGTTGATGAAAATATGATGAGAAATAAATAACACTGCAAGAAATTACCAATGAACTAACAATATTTTTAGAATAAGATCAATCTTGTTGAATATTGTTGATTCAAATGATCCAGTCATAGTATTTTGGGGATTTTCCCATTTGAGCTACGTGAGATAAAAGAGCTGAACATCTGGAAACTGAAGCGTTTCTTTACTACGGGGTTAATCACATGTGACAAGGTTCTTAATTCTCTCCAAAGGAGGAAGCGGGAGCCGGATAACAATCCAACGTAAGTCTCTTTATTTTCACAAAAACGTGTTGCTTTTCAGCAAACACTCAAATGCACATACACACACATCTTTGTGCGTCTCTCTCTCTCTCCTCCTGCGGTGTGGACTGCACTTTTAAATCCCTCTCCGCTCTCGCTGCAAATACAAAACAGCTGTTAGAGGTGATTTCTCACATGTGTCAATCCTTACTGTACTCACTCGCTCTCCACAGACGCGCTCAGCCGCGCTCACATCACCACAGACCCCCATCACCCGACTCAGGCTGGGGACCATCCGGCCTGTCGCTTCAACCCCTCCCCCCTCCCCATTCCTGGAGAGCTAGAGCCTGTGGACCACCTCGACCTTAGACAGCTGGAGAGCAAGATACCAACGGGTGATCCACGCATTGGCATCCTTCATGCAATGGAGCCACTGGAGCAGGGCATGTTCTGAACAGAGGGTGAAAGCACGTCTCAACGGATAGTACCAGAAGGTGAGGACCGCACACTTGATGGCCAAACACTCCTTCTTGATTGTGCTGTACTTAGTCTCTTTCATCGAGAGCTTGCAACTAATGTACAGCACAGGGCGCTCCTCCCCCTCCACCATCTGGGACAGTACCGCTCCCACACCCCCTGTCTGATGCGTCCATCTGCAAGATAAAAGGGAGAGAGAAATCAGGAGAGTGCAATAACAGCCCACGCTTTCACGTGCGTGAACGCCTGCTGACACGGCTCCGTCCACTGGACTGGATCTGATGCTCCTTTTTAGTAAGATCAGTCAGCGGGCTGTGACGGTCAAATAATTAGGCACAAACCTATGATAATAGCCAGCCATTCCCAGGAACAGTCTCACCTCCTTTTTGGTCTTAGGTCTCGGGCAGGCTGCAATCGCACCTGTCCATGACCCAAGTGGAAGCCCAGATAATGTACTACCCATCCAGTTACACACTTCTTAGGGTTTTCCGTGAGTCCCACCCATCTCAAAGACTTCAGGACAGCCCTCAGATGCTGCAGGTGCCACTGCCAATTGTTACTGTAAATAATGATGTCATCCACATAGGCAGCGGCGTAAGCAGTGTGCGGTCTAAGGATTCTGTTCATGAACTGAAAGGAAGCCAGGGCCCCACAAATTGGTGTAAGCCTAACGGTGTGGAAAATGCAGTTTTTTCACAGGACATGGGAGTTAAGAGGATCTGCCAATATCCCTTCGTTAAATCCAGTGTTGAATAAAAGCGAGCTGCACCTTACTGATCAAGCAGTTCATAAATCTGAGGCATCAGGTATGCATCAAATTTAGACACCGCATTGACTTTTCTATAATCCACACAGGACCAGACCGAGCCATCACACTTCTGAACCAACACCACCGGGCTGGCCCAGTCACTGTGGGATTCTTCTATTACCCCCATATCTAGCATGGTCTTTAAATCTTCCCGAACTACTTTTTTTTGTGTTCGGGTAATCGGTAGGGACGACTGCGTACCACTACCCCTGAGGTCAACATGGTGCTCTATGAGATTCATATGATGGGGAAGAGGTGAGAACACATTGGAGAATTCTCTTTGCAACCTGGTAACCTCCCTGACATGTGATGGTGAGAGGTGGTCTCCGCAAGTGACATGGGTGACTCGATCAGTGGCTTTTAAGTTCACCTCCGGTCCGAGCTCCTACCTCTCCGGAACCACCATTGCAAAAGTCACGGGGACCGCCTCTCTCCACGGTTTTAGGATATTGAGGTGGTAAATCTGATATGCTCCACCTCTTTCCGTTTGTTTAACCTTATAATCGATTTCCCGTGTGACCTCAAAGGGCCCTTGCCACTTGCCGAGTAATTTAGAGCTCGATGTGGGGAGTAATACAAGAACTTTATCTCCCGGTGGAAATTCCCGTAGCCAGTTATCCTTATTATACAGCCAGCTTTGACGTTCTTGAGCCTGGAGCAAATTCTCCTGTGTTAATTGCCAACAGTGTGTGGAGTTTTGCTCTCAGGTCAAGAATGTATTGAATTAAATTTTTGCTGTTTGAAGGTCCCTCCTCCCAATTTTCCCATAGGACGTCAAGCATGCAGCGTGGTCGATGCCTGTACAATAATTAAAATGGGGAGAACCCCGTGGAGGTTTGTAGGTCTTCTCGAACTGCAAATAATAGGGGCTCGAGCCACTTATCCCAATTTCTAGCGTTTTCGTTATGAATGATACTTTTTAGCGTCTGATTAAATTGCTCGACCAAGCCGTCCATTTGGGGGTGATAAACGCTGGTCTGAATCGATTTAATCCCCAATAGTTCATACAGTTCATGTAGTGTGTATGACATAAACATTGTGCCTTGATCAGTGAGGATTTCTTTCGGAATCCCCACTCGGGAGATTATTCTGAAGAGTGCCTCCGCAACACTACGTGCTGAAATGTTGTACAGAGACACTGCTTCCGGATATCGTGTTGCGTAGTCCACCAGAACCAACACAAAGCGATGCCCGTGTGCTCTAATGGCCCAATGAGGTCCATACCAATTCGTTCAAAGGGGATCTTGATCAATGGAAGGGGACACAATGGCACTCTTGGGATGGCTGGTGGATTCACCAGCTGACATTCACGGCATGCCGCACACCACCTGCGAACATCCCCGTGAATGCCCGGCCATAGAAATGGGCCATTAGAGGTTTAGTGTTTTTTCATGCCCTAAGTGACCCGCCATCGGATTATAATGAGCCGTCTGGAATAACATTTCCCACCGGCTCTTCTGTACTCACAATTGGGTTGTATCTTCCTTTGTCTGTGTGTCCTGCATCACTCGATACAACCGATTTCATCTTGCGTCTGCTCCAGAGGGAAATCCCCAGCAGAGAATCCTCTAAGGGCTGGGGAAGCCGAGACTTTCCCCTCCCTTATGTCCTCCTGATGTGGAGCTGATGTAGACAGCCCCGGCTTCGCCTCCCCAGCCAGCGAGTCACACACCACACACCAATATTCTTTGTTGCAGGACCCATCCACACACATTCCCCTTAATAAGGTTGTAAATCCCGGCCAATTCGTTCCCAAAATTAGTGGATGGGTGAGGAGGGGAGGAATTGCTGCCTCTATTCTATACTTTTGCCCTTTGAATTGAATAGTGATGGCACTAAGGGGGAATCGTGAATATCCCCATGCACACACCTTACCTTCACCCGCCAGCTTGAACCAAGCTTTGGAAAATGGAGGTTTGATTACAGCCTGAATCCACCAAGGCTTGGTATGTACCCCCTTAATACTCACAGGTATCCGGTATGCTCCTGCTTGATTGGAGGTCGGCCTGTGGCACATCGGGGACCCAGACCAATGTTTCCACCTCTATCGCGGGGCATCGGTCCTGGAAATGCCCAGGTTCCCTGCAGCTCCAGCAGACTGGCCCAGACTTCACGCCTACACCTGCAGCAGCGGATTCACCAGCATGTGGGGGAGAGCGAAGAGGGTTAAGGGAAACCAACGGGATGAACGGCCCATAGGACCAGGGAACCAGTTTGGGGTTAGGAATAGAAACAGGAACAGGATAAGGGGAAGGAGAGGGGAGGGAGAGGGAGAGGAGAGAGAGAGTGAAGAAGAGGGCTTGCCGGATATGCCGCTATATGGTCCTCAGCCAGCTGGACCACCTCATCCAGCAACGCCGGGCGGTGGCACTGGACCCGGGCGATGAACTGCTCCAGTACCACCAGATCGAGCACTCCCTCTGCGTCGCATTCTTCAGCCAGTAGCCACCTTCGGCAGGTGTCACGGAGCTGTTGGGCGAATGCGAACAGGCGGCCATGCTCACCAAGTGTCCGTGAGCGGAAGTGTTGCCGATGCTGTTCTGGGCTGTGGCCAACCCATTGCAGGATGGCTTTCTTCAAGACCTTGTACACCAGGAGGTTTGATGCAGGTTGTTGTTGGGCCACGAGTTGGGATTATCCGGACAACAGTGGCAGTAGGCAGACCACCCACTGGGTACTTGGCCAATTCCATGCTCCAACCACCCACTAAAAGTGCTCGATGAAAGCCTCCGGGTCGTCCTGCGGCCCCATCTTCTCGAACGTGACTTGCGGCACGGCCATAGGTGGCAGGGGTCGCGGCTGACGGCCCCTCCTGGTGTACCAAGCTCCATAGCACCTGCCGGTCCTCTGCTTGAGCCTGGGGGAGCACCTGGAACCGCTGCTCCTATTCCACTCGCAGGTCAAGCAGAGCCTGAATTTGGGCTTCTTAATTCTCTCCAAAGGAGGAAGTGGGAGCCGGATAACAATTCAACATGAGTCTCTTTATTTTCACAAAAACGTGTTGCTTTTCAGCCAGTACTCAAACGCACACACAGCTTCATGTGTCTTTCTCTCTCTCCTCTGGCAGTCTGGACTGCCCTCTCATTGCAAACACAAAACAGCTGTTAGAGGTGATTTCTCAAAGGTGTCAATCCTTAACCGTACTCACTCTCTCTGCCTCGCTCTCCACAGACGTCACTCGGTCATGCCCCCATCATCACATTTCCTTACTCAAACACATCCTATATAGGCTATATATCCTCTTGAGACCCGAGCGTGACTGCTGTGTGAATTTTCCATTTCCCTTTTTGATTTTTAACTAGTATCACCTAATAAACATGCAACAAAAAAAAAAAAAGAATCTAGAGCAAATAGTTTTCTAAAATTTTATGTACACATATGGACAGCGGGACTAAGTTGTGAAATTTTAAATAACACCAAGCTATTTTTATTTTTTTATCAAATTGTTTATGTTTCCAGGAGTGTTGGTTATTCATGTTTTTGAGACGTTACAGACATTACAGCTGATTTTCTGTAAAGCTGCTCTGGAACAGTGTGTATTGGGAAAAGCACAAATAAAAACTATAAAAATACAAATTATTTGTCTTGATTTGACTTATGTTACAATGTTTTTTCGTTTTTTTATTTTACTTTGGCAACAAAATCTTAATGTTCTCTCTTTGCACTCTCAAACAAACAAGTTATAGCCAGTTGTGAAGCATTTTTCAAATCAGAAATTAGCATAATTAATTATGATTCAAAGTAATGGCCAGCACTGTCAAATTACTGCCAATGTTAAAATAAAATTATTTTATTCATTAGTACTGATTATCATTGTCTTATATCTGCCAACCATGTTGAGTGGTTCAAACATCATCTGCAGCCTAAAACTGAACTTTTGATAGGAAGTTTGGATTGAATGCACCTGGCATATTGGATGAAACTAGAGACTCTAATTTTGACTCAAACCGGTTTCAATGTAAAAACATAATTGGGTTTCTTACCAGATGTAGTTTTGTTGGCCTTTCTCCCAAAGACAAACTCTGCTGTGGTCAGCGCCATGTTGTTTTGTCACATAACTCAGTGCATCGATAGTTTAAACCTTTACTGACAGCACAGAGTCTCCTGAACTGAGATCAGTTGGTTTAAATTAATTTAAATTATGCATTGCGTATAGCGAAGCCAAAATACAACGTCCAACCATGTGTACGCAGGGTTGCACAAGAATATGAGATTAATCATCTATCTAAAACTTTGATATAATATTACAACTTACATCTGTACAGACAATGAAGTGAACACACACAATAGTAAGTTACATTTTAGTCGGAATGCATATCCATAAGCCATTGCCATAACAATGCACTATATGCAGACTCAAATTATGACTAAAACAAACACTGTGTTTCAAATTCCTCCACCTAAGAAATGACTTTTCTTTTCGGCTAAAATCATCAAATCCACTTAAGTTTCAACCAATAGGTGCCAGCTGTCTTTCAGAATGCCCACTTTTTATGATCCAATCATATCCCAATGTATAAATTAATGTCACATCCTACATGTTGTTTCACTCAAAAATATGTCACATTATGAAAGTTGAATGGGTTGCGAATGTCATTTCATGCTGTCTTTAAGGCTTTTGCTTTTAGATTTCAGTTCAGATTTGAATATTGAGTGCAGCTCATCCAATGTTTATAACACTCTCCCTTATTCAATGGCAAACTTATGAGTAGCGGAATTTATCTATGTCTGTCCCAGTCTCTCAAATGCATTACTTGCCTTATGACACAAGTCAAAGAAACTTAAGAAGATCCTCTATGACTGATCGGCTGAGGATTTGGGTTTTGAGGGGAAGGAATATTAGGCCATTTCTAGATAACTTCTATAAAGGAATTTCCATTTGATTAGGTGTACATGCAGGGTTGGGAGGGTTACTTCCACTACAGATTACAGAATACATGCTGTAAAATGTAATTTGTAACATATTTCGTTAGATTATTCAAGGTCAGTAATGTATTCTAAATACTTTGGATTACTCCTTCAGCACTGATAGATTTTTTCACTTGTTTTGACTATAAAAACTAAATACACATGTTAAAAATACATCCTCTGAAAAACCTAAATATCTTATGCAGTGTTGTTTCTAAAACAAGATCAATCAAATTGATCTTGTTTTAAAGATTTTTAGATATTTTTACAGGAAAACAATACAAAAATTATTATCAAGAATACGATTTTTGCCCTAATATCAAAGGTCTTATTAGAAAAAAAGAAATTATGATCCAATGTGAATTTTCTTGATAAAAAATATGATCGTGTCTGGTAACATGCATGTAAAATAGCTAGAAATAACATTTTAGCTTAGCGTAAAGCTGACAGTTTTCACAAGGTTTATTTCTATTTCTTCTGCTCCAAACTTACTTCAAACTTACTCCTCTGTCTGCTTGTATGAATGTAACACATCATAAGAAAGTGTTTCACCGCTGTTCAAATGCACTTTGGATTGCATCATTTATATGTATAAATGTTTTCCATCTGAAAGGACTAAATATGCAATAAAATGCAAAGTAATCTCTTCAATAATCAAAATACTTTTTGAATGTAACTGTATTCTAAATACCAAAGATTTAAATTGTAACTGTATTGGAATACAGTTACTTATATTTTGTATTTTAAATACGTAATCCCGTTACTTGTATTTCATTACTCCCCAACCCTGTGTACATGAATGACAAGATAGTGTGTGAGAGAAATAGACGCTTTTCAGTCTTATTTTACCTCATTCTATCCTTCACTTCACTGTAATCCTTTCATGGTGAAATCATCAGCACTTCATTTTCGGGAAACTAATCTGCATGTCAGAATATAAATTGGGCTGCGAGAAGGAGAGAGACACATTTGGGGGGGGGGGGCAGGACAGAGTGTCATTTCCTCTTGACTAACAGCCTGCGCTGTCTATCCTTTATCCCTCCACTTCTGTTTGTAATTGCACAAACCATCTGCATTGATCTGACTGGACGTTTTATCTATAATTCCACAGCAACACGTACATGCTCTGTTCCAAAACTTAGTGAGCTGCCTATGAAAGTGGGATTTTAAAGGGATAGTTCTCCCAAAAATTCTGTAATTATTTACTCACCTTTATGTTGTTCCAAACTTGTATAACTGACTGTCTTCCATGGAACACAAAGAGACATATTAGGCAGAATGTTTGTCTCAGTCACCTTTCACATTCATTAAAACATTTTTCTACACATTGAATGTGAATGGTGACTGAGGCTGTCTTACATTTCCTTTTGTTTTGTTTTTTACAGATAAAATAAAGTCATACAATACAATGGAGCTAGAATTTTCATTTTGTGATGAACTATCCCTTTAAGGCATCATAGTAAACACCCCCTGATGGGAAAGCTGTTCCAGAAACTTAAATATGCTGTCTCCTAAGACACTTTGTTTTAGCCAAATTTTAAGGCAGTATCATTCAAGCAGAAGAAAATTACAGCCTAAATCCAAGATGGTAAACAAGATTAAAAGACATTTTGATTATATAATCAATTATAATTCATAAGTTCATTCAATAATGAAAAGTATTAATAACAACAATAGTGAATCATTTATTTCCAATATATGTGTGTGCTCTATGCATTTTTATGCTTATTGGAGTATCTTACCATCAGCTTAGCAACATGCTAACATCATACTCTTTTAGAAATCAATTGTTTGTAGCTTTATTTGTATGATATTCAGAGTTGTGGCCTATGTAGAGTGTTCCAAATCTGTCGTATATTATGTTCAATGACAGTATGCTGCCTTAGAATGTAGCTGCCTATAACTACGTTTCTATCCAAGGATTTTTTGCGAAAAAAGTTTTAGCGCATCAAAATTAAGCTGATGGAAACGCAAATTATCGCTAAAATTCACAAGTGTGACATAATATTTTTCCGTTTGACTCTAGCGCATAAACTCTATGTCGATACATCAAATGTTGCGAAAAACTGGTTTGGAAACAATTTGTCGAGAAAATTGGCATTAACGCAAAAAATGTAGTCACAGGACATCTGAACACAATTTATTCCAATCGTTAGCCTGTGTTAATCATGACGACAAGGTATAGGATCCTTGAAAGCCAGTTTATTGTACATGGTTATGGATTGATCTGAACAGCATAAAGATCCGATCACTGCAAACATGACACTTCCAGGAGTGCCAACACAAATATCTCATATCATACACATCGACAAGTGCACGGAGAACAAATTAATGGCCACTGTTTGTGATTAATGTAATCGTGGTAGCCATCTGTTTATTTATTAAAGTTGCTTTTTCACACCATTCAAAATAATAGGCGGCAGTCATGGAATTAGCCCACAATACAAAAAAAAAAAAAAAAAAAAAAAAAAAAAACATAATTTCTGTGCACAAAGATGTTTTAAATAAAAAATAAATACACAATACTAGGAGAAAAGCTTCAGTGTGCTTTTTTGAAACATGAACATACACTGTAAAAAATGATATGATCAATAAGTTCTAAGAATAAAATTCAATAAACTTATTGTTTAGCTTTTGAAAAAATACTGGCAAAATTAAATAACTTACCAAATGAAAAATGCATTAAATTAAAAAAATTAATTACCAAATAAAAAAAAAAGATATATTTTTAGACCTATATATGCCTTTTCTTTACACAAACTTAAATTAGCCGTACCCTGTTATGTAGACGAATAAAGTCGGCTGAATGACATTTTATACACTTCAATACTATAAACTATCAGAACTATTTGTCCAATGAGTTCATTTTCAGAAAATGAGCTTTTGAACCTTTTAAAACTTTTAAATTTTTTAAATCTAACCCTCTTTACCTCGGATCACATTTGCTAAGCTTCTTCAGAAAATGTAAATTGCATTATGACGCTAAAATTAATTTTAGATGATAATCAAGTTCAGTTGGTCATTAAAAGTTGTGGGACAAATATACAGGACATAATGCAGTTGTGATGGCGACGCTTTAGTTTAGATGATTGTTCAAAATAGCCTATTGAATATCAGGAATGTATCATATGTAAACCCTGATATTACACCGCATCAGTTTTTCTTTAATAGCTGTGCACACAGCATATACACATCGATGGATGATCCTTATAATAAGACTGAAAATTTCCCCCACTACTTGGTGCAGGTTGCCAGCTTGAACAGGACCGTGACGATTCGCTTTCTGGTTGGAACCGGTGGCAACCTGCGATAGGCGCAACATCAGGACCAATATTACAGTCCTATAAGAAGGGCAACTGCTCCCTTTTGATTGCAATTCCTCATCTTCTGATTGCGTTAATTTGTGAAATTAAAATGAGAGTAAGATGGGTAATTTCAATGAATTGTCTCAATACTCTCCCCATTTTACCAAAAATTCGGAGGAAAAAATTAGGGACATCGGGCAGGCGAAAGGTACACAATTAACGATAAACACACATTTCTGAATGGAAACGGCTTCAGGGCAGATTTATTTTGCGCTAAACCAAAACTTATACGACAAAGTGTTTTTTTAAGCATCACGTCCTCACGTACACCATTTTTATCGATAAAAGGCCATTTGAATGGAAACAGGCAGAAGACGGCAAATTTCGCACACATTTTTTTACGCATTTTCACTTTGTCGATAACAAAATAGCGCGAAAAGTGGATGGAAACTAGGCTTATGTAGGCAGTAAGCAACGACGCAACTTGCTAGCTTTCAGAAAAAAGCTATATTCTCTCACATTTGTTCTCTTCCTTTTATTTGCAGCATTACTATTGTTGTTGTTTTTGTTTTTTTTCTTAACCTCTCTGCTACCTCCAACCATCCTCCTCCACTTTTCTGCATGGCACACTATAATTAGGAGGAAGTATTCTGGTGGTTTTCAAAGTGATTTCCAGAAATGGTTCTAAAATTGCAGATTTATCCAGGAATTGCTTTTAAGGTCCACTAGTTGTTTTTTTCTATATTAAAAAAGTTTTAGCCCTAAATGAATGAATAGTACTTTTGATATGTTTCAAACTTTATTTAACATGGAGCTGGGCTTCCTCATTGGGACCGTTTTAGTTTGTTATAGTGATGGGTCGTTCATGAACGATTCGTTCATTTTGAACAAATCTTTTATGTGACTCAGAAGAACGAGTAGTCTCAGAGAGTGATTAGTTTATTTTGTGTTGACCACGCATGTGCATTGCACAACCTCCGTTCATTTGTTACGTGAAAACTGCATAGGCGGTGTACAGGAAACAGAAATGATTAGTTCACCTTCCAACTCTTTTGGCCCGAGTCATTCGTTCTTTTGTCACGTGACAGCCGTATACGCTATGCATTTCTCACACAGGAAACAGAAATGATTAGCTCACCTCTCGAGTCTTCTGGTCCAAGTCGTTCATTCTTTTGTCACGTGACAGCCGTATACGCAATGCATTGCTCACACAGGAAACAGAAATGATTAGTTCACCTCTCGAGTCATCTGGTCCGAGTCGTTCATTCTTTTGTCACATGACAGCCGTATAGGCTATACAGCTGTCATGTGACAAAAGAATGAACGACTTGGACAAGAAGATTCCAGAGGTGAACTAATCATTTCTATTTCTCATTATTTGTCCTTGGTTGCATTATCAGTTTTTCCTTATTGGGACTATAATCAAAGTTTGCGTAAACAGACATGTTGGGGGGGATTTGGCTGTTGAAAATGTAACATTTTAATTTAATTCTGCTCAAATGAACGAAATGAACGAAATCACTTGAATAAAGATTCATTCATTTTGCTGAACGAGACTCAAAGATTCAAGTCAATAAAATGATCCTATCTTCCCATCACTAATTTGGTAAGCCCACATCCACCTTTTTCGTGAATGCGGAAGTTTTCCATGATTCACCTGTTTTCAATTTCCGGTCTCCAGTGTTTCCACTAGCATCCACCTATATTTTTAGCAGGTTAATGGGATGTTTAAAGTATTACATTTGTAAAAATTGTCAAAAACATGTAGCTCTATAGTGCCTATATTTCACAAAGCTGAGCATATTTTTCTGAGCATCTAAAATTGTGTTCCAGCTGATGCAATATTTAGATATAGACTTGAAATTCCAAGATATTTTCCCCATGCCATAGAATTCCAATGTAAGAACTAATCTCAGAAAATCTTTCCATACTCTTTTGGCTTGTAAAGTCCTGTCTCTAAATTCCTTGTAATGAAAATCATATTTTCTTATTTCAGCAAGGTGATAATTTTGTCATCATAACCATATCAATCATTCTAAATATGTATTTTAGAATACACTGCCCAGATTTTCCAGACAATTGTTCAAGGAGTGTTACAAATTAGCTTTTAGGGCCATTACACAATAATTAGCACCATTGCTAGATATCAGCTCAGTCTTAGTCTATATTTTATTAAACAGTAATAATATATATATATATATATATATATATATATATATATATATATATATATATAAAAGGAAAATAAATTTAGTATACTTATGAGTGCGCCAATTTTATGACAGTCTCGATTACTCATTAGTGCCCATACTCCATGCAAACTTCCAGGAAACTCACATCTATTAAATCCACTGAAGAACCACATGAGATCTCCTCAGTCCTGAGAGCTGTCGTGGTGTGATAAAAATGTCAATATGTGCCAATATTGTAGCAAATTATCATATTAGCATAATTTCAAAAAGTAGGGGAGAGGGGATATAACTCAAGCTGTTATCAAGCAGGTGCTTATTTTAAATCCATCATATCTGAAATGCAAAACTGGATATCTTATTCTAAGCGAGACACTCTTTAAGGCCAAATCATAATTAAAGGTTGTGGGCTAAGTCACATTTTGTATTGTGGATATTTGTAAAAAGCCAAAAGAAAAAAGGTAAAGTGAGGTTTCTGGTTGAAACCAACAGAGCAGTTTTGAAAGCACCACAGTGTTGATTCTTTTCGTGGGAGTCAATCCACAAATGGCTTACTTCAAGTTTTCTCTGCATATTGAGCTGGGGTAGGAGAAAGTATTTTAACATCAATAAAATTACATACTTCCCCATTAATAACAATTCCTCTAAGTGTCTTAAATGCCTACTGGCCATAAAAACCACTGAATACTTTTCCCTTTCACTGAACTATATTGAAAGTCACACCCAATTTCTGTGATCTAATATGCCTTGGAATAAAATCATTGTCAGAGGATATTCAAAGCAATAAAAGCTGCATTGCACAGGGTATTACTTGTTCCTAGGAGATGTACTCAGCATCCCACCTCAACACCTGTCTATTTGATTAGTGCCAGCGCCCGAGTCCCAGTGGGACTTACTTCTTGAACCGTGAAGGCGTGGCATCTTCCTTTCATGGCATGCAATTTAAACACTGAAAACAAGGAAGCCATATCCTTTGAGAACCAGAGCATAATCCTGTACTTCACTGTAGCCTGCTAACTACATCTGTTGTGGTTTCTGTGTGTGTGTGTGTGTGTGTGTGTGTGTGTGTGTGTGTGTGTGTGTGTGTGTGTGTGTGTGTGTGTGTGTGTGTGTGTGTCTCTTTCACTGTCCATCTCTATGCTCTCTCTTTCTCTCAATCTCATCCCCAGTGTCACGATAATGTCCTAGAATTAGTTTTGCATGTATAAATGGTGAGAGGTTGACTGTCTTACTCTCAGTTGTCTCCTCTCAGTGATTGTGTCCATGGCCTAAAATGTCTTCATCATCCCTGATGGGTGTCCCGCTGGGAGGCAGGGACAGATGGTGGACAATGAGATGGGTTGGCTCTTTCTGCTTGATCTCACTCTCATACACTTTCTCAGTTTTCCACAAACTCCAGATGCCACAATATCTCGCATCATTTCCTATGTCTGGTCACCCTTTCCATTACACATGTCAGATATTTTTCTTTTTACAAACTAGTAACATAATTCATTTCCTCCAGGCTGCTTTATGTTATTACAGTTAGTTATAAGACTGATACATCGACCAGCAAGTCTGGTTGGCCAATTAACAAACTCCCAAAGAGGTTCCAAATTCTAACAACAACCTCGTTAACATTCATAAACAAATCTAATAATAAATACACTTACTGAGCACTTTATTAGGGACACCTGTACACCTACTTATTCATGTGATTCAGCCAATCGTGTGGCAGCAGTGCAATGCATAAAATCATGCAGATACGGGCCAGTGCTTCTGTTAATGTTTACATCAACCATGAGAATGGGGGAAAAATGTGATCTCAGTGATTTCTACCGTGGCATGATTGTTGGTGCCAGATGGGCTGGTTTGAGTATTTCTGTAACTGCTGATCTCCTGGGATTTTCACCCACAACAGTCTCTAGAGTTTACTCAGAATCGTGCCAAAAACAAAAAACAACCAGTTCTGCGGACGGAAACGCCTTATTGATGAGAGAGGTAAACGAAGAATGGTCAGACTGGCTCAAGCTGACACAAAGGCTACAGTAACTCAGATAATCACTCTGTACAATTGTAATGAGCAGAATATCATCTCAGAATGCAAAACACATCAAACCTTGAGGCAAATGGGCTACAACAGCAGAAGACCACATGTTCCTAATAAAGTGCTCATTGAGTGTATTTTCTGTTTTCAAATATTTTGAGTGACTTTTGTGCAAATATTGTAAACATTTAATTTTAGCAATTTTATGTACAACTTATTTACCATTGTAACAAGTTTCACAGCATGGGCAAGGAGGAGGCAGGTACCGGCTGAACAGCAATGTAAACTTTAATGACAGAACATAACTCAAACAAAACAAAGACACACACACACACACACAATACGTGCATCTCTCTCTCTCTCTCTCTCTCTCTCTCTCTCTCTCTCTCTCTCTCTCTCTCTCTCTCTCTCTCTCTCTCTCTCTCTCTCTCTCTCTCTCTCTCTCTCTCTCTCTCTCTTGAACTGGCGTCCCGGCCCCTCCTTATCTCTCTCCCACTGATTAGACAACTCAGCGCCAGGCGTGCCTCATCACGGCCCGGCCACACCCTCCGCCTCGTGACAACCATCATTAAATTGTATTATTTATTACATTTTGGAATTATGTCAGCCACTCTACACTGTACACATTGGTATCAGCATTGGCCATAAAACCTATATCAGTCAACCACTAGTTATATTGAAAAATCTTCAAGAACATATATGCCTTTAAAACAAATACATTATCAAGGTGTGAATGAACAAGAAGGGGGTGCTAATAAATTGTTAAAGGAATAGTTCACTATACCTACCCTTATGCTGTCTCGAACTCGTATAACTTTCAAGCTCCAATGTTGAGATTTATAGGGAGTAAGGAGTTACATTTTGGTCTATTTCTCACCCAAAACTGATTGTATTGCTTCATAAGACAATTGATTAAACCACTCAAGATATATGGATTACTTTTATGCTGCCTTTATGTCCTATTAGATCTTAAAAGTTTTGGACCCCATTGACTTGCACTGATAAAAAAAAAAACAAAAAAAAAAAAACATCCAAATATTATTAATTTGTGTTCCGCAGAAGAAAGTAATCATACGAGTCTGAGATGGCATAAGGTGAGTAAACGATGAGAAAATTCTCATTTTTGGGTTAACTGTTCCTTTAATATTAGTTTAATATTCATTTTCTCCCTTCTTTTCTGTGTATAACTTTCCCTTCCATAATTTTTGACCCTGTGCACTAATGTTCTGCTCTTTCATACATCATTCTATTCCCTTCTTTCTCCCAAGAGAGGATACTGGGAAAAGACTTCCTCTAAGAGACAGCAATGAGCATGAGCACAGTCAGCACATTTCATAAAACCATGTGCCTGCAACCCAAATAATGATGTGAATAATATAAAAGATACATACCATTCACACTTTTATTTCTAAACATGCATGGCTATTGACTAATACTTACCAAACATAGAAAGCAAGCTGTTTATCTGTGCTATATGCATTTTGCAAATATACAAACATTAGCAGTCAACTAATGAACAACTATTCTTTATATATCACCACCACACAAGAAAGCAACAGTACTACTTTTATTATGCTCCCACTTCACCCAAGGTGAAAGGCAGATATGGTGTAGAATAACACTGCACTGTTCTATCAATGCAACACCACCAGCCCAAATGAACACGAAGGATGTAGCTGGCAGTTGCCCCAGAGAGTGGATGCGCTTTCGCTGATGAGGCAATACACAATGCACACAGTCTTGTAACACACAGCACTACAGAAGCACCTCTTCACCACAAAATCCCTGTTACATAATCTGACACCAGTTCTGGTGGAGGTTACAAAATTCAAACATCCAGAATTTAGCTTTTTTCTAATTTAGAGGCCATTTGTGCTGCTGCCTTACACATTTTGCACACAGAGGTTACCATGTAACAGGAGTGTATGCAATCCTCCGCTAATCTGAATCAATTGTTTGTTGTTCCCTGACTAAAAGTGAATAAACACAGGCTATGATGTTTGGGCTAGCACAGCTTTATACTCAAAATCTGTTTATAGCCTTGTGTGTACTGTGCAACTATTAATATATTCATCAGATATGCCTCTAAGCAATGAGGAGTAAACTAACCTAGTTTGGTGGAAGATAACAAGGCCCAGAGTGTGAGACTAGCCATAAGGCTTTGCACCTTTATATACAAGTGACTCGTCAGTCCTGCTAACAGATGAGCTCAGTGGGCTCTTAATTTTTTTATCATCTCTGTTTTATTGCCCATTTATGTCAGTACACATGCACGAGGCAATAATGTTGAGCGCGAGCCTACAGTTGTAAGGACTGACGTCAGTTTGTGTATAAAAACCTTTCAGTGTTTTTCATGATACTGCAATGCTAAACAGATTTCCATAATACTTCTTAGCATTGGCAGTGCGGGGTAGATTACTTCTGAATTGCAATCTGGTACTGATTACAAATTACATGACCAAAACTCCACCCAACCCTCCCCCGGTCGAACGGAATTTTGGTGCCACTACAGACTGATCACAGTGCCCTACCCACCCCCATGAAAAAATCCTGGCACCGCACCTGCTGTAAGCCCTAAAGGCTTACTCTACGCAAGTATGTGAACACAGATGCGAGTGTTTCGCCACCACATTGCAAACGCATTGTCGGGTTGAACATGCTTAATGTGCATTCTTGCTTTACTGAGGCAGTAACCAATCTCAGTACTCAAGGGGGCGATAGAGTTACCTTCAAACGTCTGTGCAATTAAACTGGATGTGTTATTATTCAGGTAATATGCTATAAATATACTGACTTCAAGATACAACAGTTTGAAGAGCAATATTCTCTTCAAGCTGTTGCTCCACCCTTACAGTAGCTGAGTTGAAAGAGAAAACTCACCATAGAAGTGGACAGTTCACACTAATCTCGCTATAGCGCCCCTGGCGGCAATGTTGTGAATGCAACGCATAGTTGCGTTAAGTTAGGAATTGCGGTCTGACACATTTCAGAATGCAACGACAGTTGAAATCGAGCTTGCATTGCAAGATGTGTCTGCATTCACGTACTTGCGTAGAGTATGTTTCAGCCCTAAAATTACAGTAAAAATTACAATTTAAAAAACATTACAGCTCAAATAATACACAAGTTTTAACAGAAGACTTAATGTAAGTGCTTTTATAAATTATAAGCTTCACATGTCTCACTGTAACCTCGATTTTTGCTTGATTCTTGAGGGACAAGTCGAAAAATAAATTTTTGTGGTAATCAACATTATGCCACAAATGTTGTTGATTGAGCTTAACTTGATTTGAACCAGAATATTCCTTTAATACACTTCCGTGCTGAAAAAACAGCCAAAAACAGCCTAAACTGGTTGGTTGGTTTTAGATGGTCACCCATCCTGGTCATTTAGCTGGTTTTAGAGGGGTGTGTGTTTTGTTTTTGTTTTTTTGTTTTTTTTTTCATCAAAACATGCAAGTAATCCAAAAGTAACCAAGATTTCGTTACTGGTTACAATTTCTGTCGTGCTATTTGTATTCATTAGGGTACCAGATTACATTTAAGTAGCTAACCAACCCAACACTGGGCATTTTTGACAGACACCATAATAAGCAGATGTGTCCCCTACCTTTGCGAATGAGGTCCTCGATATCTTGATCAAATCCCAGGCGATGGCATCTGCTCCACAGCCCCATGTTGGTGGAGTTATACTGCCTGCTGCACTCATCGGCGGCGCTCATGGCGAACAGCTGCCGTCTGTTCCGCGCCAGCAGCAGCTTCTCCTCCCAGCGGTCTAGGCGCGAGCGGCTCGCGCGCAGAGGGAGGCTATTGTTGGGGATGTAAATAAAGCCCGGGTCCTTCCGGCGACTGGAGAAACTTCGGCACCGCTCTCGGTACCTTCGCGCGTCCGTCTCGTACCAGTGGTCGGAGCAGATAGCCACGGCCAACATCCCGAGAGCGCAGAGGGAGAGAGACAGACCGGCGTAGAGCAGCAACTTCCCGGCAGCCATGCTCGCGTGCGCTCAGAGCCGCATCAGCACCACAACAGCTCGGACAGCTCCTGGACGTGCATCCGCATCCCACCGGACACGCGGGCAGAGAGAATGAATTTCAGGCGGTGCAGAGGAATTCGTTTGAATTTGAGAGCTCGAGGTGAAGCCACTATGTGCTTATTTGACCAAAGAAAATATAAAGAAGCCTTATTTAACTCGCAACTCAATGCCCATCCGTAGCGCTTCCCATGTAATACGAGTGAATGAATCGTATTGCATTCAGTCCAGATATCTTCGCTCACCGGAACCAAGCTTTACAAAAGAAGACAGAGAGGGGGAAAAATGTCAAACATCAAACGTTTCATTTAAATCTGATATAAAAGCCTAGCCAGCCGCTTCAGTCGAAACCGTGCTACGAAATAGCCCAATCGCACCATGGCGTCACCCTAAAGGCTTAAAGGCATCTATCCAATTTAAAGGGACATGTTTGGTTTAGACATCTGCCCAGCCACCACTCCCTATCACATTTACCTGACAGACTCTATATCCATAACATAGAAATGTACAATAGTTTATTTTCTCATGCATCCTCTAGATTGTGTAGGCTGCATTT
Organism: Myxocyprinus asiaticus; assembly: GCF_019703515.2. NCBI lineage: Eukaryota > Metazoa > Chordata > Actinopteri > Cypriniformes > Catostomidae > Myxocyprinus > Myxocyprinus asiaticus. Next base: position 21,130,338 of record NC_059388.1, read on the forward strand.
AAAAGATCATTAATCACATTGCTGACATTGTTTAGGAAAACATTTAACGGGATGACTCGAGAAAAATTCAATTCTAATAAACCGCTATTCACGTCGAATTTAAAGTAATTAAGACTGAAGCTGTTCTCATTGCTCTCGGAGATCATTCCTGTAAATGAATGTTTCAGAACAGCTATATGCTCTTATTGCATCCAGTGCTCGGAAATCTATGGGTCGACATTTATAGAACCGATAAAGAAAATTAAATTGTGCACTTACCCCAATTAAAGCTGGGGAGGCATGTCCACTCCACTGCAATAAAAGCATCCCCAGCCCATGTTACGTTTGCAGTCACTGAAGCCTATACGTTATACAGGATGCGCTGCCAAAAAAAAAAAAAAAAAAGGTCTGCGTTATCAAACGGTTCAACGACTCAGCATCTCATAAGCATGATGAACAGATGAGTGTGTGGACATTAGAACATTTGGCAGATGGTGCATCCTCCTCGAACATCCTCTGTGCATGTTGCTTCTGTCTGGGAAAAACAGTGGTGATGTCATGCTGTCAATATGAGATGATCATTGTTTATTAAAGCGCCTTCTTAAAGGAGTCGTACTACAGCTATTGGCTCGATGTCCAACTGTAACTGGAGTTGCTTTGTTGTCAATGCTCTCTTAGATTCACACATATTCAAATATACTTGTGTGTTCCGTCAATAAATAACTAAAGTCTGCCATAGGAGCTTTCATTTTACTATTCTACATCAAAACAGATGCTTCCTCTCATATAAAGTTTGGTTATTTGAAACTACTACACACTGTCCAGAGACAGCAGCAGTCAGGTATATTGCTGAATAATGAATGAGAGAGATGGCCATCTGTGTGAGCGCAGTCTGTGAGGCCATTATAAATGTTTTCATTATTATTGGGTGGCTGAGTGTAGGGGCTCTCCTCTTTCCCTTCACCTATTAGTGTGCAGTTTTGGGTGTAATCTGATTACAAAGTCAAAAAGTAGTGTAATGCACTACATTATAATTTCTCATATTACAGTTACTGACTTTGAAATTAAGGTAATTACTTTTAAAGAGATAGTTCACCCCAAAATGAAAATCCTCTCTCATCATTTACTCACTCTCATGCCATCCCAGATGTGTATGACTTTACTTTTTTTACTATCAGTCTCCACTTTCACATTCTTCTTCTTTTGTTTTTGGTGATTCGCATTCTTCTTTGTGCATATCGCCACCTTCTGGGCAGGGAGGAGAATTTATAGTAAAAAAAAAGATTGTATTGATATTTTTCTGATTCACAGCTATCATATTGCTTCTGAAGACATGGATTTAACCTCTGGAGTGTTATGGATTATCTTATGCTGCCTTTATGCTTTTTTTTTTTTTTTTTTTGGAGCTTAAACATTTTGGTACCCAAAAACATGCATTGTATGGACCTACAGAGCTGAAATATTCTGCTAAAAATCTTAATTCAGCAGAAGAAAGTTATACACATCTGGGATGACATGATGGTGAGTAAATGATGAGAGCATTTTCATTTTTGGCTGTACTATCCCTTTAAGTACATTACTTGGGTTACACATATTTCTAAAATAATATGTATGTAGAATGCATTCAAAACACTAATTATGTCCATATGTACGTCTGTTTGCATTTCAGCGAGAGCTGGAGAATCACTAATGAGTCATTGTAAGGAAGAAATTAGTGGTACTGAGTGTATGACTTGTGTATGTCAATGGACAAAGACAAAATATTGACATTACTTAAAATTTGTTGAGCAGAAAAACAAAAACTTTTCTGTGAGAAGTGTTTAAGAAAGTAATTATGGTCCCACTTTAAATAAGGTGTCTTTAACCATTTACTAACATTTCAATACATATAATACAATGTATTTTTTGTGCAACTACATTTTGTTCTGCAAAATTCTGAAGATTCACATTTGTTGCTAGAGGTACGGGTAGGATTAGGGGTAGGGTTTAGATTAAGGTTAAGGTTAATGTTTTGGGTAAGGGTTGGGGCAGGGGTAAGGTAAACAGTGTAACTACAAATTTAATTACGTGCAGGTAAGTACGTACAATGCAACGACACTTGTGTACATAATAAGTACATTGCATCAAATGCTTAAGTGAATGGCAGTTAAAGACACCTAATATAAACTGTGTCTGTAATTATTAATATGATTCATTAATATGACCTTTTCAATGAAGATGAAACAGGTAGTAGGGGGGGAGGACTGGGAATGTTATGTATTAATGTATTCACCACAACAATACTGATGGAAAAATGCAGTTTAATTATAGTGAAAAGTCAGTACATAAATGTGTTATGAGCTTGTTAAGCTACACCAAGGTGCTCCATCCAACTGTCTACAAAAGCTGGTATACTTTACATATTACATACGCATGTTCTTGCTTAGTACAGGTTTTCTTACAAACAAAAAAAAAGCATATAACATATAAGACACAATGTTATGACACAACATTACAAAACAAATATATTTGAAACACAAAATATGTGCATTAATGCAGTTAAAAGGCAGTCATTATCTGAAACAATGCCTGGTATGTTACCAGGTATTTTGAGAACAACAATACGTGGAAACCTATATTACCTGCATGGATCTTCTCAAGCACTAAAATTTCAAATTTTAGGTCATGTCACATGCAAGAGAATATGCAACTTTTTAAAGGCTAAGAGATTTAATGTGACATGATTTGCAAAATAAGTCGGAAAGCTGTATAATATGGGCCTTGATGCCTTGAATTGACTTTTATTAGAGCTACATCTTCCAAGATGCATTTTCTGTATTCTCTCAGACTGTAATTGTCTTTAGGACAGTGTGAATGACAGCTTGACAGCTAAATGTAAATTACATTTTAAGGGAGGCAAAGTTTGTTTAGAACTCATTTGCAGCCAATAGTGAAAACTGAACAATGTAATCTAAAAATGCAGCTGATGCACAAGGCAATTTGTCTTGTGCTATTTGAGGGTGTGTTATCTTCTTGTTCCTTTATTTTGTCCCCAGAATTGTGTTAATAGATACATCCTCTGGAAGGAAAGGAAAAACGTGATTGTCATGCTAATCCAGTGAGCTGTCCATCAGTTAATTTAACTGTGTTTCTGCAGCTTTCTTTTTTACTTTTCTTTAATGCAGGTATCGCCATCCAGTGGACAAAGATTTTACTGCAAATCTTGTAAACATCACACAGCCCTAATAATCGTGATTATTTCTATATACACTGCTTATATATCAGTGGACAGAACTCTCATCTTGGAAACTATTTCTATACGGAAAAGACTTGTACAGTTTCCAGTAATGTTCATAACATTTTCAAGACGCTACGATGCAATGAATTACACTTATATAATCCCAGTAACAAGTTGATTTAAACCAAATAAACCATACAATTTTATCTATTCCATAATACTGTTTAAGTCACGAATCAAATGATGACTGGACAAAAGCGCAGCTATCTTGAAAAGAATGACCAGAATCAGAGATTATTTTATACTTCAGTATCAACCTGAGTCTTCTAAGCCACTCGTGAACAGCGTTCGGAGTGTTACGACAGTAAATCACCGTTTGCGGATACCATACAAATGAAAGGGATTAGCCGTAAACTGACACTAACCTGTCGCAAAATTGTCCGTTACTTATCTTATAAAACAGGTATTTTATCGTAGTAATCTCCACACACAGTTCACAACAAAAGGATTGTTTAGTATAAAACATGTTGAAGATGAGCCGACAGGCGGTCAGTCTATGAAGTGATGAGCTGTTTTCTCACAAAATCAGTTAATTCAGTGTAGTGACGCGTTTTCTCCATAGACATCCATTCAAAAAGAACTGCATCTGGTCTCCTCGCCAGTGTACCACTACGTTGGCTTTTTATTTTTTATTTTTTTGCTAACCTTATTTGTCGAGAGGGGCTTGTACAGAATTACTATCTCTGGCCAGGTCCTTAAAGCAGTAGTCTTTTCAAATAAAAAAGACATACGCAATACCGATCAATATAATTATAATCGATAACCCTCGTCTTTAAATATAAAATATATCACCTTGGAAAACGGGAAGACTCTGTACCACGAAGTTAGGGGAAATAATAAACCATATTTTTTACTATTATATCAAGGACCCGAGAGGATCCAAGAGGAAGCGCTTGGCCGATCTGCGCATGCGCATTCTTTCACGTTCTCCAATGTGTTTTTGAGCTTTTCAAGGTTGTACGGGTAGCTAATCAAACGCCTAACTGAAGATTCTGTGTTTGTTTTATAGATATTGATTGATATCTATGCAAATGTCTGTATTAGACATTTAATCCGTGTTTTTCTGACCGCAGGTGCTTATTTGGGGATTTTAGTAAAGGGTAAGCTATTTTGTCTCACGTACAATAATTCACTTATTTGTTAGTCTACAAAGCATGCATGTTTATCGCCTGCAGACTTAGTATTTAGTAAAATATTACTTAAGCTAAAATGCACACTTGCATTTCAAAGACGAAGAATAACAATTTTGTTCTTGTCTTACTTTAGATAGCTGTCAAATTCTAGGTCTAGAGATATAATTATATATATATATATATATATATATATATATATATGAATTGAATGCAAATGAATGTATAAGGTGTTTAACTAATGCTTAACAAGTGTGCACACTCTACTAGGTGAAGATGGCCAACTTGTCTAACTATGCCCTGCGCATGGCTCGCCTGAGTGCCCGAATCTTTGGAGATGTGGCTCGTCACACAGACCCCAAGTCCATGAAAGTGGTAGAACTTTTTAAAGAACCCCCCATGGCTCAAAAAAAAGAAGTGTATGATTGGTACCCCCCACACAAGATCTACTATTCCATGACACAGAAGCTCAGATACATGGGACTCTTCAGGTAGGCTGTGGCACGAAATTATAGTACACCTTACGAGCTTGTTTTCTGTTTAGTCACTTTGTTTTTGTGGAATATACTGATATATTTTAGTTTTGGTAATGTTGTAGAGATGAGCACCAGGATTTCAAGGAGGAAATGAGGCGCTTGAGAAAACTGAGAGGAAAAGGAAAACCAAAGAAGGGAGAAGGGAAGAGAGCCACAAAGAAGAAGTAGACCAGAACATTTCCGTGTTGGGGAGCACTTACTGAGCAGACACTTGAAATCTGATGGAGAGACTCTGTATGTGAACTATAAACCTGCATTGACAACAGGACATTCTTTGTTACTGTGGTGACACTGTATTGGCAGACCTGGACTCACTTGATGTCAGAGATTACATTTTTTTTTTTTTCAATTCTGGATCTTAAACTTAATTTATACTGCAATACTTTAGTGTTTAAAAATGTTAACGTTTCTTTTCATCGTGCCATTCTTCTGCAAGTTGTGTTCGCCACTGTAGTATTGATAAATCTTGGGACGTCCTCAGATTTACCTCATCAGCAGTCTGTTATCCTAAAATGACACTGATCAAATTCAGAAAGAATTAAGTGTGCAAGGATCCATAAACGCTTAGAGCACAAAACTATTATGGCAATAGGTTGTTTATTTGGTGCTTTTTGTCAAAATTACATTATACATTGTATAAGGGTTTGAAAGGATATACTGCTACAATATATATATTACTGAATAGAATATTCATTGGTTCCCACTGTTAAATTAGTGCACACAAATTGATAGTGTAATTTGTTTTTACAAACTGTGGGATGAGTATAATTGTTTCCAGTGGTGATCGACAGCATGTCACAGTGTTTAACTTAACCATGAACACTTACATATCAGTTTCATACATTTTAAACATGACTGACTGACTTAATAAATAGACAGGTATATTCTTAGAATATGATTTGTGCCACAACTTATTTGGGGCACTATTTCATACTACTTATTTCAGTGCTTAATGTCCATATTTTCTCCTGTAAAACCTTGATTCTCATGACTAATGCAGCGTTCTAGGTAGCTCTCTCTCCAGTCATTATATAAAGCTTTAGCTCAGAATGAGTTGAAGCCTCTGGGATCCTCCAGATGTGTATAATGACTGACATGCTCATCTAAAACCAATACTGTGGATGTCTGGACTAGTTTCCTGTGAAGTAAATAAATAAAATAAATTGGAGAGAGGTGGCTATAAATCCTCTGTAACATTTACTGTAAAGTAACCAGAGATAATGAATCTGAAGGGATGTCTTCTGCCTCTGCCTGTATGGTGGGTCGCAGAAACACACACTCAATCCTGCATTTTAAATGCCACCTTTTGAAATAATTTACAAAATAAGCAAAGTTATTTCAGCTAAATTAATAGGTAATAATGAGCAAGAAAAACAACCCCATGGACAAATTTAAAAAGGAGTACTAAAATTGAAGACCCTTGAAAACACTGCTGCAATAAACAAACTCAGCGGTTCAAATAATATGCTTTTGCCAAGCTCAGGGAATAAACTCTCACCTTTCATCCCTAAAAGTCTTGGTTTAAATTTGACAATTTATTTTATTTTTATTTATTTTTTTTTTCATCATCTGTAATGAAAAATCCCCCCTTAAAAAACAGAAAAAACACTCCAACCTCTGTAGCTTATGTGATCAACTTTAACCCTTTATTCCTGAAAGTCTAGGTTCAAATCTAGTAATTTTTAAGTTTCTTTCGTCAAAGCACACACTTCAAAAACACTGTAAAACACTTCAGCTTTTGTGGCTCAGGAGATAAATGCTCGCCTTTCATCCCTGAAAGTCTTGGTATGAATCTAACAATTGCAAGGATGCGCCTCATTCAATTTAAGATTCTGCATCGTTTTTTTGGACTCCCTCTAGATTGCATAGGCTTGGTCTTAAAGATACACCCACCTGTTGGCGATGCCAGTCAAAGGATGGGAACATAGCCCATGTTTTTTGGTATTGTATTAAGATTCAAGAGTTATGGTCGAGGGTTCAGAGTTATGTCTGTGAGATCCTGAGCACTCAGATTTCATTCTGCCCCAGACTTTGTATTTTGGGTGATGGGGTGGGGGTTAACTTAGGGAATACACACATTAAAAACTGGGTCATTAAAAACTGGGTCCTTACCAGTGTGATGATCGGCAGGAAAATGATCCTTGAGTGGTGCACCGAATTGGGCAGAGTGGTGGCCTTTGAAAAGATGTCGCATAGACGGCTGGGCAGCTTGGGTGCCTTTGAGAAGAAGTGGGGCACTTATTTGGCTTTCTTGGAGGATTGCCAGGGAGGAACAGTGGAGAGAGACAGTATAAATGGTGTGTATGTAATTAATTGATGTGTATAACCCTTTTTCTTTTTTGTTGGGCAAATGTTTTTATGTCTCAGTATTTTCTATGGACTGTCTGCTTGTATGTGTGTCTGTTATTATTCGTTGTCTGACCACTGGGATGTGTGTTGGGGGGAGGGGAGAATATTTGTTGAAAGTTGATTCCGTGTTTTCATGTGCTGTTTGTGTTGATTTGTGTGTGGAATCAATAAAAATTGTTAATGACAAAAAAAAACAAAAAAAACATCTGCCTCAAATACACACTGCAAAACATGCCAAACTGAGTGGCTCAGGGGATAAAAGCTCACCATTTGGCCCAGTAAATCTTGATCTGAAGCTGATGATTTTTAGCAGGTAAACTTTAACCCTTTATTCCTGAAAGTTTAGGTTCAAATCTGGCAATTTTTATGTTTCTTTCATCAAATGTGAAAAAGCACACTCATCAAAAACACACTGCAAAATGTGCCTGGCTCAGTGGATAAACATTTGCCTTTCGTCCCTGAAAATCTAGGTTTGAATCTATTAATTTTTAAGTTTCTTTTGTCAAGTTGTCCAGTGGCCCAAACGGCATTAAATATTTGGGCATTTTATTCCCAGCAAATTTGTGTGATTTAGTTAGAGTTAATATTTACCCTTTAATAAAAAGGTTTTCGAGCAATGTGGGCAGGTGGGCTTCATTACATTTATCCATGATTGGGAAGGTTAATGTTATTAAAATGAATTGTATTCCAAAATTCAACTACCTGCTACAATCTCTCCCTGTAGATGTCCCCCTCTCTTATTTCAAGCAAATTGATAGCATAGTGAAGTCCTTCATTTGGAATGGTAAACATCCCAGATTACATTTCAATAAATTACATAGGCCAATTGACAAAGGTGGGCAAGGCCTACCCAAGATTTTGTTTTATTATTATGCATTCGGTCTCATACATTTGGCTCATTGGTCGCTTCCACCTGAGAGAGCCCCTCCCTGGTTTTGTATTGAACAGGAAGTTCTTGCCCCTATTTTGCTATTGCAAAGCCTTTCTATCAAACTAATCGGAGAAGTTATGTTACACCCCGTTATCTCGCATTTGCACTCAGTACGGACAAAAGTGTCCAGAGTGTTTAATTCGGACATTTATTTAAATGTTGCCTCAAGCATATGGCTGAACCCAAAATTATGTATTAAGTCCCCTTTCTGCTGGTCAGAGTGGATTGTGAGGGAGGTTAATACGCTCAGTGACCTATATGAGAGTGGAGTGTTGAGATCCTTTGAAAATTTGGTTCAACATTTTGGGATTCCCAGATCTCAGTTCTTTAGGTGTTTACAGCTGCACCATCTGCTCTGTACTATTTTTGGAGTAGCATACACCACCCTTAAGCGGCAGATACTCTGGGAGTGGTGATTACTGCTTTTGGAAAAGGTCATGAGGCATCAGTGTATTACTCCCTGCTAATTCAGAGTCTTGGGGACGGAGCTTTAACTTCTATCAAGAGATTATGGGGGAAAGATTTAAAATCGGTACTGGAGGAAGGAGTGTGGGCTAGGATTCTAAAAAATGTCAAGTCTGTATGTAGAGATGCAAGGGTGCACCTTATGCAGTTCAAGATTTTATATAGATTTTATTGGACACCCTATAGATTGTATAGGCTTGGTCATAAAGACACACCCACCTGCTGGCAATGCCAATCAGAAGATGGAGACACAACCCATGTGTTTTGGTGGTGTGTTAAGATCCAAGAATTTTGGTTGAAGGTCCAGAGTTTTGCGTGTGATGTGTTGGGCACTCGGGTTTCATTTTGACCCAGACTCTGTATTTTAGGCGATGGGGCGGTCATCAATATAGGGGATAAACACATAAAAAATTGGGTTCTGACCAGTGTTATGACAGGCAGACAGATTGTTTTAAGGCGATGGAAGTCGGCTGGAGTGCCCTCATTTCGGGAGTGGTGCGCGGAGATGGGGAGGGTGGCAGCTTTCGAGGAGGTGTCATGTAGAAGGCTGGGGATCTGGGATTCATTTGATGGGAAATGGGGCAGTTATTTGCCGTTTTTGGGGGATTCTCGGGGAGGGGCTGTAGAGAGAGGCATAGTTTTAGATGTGTATGATTTTTATTTATATTTTTTTTGTAATATTTTTTTTTGTGTGTGTGTGTGCGTGTACATATTTGTGACCACGGGGATGTTCGTTGGGGGTCAGGTGGGGTTGGTGATTGGAGAGGGGGAGGGGTAGTAGTGGGAGTTAAATGTTGATTCAATGTATATATGTTTTGTTTTTCTTTGTCAACTATATGAATTAATAGAAAAAAATTTAATCGGAAAAAAGAAAGCGAGTAAATTAATAGAAATAGCAAATACAGCATGTTACAAAGTATTGTACTGGGCTGAGAAAGTTTAAGAACCCCTGATCTGGGATGCCAACTTCATAGAGGTACAAACATAGAGGGACTAAACAGGTGCAATGTTTTCCTGTAAACTTATTTTGTTGTTAGTCAAATATTTTAATTTTCAGATGAGTCTGAAAGACTGACTCACTAAAAAAAAGAAAGGACAATAGTGACCATGGAGGAGCTGAGTTCAGTAAAGCAAAGTAGGGATGCAACCAGTCGCCTTGTAAGTTAATAAGGGGACGTTTGTTTGGGGTGTTAAAGGGATAGTTCATCCAAAAATGAAAATTCTCTCATCATTTACTCAATTTCATGCCATCCCAGATGTGTTTGACTTTCTTTCTTCTGCAAAATTTTAGAAGAACATCTTAGCTCTGTAGGTCCATATAAGGATGGGCGATTTTTTCGATTAATTCAAATTTTCTTTTTTTTCTTTTTATTGAGGAATCAAGGTTTTGCATAAATTTCAAATCATATGGATAGGCTATAAATGGGAGAATCAAACATCCACCGCTCCTTCTTTCACCTTGATGATTCAGATAGATTTTAATTTATTTTAAACAATGTTAACAATTTCCTGTGTTGGGCAGTTTTTGTGCATTTTTCTTGGACACCTATAATGAAAAGAGCTCTGATTTCTCTAACCAGGTTGCCTTGCATTCTAATAAAGAACATGTTATTTGAATCATGTTGGAATCACTTTTTAGTTGAGTTCATTTAAAAGTTGAAAAATCGAACCGTGAATCACATTAAGGTTGAAAAAAAAATGTTGACTTTATTTTTTGCTACATTGCCTAGCACTAGGTCCATACAATGCAAGTGAATGGTGACCAAAACTTTGAAGCTCAAAAAGCACATAAAGGCAGCATAAAAGTAATCCATAAAACGCAAGAGGTTTAATCCATGTCTCCTGAAGCGACCTAATCAGCTTTTAGGTGAGATCTGATCAAAATGTAACTCCTTTTTCATTATAAATCTTGACATCAGCAGACTCATTGGCGATCATAATTCCAAGCTCGATTACATTTCCAAGCCAGATGGCATGAGGGTGAGTAAATGATTAGAACATTTTCATTTTTTAGGTGAACTATTCATTTAATAAATAAAACGCCAAATTCATGTGACCAGTTATAGTTGAGAGGATACAAATTCAATTTTAATTTATCTAAAAATCATAGATTAAAAGAAAATTAATAATAATCTTTGACTTTGTCAGGTTCCAACGAGCAGAGCAACATGGAAACTACTCATCTCGGTTAATGACCCAGACCAGCTCTCAATTGGAAAAACTGATGTGTGTTAGTTTTCCGATGTTCAATTTTTTTGTTATATCCCACCTCAATAAGCAGAGACAACTGTAAGTAAACCATTCGTAGGCTGATTTCCCTGAAAAGTGTAAACGACTGTGGCTCTATGACACTTTTAATATTGCTCTATTTGTTTGAGTGGCCCAGTCAGCCAAACACAACAACATTGATTCAACCAATGGCGTAAGACTGCGGAGGCACTATCTGTTATACTGGCAGACAAAGGGTGTATTTGGAAAGCTGTTTGAAAACAAAAGTATGCCAATTTAGTAGAATGTCCAAATCCTCAGTATTCATAAAACAGTAAGTGAGAAATAACCAGATGACTTACTATTTCAAGCGAGATTCTGAAATGCGCATCGACTGGACACTTAACTATCCCATAATGCCACGGGACCCGAGGAGATGTCACGTTCAAAATGCTGGTTTAAAATAAAAAATAAATAAATAAATAAAAACAGTGGAGAACCACAAGTCGGGCGGCTCTTCTCAACTACTTTAAGTGCTAAATAGAGAAATTATTTTCACTGTTGTTGTAATTACATCATATTCTGGGGTCACGGGACGATGCCCATGTTAATGGATTAAGTATTTCCGGAATCTATTCATACTATTCGCATACATACCTAAAGAATGTACTGTTTTACACACTGAGAAGTGCATCCTTCATAAAATACAGTAACTACTCTGACAGAATGTGATTTCGGACACATACAAGGTTTATTTTTCCCTTATGAAAATAGAGTTGATAAAACAAATTTGCCGCAAATTCGCCACTACATATTTTCACATGCAAATGACTTTTGCGGCAAATCGTCCATTATTGCCAAAGGTTTGACGGAGGTTCACCACTACCAGCAAAGAGCTGCAGACTTCTGGTAAACATTTACGGCGCACCAAAAGCTCATTTGCATGTGAAAATAACAAGCGGAACATTTGCGGCAAGTTTGTAGCTAGTTTATATTTTTTTGTTTGGGTTGCCATTCTTTTTGGTGCTGCTAGTGTCACAGAAATTACTCATTTAAGATTGAAATGTGAAGTTTGTAGTTTCAAAATGCACAGTTTGCATAAAATTGCTAAAATATTTACTGTTTCCAAACAGGTTTTCCAAACATTCCCCCATTTTCCATTGGTTGAATAGCAGATAGACCCGCCCCTTACTCCCACCAGACATCTTTTGTGTGTCAACATCTGGAAGATGTATTGTTTAAGTTTTTTGCTCATCTGCAATTCATTTAAAAGACGTTTCTTTGCAGATGTCAAAAAACAGTCAGAAGATGCCTTTGAGACATTTATGATTTAGGATGTTTGTAAATAGGATCTTTTTAAGATGGTTAGCAGATGTAAAATAGAATGCGACGCTTTCCAGAAGACATCTTGGAGATGTATGTATGCTATCTAGGGTGTTGCTATGTCGGGATGCCCAAACATGTTGAAAGCACCCCAGTGTTTACTATTTCGGTGAAATCATGGTTTACTTATAGTTGTTTCTGTATATAAATATGACATAGGAGAAAAGGAGTTTAACATAGATAAAATTACACGCTTCCCCTTTAAGTTCATCAAGTGTCTTAAAGGTCTCCTTGCCCTGCAATTTTTCCCTTACATTCGACTTTATTGAAAGTCACACCCAATTTCTGTGCTCTTATATGCCTTGGAATAAAATCACTGTAAGATATCATGGGGATATTATTACAAACCAAGTATACAACGTGTAATATGCAGTGAGTTATTCATTTTTATAATTGACACAATGGCTTCCAAGAGGTTGCAACCTAATATTAGTGGATTGTTCGGTGTCCAGTCTCCCCATTTACCTCTCCACGGGTTTACATTTGGTGAATCTGTCTCCCCCTCCTGTCTCGTTCTCTGTTTCTTTCCTCTATTATTTTCCACTCAGTTTCTCGCGGTTTAAAATGGCGGCGTTGAGCAGCGCCGAGTCCCCACCGGCCGTCTTCAACGGAGACACCATGAGCCGCAATCCGGAGAGGGACCCGGGACTGGACGAGCTGGGTGCGGGGCTCGAAGCCGCCTGTCCCGCAGGAGCAGCGATGCCCGAATGTCAACAAGACATTCCCGAGGAGGTACAATGGGGGGAGTTGAGGTTGAAGGAGAGCTCGGTTGTTGAGCTAAGCTGGGCTGGATGGAGATCTTTTAGAAACACCGGTTGTATTACGGATCATGGGGGATGCAATACATTGCAGGCGGTGGGGCGAGATAATGCACAAATATATAGTCGAGCAAACGAGGAGTCATATGCATATGCATTTTCGCAAGGTGCATTTCCGAATGACGCCATTTATAATTCTCTCCTGTTTTCAATGCAGTTCTCTGAGCCAATGTTTATCAGAAGGCCTGTCCGTGTTTCATTGGCTTTATTGGTTTCATTTAGCTCAGGCAGGCCAGCTCTACAGCATGCATGCTACCTATCTCACCTTATTAACGAGCTAACTATAGATCGAACGGGAAACCGTAATGCATTGTTTTATCTCCTTTGTGACACCAGCTGGCGCGAGCTGCGAATCTTCTTTCGAATGCATTTCAATTTAAATCTCCAGTGATGTCATTGTGCTCGTGCACGAAGCCCTGCGTTGCCCCAAACATAAATAAGCTGTCTGTGTGCACAGATCACCTGTGCTTTTATAACGGGCCTCCTCTAATACAGAAACACACTGTATTTATCTATGTATCCATTCATCTAATTTTATTTGTTTATTTAAATATTTTACACCGTCACAGAGCAGGCCACATACGTGTTTATTATGGAAACAGCTTACCTGTTTTGCTGGCAGACTAGTAAGATTAAAGAGCTGGTTGTGTAAATTGTCGTTATAGGAGTGCTTAGTTAATTTTACTGGTGGCTTCTCTAACAGTGTTATACTGTCTGATTATGCACCAGGCTGGTTTTGCTTGTGCTACTCATAATATTAATTGTATATTTACTTAATATGAGTCTTTTGTTCATGTTTTGAGAACAAAATGAACTCTTGGAATAGATTGGAGTATGATTTGATTGTGTAGCACAGTCCATAAAACTCATTCTCTTTTATTAAAATTATTTATAAGTATTTGTTTGATGTCAGGAATTGTAAACATTGCCGTTTTCAGCAACGTATTGTGTATTTAAGTTATACATTTTATTAGCATGTGTGTTCCCTGGGAATAGAACCCACATCCTTGTCATTGCTAGCACATTGCTAGTTTACCTACAGGAACACTACAGTATGAATGTTAAAGAGAAGTTGTGGATAGCTGCAAGTATTTCACATGTATTGTGCTATTTTAAACTGACTTGGTTTTGTTGCATCATGTTGAAAACATGTGGTTTATTACCACATGGGGTTTGCATTAAAAGAGAGGCCTCTAACACATTTCTCTTAAAGAAACTGTTAGGAGAAAATCGCAACAGTTTCACCCTGGTCACGGGTGCCTTTTAAACAGGATGCTGTAATGCATTTTCTTGCTCTGATTTGACTAGTAGAGCCAGTTTCAAGTGTCGGCTTGAATCGGAATGCAGGATTTTAAATCAGAAATAAAGTTAGATGCACTTACGCTATTTCAAGTGGGGCGTTGAGGCATTATAGGTTTCTTGACAGTCTCCTGTCAAATTCTTTCTCTCAACAGTGATCATAATGAATTGTACATGTGAAGCTTTGTAGCACCTTCAAATTGTGTTTACTTGGCTGGGATTTTTTCCAGTAAACTTAGAGTATGATTACATTTTATGATGCATCTTTTATGATGCAATTGAAGAATGCTTATTAGCTATTTGGAGCAACTGCATTGCTTGTGCATTTGCCTGAACAAATGCTTGCAACGGAAACACATGGTAAAATATGCAGCAAGCCACCCAGCATTTAGCGTAATATTGTCCAGTCATTTGAGTTCTGGTGACACCGGCAAGTTTAAATTGTTACATATTGAGATGCTAGTGTAACGGTGGCTAGCTGATAGATAGCTGTGCAATGTGTATAAACCTCACTCTCCTGACCTCAAGAGGTGCACTAGTGACTGATACTAGAGGCTTTAGCCTCCTTGTTAGCACACCTGCCTCCCATGCCAGAGACGCCAGTTTGAGTCCCATTTGGAGCAGGGCGAGCAGGACCGGTTACAATGGTGCATTGGCCGGGAAGGGAGTGAGGGTTGGGGGGGTGAGTGTAACAGTGGCCAGCTGATAGATAGCTGTGCTGTGTGTATAAACCTCACTCTTCTGAACTCAAGAGGTGCACTAGCTACTGACGCTACAGGCTGTAGCCTTTAGTCTCCTTGTTAGTGCACCTGCCTCCCATGCCGGAGACGCTGGTTCGAGTCCCATTCTGAGCGGGGCAAGCAGGACCAGTTACAATGGTGCATTGGCCGGGAAGGGAGTGAGGTTTAGGGGGGTGTAACAGTGGCCAGCTGATAGAGAGCTGTGCAATGTGTATAAACCTCACTCTACTGACCTCAAGAGGTGCGCTAGCGACTGACGCTGTAGCCTTTAGCCTCCTTGTTAGCACCCCCGCCTCCCATGCCGGAGACGCCGATTCGAGTCCCGTACGGAGCAGGTAGAACAGGAGCATCACAAATGTAATGGGAGCCAGCTGGTAGATAGCTGTGCAGTGTGTAAACCTCACTCTCCTGAACTCAAGAGGTGCTCTAAAGGCTGTAACCTTTAGCCTCCTTGTTAGCGCACCTGCCTCCCATGCCAGAGATGCCGGTTCGAGTCCCGTTCGGAATGGGGCGACCAGGGCCGGTTACACTAGCCTTCATCTGAAATCTATTGGAATTGTTTCAATTGCAGTTGCACTCATCTTCTCAGGCCCCCAGAGGTTTTAAAAGTATTGCTGGCATGAACTGAAATAAAAAATTTAGAAAACTTTCAACTGTCAAAAACATCTTGGATCATCTCCTGACATATTTGTTTAAACAATATCTTAAAGATGATGTGAAACCATTTTAAAGGTATGTTCCGGGTTCAATACAATTTAAGCTCAATCGACAGCATTTGATGCATAATGTTGTTTAACACAAAAAATTATTTCGACTCGTCCTTCCTTTTCTTTAAAAAAAAAAAAAAAATCAAAGTTACAGTGAGGCACTTGCAATTTTTGGAGGGTGTAAAGACAGAAATGTAAAGCTTATAATTTAAAAAAAGCACATATTAATTCTTATGTTAAAACTCAAGATTTAATTTTACTGTAAAGTTGTTTAAATCGTCATTTTTACAGTCGTTTTAGGGTTTTAGGTTGGGATGCTCCAATCAGGATTTTTACAGCCGATACCGATCTTCTTGTCACCTGATCGGCCGATACCAATCATTTCACCTTTTATCAAGATCTGTGTCATAACTGGCTACATGTAAGCTTTCTGCTCACTGTCACTATTAATTTAATTTTCCTCTTCTCAGTAATGTCACTTTGCCGAGTTTTTGCTGACAAATTCAGATTAAGATGTTTAAAATGCTTATTAAAAAAGCTTTTATAATAAAAAAAAAAAAAAAAAAGACTTCAAATCAAGTATTGGCTAACAGTGGCTTAGTGTCAAACTGAAGACAAACTGATAACCCATAGGTGCAATTAAACTTAATGTGACATGTTTGGTTAATGATTCATTGTCAATGTTTCATATAATTATTATAATTCCTCATTTTATTTCTATTTTATTTTTTCATTATATTTAATACATGACATTATGGTATCTTAATATTGTATAAATAATTATTATATTTATAAATTCCATCCCTTAGTTAATTTTTCACTTGTTGCTGCTTGAACTTTAATGAGGAGAACACGCGCTCTCTCGTGAGGGCCAGAGATGACAGGAAAGCGGAGAAAGAGCGCATGTTTCTGGATTGTACATGTGCTACTATTGTTAATGCCATTTAATCGGGAGATATTTAATAAAGATATTTTAATTACACCACATCGTTATTACTATAACTTTACAGAAAAGGTTAGTAAACAATTTCATCACACTAGAATCATGTTAACATGCATATTGCTGATATTTTGTGGCTAATTTTTTGAAACTGAGTATTTTAATGTTTACAAATTGACCCCATTCACTTCAATTGTAAGTGTCTTACTGGAACACAGATTTTAGCAGATTGTTTATTTTTTTTTTTTATTTTATTTTTTTTTTAAGAAAAGGAGGGGCAAGTCAAAATGTATTGTTGTGGTAATCCAAATTATGCCACAAATGTCGATTTAGCTTAACTTGTATTGAACCCGAAATATTCCTTTAAAGGTGATTTTTAATCCAGTGTATTTAATTATGCAGAAACTACTATAAGTTAGCCATTCGTAGATCGATTTGCCCAAAAAGTGTAAACACTGTGACACCATCAAAACATTGCTTTGTTTATTTGAGCATCCTGACCAGCCTGACACGGCAACATTGGCTCAACCAGTGGCATGAGTTTGATGCTGAACTATTCGTTTGTTCGACCAATGAATGACTCGAGTGAAAACCTGATTGGGAGTCACTATTTTTGCAATTCTGATTTGTAAATTAAGTGGCACAGAAATTAAACCCACCACCATTACTTTTGGAGTTTCCCAAGTGGTGGGAAAGTTGGAAGATTTAAGGTTGCAGAAATAGTGCATTATTTTAAATTGTACATTAGGTTAACAGATCCAGCGAAGTTGTTTTGTTATGTTTTGACTGTTGCATTGTCAGAGCTAGATCTAAGGCCTAGTCTAGCCTATATTTACATCCTCCACACTTCAGATTTAATCACTATTACACATTTGTCTGTGGGCAGGGCCAGAGACAGGGTGTCCACACTCAGTTTTTATAGCTTAATGAGGACAACTAACAATCACTTTGTTTATTAGATTTAGCACAAGCATGAGGCCCCGGGTCCGCTGTGGTGAAGTTCAAAAGTCTCTGCTGAAACGCTTTCAATCAAAGGAGTGTTATCGAAAAAAGGAAGCTGGGGAAATTTTGGTTTGCTAACGCCTAAATCATTTATTTTCTTTGCAGATATGGAACATCAAACAGATGATTAAGCTAACTCAAGAGCACATTGAAGCCCTTTTAGATAAGTTTGGAGGAGAACACAATCCGCCATCTATATACCTGGAGGTGAGTTGGCCAGAGAAAGAGAAAAAAAAACTTGAAAGATACCTGATGTAATAAATAGAGACTATCATAATTAAGTGAGCAGAAATTGACACCATGGCATGTACAGTTGTTCTTGAAATAAACATTTGTAGTAGATTGGCTATTGAATGCAGAAACTTTCCTCACATTTTTTTGTTTTTATTCTGCTTTTGTTTTGTCTTGTTTTTGTTCTGGTTTTGTTTTGCTCCTGTTTTGCTGGCAGACAGAAATTTATAGCAACACAGTTAGTTGCAGTCGCTTAGTGACATTCTTGAAAGTTATTGATGAGTGTAAATTCAGTGCAGTCAAGATTCTGGCAAATGAACCCACTAGTGTTTTATATTTTAGAGCAATTGCATATGCTTTCGTCTTGCTTTTAATTTCATCTTGCCTTCTGTATGAGAAATATCCAACACATCCAATGTAAAACTGCCCCTCTTGTGTATGCATTAACCGCTAATTCGTCTCTGCTTACAAAACCTCAAATCTGTATTATTTCTATAGGTTCAAAACAGATGGTCATTTATGTGAAACATGGTCATAGAGTATTGATGATCTATTTCCTCCATGCCACAGGCATATGAGGAGTACACAAGTAAGCTGGATGCATTACAACAGCGGGAACAGCAGCTTTTGGAGGCCATTGGGAATGGGACAGAGTTCTGCTCCTCTCCAACCCCCACAATGCTGGATGTGAAGGGCCAGGGTGCCCAGAGCGCCCCCTCTGCCCCAAACACCTTGGCTGTCCTACAAACCCCAACTGATGCAAGCCGTAGCAATCCCCGCTCACCTCAGAAACCCATCGTAAGGGTATTCCTGCCCAACAAACAGAGGACGGTGGTGAGTTGAAGATGGTTGTTGCCATTTTCTGGATACTTATTGGTCCTGTTTTGCTTTTATATGTACAAACCGGAGTTGTTGTTTGAGTTGTAGTATTCAGGGTTCCCACGGTTATGAAAAACCTGGAAATATTGCTCAACGATTTGGACAAAAAAAAAAAAAATGCTATTTGAACTGCAATATGATAGTGTTTCATTTTGACCAAAGTTAAGTCATGGGCAAACATGCTCTACTGCCAATACAAATACTGTTCAAGAAAGGGTGTTCACACTTGAGTCTAACCAGACTAAATAATTTAAAAATCTTCACTAAGTTGGTTGTTTATTGATATATTTTAAGGAATTGTTGTGAGGTTACTTTAGATTTGGACAGTAACTTTAACAGGCCAAGCATATTTGGAATTACGCAAATGTGCAGTTAGTAAATCTAGAGCACTGTAACTTTAACGCACTCAGCTTGTTAACCTCACGCGTGCTTTGAGTATGTGTAAATACGTTACATAAAACAGAGCTGCGCACATACAGTAAGTGCAGCGAACAGCGCATGCAGACCATTTTATTTATTTAATCGTTTTATAAATTGTTCAGCTCTACCTGGACATTTTTTAAATTGTGGTTTCTAGGCCTTGACAAGTAAGGGGAATTGATACAATCATAAAAATCATGGAAACGTCATCTACATTTCTATACAGAATACACATTTTCAAGTTTTCATCTGCCTAAAAGCTAGATTTTTTTTCTTCTTTTTTTTTTTAAAGAGTAAAATTTGCTGGAATGCCATAATAATTTCTGATTTGTGAGCGAATCATTCTTTTGAGTCAGTAAAACTGCCAAAACGGTTCCCAAATCGGTCTGAATGATTCATAATGAAATGGTCTAAATCTTTTTAAAATCAGTATCCAGCAATCCCAAATGACTGAAGGTCATGGAAAAGTCATGTAATTGCAAAAAGGGTGGGAACCCTGAGGATTTCTAGGTAGGTGGATCAGAAAATAACAGGGCAAATTAGTCGTTTTTCGGATCGTAAGTCATTTGCATGCGAATCAAACTACACTGCTGTTGAAAGCAACCAGCGAGAATAGGAACTCAATAGAAAGATGTGTCAGTTATTATCAATGTATTATTTACAACACTCAGTTGTCTCTATCATCATATTCAATTTAGACTGCAAGCATACAACTCTGCTAAAACATAATTTACTGTATTTTGTCTTGGTGCCATAGATTCAGTATTTTTAGTGCTCTGTCCACATCTGTTAAAGAATGCAGACAGTTTACTGAACCAAACGTCATAAAAATAATTAGGGTATATATATATATATATATATATATATATATATATATATATATATACAGGTGCATCTCAATAAATTAGATTGTCGTGGAAAAGTTCATTTATTTCAGTAATTCAACTCAAATTGTGAAACTCGTGTATTAAATAAATTCAGTGCACACAGACTGAAGTAGTTTAAGTCTTTGGTTCTTTTAATTGTGATGATTTTGGCTCACATTTAACAAAAACCCACCAATTCACTATCTCAAAAAATTAGAATATGGTGACATGCCAATCAGCTAATCAACTCAAAACACCTCTAAAGGTTTCCTGAGCCTTCAAAATGGTCTCTCAGTTTGGTTCACTAGGCTACACAAACATGGGGAAGACTGCTGATCTGACAGTTGTCCAGAAGACAATCATTGACACCCTTCACAAGGAGGGTAAGCCACAAACATTCATTGCCAAAGAAGCTGGCTGTTCACAGAGTGCTGTATCCAAGCATGTTAACAGAAAGTTGAGTGGAAGGAAAAAGTGTGGAAGAAAAAGATGCACAACCAACCAAGAGAACCGCAGCCTTATGATTGTCAAGCAAAATCGATTCAAGAATTTGGGTGAACTTCACAAGGAATGGACTGAGGCTGGGGTCAAGGCATCAAGAGCCACCACACACAGACATGTCAAGGAATTTGGCTACAGTTGTCATATTCCTCTTGTTAAGCCACTCCTGAACCACAGACAACATCAGAGGCGTCTTACCTGGGCTAAGGAGAAGAAGAACTGGACTGTTGCCCAGTGGTCCAAAGTCCTCTTTTCAGATGAGAGCAAGTTTTGTATTTCATTTGGAAACCAAGGTCCTAGAGTCTGGAGGAAGGGTGGAGAAGCTCATAGCCCAAGTTGCTTGAAGTCCAGTGTTAAGTTTCCACAGTCTATGATGATTTGGGGTGCAATGTCATCTGCTGGTGTTGGTCCATTGTGTTTTTTGAAAACCAAAGTCACTGCACCCGTTTACCAAGAAATTTTAGAGCACTTCATGCTTCCTTCTGCTGACCAGCTTTTTAAAGATGCTGATTTCATTTTCCAGCAGGATTTGGCACCTGCCCACACTGCCAAAAGCACCAAAAGTTGGTTAAATGACCATGGTGTTGGTGTACTTGACTGGCCAGCAAACTCACCAGACCTGAACCCCATAGAGAATCTATGGGGTATTGTCAAGAGGAAAATGAGAAACAAGAGACCAAAAAATGCAGATGAGCTGAAGGCCACTGTCAAAGAAACCTGGGCTTCCATACCACCTCAGCAGTGCCACAAACTGATCACCTCCATGCCACGCTGAATTGAGGCAGTAATTAAAGCAAAAGGAGCCCCTACCAAGTATTGAGTACATATACAGTAAATGAACATACTTTCCAGAAGGCCAACAATTCACTAAAAATGTTTTTTTTATTGGTCTTATGATGTATTCTAATTTTTTGAGATAGTGAATTGGTGGGTTTTTGTTAAATGTGAGCCAAAATCATCACAATTAAAAGAACCAAAGACTTAAACTACTTCAGTCTGTGTGCATTGAATTTATTTAATACACGAGTTTCACAATTTGAGTTGAATTACTGAAATAAATGAACTTCTCCATGACATTCTAATTTATTGAGATGCACCTGTATATATATCTATATATAATATATATTCACTGATCAGCCACTATATTAAAACCACCTGCCTAATATAGTGTAGGTCCCCTTTGTGCCGCCAAAATGGAACCAACCGCATCTCAGAATAGCATTCTGAGATGATATTCTTCTCACCACAATTGTACAACGTGGTTATCTGAGTTATCTAGACTTTGTCAGTTCGAACCACTCTGGCCATTCTCTGTTGACCTCTCTCATTAACAAGGCATTTTCATTCGTAGAACAGGCCCTCGCTGGATGTTTTTTTTGTTTGTTTTTGGCACCATTTGGAGTAAATTCTAGAGACTGTTGTTCGTGAAAATCCCAGGAGATCAACAGATACAGAAACACTCAAACCAGCCCGTCTAGCACCAACAATCATCCATGCGATTATCTAATCAGCCAATCGTGTGGCAGCAGTGCAGTGCATAAAATCATGCAGATACGGGTCAAGAGCTTCAGTTAATGCTCACATCAGCCATCAGAATGGGGAAAAAATATGATCTCAGTGATTTGGAGCGTGGCATGATTGTTGGTGCCAGATGGGCTGGTTTGAATGTTTCTGTAACTGCTGATCTCCTGGGATTTTCACACACAGCAGTCTCTAGAATTTATTCCGAATGGTGCCAAAAACAAAAAACATCCAGTGAGTGGCAGTTCTGTGGATGGAAACGCCAGACTGGTTCGAACTGACAAAGTCTGCAGTAACTCAGATAACCACTCTGTACAATTGTGGTGAGAAGAATATCATCTCAGAATGCTATTCTGAGATGCAGGTTGGCGCTGTTTTGGCGGCTCGAGGGGGACCTACACAATATTAGGCAGATGGTTTTAATGTTGTGGCTG
Organism: Myxocyprinus asiaticus; assembly: GCF_019703515.2. NCBI lineage: Eukaryota > Metazoa > Chordata > Actinopteri > Cypriniformes > Catostomidae > Myxocyprinus > Myxocyprinus asiaticus. Next base: position 21,152,954 of record NC_059388.1, read on the forward strand.
ATCGGTGTGTGTGTGTGTGTGTGTGTGTGTGATATATATATATATATATATATATATATATATATATATATATATATATATATATATGAGAGAGAGAATTTAACTGGTTTTAAACAAGACCTGGTTCTTGATTCCCAACCTGATTGTCTTGAACTGAGATGTTGGGATATTTTGACAGTACTCCACAGTTAGGCTGCAGACAGAGCTACATAAAGGACTTTTTGGACAGGATTTCCACTCTGGCCAGATTGTAAAGCTGTTGGAATCCATGTGAAATGAGCAAATCTAGGTGACCCCCTTTACTTTGATTATCTGCTCAGCATGTCTCTGTTGGGTTAGTAAAGAGAAGCTGCGATGTGAACAGAAGCCAAGAAATCAAATGTGCCCAGACATAACCACAGACAAGTAAGTCTTAGACTTACTGAAAGGAGATAAGAGCTACATTTGAGTAAGTGGTGGTCTCATCTGTTTGTGTGTGTGTGTGTGTGTGTGTCAGGTCCCAGCTCGTTGTGGGATGACTGTGAGAGACTCGTTAAAGAAGGCTCTCATGATGCGAGGGTTGATCCCAGAATGCTGCGCAGTCTACAGGATTCAGGATGGGTAATAACTCAGTCATAATGCACACAATTACTTGTGAAACTAATGCAAATGAGTAATAAGCCCACTCAGGGCACATAACAATGTCTTCTTTTAATCTAAGCCATTAAGTTAATGCTACTGTCATACTGAATACTGAATTTCACTGCTATTTACACTGCCCTGCCCACAATAGGGAGAAGAAGCCCATTGGCTGGGACACAGACATTTCCTGGTTGACAGGGGAGGAGCTTCATGTTGAGGTTTTAGAGAATGTGCCACTGACGACCCATAATTTTGTGAGTATGATGAAACTGACCACAAAGTTTGGCTCAAAATCAATCAGAAGTTACGTGAAAGTAGGAGTACGAGACAATGGTTTTGCCAGTTTGATTCAGGACGGCAGGACACGCAATAGGTGTGGTCATTTTTATTTTAGAAATTTGTAATGATCTAAAATGTCTTAGCTTACCTTAAGTGACCTAAAGTGAGAGTTCATCCAAAAATGTACATTCGGTCATTATTTACTCACTCATGTTGCCCAAACCTGTATGAGTTTGGAAGTCCAAAAGGAAGTGTTAGTCTCAGTCACCATTCACTGTGATTTTATGGAGAAAAGATGCAATGAAAGTGACTGAGATTGAGGCTGACACATTTCCTTTTGTGTTCCATTTAAGACAGAAAGTCATACTTGTTTGGAACGTTTTGGGTAAACTATTCTTTTAATGTAAAAAATATCATTTTGGAGATATCAAACTGTTCATGGCCTGGGCCTGAACCCTGACCGCTATTATGATGGCTGTTGGCAGGTGCGAAAGACCTTCTTCACGCTGGCCTTCTGTGATTTCTGCCGGAAGCTGCTATTTCAGGGCTTTCGCTGTCAGACATGTGGCTACAAGTTCCACCAGCGCTGCAGCACAGAGGTCCCGCTCATGTGTGTCAACTACGATCAGCTGGAGTGAGTCTTCATGGGAGATTTCATCCTATTCAGTAGTGTATTACCTCATGGTCTGCACAAGAGTGAAACAATAAGTTAATAGTTTTATTTTTTTAACTGTTAGGTTAATCTGCCCCATTTAAGTGATATATGAAATAGTTTGCGTATTGTGTAGTGGCCAGCCAATATGTTTTTTTTCATTATTTGTTTTATTTTTATGGCAGATAGTAGCATCTAGGGAGCAGAGTTGCCCTATGATTAATGATTTTAATGTATTTAATGATATCAAATAAGATAAACACTTATTTTACTCTTATTTATAAAATGTACTCCATTCATTAAAAGATATTTGACAACATAATGTGCACTATCCATTAAACAGCTATCGATTTTAGAATTTGGAACTCCAGCCAGACCACTTTTGTTAAAGGGATAGCTCACCTAAAATGAAAATTCTCATTTACTCACCCTCATGCTATCCCAGATGTGTATGACTGTCTTTCTTCTGCTGAACACAAACCAAGATTTTTAAAATAATATCAAGTGAACAGTGGCCAGAAATTTTAATTGCCAAAAAGCAGCATAATTCATATGACTTCAGTGGTTAAATCCATATCTTCAGAAACGATATGAAAGGTGTGGGTGAGAAACATCAATATTTAAGTCCTTTTTTTATAAATTCTCCCTGCCCAGTAGGTGGCGATATGCACAAAGAATGCGAATTGCCAAAAACAAAAGTAGAAGTGAATGTGAAAGTGGAGATTTATAGTAAAAAGGACTTGAATATTGATCCGTTTCTCATCCACACCTATCATATCACTTCTGAAGATATAGATTTTACCACTGGAGTCTTATAAATTACCTTTATGCTGCCTTTATGTGCATTTTTGCATTGTTTGGACCAGCTGAGCTGAGATTTTCTTCTAAAAATCTTCATTTGTGTTCAGCAGAAGGAAGAAAGTCAAACACATCTGGGATGACATGAGGGTGAGTAAATGATGAGAGAATTGTCATTTTTGGGTGAACTATCCCTTTAATCTATCTATCCCCTAGTATCGGGCAAATGATTAATTAATTGGTCTATCACTAATTGTGTGTTTTCCACATTTCTGTGTAATATTTATTCAAATTATTTTTCAAAATAAAAGTTTTGTGCTCTGGGTCCAGGTAATGATCATGCATTATTGATTTACTACTGAATTTTATTTATTTATTTTTACTGTTCAGTTTACTGTTGGCATCAAAATTTCTGGTGCACCACCCCATTACCCAGGAGGAGTTGTCATCAGAGGGCACGACCCCTGTGTCAGAGATGTGCCCCTCCCTCCCTCCATCTGAGTCCACTGGGTAAGACACTGGATGCCCCTTTTGTTCACATATTAGCTTAGTATAAATCAAGTCCCCCCCCAAATCTGGTATTGCTAAGAATTTGGACAAGACCTGTCCCATTTAAAAAGTCTACAGTGTTTGTTACTGCATTATTGTGTGGAAATTAACTGTGGGCTCCTGTCTGTATTTCCTGCAGGTGTCTGTGCCATCCTACTGTGTCCCCATCCAAATCCATCCCTATCCCACAGCCCTTCAGACCCGGAGAGGAGGACCACCGCAACCAGTTTGGCCAGAGGGATCGCTCTTCCTCCGCCCCTAACGTCCATCTCAACACCATTGAACCGGTCAACATTGACGTGAGAACTGAAATATGCGTACATAGTTGCAAAGTTACAAGTAGTTGTTCTATTCTATATATCTTTAAATGGGTAGTTGATAGAACAGATCCATGATCTTTTTTAGATTTTAGGTTAAATGTTTTATGAATGTATAAGGGGAAGTGTATATTTTTTGGCAGTCTGACCAGTTACTGGATCTTTTAGAGCATTACTTCACCCAAAAAATGAAAAATTTGTCATTATTTACTCATCCTTATGTTGTTCAAAACCTATTTGACTTTCTTCAGTGAAACACAAAAGTATTTGTTTTGGCAGAATGTTAGCCTCATTCACAATTCATTTTAATTGCAATTTTTCCATTAAAAAAAAAGGTCCCTTGAATTCTGCCTAACATCTTTTGTGTTCCTCCGTAGAAAGACATTCATATGGGTTTTGAACAACATTAAGATGAGTAAATAGTGACTAAACAAACGTAAATTTTGTTATTTTAATCAGTTTTAATAAGCATTTCATGTCAACTACCCAAAAGTGTCATACTGGACATCAGACAATAGTTACAGGGATCTTGTAAACCTTTAGAACAGTTTTTGGAATATTATGGATATACCAATAGAAACAGTAGTCACTGCTAATCTGTTTTATTCTGGTACAGGATTTGATTCGTGATCAAGGCTTACCGAGGTCAGATGGAGGTAAGGAATCTTGCAAACGTAAAACATACTCTTAGACACATAGGGTTCAAATGGCTTTCCGTCATTCCATGTCTTTGTGCTATCTCTGTGTCATTGGCCTTAAAAGTTTGGCAAAGCTGTTCCATTTCACTCTGTCTGGTAGTAAATCTGACAAACCGATTGACCCTTCTCTCCCACATCTGCTTTGTAAATTGTTTTTGCCCATTTCTTTATCAATAGCAGCCTGCTCTAAACTACTAATTCCTGATCTATGCCTATTACACCTGTCCTTTTTGTTTGAGCGGTGCTCCAAAACAAATTCCAGAACAATACAATTCAGTTTAAATAAAATTGAAAATTCTATCATTTACTCACCCTCATGTTGTTTCAAACCTGTATGACTTTCTATCATCTGTGAAATGCAAAAGGAGATGTGAGGCAGCTCCGAAATGGACAAAAAAGCACCTTAAAAGTCTCGTAAAATTAGTCCATCCAACTTTTTTGCTATATTCAGAGCCCTGTGAATCATACGATAGCTTAGTGTAATGAACAGAATGAAATTTAAAGTCATTATTCATTGAAAATATTAGCTCTCGAATCTCTGTCGCGCATATTAAAATTTGATGCATGAAGATGCGTCACACCAGGTTTGACATTGATGGTGATGGCAAATGCAGTTGGTTTACAAAATGGCAAATTTGAATATGTAAAAGTGTGATGTGAGAGCCACGGCTGATGACAAAATTTTCAGTGAATAATGACTGAAAATAATGTTTTATACTCTATACACAAAACTATTATATGACTTTAAAACACTTGGAATGTAGTGCATGAGTCATATAGACCAGGGGTTTTTTAATCTGGGGTCCCCCAGGGGGCCGCAAGGAGGTTATATTTACAGAATTTGACATTATTACCCTTTCATTCTGCTTTCTAAAGATTTCTCTGAAATCATGAGATTGATCGTGATTATTCTATTGACAGCTATATCTTTTAACAGTAGAAGTAAATACAATTCTGGATATAGTTTTACATTATGCAAAAAATACAAACATTTTTTAATGTATATTTCAGTGTTCATTTCTGCTTTTTTGCCATTTTTGTACTGTCAGTAATAGTTTGTACTTGTGTATCTGTTTAGAGTTTCTCCTTGCCACTATTGCCTTTAGCTTGCTCATTCCTGACAGTTTAAAAAATACAGTACATTTAAAAAAAATATTATATGGATTAAAACACATTTTTTACTCCATATAATATTTTTTCATTATTTATTTGGGGATTAGGACAATATATATATTTAATTAAATATACATGATTCTAAATGAAAATATACAGCTGTCTTTATATTTTAGGAAGGTGGTCCCTCGCAAGGGGATCATCAATTTTGGGGGTTCTTGACAAATTAAAAAGTTTTATAACCCTTAGTGTATACAGCTTTGATGGTGCTTTTTCTGTAATTTTTGGAGCTTGACAGCCTCCCTCCCCATTCACTTTCGTATTGAAAAGCGCAATGGGAACATTCTGCCTAACATCTCTCTTGATATTCCACAGAAGAAAGAAAGTCATACAGGTTTGGAACAACATGAGGGTGAGTGTATGATTTTCATTTTTGGGTGAAAGGTTCCTTTAAAGGATAGACTGTATATCATTATAAAGAAAAACTGGCTCTATATCATCTAAGCTTCACCTGATAATCTCTAAACAACCTTTTGAGAGTAGACACAGGATTTTGGTAGTGGGAGACAAGAAGTGCACCTGAGCTTCAGGGCCAGTGATCCTGTGTCTGTCTCTCTCCCCCCTGCAGCCCACTCGCAACAACCAGCCCGCTGCTTGAGGAAGAACCGAACACGGACCTCAAGCCCCCTTCTGTCCTCCCACCCCAATGACATTGTCTTTGATTTTGAGCCTGAGCCAGTGTTCAGAGGTAGCTAGGCCTTTATGCGTCACTGTGTCCCACACCTTGTCTCGTCCTCTGCTTGTTTGTCTGTCTCTCACCTTGTGTGTTTTGTTGATGTTTCACTCCCTCTTTTTTAATTCTTACTTTCTCTGCCACTTCTCTCACACAAATGCTTACACTGACATTTAAGGGGCTGCACTCACTTTCCCTTGATGTTAACACTATATTTTAACAAATTTAATTAGTGAGGCAAAAACAGCACATGCTACTCACACATTTTCAAAGGACAGGTCTGGTTCTGTACCCCTTTTAAATGAAGATTCCATCATGCTATAGCATTTTATAACCAGTCACCACTATCCTTATCTCCAGGACCCATTTTAGGCCGGAAACATGCTCTATATGCAAGGGCTGCTTGATTATACTTCCCTTGATGTTGTAGTTGCAATTAATTTGAATTACTTATTTTGTATGGGTGTGATAAACTTCATGTAGTCTACACATTCAAAACAAGCGGATAACTGTGTTCCTGAATATTTCTGTTTAATACATCAGTAAATCAAGAAAGTGCCTAAACTTCACATTGGCCCTCTTAGCAGCAAGAAAACAAAACTTTTAAATTTTGAATAAATTACAAAGCGAGCAGCAGACCTGTCTGTGATTTTGTTACAATGCTCCAGCACTGCAATGAACATTGCAAATGAATTGCAATTGACAATATTCACAATTAGTTAATTGTGGCAAAAGCTACAATTGTAAATGCAATTACTTATGACTAATTGTGCAGCAATACTATACACGAGTACATTAACACAAACGCAAGCTTGATTCCACATGTTATTGCGATCTGAGTCAGAATGCAATTAACAGGGTTCCCACGGTCATGGAAAACCTGGGAAAAACAAGTTATTTCCAGGCCTTGAAAAAGTCTTGGAAAATAGCCTCAATGCTCGGCTCTAAAATATTTCATCTGCTCAAAAATTATCTTAGTGCATGCCATCTCTGTACTAGGGCTGCAACTAACAATTATTTTGATAATCGACCAATTTACGATTATTAGAACGATTATTCGACTTTTCGGGCGATTATTGCAACGATTACCGGTAATCATTAGTTCTTAACCAACAATTCAGCTTGTGCTTCGAGTTAAGTTTTATTAAATATGTGCTTACTAAAAATAAAATAAAAAAAAATAAAAAAGAGTACAAAATAATCTTTAAAAAATACCTCTAAATGATCTTCACTTAATTTCAGGAGGGAAAAAAAAATGTATTTTTAAGTTTAATACAGTAAAAAAATCCTATTGTTATCAAGTGTTTTTGTCTTGTTTTCCATTTAAAAAAATATCTAAAAATCCTTATAACAAGATACATTCAGCTGAGAAGCAACATATCGGATATTTCGACTTGCTTTCAGAGAATATATCTTGAATATAGGTGTATTGTATATAAGTGTATTTTTTCACTTGTTTATACTTCTGTCAGGGCAGTAAAGACAAAATACACATATATTCAACATAATATTCAACATTCTCTGAAAGCAAATTTGTATATTTTCTGCAGCATAGCTCCTCGAGTAAATGTATCTTGTTTTAAAGGAGTTTTAGTTATTTATACAAGAAAACAAGCCAAAAATATATATACATTTTGTTGCCGTGTATAATTGGCTAAGATACCCTCTCTCACCTTTTTTGTTCACTTAAATTTCGATCCATCGTTAACTCACAAAAACGATCTCTCTCTACTTAATAGAGCTGCGTATCGCCAATTTCTTTACGATAAGACATGCTGCGACACATACAGTATGTAATGATTTAATACGTAATGAGCGTCTCCGGGTACAGTTTCAAACCCACCCAGAATGGGTCACTTCAGGCGACTCATTGAAGCAGCTTTAACCACACAGAGAAATGCCAGTTTCAGAGTTTGTGCTTATTTACAAGACCCACTTTTTTATTGTTTAAACGTTTTCCATTAGAGATTCATATGATCTCATTTTACATTAAATTAGATCATACGACTATTCGACAACTACATTTTTTGTTGTCGATAACGTTGACTAATCGTTTCAGCCCTACTCTCTACAGTGATTTTTAAAAATACATATCTAGTAATCACGAACGACTGGAAAGTCTGTGGGAACTGAATTAATAAGCTTAAAAAAGTTTAATTGATGTAAACTCTCTTCTACAGTCAGTCAACTATTATGGTGACAGTAACAGTTTGAAGAGAATCTTGCTCAGCGATTTAAAGTTAGTTAAACTGTCGACATGTTTAACGCTAGCTACTTGAATAATAACTCATTAATGACACAACATTTGAAGGTAACTACCACCCCCTTGAATACTGAGGTTTATTACAGCATAGTAACACAAAAACGTGTATTATGTACAGTGGGGCCGCACATTGGAATGTGCAGGCTAAGCATTCACGTTTGCAATTGCGTAGTACTTGCGTAGGGTATGTTTTTGTTCTTACTGGTCTGTGTGTCGGGGGTTAATTTTAGACTGCTGATAGCTCAATGATAGACAGTTTTGGGGATACTATTAGATTTTGAAACTTTGGCCCCTTGGGAAAGGATTGGCATCTGGTTCAGGATTTTATGTTATTTTCTAGTTGCAGCATGCATCGCTCACAGTCCCCCGTTTCTCACTATTTGTATTATCTCCCCCATGTGACTTGATACTATAAGATACTATAATTTCTTTCACTATTACTGTCTGTCTCCTCTCTTGCTTGTATTTATTTTCTGTTAAAGTCATTTTAATTTGTTTCTCAACCTCTCCAATTGCCAGGCTCCACAGCAGGCCTGTCAGCCACACCTCCTGCCTCCCTTCCCGGTTCCCTGACCAATGTGAAGTTGTCAAAATCACCATGCCAACCTAGGGAGCGGAAGCCATCGTCTTCATCTGAGGACCGCAATAAAATGGTGAGGAGATTCAGCGATCATTGTAGGCTGGACCAAGAATCTCTTTGATCTCAATGGATCTTGTAGTCCAGGTCCGAGTTCATTGAATAGAATAAACCATTTTAAATGGTTTTCTGTTTTGCTTGGTAGAAAACTTTGGGTCGACGGGACTCGAGCGATGATTGGGAGATCCCAGAAGGTCAGATCACCCTGGGTCAGCGGATAGGGTCTGGTTCCTTTGGAACAGTCTACAAGGGAAAGTGGCATGGTGGGTCTCGCAAAAATGTTAATGTTTTTTTGTTGTTGTTGACTTTAGAATAGATTGTAATCTGTGTTTCTTCCTCTTCCTCATAGGTGATGTGGCGGTAAAGATGTTGAATGTAACAGCTCCCACTCCACAACAACTACAGGCCTTTAAGAATGAAGTGGGTGTCCTCAGGTATGATAAGGCCAGAACTGCAGGCTGCTCATAACTTGTGAATTTTGGAGTAGTGGTAAACCGATGTTTTTTTTATTTTTGTTTGTTTGTTTTTTACGGCTGATTCTATTTCAGCCCTGTTACTCACAATTCAGTAACTCATTCTAGCATTTTTTTTTTAATTGTACACATTTATTTATTATTTATAATGTTTATTTCAATTCATGGAAAGTGCCCTATCACTATGTTATAGATTTAGTGCTTCAAATGCAACACCCCATTTAGGATAAATAAATAAAAAATCATTACATCATCAGACATTTCGTACATGTAAAACATTATAATAAAAGTGTTTTTTTCCCCCCTGTATACATATACCATAGTAGCACATTTGTGGTCAAACCTTTTACATGAAGTAGGGATGTCCCGATACCATTTTTGGAGAATGAGTACCGATAGTTCCATTTTGATAAGTTTTTTGCTTGTAATTTTTTATAGAACATACAATTTTCAACATGTTGTATAATTTTTAGCAAATGAAGTGCTTTTATACTGAACCTCACAATACAATCCAAAATACAACAGTAGAGTTATTTTCGTCAAATAAAGTGCTGCACAACAGACCATCACAGATGTGAGACATTGTTTAAATATAAGATCATACAGTGAATATTACATAACTATACTGTAGTGATATATTTCTGTCATACTTTTTTCCATTTATTTTGGCGGAAGCTTTTATTTTTGAAGTGAAGCCCTTTCCGTTTTTGTGTGTTTTTGACAGTAGCTTCTCACCTCCGGAAAAGCAGGTTGCTACGTGACCAAATGTGATTATTAAACCGCAAAGGGCTGCTGTTTCATTAAATAAATATGTAGTCTGTATGTGCTGCACACTACATAGTGAATTAGCACTCTGCTCACTGTCATCTGCTACAAACAGAGCATGCAATGCTCATGATGGTGTTTTAGAGCTCCTTGGTATAAGCAGCCGGTTCACATTTACATTCATACATTCTTAAACAAGATCTATTTACTTTGAAGTGTGTAGCATGTGCAGACTATATATTTATCTCATTAAATCGTAGCCTTTGCATCCATAACTAGATGTTTTATCATTTTCACTTATTATTTGTAAACCTTTGATTATGTTTGTCATGTTATTGTATTACATTTTTTCTTCTGCAGGAAAACCCGCCATGTTAATATACTGCTCTTTATGGGCTACACCACCAAACCCCAGCTGGCTATTGTTACACAGTGGTGTGAAGGCTCGAGTCTCTACCACCACCTGCACATCATCGAGACCAAGTTTGAGATGATCAAGCTGATTGACATCGCCCGCCAAACAGCTCAGGGCATGGAGTGAGTCACTGAATCAGCAAATGCATGTCCTTCAGGCTGCAATATGGGCTTGTTATTTAGAGATGCACTCTAATGTTTACTAAGAAAAGACTTGCACAGAAAGACTGAAATGTACTGCTAACCCATTTCTTAACGGATAAAGCTGTAATACACTAATTTAATATTTTTTTAATCATTTTTATTTTTGTCCAAAGCTATCTGCACGCCAAGTCCATCATCCATAGAGATCTGAAGAGCAACAGTATCCTTTCAACTGCAAACTGGTTGCCTGCAAAACATTTACTGATCCAAAATCTTTATTTAAGTGATTAATGCCAACCATTTGATTATCTGAGGCAAAGCACAAGGACTAGGACCAGGCTCTAACCATGATGATGTATTCTATTTACCAGCTATGAAGTTTGATATACTTATAAATCACTATTTATAAGTATATATCTAAGATTTTTTTGTAAGTCAACATTGATCTGTATATGAAATTCACCACAACATAAGTGCTTGCATATGCTTTTTGGAATGTCTGCCTTAACACCACCTCCAAAGATATCTTTTTGCATGAGGACCTGACGGTAAAGATTGGTGATTTTGGTCTGGCTACAGTGAAGTCCCGCTGGAGTGGCTCACATCAATTTGAGCAGCTTTCAGGCTCGATCTTATGGATGGTGCGTACATGGGCTGAGGTCTTTACCTCGGTTTGTCAGTGCAATTATCTCTCTCTGATCTCTCTGATTTGAAACTTGGGCTGATGTAGCCTAGTAGTTAAAGATCTGGGGTGGTAACGGAAAGGTTACCAAAAGGGCTGATACATAAATGATTACCATTGTGCCCTTGAGCAAAGCACTTAACCTAAAGTTTACACATCAGCTAAATGGTGAAAAAAATGCTTGCATCTTGATTGACATATTGGTCTTTTCCAGGCTCCGGAGGTAATCAGACTGCAGGATAAAAACCCATATAGTTTCCAGTCAGATGTTTATGCATTTGGCATAGTGCTGTATGAGCTTATGTCAGGGGCTCTGCCTTACTCAAACATTAACAACAGAGATCAGGTGAGCGATTCATCCTTTTTTTAAGGAGTTTGAGATTTCCTGCTACTGCTAGTAATATTAAATGATGACCCCTTTTAAATAGTATCTTTAGCCATTTTCTGCCTTTTAAACTTCTTATGCATTTATCTATTGTTTGGTTTCGATTATCGTTTTCTGATGTTAATGTTATACATGTCTACTAGTACATTGTATAAGAGGATAACTATGACATCAATTAACAAATCCCTCCCACTCCAGATTATCTTCATGGTTGGCCGGGGTTACCTGTCCCCCGACCTGAGCAAAGTACGCAGTAATTGCCCCAAGGCCATGAAAAGACTTATGGCAGATTGTTTGAAGAAGAAGAGAGAGGAAAGACCTCTTTTCCCTCAGGTAATGTTGTGAACACCTGTCTGATTTCTCCAGACAGTACACACAGTAATGTATTATGCCTGCAATCTGTCAAAGGCATGCTGTTTTACCACAAGATGGCATCAGAGTGTTTTTAATGATCAGAATGCAACTTTTGGGATGGCAATGTTTAAATCTGGCTGACTCTAACCCATTTTTTCAGAACTTTGGTTTACCTCTAATATATTTGCTGTATTCATGTGATCAAATCTTGAATTTGCTTTCACAGTATCAACACAATGCTGTAGTGTGGTAAAGTATTATGTTCAAGTTGCTTTAGATTAAATCTTTTGTTTTAATGCAATTTTTTTCTTTTTTGACAGATCCTGGCCTCCATCGAATTATTGGCACGCTCTCTGCCCAAGATCCACCGCAGCGCCTCTGAGCCGTCCCTGAACCGCGCTGGCTTCCAGACGGAGGACTTCAGCCTGTACGCCTGTGCTTCCCCCAAGACACCCATTCAAGCTGGTGGCTATGGTAAGTAGGCACACAAACAAAAACGTACATTATATGGGCTGTGTTCCGCAATGGAATACTAGCGTACTGGTTCTTACATACTGTACAGTATAAATCAGGGCTACTCAAATTCGGAAAGGTCAGGGGCTGCAAAGCTGGATCCCTGTACCCTCGAGGGCTGCACTCCTAATTTTTATATATATATAAAAATAAGTTAACATTTTTATAGTAAGAATGTTAGTTAATGGGATAGTTCACCTAAAAATGAAAATTCTCTCATCATTTACTCAACTTCATGCCATCCCAGATGTGTATAACTTTCTTTTTTTTGCTGAACACAAAAGATGATTATTTAGAAAAAATATCTCAGCTCTGTGGATGAGAGACAGATCAATATTTAAGTCCTTGGCTTTTTTACTATAAATCTCCACTTTCACTTTTAGATGTGAAAGTGAAACTAAACAGGTGCCACATGTGACTTACAGATGTGAAAGTGGAGATTTATAGTAAAAAAAAAGGACTTAAATATCTAACTTTTTCTCACCCACACCTATCATATAACTTACGAAGACATGGATTTAACCACTGGAGTATTATGAATTACTGTTATGCTGCCTTTATGTGCTTTTTGGTGCTTCAAATTTCTGTTCACCATTCACTTGCATTGTATGGACCAACAGAGCAGAAATATTCTTCTTAAAATCATCATTTGTGTTCTGCAGAAGAAAGTCATACATATCTGGGATGGCATGTGGGTGAGTAAATGATGAGAGAATGTTTATTTTGGGGTCAACTATCCCTTTTAGTAATTATTTTAAACATAAGGGGTGTTACATTTAGATTTTCTGATATAGATCAGTTCTGTTGTCACTGTGATTGTTAACTAACAAACACCATGAGTGTTCAACATCACATACACCAGAGATGTTTTTATAAACAAGAGCTATATATCCAATATTAGCACCTAAAGTCCTCCAGTGCCATGTCATAAAGATTTGTTCACGTCACTTAGCGTTTGCACCGAAGTAGATCACTAAAAAGCATTTGCGTGAAGGCGTCTCAACGCCGTCACTGCAGGAAAAACTGTTATTTTTTCCTGTAAATACTGGTTGTCATGACGATTACATATCTCTGATGAGCTATTTAAGAGATTGGACAGATTTGCGGTGAGTTGAGTAACTCAAGTGAGATTGTGAGCGTGCATGTTTGATTGACAGACTGCGCGCGAGCACACGTACTGTGTATGAATGCGTGCGCAGACTGATCGCCGCTCTCATAACATCAGCCATGCTCAGACATTATTGTTATTTTTTATTTATTTATTTGTAACATCCTCTTGCAGTTGAATTCCCTCTCTAACTTGATTCAGCAATGTAGAGAACTAGCGTAAATCCTCATGAAAATGAACACTTCACAATTCATACAGATCTGATAGGTTGCTGATGTGTTCAGTAGAGCTGGTATAAATACTGCTTCTATTTTATTAAGTTAAGTGAAATAGTATACTACATTTTATTGCATTTTAGTCAAAGTTTGTGTTAAATGTATTGTCTTTTGGCAGATTGATAAATAATGAGTCAAAAAAACAGTAAAAATTGACAGTTGAAAGTTTGAAGTTCTTTTATCACTCTGGAAATGGAAGGTCAAATTAAATGCATTGCATAGGGAGATACAGTACTCATTGCCAATGCCACGTGCTCTGTTTTACACTGCACATTTTGGCAAACGCTTTAGGGATTCTTTACATAATGAAAATGTCCATACTATGCATATTGTACATGCTATATACTGCAGAAAAGAGTGAATGCTTGTGTGCTATTCTGAAAATTTCCATTTTTAAAATTGCTAAAAGACTGATCTTATGCACTTCTTTATTTCTCTCCTTTTAGGTGAATTTTCAGCATTTAAATAGTGCTGCAAATCCTCATACTCCACCCCTTGTCACTTTTAAAGACGTTTTGCGTTCCTACGGTGGGTTCATCCATAAACACAGAAAAGGACTCGTTTTAAAGAATGTGCTGTTCTTCTTCCTCTTTAACTGAAGAGCTACGGCCTCAATGGAATTGCTTTAAAATAAAAAGATTTCTGCAGGGTGTCGTTGCTGATTCCACAAAAATGTCATAAACAGAAAATAGGACTCGATAAAGCAGCATAAAATAAAACGACTGATATGAGAAACAAAATCCTGGCCACTGGAAGCAAAGAGGCAAAAATACCAAACAAATAGTTTGTGGTGGGAAAAATATCTTTCACTGAGTTTGGGTTTTGCTGCCTTTGAAGAGGAAACTCTGTGATTTTGGGAGCATAAGCCTCGCCTTTTCTCTGCCCCTGGAAGGAAAAAACACACAGGACTGGCCAGCCAGAAAACCGGGTCCATGTTTGGACCAATGGCAAATGTTGGAGAAAATGCTCATTGGTCGGCATAAGGGGAAGATGTCAGGTCGCAGCCAATCGTGGAGAAGTGCTGGATGTCATGCGATAACTTGAATGATGTTTAGAAATGTTTCTTTTTCTTGCAATGAATGTTACCTGTGATGTTGCCTATGGCTGGAGTTGCTAATAATACACATTTATTTGACTTTGGCTTTTTGTTTTCACCTGGGTCGTAAGTTTGTAGATAGACAGAACCAGGATGTTTTTTATTTCTGCAGATATAGTTTGTGAGCACGGGTAAATGAAGCAACCATAGAAAAGTCTCTGACCTCTTGACCAGCTATTCTTTAACAAAACATTAGAAGATATTAAAAATTCCTGTAGAGTTCCTGTAGATTCTGTGCTTTTTCTGAAAAGGCAGTCTTCTAGAGCTTTAGCCATCAAGGTCTGGTGTGGATAAAAATACTTTAAAGTTGTTTCTGGGCTTCTAAAGCTTCATTTTTATTCCTGTTTGACTATTCACTGCCTTATGGTAGCCGAAGTTATATTTCTGAATAAGGCATTCTCCATTCCTGCTGTCAAAGATAATGAAGTTGCTTGTAAAAAAAAAACCCAGTGTATAAAGCAAACATGACGCCTTGTAATGAATTTCAGATGTGGGCAAAGTATTTCTGTACTTGTCTTTCACTGTAAGTTTCAAGTTTATGCTTTACTGTTGTTATGAGAAGCCATTCCTTTGAGGCCACAATGGTAAAATTATGTTGTTGTTTCGTTTGGTTTTTGCATCCGCAAGTCATTTGACATCTCATTGGACCTTACGACGCTGGTGTTCATTCTGATACATTCGTTCACGGGTCATAGCTTTTTTTTATTTTTTTTAAACATTGTCTTCTTGTGTTATAGACAGGCAGGCCTGCAAAGTTACATTAATTTATATTGCTTTAATTTTATGACTTTTTGTTTGGTGTTTCAAAACCTTTGGAGAGGTGTGTATATGTACATATATATTTTCTCTCACTCATTATGTGTTCGCTGAAATGGACATTTCAAGCAGTGTGTCTGTGAACTTTGTAAAAATGACTGATGCAGATAAGCAATTTGCCTTTTTAAAGACTAATATATTTTGTCATATTAAGAGGTTAAAGCATGGTTTAAAGGATTCCGAAATGAAAAGCTTAATTACAAGGCAGGTAGGGCCATGGGACACTAAAAACCAAAGCCTAATCCAACACCCTAACGACATTTGCATCCGCCTTTACCATTGCCGGACAAAGGTTATCTGGATCGTCAACCAAGTTGTTTTGCCTTATGATTTCAACAGACTTCCCAACTCCCGTCCAGCTCACCAAGTATGATGAAATGCCGGCTCTTTGTTTATACATGAACAAAGTGGTCCAAAGCTTTGGGCCGTGGTGACTCTAGCACTGTGTAGCCCTGAAGTTCACCTGGACACTGTGGATGTTGGACATGTCCTCATTTAGATGAAATCAGTGCTTTTTTTTTGTTTTGTTATTTTGGCCTCTTCGTACTGAAACCTGCTCTTGCGTCAGTGGCTCCGCTATCACGGCCTCTTTTTTTCTTGTACGAAACTACGCATTCTTTGTTTCTTGCTTTTCACTAAAACTACAAATCCATGAAATGCTCGATATTGCACAGATAACCGAGGCTCTGCACTTGATTTTCCTTTCATGCTCTGTTACAAAAAAAAAGACACACACACCAATCTTCTTGCTTTTTCAGAAGGATTAAATAACTTATTTAGTTTCTTTTCAATTATTTTTGTAAGGAATATAAAGGGTGATGCTCTGTGAATTGGCTATTTATTTATTTTTTTTTAACACGCCACTTATACTTGCCCTTAAGAGGAAATGCAAGTTTCTACTTCACGACCCTGTTGGTTGTGGCAGTGGTCACGGCCCAAACATGTAAAGAAATTTAAATGGACTTGGATGTGCTCTGTGTTGTGGGCTAAACACTTCTCAAATTAAGCTGGCAAACCTAACATGGGTTGTGTATAGAGATGGTAGATGTGTATTTTAAGAATGCTGTATTTATTTTCTATGGGAATGTTACTGAAGAAAGGTTTGTCTTTTGATGGATTGCACCTTCTTGTCTCTGGAATACTTAGGGACCTACTTTGAGATCTCTGTCATCTAAACTCCAAGCTATTCTTTGTTTTTGTTTTTTTTTATAAATTAGTTTCATCCAAACCCCTTTTTATTTGTTTTGCTTTTTAAGCCTTTGACCGGACCCCGAACAGAAAATGAAACCTCCATAGCATATTCCTTTCTGTTGCCTTGCCTGCACTTTAAACCCCAGTGTAAGTTCAGTCAAGTGAGAATTATCATACAGATGTTTTGGGAGACTCTTTTCACCTGTAAATAGCTGTACAAAGAAAGTACTGTCCGTTTGCTAGGAAGGCATGGAGCTAAAAACAATGAAATGACTTCAAATGTTTCATCTTAAGAAATAAAGGTTAAGAAAAAACATTTTGATAGATGAAGTTCTGAGAAAATATTTCTGTGTAAAAATATTTAAGACTGTATTATATAAAAGGAAAAAAGAGCTTAATGTATTTGTTGTGAATATGAAAAACTGATATATTAAAGAAGTGCATGAAAACTGTCTTAACACTTCTAGTGCATTTATTTTATTTTTATTTTAAATTCAATGAGAAGCATTGCTTTTAATGCAGTGTGAAAATTTGCACAATTGCACAATTACTTTTGGCTTTCAAAATCATTTATAAACGATTTTAATCTTTAATAAAATATTTCTGTGTGCTGTTCATTTAGAATATTTATAAGGAGTTGCCTTTAACTGGTTCTCTCAATAACGCCCCCTTTTTTACACTTGACCCCTGCAAAACGTTCGCATAGTCCTTAAGAAGAGATGCCTTGTCATTTTATTCAGGTTACTTAACGAGGTTTCTCCTCACTCAAGTAAAACTCTGTAGCCTTTTTTCATCTTAAGGTTTTTAGAACATTTTTAATGGCATGATATTACACTTGGAAGTTACTGGACACTACATGCTTGTTGCAACATCTATGGGTGAGTAACAAATCTAAATATATTTTCAGAGATGTTATAATTTCCATGTTAATTTCCCATAGTTTTTATACTGGTGTCTGATATATGTTATACCATGTGTTTGAGCCGTACAATGCCATTATTTTCCATGTTCCAAGAAACAAAATATATAAATGTAATGTATGCATTTACATTTGTTTTCTCCAAGACTTTTATTTTAATGAGACACTTTTCACTTAAAGTAAAACATGATTTGAGCTCTTTTCATGATTTGTTACTGGATCTTGCATATCTTCATCTTATGAATGTAGCATGTCCAGCTTTATCACTCTGCCAAAACGGAAAGGGAGACACAATGAAAGAGGTGTCATTACATGAATAAATACAAGATATATATATATATAGATAGATAGATAGATAGTGTAATGGAAAATTATTAAGACTTTGTATTCTATTGTTTATCTTCTGGGTTCTTTGTGTCTCTCCCCTGCATACCATATAATGTGTGGATGTGCTGTACTCTGCTTGGTGGTAAAATGTGTGTGTCCTTTAGTTGACCTCTCCTTATTCCACCCAGCAACAGTGATAGTAGAGTAAGGCATGAGATGTTCACGTGCCCGAGGCATGGATGAAGCATGGATACTGAGTGGTCTGTGCAGAGAGGAGCTAGTCTTCTCCTGGTACAGGGTATCACAGAAACCATGCCCGGCAGAGTATAAGGCAAGAGGACACAAAGTACGCTTTGCTCTTCACCTGTGGAAACCTTTGATTTCTGTATGGTGACTGAGACTTCATGCAAGTATTATTAAAGATCCAGAAAGACATTTTCTGTCTCTGAGTCTCTTATTTTACAGAATTTCCACAACAGTCTTGGTGTAGTCGGTCAGGGTCGTTGGCTGATTTGGCAACGCACTCAGTGTCGAAGGACGAAAACTGCACAGACGGGGTTAGAGTCCCTGTTGCCCGAATCTCCCCTACAAAAGAGGGTGAGACACGGGACCCTGAGGGCGGACTTGGATCAACGCATTATCCATGGAGTAGAAGGATAAAGAACCAGCAAACAGACTCCAGCAGCAATTCTCTTTCTGGCAACAGAAATTCCAGTGTGATTCTTAGTTAGGGAAATTTAAATCTTTAATTAAGGAAAGACCAGGGCTGGAATAAAAGGGATTCTAAATAATTGAAAATTATTTGAACCAATGGGTTACTAGGGCAGGTCTAGGACTGCTAGAGAATCGCCTAAAATGGATCTGAACAATAGTAAAAAAAAAAAAAAAAAGCAATCTCCAAATAGCAAATACATGACAAATAATTATGGCAAAGGCTGCTGTGATAAGCTGCGAATCTAGGTAGTTGAATGCGGATTTCCAAAACAGGAAGTTTCAGCACACAACAATTGAAACAATTAAGAGAAAGGTTAAGAGAGGAGAAGTAAAAGAAAAGTAGAGAAGAACATGAAGGAATGTCAAAAAGAAAAAAGCATGAAAAAGCATGCTTTATTCAGGCAGACTGGAAAGCATATGCAGACTGGCTCACAGAAGCAAACATCAGGGAAAGAATATGTCAGGCAGGGACAGATAAAACTTACAACTTGTCTCAGTGTCTGAAGTACTCAGATGATCCTGACCTGAACTCCGCTCCCAAAGGGCGACATCGAGATCGGCAGAACGAATGATCAGATGAAGCAGAACAAGATGAGGCAACCCTGGGGTTGACAACGAAGCACCAATCAACTAGTGTCTCAACATCAGCGCCGCTACCGCCACCACTGTATATAATAAGCATGAAGGAAGGCACTGGATTACCATACTCATGTGCGCAGGCTCACTGACCAAATAAGGACTATGTTTCAGAGACGTATGTATTTGAGGAAAATTTCAGCCTGCAAGCAGGGCCCAAATGAATGTGTTTATGACTATCTGGCACGACTTATGGAAATGCATACTGCCCACAGTGGTATAGACAGGCCGGCAAACATGAACAATATGTCTCCGTGGGAGGCACATTTGCGGGATCGGTTTGTGGAACTACTAAGACCAGATATCACGGCTCATGTTAGAGACCACTGTGTGGTTTGCGACACAGGATGATTGGCTGATGTTGAGAAGTATGTTGTGCATGCCAAAAAGGCCCTGAATGAGAAGTCAATAAAAAAGGAAAAGAATGTGGTGGCTAGGCTGCAGATGGCTCAACTGAGCACCCTCAAGGCTCAGGTGCAAAAAAGGAACACGAGGACGTGGGCAAGGCTGGGGACGCGGCCAAGAGCGCAGTGACAGCTGTTTCATCTGCGGGGCGATGGACCACTGGGCTAGAGACGGTCCAAAAAACAAACCCAAGAAAGGATTGTCGAAGGATGAGGATACTGAAGCTGATTGACACCTGGGGGGCTGGGGATGGATCAGGTGACTTCTGAGGAAACCCAGCAAGAGACTTCGACACGTGAGCAAACTCTTACACACACTCACATACTTGACACACTATACATCATGTTTTCTGATGGGGCCTGTTGGGCGATGCCAAAACTCACATTGACAGTAAGAAACACACCAATCACATTTTTGGTAGACTCTGGTGCCACAGAATCAGTCATAATGACAAAGGAATTAAACCCAAAGCCAAAGTTGAGTGGCAGATTTGTAAAAACATTTGGGGTTACGGGGAATGTTGCAAAAGAATACTATACAACACCTTTGTCTGTGACTCACAATTTTAAAGGGCAATATCAAACATTCCTTCTTGCTGTCTGACTGCTGTCCAATAAATTTGTTGGGCCGTGATTTAATGTGCGCTTTGGGCATCAGTTTGGTAGCAGGCTCCTCAGGGGTAGTTGTGGCCAGGGAGGAAATTGTTGACCCACCAGAAAACATGATGGCAAAATGCAACATGAACACACTGATATATGTTTATGAATGGCAACTACATGATGACATAAAGAGCACAGTAGGAAGTGAGCTTGTAAAACTGGTACATATGCACATGAAACAAGAAGGAATTGACTTTATGTAGATTGATTCATTGCACTGTACAGCCTTTGTATCAGAAGGGCCAGATGAGCAGTATGAGTAAGATTGGTTTAAAAAGTGAGTGAGGTCTCATTGGTTGAAAACAGATTAGTTGTTTTGAACTAAGGATAAGTGTGATGTTGGAGTCCGGCTGCCCAGCCTCACAGAAGAGAAGCAGTATAGGGTACCCAATGCCAGACCACATATATCACTGGTCAAAGGGGAAATGCTTGAATGGGAAAATATAGGCTCATGGGTGAAACAATGTACATTTGCAGATGAGTTGACTAAAGTGGCCTACTCAAATGTGTGGCATACTGTACAGATGGATAGTTTCAAAACAGACTGTCAGCATAACATAGAAACCTCGAGGGGCATTCAGATGTGTGAAATGTGACAAATTCTCTCCGGCATTCGTAACGCTGGGGGAACTGCCTCCTGAGCTAGCTGAAGTACCAAGTGATTTGTGGGCCCAAAGCAAATACTGTATGATGTGTGACTACTGAATAATGTTGAACCAGTTGTGATCACTCCTAAATCATCATATAGGCCATGCAAAGAACAATACCCCCTCAAATTGGAAGCAAAGGAAGGGATACGTCTCATTTTTTAATCATTATTAAAGTCTGGCATAATTGTGCTATGTCCAACATCTCCAGTATGAACTCCAATTTGTGTTGCTGGCCAGCCAACAGAATGGAGATTTGTACAAGATTTGAAAGCAGTTAATGCAGCTGTACATGCTCAAACTCCAAATGTTCCAAATCCACACACCATATTATAACAAGTGCCTGCAATTAGCTAATGGTTTTCTGTTGTAGACTTATTTAATGCTTTTTTCAGCATTCCAGTTGATAAAGGCTTGCAATACTGGTTTGCTTTCTCATTTTAGGGAAAAACATACACATGGACCCAGTTGGCTCAAGGGTATTGTGAAAGTTCAGCAATATATAATGCAGCATTGAAAGACAACCTTGAGAGCCTCACATTAAAAGGAGGAAGTGCTCTTCTGCAATATGTGGATGATTTGATGATCTGCTCTGCCTCAGAGGAAGCATGTAAACAGGATACTCTAGCTCTGTTAAAATGGGCATAAAGCAAGCCTAGCAAAGTTGCAGTAGGTAAAAAGCAAAGTAACGTTTTTGGGTCATGTGATCACAGCTGAGAGAAAATCCCTCTCACCCAAGTGCACTGAAGCAATACAACTTGTGCCAAAACCACTGACAAAGAAACAAGTGATGAGCTTTTTTAGAGATGACATCATACTGTAGACAGTGGATTCCAAATTATGCCAAGAAAGAGGCCCCATTGTCTAGTATCATACATGGTAAGGGCCTGGCTGCAAATGATAGGGTTAGCTGGACAGAAGAAGCCTTCATTCAGTTAAAATTAGCTCTGCAATCATTGACTCAGACTGTGGATGAAAAAGAGGGCTATATGACTTCAGTGCTTTTGCAAGAGCATGGGGGTAAAATGAGACCTGGAGGCATATTTCTCATCAAAATTACACTCGTTACACGCGGGCCTACAAAAATGTTTGCGTGCAATAGTAGCAGCAGTAAAAGCAGTACTGGCTTCAAGTTGGTTACCAAGATTTGACTCTGTTAGTACACATTATGTGTCTATGATACTATTATCTATACAGCTACCCTTATTCCCACATCTGAGAGATGAGATATTCTTCTAAAAATCTTCATTTGTATTCAGCAGAAGAAAGAAAGTCATATACATCTGGGATGACATGAGGGTGAGTAAATGATGAGAGAATTTTCATTTTTGGGTGAACTATCTCTTTAACTTCATGGATATTATCAAAAATGCACTTCTAATGTGTGCAAATAAATATTGGACAAGAAAACTATTTGTTTGAAAACTATATGTTATGCATTTTATATAGATTAAATTCAGCCTGTTATGCTCAGTATGCTGCATTTAAAAAAAGAAACAGAACATGAATCCTTGCAGAAACAGGGTTTATGTATTTGTGTGTGTGTGTGTGTGTGTGTGTGTGTGTGTGTGTGTGTGTGTGTGTGTGGGTGAGAGAGAGAGAGAGAGAGAGAGAGAGAACATATATACAATATATTACAATCAGGGTTGGGGAGTAACGGAATACATGTAACGTGATTATGTATTTAAAATGCAAAATATAAGTTACTGTATTCCACTACAGTTACAATTTAAATAATTGGTAATTAGAATACAGTTACATTCAAAAAGTATTTTGATTACGGAAGAGATTACTTTGCATTTTATTGTCATTTGTTTAATTTAATATTTAGTCCTTTCAGATGGAAAACATTTATCCATATATATTATGCGATCTGAGGAGCGTTTAAACAGCAGTGAAACACTTAAGATGTGTTACTTTCATTAGAGAATGTATTTTTTAATATGTGCATTTTGTCTTACTGTACTGGCAGATTTTATTCACTTGTTATTAACTTGATCATAGTCAAAACAAGTGAAAAAAAAAAAAATGCCAGTGCTGAAATAATCCAAAGTATTTAGATTACATTACTGACATTCAGTAATCTAATGAAATACGTTACAAATTACATTTTAAAGCATGTATTCTGTAATTTGTAGTGGAATACATTTTAAAAGTAACCCTCCCAACCCTGATTACAATATTAATATCATATATATTAGAACAGCAAACTAAAACATGTGTCAAACTCTTCCTGGATCTCTCATCACAAGCCTACAAACAACATGGTGTAATCATAGACATATATGTCTATGGGTGTAATGGACTACATGCACAACTGTTTCCGCGTTCTAAGTAGTGCGGCTCAGGCGTTTCCGGTTACAGCATTCAGCGCGCCTACATGTAGAGATTTATTCATGGGAAGGTAGAGTATGTATGAATTTATTTATTTATATGGGGGGCTGTCAGTTGATTTAAATCAGTAAATCATATTTGCGTGACGTGTCAGTTTTATAATTTGCTGAAATTTGCCTCTAAATATATTTTTCCTTTCCAAATGTAGCTAAACTCAGCTCCTGAATAAATCAACAGGGTTGGGAGGGTTACCTTTGAAATGTATTCCACTACAGATTACAGAATATATGATGTAAACTGTAATTTGTAATGTATTCCGTTAGATTACTCAAGGTCAGTAACATATTCTAATTACTTTGGATTATTTTTTCAGCACTGGTAGATTTTTTCACTTGTTTTGACTATAAAAACTCTGCCAGTACAGTAAGACAAAATACACATGTTAAAAATACATTCTCTGAAAAACCTAAATATTTTATGCAGTGTTGTTTCTAAAACAAGATCAATCAAACTGATCTTGTTTTAAGGATTTTTAGATATTTTTACAGGAAAACAATACAAAAATTATTATCAAGAATATGATTTTTTGCCCTAATATCAAAGGTCTTACTAGAAAAAAATGCACTTTGGATCGCATCATTTATATGTATAAATGTTTTTCATCTGAAAGGACTAAATATTAAATGAAAAAAATGACAATAAAATGCAAAGTAATCTCTTCAGTAATCAAAATACTTTTTGAATGTAACTGTATTCTAATTACCAATGATTTAAATTGTAACTGTAGTGGAGTACAGTTACTTATATTTTGTATTTTAAATACATAATCACGTTACATGTATTCCGTTACTCCCCAACCCTGTAAATCAAACATATATAACCGGCAGCAGTCTGGCCGTCTCATTAACACGTGTTTCATTCATTGATGATATTTCATACCAGTTGAGATAAAACGATAAAATCCACCATACAACAATTGCAAATGACTTTTCTTTGGATAAATGTCCCAAATGTTTTTATTTATAAATACATTAGCTGTTATCATACTCTGACCATGCTTTAAAAATCACTCAGAACAGAATGAAGCAGTTGTTTAGTCAAATTAATTAATTAATTAAATAAATAACTGCGCTAAAATATATTTAACCACATTCCATATATTTAATCTATTTGAAAACGGAAGTACGTCATGAGGCTCAGTGCAAGTAGTCCATTGGTCAGAATCTATGCCCCGCCTTTTGTGGAAAAATAACCAATCCGAGAAGCTGTACCGCTCTGCACTTTTATTGGTCTCATTCCTCTATCAATCGCATAGTTTGACAACCAGCGTTATAAATACACCCATCAACGCCTCATGATTTATTTCTGGAGTGACTGAACGTGTTATATATTTTAAATCGACAAAGTGAAATAACCAGCGGAAATGGCCAGAGGGTAAGAAACATAATAGCAACAAGTGCATTCACTCATCACACTTAAGATGTGTTTCTATGCTGCAGACGTTTAATACTTTTTCTTTACATTTTCTGCGGACTATAACTCATCTTTGTTATGGTTTTAAAATAAAAATGATTATTCTTTTGTCTAGCTCAAAATGTAGAGTACATTTGTTTGTCTTTTTTACCTTGAGCAAACGTATTACAATTAGGTAGAAAACCATTCGCGAACTTCATCTAATTTTAAATCATGAAGTTAATTAACTGATGTAGGAGCAACAGCATGTAGTCATATGATAAATCATATTTGTTACGCCACGTGTTGAGTTTGTAAGGCGTTTGTGGTGGTGTTTGTTGTACACGCTGTCATTTACTGCGATAAAGTTGTTTTATAGTAGATAGTCGTTATACATTCGGCCGGCAAAATTAGGGAGTGTCTGTAAAGTGTGAAAAGGACAAAGGCTGGTGAAAAACAGGTTACTCTGGCTATAAAAACATGTGTACCTTTATCCAGGTGTAACTTAATATTGTCAAACAAGTTACGTAGAAATATATGGTACAAAAACATACATGTAAATACATTCCCTAGGATATGTAATGATGTTATATCAACGTAATGTAACTGAAATTGCATGTAACTTACAGCTAACAGAAATAGATGAATGTCAGACCTCCTATAGCACATGTATACACCTTACATGACTTTTATTTTAAAATCTTAACTTTATTTTTTTTTAATGATTTTTACTTTTATTTTCAAAAACAAAAACCTGTTTATGACCTGATGATGTCACACCACCTGTTATACATTTGTGAACACCTATAACACATCTTACACGACTTGGGTTTTGTAAATATGGTTTTGTGTATCTTTTTATGAATTTTTTAAATGTTCAAATCTACTGTATATAACTTCTTGGTCATGTGACCTAGTGATGTCAGACCACCTGTAATGCATTCACACACATCTGAAAATTTCAAAAATGCATATAAAATACACAAAAACATATTTCCACAATCAAAGCTGTGTAAGATATGTTGCAGGTGTGTATATAAATACATTGCAGGTGATGAGATCTTTTGGTAAAAAAGCCAGAAAGCTAACTAGATTTATTTAATTAAAGCATTCAGTTACATTAAATAGTTATAACAGGGATATAAATAAAATAACAAAAATATCAAAATTTAACTTAGTTTGTTTACCAAAATAAATATTACACATGTAAAAAGAACCCCTTTTTAATGTAGTCATGGAATAATGTATCTCTTAACTGATATTTGTGCGTTTTGCACTTTTGAGACACTCCCTAACTTGGATTGCCATTGTTGGGAGCACTGTTTTGCCTTTTTCACTTTTGATGCTTAAAACAATTGCATTTATCAATTAACGTCATTATTACTTTTGTTATTATGATTTACAATGTTATCTGAACGAGACACAGCATGAACCAACACTATTTTGCAGTGACATTCCAATTAATGTTAAAGGAAGGATCGAATATCTAATGAATATCCAATATAAAAACAACTTTCCCACAGTTCTTTGTTTGAGGTTACGCCTTGTTTACTAACAACCTCTAATCAACATTTCCAAGAATCTCAATGTGAGGAACCACTGCTGTTATTCATTATGTGTCATAGCAGTGGGAATGAAAGATTAGGCGTGTTTGGTTGTATACCGTATAATGATAGAAATATTGGAAGAAAAGTGGGTTTAACAGTAGTTTCTGTAACTATTAGTATTTTGGTTGAAACTATGGTTACCACAAATTTTGTTTGCAAAGCTATTCCACATACTTGTATGCTGTTGTTATGGATTAGTACTGTAATAATTTCTAATTAGGCTAGAAATCAGTGGCGGGCCGTGCATTTTAAGTCTACGCCTTCAGTGTGATTCATGTCATTAAGAAACAGTTTCACAATGAATAAGACACCCTGTGCCTTTGGGCATCATACATTACGTGGCAGTCAACTAGTAATACCAATTTACATTTTAAAAACACGTCCATGCACGAAAGCCAAAACTTGAAATGACACTTAATGCTCAAGCAAGCCTAATTTTAACACTGTATGACTGTGTGTGAAATGAACGTCTCCCGAACAGACATTCAAAATCATAATTTTTCATATGAATCTACCAAGGAGGTCTATAATACCTGGAAAAATCAATCTAATAATATTTGCAATTTAAATGTTGCTTGCAATAAATTTCGTTTCGTCAGGGTACACGGTTATGCCGTGTTCCATTCAAGTTGGATGAGGGATATTCCTACTTGATTTCTCCGACCATAAATGTATTCCATTCCCCAATATTCAGAAGATTATGTTTAAGGAAACAAAACTGCATAGCTCCCGTTAGCATAGCAGAGTTTGACGTTTGACTTTCATTAGAGATGTCTCCTAGCAACCCAATTGATAAACAATGCTGCAGCGCTAGCATTTGTGCTACAGGTTTACGATTATCAAGAGATTATAATGTTTTATACACCTGTTTCTGCAGGAATTTGTTAAACAAGCTTTAATATCATGTAATGTGGAAATGAACACATTTATCGATATTAATTAATAAAGTGAATGTTTATCAATTACTTTGTATATCTCCCTGAGTGTCAACATGTTTGTGTGACATCATGCGAAATCAGAGTTGAGAATTTCTGCACGAGCCTACAAGTTGTAATTCTGACTCCAAGATGTATTCCATTGCACTTTTCCAAGTAGGAAGTTGTAAAATCCGACTTTCCGAGTTGAATGGAATGCAGCACTACTTTTCAACACTTGATCCGACACTGAATGCTCAAGCAGCCTAATTTACACTTAGAAAACTCCTGATGTTGCTATAACAGTGTAAAAAGCACTTACCAATTTGCTTGAAGTGAAAATCAGTCCTCCTTTCCTGTTTAATTATTCAATCACACAGTCATGCAGAACATCTCGTGTTTGTAAATCCATAAGGATCTCTTCCTCAGTGGTGATGACAGCAGTGAAATCCGACTCGTCAGCAAGATCTCCTGCTCTTTGCTTTTAAATTATGTTCATCATTTAAAGTGTGATTGTGTCACTCAAGGCCAGCTAGAAGGCCTCGACCGGGACATAACCTAAAGATCACACCCTCAAGAACAAATAAATCAATTTGATTGGCTGATGAATCTGACAATCTGACTTTAGTTGCCCATTCATTTGCACTGTTGAGGTATTCTGTGGAAATTCTGAAGGCCTGACGGGGAGGAGCTCAGACTCACGCGCTGCTTCGGGCATGTGATTTGTGAAACAGTTGTCACACTTTGCTTGTAAGCATCAAGGAATAAATTCTGACTTGATAAACTTTTCGTTTTTCTCTATTTGCGATTAAAAATACATAGGCAAAAAGGTGAATGAGAGTGAAAGAATGAAAAATATTTATTTATTTGGCATGTTAGGCCAGCAGAGAAGGCTTTGCTGGCCCTGAGAATTCGCCACTGCTAGAAATAAACAGAGATATTTGCAAATTCAATATTTTTATTTTATTTTTATTTGTGTGTGTGTGTGTGTGTGAAAATATTAAAAATGGGAACAATAGGACATCAAAAGGGTGTCACCCAACTCCCCTTGGATACAAAGCAAATGAGCACAGCATTGTTTTGTGTGGCTTTGAGTATCTTATTTGGGATGCACCATTGTTGAAACTAATACATTCTAACGTGCAATAAAAACAGCATGTGCAACGTAGACTAGCTACATTCTAGACATTTAACTATTACTGTTATTAGAAGTTGTTTACAAAGCCATACTTTTTCAATTGCAGTCGAGTGTAGAGGCTAATTAACTATCTCTAGAGAACAGACGTCCCAAATTAGCCCTGCAATATACACAACAAAATTAAAGACCAACAAAGAAAATCCAGCATATCATGCAATTTTCTCATCCCAATATTCATATCTGTATGAGAGATAATGAATGCGTATCCAACCTCCTGGCATACAGATTAGATCTCATCTAGAAAACATAAAAGTTGACTTAAGCATGCTGGATCAGACATACTTCTGCAGTATCCCGCCCTGGAATCTAAAAAAAAACCCCAAAATAATCCTGGATTTAACATGAAGCAAAAAATCTGAAACCCATCCGAATGAATACCTTCAGCAACTCCTGGATATCAAAGAGATGTTTCCATCACACACACTATATATACAGACGGATCAAAGTCTGGAGATCATGTGTTGGCTGCATATGTGATCAATCATCAAAAAAGCAGAATAAGGATCCCCAATCAGACCACACGACAGAGACATTTCTTAATGATAACAGATTCAAAATCATGCCTTCAACTCTTGCATCACAAAATGACCACTTTAAATATTTTAACCAAATTGTCAGCTCTGGAGGCACAGAATTTTAATATTTACTTTTGCTGGGTACCTGGGCATTGTGGAATCAGAGGCCAATCAGTTTTTAGCCATGAAAATAGACTAGGAAGCTGGCATGGTGTAAAATCACTAACTAACTAACTAACTAACTAACTATTACAGTCAAGATGTCAATAAGGAGCTCTCAGATGTACTGAATGAGCTGTGGAGGTTAGATGTGAACCGCATGAAACCCGGAGTAGACTACAAAATCAACCTACAGGTATGGAGGTCAGATGAGGAGACACATTTCTGCATATATGATTTTTAATATATCTGCATAGAGTGACCATTTGCATGAACTTACTTTTCCAGTACTGTTCGAGCTTTTTGTGTCAGTGTTGTCTTATATGGATTGAAGGGACCATTACTTATTGTGCATTTATTTTCATACAGGGGAAAGCTGGCTTTGTTTCGGGGGGCAGGAATAATGCCAGGGACAGCGCTAGAGTTCCTCTCTTCTCTTACGTCAATGAAGACAAGCTCAAAAGCATTGATACTTATGCCTGTGAGAAGGCCATTGGACCATTCTTTACCAATTGCTTAAAATCACGTTTCCTTTCATAAAGTATTACATAAAAGCACTC
This sequence comes from Myxocyprinus asiaticus, assembly GCF_019703515.2. Taxonomy (NCBI): domain Eukaryota; kingdom Metazoa; phylum Chordata; class Actinopteri; order Cypriniformes; family Catostomidae; genus Myxocyprinus; species Myxocyprinus asiaticus. The sequence goes on from NC_059388.1 coordinate 21,182,876, forward strand.
TTCTTACAGTTTTATAACAGTCTCTTTATATTCACAGATGGTTTTGGAATTATTGTTTAGACATAGCAGATATTTTTAGACTTTTGTGTTTTATTTTTGAGATTCGCTAATGTTTACGAGTCTGCGTTGCCTCAGACTTCATAAATCTGCTGGACAATTATGAGATGGCTACAGGAGTTGCTGAGCAGGTGACAGAAGATGAAATTCAAGAGAACCATCTTTTCCTGGATGCCATTCTGAAGACCAAAGTCATGAAGGTAACATATCAAATTACCCATTGGTCCTGTTTTTGTCTTCTATTTTATTTTCCTTTGTGTCACGCCTGGCTTATAAATGTCATGTTTGAACATGCGGAAATTCTGCAACTTTGGAATATTTCAAGTATGTTTAGTTAGTTGTCACCTGGAAAACTGAGAGAGGTCATTCCTGATCAGTGTTGGAGAGTAGCTACAAATAGCAGCACTACTGACTTAATTACATTTTCCAGCACTATTCTTTAAAATATCAGTAATGAATATTTTAATATTTATTTATAATGAATATTTTTCCAAGAATATTGGTGTAGCATGACTTAATGTGCATTGTAGTTGTTGTGCACTCTTTGTTTAGTGCACACTATCTAGTGTACTAGTTTTGTAGTTCATAACACCTAGTGTATTAGTGTGGTAATGCACTATTATTGTAGTGCACACTACCTTCTGTAATAATTTTGTAGTGTACCTACCTACACTCACTAGTGTAGTTCTCTTGTATCCCCACATAACTTATGTACTAATTTTGTAGTGTGCACTACCTAGTGGACTAGTTTTGCTAAAGATCTTTCTCAGAGATTCACAGTTATAATGTTACTTTTGGTTTATATAACTTCCAAGCATTGGCTGATCCAGCTAATACCGGCATATTACAATGCTATATTTCATTTGCCATTATTGTTCAAGTGGTAATGTGAAACTTTTCCTTAGCAGAGTGCAAATGGCAATATTAAGATAAGAGTTGGCAGCTTGAATTACACAGATGTGCAAAAAGAGCACTGTAGGACAGGGGTGGTGGATCAGGGAGGAGACAATTACAACAAAGTGTCGTAACTGCGGACATTATTGTGCATGCAAATACAGACATTATCCTATAAGTGGAGAGAAATATTGAAGATTATCAGTCCTGTTCTGACATGGTCTGTCTTTTCAGTGTGCACACAAGTATTTAGTACGCAAAGGTCGGGCCCAGTCGGACCCAGCTCAGTTTAAGAGCCAGCTCTATGACATCTGGTTCAAACTCTATCGCAGAGCCAAAAGTGGAGGGTAAGTTATGAAGCTCTGCTGAACAGATTCGCACATTGAAGAGTATCTTAATTCCCTTAATTGGGGGTTTCTAGTACTGCAGACTTTGGAAGTCATGCCTAAAAAAGATACATACCTAGCAATATGTAATAGCATAAATGTGTAGCATTATTCATGATACTTATTAGTGTGATTTACTTTTTTCATATGGCCACTAGAGGGCACTCAGTTGATTTGAAAGTTTTCTCTGTCTTATAAACTAGGAGTGTAAAATATGTTAAAAACATTTAACAGCTCGGTGTCTATAGATACATAAAAGTTTATATTTGTCTGCCGGTCTCTTCTCTCATCTCTGCAGTGAAGATTCCTGTGGATTTGAGCATGTGTTTATTGGCGAAACCAAGCATGGTACAGAGATCATGGGTCTCCATAACTGGGTCCAGTTTTACAAACAGGAGAAAAAAAAACATGTGGACTACAAAGGATACAATGCCAGAGATAATAAAGATACGGTATTTGAATGAAATGTATTTTTTCCACAGATTTTGTTAACAGATTTATTGTGTCAAAAATCACAGGTTTCTATGAGCACTTATAGCTCTCTTTGGATATACTTATTTTTAATGGGTCAGTTGTGGCATTCTGTGGTCAAGTATTTTTTTGTATGATGACTGATAAACTGTATAACTGACCGTTGTGCGAGGCAACCCCGTTTCTTGCATAGCTTTGCTAGTTTCATGTCTTGTATCACTCCGCAGTCTCTTTCTAGTCTTGTAACTCTAACATTTCTGTCCATTTATTTACTTACTTGGTAAGTAGCCATGTAATAAGTAGGTTTATTAATTAAAGAAATCCCTTAAGGGTGATGCAAGACACCTACATTTTGCATTGGGGTTCTTTCTGGGTTTATTTTGCATTAACGACCAGCAAAATAAATTATCCACATATGAACTCTCAATTTCAAGATGCATTTCCAAGTTTACAGTTTTTGTAATAATTTAAGTACAGTGGCAAGAAAAAGTATGTGAACCCTTTGAAATTAGCTGGTTTTCTACATTAATTGGTCAAAATGTATTCTCTTCATCAAAGTCACAAGTATAGACAAACACTATGTGCTTAAGCTAACAATACGCAAACAATTATAATCTTTCACGTCTTTATTGAACACATCCCATTGAACATTCACAGTGCTGTGGAAAAAGTAAATCGTTGGATTTAATAACTGGTCGATCCTCCTTTGGCAGCAATAACCTCAACCAAGTGTTTCCGTTAGCTGCGCATTAGACCTGCACAACATTCACAATGAATTTTGGACCATTCTTCCTTACAGAACTGCTTCAGCTCAGTCATGTTCTTAAGGTGTCTGGTGTGAACGGCTCTCTTGAGGTCATTCCACAGCATCTTTATTGGGTTAAGGTCTGGGCTTTGACTGGGCCACTCCAAAAGGTGGATTTTCTTTTTTGAAGCCATTCTGTAGTGGATTTACTTCAATGTTTAGGGTCATTACCATGCTACATCACCCAACTTCTGCTGAGCTTCAGCTGCTGCAAAGCCACCCTGACATTATCCTGTAGGATATCTTGATAAACTTAGGAATTCAGTTTTCCCTCTGATGGCAAGCTTTCCAGGCCCCAATGCAGCAAAGCAGCCCCAAATCATGATGCTCCCTCCACCTTACTTCACTGTTGGGATAATGTTTTCATGTTGGTATGCGGTGCTCTTTTTATGCCATGCGTAGTGCTGCGTTTTCTTCCCAAACAATTCAAACTTAGTTTCATCAGTCCACAAAAAAAATGACACCATGCCTGTTTAATGTTTTCTGTATAGTAGACTCATGAACAGAGATGTTAGCCAATTCTAATGATTCCTTCCAAGTCTTTAGCTGTCAGTCTAGGGTTCTTTTTTACCTCACTGAGCATTCTGCGGTGTGCCCTTTGAGTCATCTTGGCTGGATGACCACTTCTAGGGAGAGTAGCCACAGTACTAAATCGTCTGTGGACAGATGAATATACAAGCTCTTCGAGATAACTTTGTCAGCCTTTCTAGCCTTATGCAAAGCAGCTTCTTCTGAGATCTCATTTTTGCGAGGCATGGTCAATGTGAGCAGATGCTTCTTGTGAATATCAAACTCACACCTCCAATTAGCTTTTGGTGACGTCTTTAGCCTAGGGGTTCACACAGTTTTCCAACCTACACTGTGATTGTTTGAATGATGTATTCAATATGTACAAGATCAATTTGGGTGTTATTAAATTAGAAGCATTTAGAAGCCTTTATTTTGTCACACATTATACATTTTGCATATATACGGTGAAATTCTCTTTTTTTTTTTCACATATCCCAACTAAGCTGGGGTCAGAGCGCAGGGTCAAATTAACAAAACAGATTGTATTTGTTCATTATTGTAACTTGGATGAAGATCAGACCAGAATTTAAGATAAATTTATACATAAATGCAGGTAATTCCAAAGGGTTCACATACATTTTCTTGCCACTATAAGTATGTACAATACATAATCAGATATTTTAAATGTCGATAAGTTATAGGATTGTTTGGATTATTTTCTAATATAGCATCTCTCACAACTTTTATTTGTCACTCTGGTTAAATCTCACAGCCAGATGAGGATGATCACTTGTTAAACCTGCAGTTCAGCAGTAATGGCCTGGTGAAGCCATTGAGCAGCTGTTTCATTGGTGTCAGTCCAGAGTTTGAGATGGCCCTCTTTACTATCGTCTTCTTTCTGTCTGACAAGCAAATGACAACCGTTAAGGTGAAGGTGGACGAGTACCTGCTAGAGATTGTGGTGTGCAGATTTGGGCACTCCATCGGAACATCATACCCCAAAATGATCAGCAACAACGACCAGGACCGTTAGATCACACAGCAATGTCATGTCTTATTGTTTTGGAAATAATGGGCTAAGTTTGACTACCACTATTGCTGACAGTTGCTTATGAGGTTAAAAATCCTAAACCCTTGAAATAATATCTTAAAAATGTGTTTAAAAATTGTCATATCACAAATGATTTTTTTCAAAGTTGGAATAAAATGCTGAGCAATGCATTTTGTTTTTAATCTGGTCTATACCCCTATTAAAACTTTACATGGCTAGACATAATATGCAAAAAAAAAAAAAAAAAAAAAAGATGGCATCTCTGTTTGCATATATATATAATTATAATTATGCTGGTACAATTTAACTGGTTGATAAGAATGATTATGCTGCAATGCTTTAGTCTATTTGAATACTTTAATAAGTAGTTAAATATACTTATAGTTAAATGTGTAGTTCATAACCAAAATCACTCTTCTGCTTATTTCTTCAGCCTTATAGACTTATAGAAGACAATGTCATGGCATCTAAGTTACACTTCTGTTACTTATGCTTGGGTCTCTATTTTATGAAAGATAATTTAGCTTTTGTATGATGAAAACATCGTAGTTGGAACATATATATTTTGAAGTATATACTGTACCAAAAAAGCCTTACTGGGGTTGTAATACATGTGTTTTTGAATTGTGGCAAATACATATGTGCCTTATGTTTGTTTGAATAAAAACACTTTATAATGTCTTCATGTATTTGTTTATTAATATGTTGAATTCCAGAACATAATGCAAATGCTAAAATAGTTTTTTTATTATTTCTACCAGAACATTTATAGATTGTAAATTAGCAAAATATATATATATATATATATATTTTTTTTTTTTTTACAGCATTTCATTTAATATTTTATAACATATATTTAATGTCATGGGAGATATTTGTAGTACATAAGATGAAAGAACAAGAGTCCCAAATATTTTAATCATACATTCAAATATAACCAAAACATGTTATTGCAGTGTTACTGAATGATGTGAAGTCTAAGAAGTAGAAGTTCATATCATCAGAAAATCAAGTTGAAACAAAACAAAACATTAACAACAAAACTCATTGCACACATACAGCTCTAAGTGAATATACAGAGTGTATTGTTAATAAAGATATTTGTAAACAAAAGAAATACAATATCCTGGAAATTTCACAGAGAGACTTGCAATCGTGATTCCAATAAACTTTTTTTTTTTTTTTTTTTTTTTTTTCTGTTGTTTTAATCCAAGAAAATTACTTCCTGGATTTCCTGGTTGCCTTGGCTCCTCTTTGATGGTCACTAACACGGTTACGCAGGACATTGATGTCATACTTCTGCCTCTTTAGCTTTTCTGCCAGGTCAAACTTCTCTGCGTGAAGTTGACTCAGCCACTTCCAGAGATCGAGGGCTTTTTCTCCTAGCTTCTCCTGGTTGAGATGGTCAATGTTGAGGGGCTTCCGACGCTCCAAAAGAGCCTTGGTCTTTTTCTCGCGTTCCGTCAACCTCTTGCCTTTCTTCTGATCCACCTTCTGCAAGTACCCACCATAGCCCTTGTTAGAGAGGACCTTCTTCTTCCTGGCATCCTCTTCAGCCCGCAGTTTGGCTGCCTCATCTTCGCGTCGTGCCCTCTCCTCAGCCAGGTATGCCAACTTCTCTCGCTCTCGCTCGGCTCTGCTGCGTTGCTGCTCGGCACGATCGGCCCGTCGCCGTTCAATGCGGTTCTTCAAAGCTACGAGATCCTCCTCCTCCTTCTGCCTATTGTTGAAGTGCAGCTCAATGAGACTCTGCAGTTCATTGAAGTCCTTCTCCAAACGCTTACGGTGGAGATCATCAAAGTCCAACTTCTCTCCATCAGGCAGCTTTGGTGCTGAAATGTTGGGAACAAACATCTTAGGCTTGGGCTTGGTTTCCTCCTCTACTTCCTGCTCATCTTCCTCTTTCTTGTTTTCTTGCATTTTGTCTTCCTGCTCATCTTCCTCAGCTGCTGCTTCTTCCTCAGCCTCTTCCTCTTTGTTCATCTCCTCATACTCCTCCACAATCTCCTCTGTGTCACACATGGTGCTACTTCTGAGTTTTTTGGAAAGAGGGGGTCACCGAGGAACAATTTAACTTTATTCCTAGCTGACTGTGCAGCTGGTGGTAAAGACAAGAGACTAAAGCGCATGAGCTGTTCTCCATGGAAACTTCATGGCTTTATAGGGTCTGCCTTGACCATGTGACCTTTGCTAAATGAGACTGCCTTTAGGCTCTTGGGTAAGCTTTTTGGACAGATGCATGAGGGATCTATTTTTTTCCTTGCAGGGCCTTGTCTTGTCCTACCAGCAGACCTATACCCAGACCCTGACCTTTAACCTCTGACTCACCCACCTTAAAGCCTTTGTGGTGAGTGCCTATTTCAGACTCAAAACAGATGGACATGCACACTTGTTCATGTGGTAAGGATCCTGTTTCACATCATGTTATATTAGATTAACAATGCACTAATATTTAGGCAATGATCAAATTGTTTGGCTTCAGTAGTTACATTTTGCATAGAAGTAGTATAATGATATATGCACATAAATATCGCAACTCTTAAAATATTTCTGTTGCTTTGTGTTTAGAATACAAACCTCACATCAACTGGATTGAGGCTGTTTACAAAAAGAGCGATAATGAGGCTGATGCATCTCTCATTCATTCCATATCTGCTTGAAACCCATTATGATAACAACCTTTATTACCCCATCCTTGAGACAATGTGAATGTAATTTGATAATGGTAGACAGAGAGATAACAGACAAAGGCAGACAAGTGTTCAGTGGCATCTGTACAAAACCTATTTGTGTACCAAGAATGATCTTTAACATTTCAGCTGACTCTACAGTTGGAATTCTATAAAATCACCACCAGTCCTTTGGGAAAAGTGATACAGAGTCATGCTGGTTTTATCTGATGTATAATATGAAGATCTGGGAACAGGTATTTAAAGGAATATTCCGGGTTCAATGCAAGTTAAGCTAAATTGACAGCATTTGTGGCATAATGTTCATTACCATAAAAATAATTTCGACTCATCTCTCATTTTCTTTAAAAAAAAAAAAAGAAAAAAGAAGAAGCTGTTTAGTTGTAACATTAAGTCGTAATTTTTTACAGTCATTTTTGGGTTTGTTGACATTACATTGCCATGGCAACGAAGTTGTAAAATTTGCTATGACTTTACACAGAAAAGGTTAGTTAGCAATTTTATCACAGTAAAATCATGTTAAAACACATATTGTTTACGTCTTGTGGCTATACATTTAAAACATTGAGTATTTTACCGTTTACGAATTGACCCCATTCACTTCCATTGTAATTGCCTCACTGGAACCCAGATTGTTTTTTTTTTTTTTTTTAAGAAAAGGAGGGGCAAGTCAAAATAAATGTTTATGGTAATCAATATTATACCACAAATGCTGTTGATTGAGCTCAACTTGGATTGAAACTGGAATATTCCTTTAAATAATCATTTAACATGAGCAAATAGGTTTGTGCAACAAATTAGGAATTAATGAACCATTCTTTAAGAAAAAAGTTATAATAAATAAATAATATTAAATAATACACAGTGATAATACATTTGCCTTTTGGAACTACAATTACAATCTCATCTGATACATACAAACCAACATCTTTTGGCTACAAAGTTAAATTTTTGCTTTGAGACCATGAAAGCACATTGCTTTAAAAACATATTGTGATTGTTCTAAGCAGCAGTTTCTAATGAGCTCTTGAAAGAGTTTGTCTCAATTGTGTAAAGTGAAATAAAGATAGAGCTCTTGGACCTCCTTGTATCATACAGGAATTTATGGTACATACATGGTCTAATTCTCTTTTAGGCAACAAGACTTCACACCACCAGGCGATTTGTATCTTATTTGAAACATCATTTCATGTAAGAGAGTGATACAAACACTATATAGCCTACATCCATTTGTCTTCCATAAATAGTACCTCTTTTATCGTATACATAATCTGTACCACTTTAGAGTCCTTTTCTAATTTTAAAAACAAAGGATAAAAATAAATGAAAGATAACGAAGGACAATAACTAAGGATAATTGTCTTTCTCTTAGGAAAGTTACAAGTATTTGTTTTATTTTAGGTGGTCTTTGTGGGCCCACTGTAGCCTTGGAAAGAGACTCTGGACAAATACCAAATGGCATATTTGTGCCCTTGAAAGGCACTGCAGGAAGGGGATGGCACTAAAAAGGCAAGAAAAAGAATCTTTTCACAAAGGGCCCTAAACCAAGACTGTTAGTGAAGGGTATGTTCATACTTACATTTATGCATTTGGCAGACACTTTTATCCAAAGCAACTTACAGTGCCCTTATTATAGGGACAATCCCCCTGGAACAACCTGGAATTAAGTGCCTTGCTCAAGGACACAATGGTGGTGGCTGTGGGGATCAAACCAACAACTTTCTGCTTACTAGTTCAGTGCTTTAGTCCACTACACCACCACCACTCTTCTTATAGTAGTACCATGCTCCCTTCAGAGTAGCTATTTCAAGGGATCCGTCCTTTGGAGTGAGTAGGGCATAGGGATGATCACTTTCAATTGCAATTCACCCTATGTCAGCCTCAAGTCTGCCAGCATGTAATTTGTGAGTAACAGGTGGAGGTCTTCTTTGAATCAGATTCCTGATTGGGCAGACACAGCAAGGGACAGCTGCATCTATCAATAGGAGCACAGGGTTTATGTTGATTGACAGGGGTTGGAAATAACTGCACTCCCAGTAGCAATTTTTCATCTACAGTACATCAATATTTGAATAACTTTTTTCGGGAATGGGTATGTTTAGGATACTATTTGTGTCCTAAATTTATGATTGGCTACTATCATCTTCAGGCTTGCCGTTTTTACTGTCTGGTTTATTGTGGTGATTCTATAAGTAGTATTTAATTGTGAAATATATAGTAGTATTTAGTGTGATAAAATCACTTTTCTGTGCAGAGTTATATCCAATTTTACCACTTTGTTACTATGACGACATAACGGCGTAAATCTAAAAATGACTGTAAAAAGGACAATTTAAACAACTTAAATGATCAATTAAGAAATTAGTTTTAATAGAAGAATTAATTATGTGCATTTGTGAAATTATAAGCTTCACATTTCTGACTTAAAACCCTCCAAAAAAAAAAATCCATTGTAAGTGCCACCCTCTAACCTTGATTTCCACCACCACCACCATTTTTTTAACTTATTTATTTTTTATAAAGGAGGTACAATAAACCTTTTTCCACACTCCGGGTTTTGGAATGCGGATGTAAACGTTTGCATGGTAAACTTCGACAGCAGTGAACGGGAGACCACAGCAAATCTTATTTTCACTTAACCATTTGCTCCAAGACCAAAAGAAAAATCCACTATTACGTTTGAATGAGTTTACAGAAGACAGTCAGATGCGAGAAGATGCCAAATTTACTGTCACTCTTTTAGCAGCTGTAATAGAAACCCCCTCGCTGCTGTGGTAATTCATTTTTTAAAACTAATTCCAGGGTAATATAACACAAAGCATAATGTTATACATATACACTCAATATTTAAAAAATTGCGAGATTTACGCTGATACATAAGGCGGAAACGCGTTATCACAGTCTGTGAAAAAGGTCTATTCAAAATAAATTTTTTTTGTGGTAATCAACATGATGTCACAAATTCTGTCGATTGAGCTTAACTCGAAACCCGGAATATTCCTTTAATATCTAAACATAAAGTTCTCCATTTGATTCAGACTTTAGAGTATTACGTAATTTGCGTTTAAAGCTGAGGGCTAAACACACAAATATGGCTCAACTTGAAGGTGACGTATACCTTCGATAGCTCAGTTGGTAGAGCGGAGGACTGTAGAGGTGAAACATTGAAATCCTTAGGTCGCTGGTTCGAATCCGGCTCGAAGGAATTATTTTCCGACTATCACGACTAAATTGTTATTTGCATTTTCATTTTGTAATTTGAGCTACAACTTTACTATATATATATATATATATATATATATATATATATATATATATATATATATATATATATATATTATTTGCTTTGGTAAGAAAGCGTATAAATTACTTTAGTGTTACTTTGCGATCGTTAGATATACTGCTACCCTCGTGCGTTACCTGTTTTGAGAAGAAAAGTGTTGTTCTTTTAAAAATATTTTTAAAAAACACTTAATTAATGTATTTAACATTTTACTATTAGAATGTGAAACGGTTACTTAGCTAAATCCTTTCTCCTTTGTTTAGGATGTCCAAGGAGAGAGTCGGGCCTACCGATTTAAAATATAATTTGCTTACAAATATTAAACACCGTGAATGTGTGTAATATACAGGTAAAGGTAAATGAAAGCATTTTGGTCATTACTCATTTGCACTAGTGAAGCGAGAGACTTCTATTAAAATGGACAAACAGCGCCCTCATGTGAACCTTTTACTTCACACAATTTATTCAGCAACTTATAAACAAAGCAATTTTCTTGAACATTTCCGTTCTTCTTTTATTTTATACGGAAGTTTTATTTTCAGCAAAACTTTCGGGTTATTTTTGAGATGGCAGTGAAGAGTAAAAGGTGCTGTTATTCCCAACGCAACATTCATTTCATAACGTGACAGATGTGGAGGAGTCTCTGTTGCCCTAATTTTTTTCCAACCAGTTGTGTATGGGTGCATGAGCATGTTTGTGTGACCACAATTGTACTTTCAGAAAACAAAATTAAGTCCATCATCCACTAATCATTGGTGTTTACGAAAAGAATAGTTATATAGTATGACGTGACGTCTACGCAATCTGGGGGCGTGGTCAAACAGCGTTTTATGCAACTGAATGACTAAAGTGTTTACGTGAATTATTACTCCTTTGCAATTTTAATCTTATACACATTATGTAGTCATTGGATTACTGTGAAATGTCCTCAGTGGGGTCTGACAGAAGGTTTATTAAAGCAAAGTTTCGCGCGTTTGGCTGTGTCCTTGTGCGTTAGGTAAGCAATCAGTATTTTAATGTTTCTCCGAAGCAAATATGTGCCATAATAAAGTATAACAATGGCATCATTTCTTCATATAATTCCACGTTGTCATGCAGTCTTAGAAACTATTTGGACACTCAAGCCGCATTTAAAAATGAATGTCATTATTACATTAGATAACAACATACCTGGTGTCTATTTTAGCACAATTTTCAAACAAGCAAAAAAAAAAAAAAAAAAAATTATGAAAAGCAAAATTTTAATTATAAAACAGTAGTTACACAGTAGATATAATGTTGATTACCACAAAAATGTAATTTAAAAAAAAAAAAAAAAAAGAAGAAAAAATAAGGGTAACAGAGACACTTACAATGGAAGTGAATGGGGCCTATCTGTAAAAGTTAAAATACTCACTGTTTCAAAAATATAGCCACAAGACATAAACAATATGCGTCTTAACATGATTTTAGTGTCATAAAATCGCTTACTAACCTTTTCTGTGTAAATCTTAATGTGTACTTTGTTCCCATTACGACAGAATGCCATAAAACCTGAAACGACTGTAAAAACAAGGATTTACAGCTGAAATAATACATGAGTTTTAACAAAATAATTAATGTAAGTGCTTTTATAAAATTATAAACCACATTTCTGCCTTAAAACCCTCCAAAAATTGGCCCCATTCACTTGTATTGTAAGTGCCTTACTGTAAAATCGAGTTTTGCTTTTTTAAAGAAAGGGAGGGACGAGTCAAAAAAAATGTTTTGGTAACCAACACGATGCCACAGATTCTGCTGATTGAGCTAAACTTGTATTGAATCCAGAATATTCCTTTAAGTGTCCAAATAGGCCTAATTTTTGGGCCACTGTGAGAATATAATAAGGAATCCTTGTCAAAACCGATAAAAAAATGTTTTACTAATTGATCTGTAATAATGATATTGCTAATATGGCATTCAAGAGTTTAACTGAGCATTATTTGTGACAGGTTGCTTGCGTTGTGACAATGCTCCGCATTGCTCCTGCCACCTTGTGTGTCTACTGTCAGCGAATGCGCCTGCTGTCCACCACCTGTGTCGCCAACTCCACTCCGATAAACACACGACTCGAAAATCAGCATACAGTGGACGCCTTCTATGAGTTGTCGGTGGACATTCGCAAGGTACGTAAATTCAAGGGATGGGTTCTCTCCGAGAGCTCGGCATATGTGGCTGAAACTGCCGACTTCCTTCGTGGGCTGGGTGCAGATGAAGCCTGCATCGCCCGGGTGTTGGAGACACACCCCGAGGCCGTGTTGTGCCGGCCAGAGGAGGTAGAGGCCCAAAGGGACCTGTGGTCCACAGTGTGCCCGAAACCACGTGAGCTGGTGAGCATCATTGAGAAGTTTCCAGCCTCCTTCTTCACAGTATCACATCATGCCTACCAGAAGGCAAACATTCAGTATCTGCAAAGTCTTCACCTTAGTAAACGCATCGTGGGCAAACTAATTGCCAGTGCCCCCCAGAGCTTCAGCCGTCCTGTGGAGAGCAACCAGAAGGTCATCCACACCCTCCGTGAGACCTACCTCGACCTGGGCGGCAGCCAGGGCAACTTGCGCGTATGGTTGCAGAAGCTGCTCAGCCAGAATCCTTACATCCTTATGCGACCCGCTGAGGCATGGCGTGACAGCCTGGGCTTCTTGAGAGAACGTGGCTTCACTACGGAGGAGCTGCTGCATTTGGTGTCCAGCCTGCGTGCTTCCATCGCGGAGCTGCAGCCTGAGGCTATGCAGCAAGCACTGGACTACACGCAGGGCGTTCTGCAGTGTAGCGAGGAGGAACTGAGACAGATTGTGCTGCATTGTCCTGCTCTGCTGTATTACTCTGTCCCTTACCTATCTGGACGCTTTAAGGGGCTGCTGGATGCAGGAATCACCCCAGAACAGGTGAAGGAGACTCCAAACATCTTGGAACTCACTACACAGATTGTACTCTTTCGCATTCAGAAGCTGGCTTCATATGGGTATGATGTTAGAGGTGGCAGCTTAGATGTCATCACTGGCACCAAGAAGGACTTTGAAGAAAGCTATGGAAAGTTGCAGCTCCGTCGTCAGAGGCCTCTCTTCAACCCTGTTGCTCCAATCAGGACAGTGGAGGAGTGAATTGTGACTGCCATTTTGATTTTTACATGACTGATGTGTCAGCTAACTGCAGTTAAATGTAGTCAAGCAGTAGGTAAAAAATCTTTTACTTTTAATCGGTGGGTCAGTTTGCACTCATGCCTACCCAATTACAGTACAGAATTTTGTACAATATGAAATATCACTGAGAGGTTGAATATAAAATGTCTTGAAGAGCACCACAGCAAATTTTAAAACAATCTAAACTTAAAAATTAAATAAAAAATTAATTCGTAAATCTTAATATTTGTGAGTATTTTTTGAAATGCTGTTTAATTGCACAATAACCTTGCAGAATATTTATTTTGTGAATTCACGATTAAAGAAATATTCCGGGTTCAATACAATACAAGCTCAATCGACAGCATTTGTGGGATAATGTTGATCACTACAAAAATTAATTTCTAATTTCCTTTTTTTAAAAAAAAAAAAAAAAGCAAAATTTGAGGTTACAGTGAGGCACTTACAATGGAAGTGAATGGGGCCAATTTTTGGAGTGTTTAAAGGCAGAAATGTGAAGCTTATAATTTTATAAAAGTACTCATATACTGTTAAAACGTGAGTATTATTTGAGCTGTTGTATAAATAATCATTTTTGCGGAATTACAGGGTTTACCGCATTACGACATGGCAACAAAGCTGTAAATTGGATGTAACTTTACACAGAAAAGGTTAGTATGTGATTTTATCACACTAAAAATCTGTTAACATTCACGTTGTTTACATCTTGTGGCTATACTTTTAAAACAGCGAGTATTTTAACGTTTACGCACTGGCCCCATTCACTTCCATTTTAAGTGTCTCGCTGTAACCTTAGGCCAATATTTGACTATTTTGAGATCATCTGCATCGATTAATAACCATATCTGCTTGGCCTATTAACAGGCATGTTAGTTCGCTGTTGAATCAGTACCAAAACCTACAAACAGTTCAGGATAATAAGCATTGTTATTCAATATTTTTCAGTTTTATTTTAGTATATATTGTGAAAATAAGTGTTTTCATTTCAGAAATTTTGAGTACATCACATTTGTCATGAAGTTACGTATATTATGTACACCGATCAGCCACAACATTAAAACCACCTGCCTTATATTGTGTAGGTCCCCCTCGTGCCGCCAAAACAGCGCCAATCCGTATCTCAGAATAGCATTCTGAGATAATATTCTTCTCACCACAATTGTACAGAGCAGTTATCTGAGTTACCGTAGACTCTGTCATTTCAAACCAGTCTGGCCATTCTCTGTTGACCTCAGAACTGCCGCTCACTGGATGTTTTTGTTTTGTACACCATTCTAAGTACATTCTAGAGACTGTTGTGTGTGAAAATCCCAGGAGATCAGCAGTTACAGAAATACTCAAACCAGCCTTTCTGGCACAAACAATCATCCATGCGATTATCTAATCAGCCAATCGTGTGGCAGCAGTGTTGTGCATACATTATGCAGATACGGGTCAGGAGCATCAGTTAATGTTCAAATCAACCATCAGAATGGGGAAAAAAATGTGATCTCAGTGATTTGGACTGTGGCATGATTGTTGGTGCCAGGTGGGCTGATCTCCTGGGATTTTCACACACAACAGTCTCTAGAATTTACTATGAATGGTGCCAAAAACAAAAAACATCCAATGAGTGGCAGTTCGGTGGACAAAAATGCCTTGATGAGAGAGTTCAACAGAGAATGGCCAGACTGGTTTGAATTGACAAAGTCTGCAGTAACTCGGATAACCACTCTGTACAATTGTGGTGAGAAGAATATCATCTCAGAATGCTATTCTGAGATGCGGGTTGGCGCTGTTTTAGCGGCACGAAGGGGATATACACAATATTAGGTGGGTGGTTTTAATGTTGTGGCTGATCGGTGTATATACTGTATTGCCTTTATATAAGCCATCGACCATCTTGTTCTCATGATATCGGTCATTTAAAAACCCATATCGGTCAACCACTTATGAATACTAATTTCTGCAGAAGCTGTCTTTCTTAATTGTGTGACAGAATTGCATTCAGCAAGTAAATGAGCAAGACAACATGTACATTTACACTTTATTACACAAGCACAATGTGGTGTATTTTTGTTTGATATAGCTTACACTAATGGTCTGAGGACAAGGGGACACCCAGATAAAAGGGGAAGAAAGGGGACAGAGAGAAGACCACCAATGGGGACCTTTATTTGGGGAACAGATAAGGAGTAAGAGACAAATGACAGCCTGGAAAGAGAAAATAAGAAGAGACATCTCAAACAGCTGAGAGAGAAAGATTAGGCAAAGGATAGATAAAAAAAAAAAAGTGCAGGCAAACAGCATGAGGATAGCCTTAGCAATGTACTGCATGGACAGTCTACAAATGCTTTTAAAACAGTCAACTTTATGTTTTCAAAAAGAGTAAAACTGATCCACAATAGTTCTTTATATCAAAAATATATCAATGGGTCTATGACTACATGAAAGAGAAAGCACATACAATATTAAATATGTACATGTTGTATGAGAGTATTTGTCAAATCCTTATATACACAAATATTTAGTCCCAAACAGTACAAACATGAACGCAACGTCGACAGAAAATTGCAGCAGCGTACATTGCACAGCCGCAACATTATTCCAAAGTTGTCACGATGCTGGTGACCGCTTGGGTGAAGTCCCTGTGATATTGTACATTTTGATTGTTTAGCAGTGCACTGTGTGGATGTGCTTATAGAGAGAGAATCATGCACTCCCTTCAATCGCTCCCTTGAACTGGTATTTTGGTTGCTTCCATAAAACTACAAAACTTGAGAAGGTGAGAAAATATTGAGGCCTCTGCAAAATCAGGGTGGCCAAATTGCATGGCCTTCTTCCCATTTCTGGAATGCACAAAAAACACAGGGAAAACAAATGAGTCTTTCAGGCTTTATAAATTATGATAACCTAGCTTTTTAATGTTTTTTGCACATATGGACAACAATGACAAACCTGGAGTTTAAGAGCTGCTCTGCCTTTGAACTTTTGAACATGTGGCAGGACCGGACTCCTCACTGTGCCGTTTTCCAGACATAAGGACGGTACTGCTGTGTAGCCCTCGCCCTGGCAAAGAGATTATGGCAGCTTTAACATTTACATGATATTAGATTGGTCCTTGGTTAAATGGATAGTTCACCCTCATGTCCTCCCAAACCCATATTACGTTTTCTCTCTGCGTGAAACACAAAAGGGGATATTAAGAAAAAAGTAGATTTTTTCCATGCAACAACAGTGGATGGTGACCAAGGACAGATGTGGCATTCTGCGAGACAACTCCTTTTGTATACCACAGAAGAAAGTCACATAGGTTTGGAATAACCTGAGGGTGAGTAAATGATGGTCAAATTTTAATTTTTGGATGAACTATTCTGATAAATGTGGAGGTCTTTACCTGGCTGTAAAGCAGAACCAGGTATCTGCTGCGAGTCTTGCCTGTAGCACATCAAGTTAACACCGTTACCTGGAAAACCTGCATGATAAACAGATGATTTATGAACTCTTTATTCCATATAATTTATATATAAAATAACAATGCTGTTGGGTTCTAATGACTCTTTTCACATGTTACTGTTCACTGTGAAACACTGCAATATTTGCAGATATAGATATTGATGTTTCATTGGCATAGTGTTATTTGTACCTTGTAGTTGTGTGCTGCTGTTTGGCTGGTTGTCTCCTTGAGGGTAAACCATTGTCCTGCCATGCCATTCACCTTGAGAGGTGGGTTGCATCTGATATCCTGAAATAAATACACAAACATAGCATTGATCTTGTGCTCCAAATAAAAAAAACAAATAAACTGGTATGCTGTCTTGACGGTAATAAACCAGTAAAAAACTAAGGAACACTTTGAGAGTGTGTAAACCTGAAGCTGCAGTGGCTTCCTTGGTCACATCTCCAGTTTGGAATCCCATCAAGTTTGTAGAATTCTCACCATTTCCATTGGGATTGGATGGCACCATTGCCAGCAGTCCTATATATAGTGAGGCCTCGGTCAAAGTAGCACACTTATTCATGGATCTATGTTTCCCTAGTATTTCATATGTTTAATAACATTCAAATTTAAGCATCTCCTTTTAAAAATTAAAAGTTGAAAAAACCCATATCAACACTTAACATCCAGAAGCTACTGAGTTCATAAGGGTTACAATATTCACATTAGCATTAATGTTCTTATAAGGTGCAAGAATTTAGCAGGTATTGTCTTACCCAGGCCACGGTAGCAGGACAGTTGCTGGTAGAT
Source organism: Myxocyprinus asiaticus (assembly GCF_019703515.2). Lineage (NCBI taxonomy): Eukaryota > Metazoa > Chordata > Actinopteri > Cypriniformes > Catostomidae > Myxocyprinus > Myxocyprinus asiaticus. The sequence goes on from NC_059388.1 coordinate 21,200,412, forward strand.
CTGTTTCATGCGCTCTATGTTGAGACGGCTTGTCTCAGCATGATGCACCATGGGCTTAGGATAGTGTACACCAATTATACATTTGGCTGCTTTCTGGACACTCTCTGGAGCATTCCAGGGGTCATAGATATACTTGGCTGGGAACCCCCTTAACACTGGCAAATATCGCCTTCAAGAAAAAAAAAAAGAAAGAAAAAAAATGAAAACATCAGATTTATTTTTTTGCTTCACATATAGCAATAAATACAGGAGAGACCCATGGTTCAGGCTAAAGGCCCTTTCATAGCAGATTTTAAAGAATGTTTTCAGATTTTAAAATGACAATGCTCTCTTTTACACTTTTGTAATGCAATTAATCTAATTATTATCATTATTATTTATTTTTTCAGAGGATGGGTCCATTTTTAAAGTGGTTTGAAAGGCAAAAAAATCAAAAACAAAAAAAATGTCTCACCCTCCCTTTTTTTAGGGAGTTCTGAAAATTTGCACTGGACTTGGTGCGAGTAGGTTTGGTGCAAAACATTGTTTGGCCCTTACCGTATGTAGTCTCCGTTGGGGTCAGTGCGGCGTCCGAAGCCAACGGGACAGTAGCAGTGGAAGAACTGCTGGAAAAAGGAGCTACAGGAGAGCCACATCCAGCTTCCTGCATTCACACTCCAATCTGCATCCAGCAACAGCTCCTCAAAAACCTGTGACGACAGATACACGAGAATGCCATTACTGAAGGTCTGTCATATTAGTATATGAAGTGTGCTTTAAATTTTGCTTTATTAGTAGCTACTGTTGGTGAATCATTTAAATACTGTAACAGCATCAAGAGTGGAAAAGAAACAATTCAGGTGTTACGGACTAAAATTTGGGATTCTAAGCAACAAATACTTGAAGTTTACACTTAGTAATGATATTTATTTTCTGCATATACAAAAATATATATATTAGTTGAACATGGGCCAAATTTTTAAGGAGAGCCATAATGAAATTCATACCATGCATATGTTGGGCAATTCCATGGAAATGTCAACCACTTCATATACATTTGTAATTTACTTTTCATGCCCAGGGATTACAAATTAAATTTAGCTCTGTAGCTAATTCTGGGAAAGCCACTGACTGTCCATTGTCCCCGTCACATAAACTACTAAATAAAATAAACAATTCATGGAAAAATAAAAGGTTTTAACCAAAGGAACAAAACATTTCATTTTGTATTATAGTGGTATAATGGATTATGCCATCCAGACCGCTAGAGGACGCTGCTTGCTCACACAGTGGGCCGCTGAATGCAGACTGCCCATATTTTAAAACCCAGTTTTTTAAAGTTTAGTAATCGCGCAAGGCCATATTGCAATTTCAGACTAAATTCAATCAATCATGCAGCATTAATGGATGTCATACCGTTGTCTCAGAAGTCAAAAGTCTGCTGCTTTCAAAGCGTTTTGATGGTTGGTTTCCCTCACCATGTAGCCTATTGGTAAGTGCCACTTTCACAACTGTCACGTCCGTTTATGGCGTTTTTTTCCGCATTAACGTGAAATCAAGAAAGAATAGAAATGAAATATTACATGTTCTTAGGAGTGCCAACCCTTGTACATATTTTGGCTATTATTATATTTTGGATTGTGCATTTAAATTTACAGAAAAAAGTTAGTTACTAGTTAATTATAAATAAACCATCGGTTTTTCATATCAGCATTTTCATGCTTATAACCGATATGCAGAGGGTTTTAATTTGGTCAATAACTGTCCAATAAATATCAGCAGCCGATACATCGAAGCATCCCTAATATAGATTTAAGTAATGGTGTTACTATGATCCAAAGTTCTTGAATATGTGTTAATTAGACAAGCAAACATTTAAAACTATCTATAATTATACTCGTATATCTATACTGATATTTAACTGACCTCTAATGATGTACAGTGTTCTAAATTTGATGACTGTCATCTTTAAGTAGACATGTCCCACTAAAATAGCCTTTATACCTTCATGCCCTCCTCCCAGCTGATCCACAGATCTCCGCGGGTAAGGAAACATGCGACTGCGTGTCGGGCCAGGTGGTGGATCCAGCCCTCTTGCCTCAGTTGGGTCATGATGGCATCGATCCAGGGGAAACCCGTCCTGCCCTCTGCCCACTTGGCCAAAGCTTCTGGGTTTTTGTCCCACGGGATCTGCACACAAATGGGGTTGCCTTCCATTTTGTCGAAGCATGGGTTGTTGGTGGCAGTTGTGTAGAAGAATTCACGCCACAGTAACTGGCCGTAGAGAGACAGAGGAGGTGAGCTGTTCTTTTTGACCTGTGGAATGTGGAAAAAGCCGTTAAATTAATTTTGGTTAAAGATCTGGCCCAGAAACCATAAGGTTGCAGGTTAAAATCCTGCAATGGGCAATCTGTGAGCTTTCACTATTGTACCCTTGAACATGGCACTTTATTCCAACTTGCTCCAGTGGGAATGTTCTTAAAACGTGATGTTCTGTGATGACATTGTGTAAAATTGGCATAAAAAAATTTCTCAGGTGCCATCGTGAAGCGATAAATATTCTATTTTATTCATTTATATATTTTACTGAGCGCTTGTGTTTGGTTTAGACCACCCTGAGTCTGTTCAACATAAACAACATTATGCTGAAGAATGTAACATACACTATGATGAAATGCTCACCTTCCTGTACAGGTCTGTGAGTTTGAAGTAGAAGAGCCGACAGGAGAGGCAGCCGAATCTTAAATATGGACTGAGGCCAGTTGGACTGGCCAACAGGGAATTGGCATTCATTCTTGGACGTTCAAAATTGGCCACCCAAGCCTATAAATGAAAATTTTTGATTAGTGTGTGCTGCAAAATTATAAATGCGTCATTATCCCCAAGTAAGAGAAGCAAGTAGAATTATGTGCCGTAGGATTGACTATATAGACATGAAAATATAATGAAAGAGACAGTAAAATACTTATACTCTAACCTTCCTCTCCAGATGCCTTTCTAGGCGAGTGAGGGCCTCTGTTTCGCCTCCAGGCCACACAGCTGAGGACAGACCCTCTGTGTCAAAGCCTGTTTTAAACAAAGAGAGTTTTAGCTGGTTGTGAATGGTCATGGAGAGTTTGGCAATGAAATAGTGGCTTACATGGTTTCTATTGTGGTATTGTACTGTATGTTTTATTTGGTTATAAATAAATGTGTTTGTCATATTTTAAATCACGAGCAACAAGCTCACTTTGTGTTTTTAAAAAAGGATGTTTTTGACATATAGTTGACTAACCAAGCTCTTCCAAAGAGGGAACCCCAAACTTTTCATCGTGGTCATCGGAGACCGGTGTGGTGCAGGACCCCATGACCTCTGCTGTGATAGTCTCTGCCGGGGTTTCCACCGCCTCCATCCTGCTGATGAGGGTTTGGAAGCGCTTGTACGTGAGCGGAGACTGGCCTCCATTCAGCTCTATGATCCTGAGACAACAATTCACCAGTGAGTTAAAAAAAAGGTTTCATTAGAATTAAATCCAGTAAATTAAATGGGAAGAAAATAAATGAAAGGCACTATAAAATTAAGAAAAAGTAGTTTTTTTTTTTTTTTTTTTTTTGCAGGTTCAAATGTGTATGAATGTTTAATGGAAAGTACATATGTTAGCTCTTGTAACTGGTCTTTCAATTTCTATGAGCTTATTAGTAGCTTAGAAGTACGTACTTGTCCAGATCGTAGAGCGTGTGAGAGATGCGAACTATCACCTCCACGCCTGCCTCATTGGCCAGCTTCTTGATAGCTGCATCTCGCTCCTTCCCGAAAGGCTCCGAGTCATACTCGTAGGACAGACGAGTAATGTTCCACTCCTGAATGGAACAACATACCATTAAGAGGCAACAAATATTCACTCATAGAAACAGTCATAAAGTATACTATTTAGGGAACACACAGTAGTAGAAAAAGAGAGCCAAGTCACGACTCATGTTGTTCCAAATCTGTGTGACTTTTTATTCCATGGACCACAAAAGAAAATCTCAGGCTGAATGTAATGGACTGACAGCTTCCATCACCATTCACTTTGATTGTAGGGATTAAAAATGCACTAAGTGTATGGTGACCGAGGCTAATTTTCTACCTTGCAAATGGGTTTAGAACAAGATGAGGGAGTAAATGATGACCTTAATTTTAAGGTAAAGTATCCTTTTAATTTTTTTCCTGTTGCAATATGATTACTTTATAATTGTAGAAATCTATCTATTTGAATTCTGACTGTAGTAACTGCATTGTTGCAATGGCAGTGTGAGCTATACCTTAAAAAGCCGGGGGAAGACATCAGTTGGCTGGCCACGGATAACGAAGAGTCGTGAGTTGAGTTTGCGGAGACTGGCGTCCAAGTCTTCCAAACACTGCAGTAAAAACCTAAGCACAAGAGAGATAAGATACTGACACACATATACTGACAAATAATCTAATGTACATAATATAAGCCTAAAAACAAGCAAGTGCTAATTACAAAAACAAAGCTACTGCAGTGTTAAATAGACTTTTTTAACTGTAAAGGGTTGTGCACGAGCACTTGTCACTCGCGCGCGTTTTGCTGCAGTTAGATTATAACGTGATGGCTCGTGACATAGTGAATCATAATGTGTGTGTCACGTTCAAAGTGTATCTTTTCATGAAGAAAATCTGCGATACACAGCTCTATTTAGAAGAGAAAATTTGTTTTTTGGGAGTTAAAGATGGATAAAATTGAACATATAGGTGAGAGAGTGTAGTCTTACACCATTATACACTGGAACAAAATACATATTTTTTGGCTTTTTTACCAAAATAATATCTAGAACTCCTTTAAAACTAGCTATACTGCAGAAGAAAAAGTTGTTATCGGAAAATGTTGAATACAATATTTAATCAGGGCTCGACATTAACGCTTGTCCGGTACAAGTGGATTTTTGAAGGGGCAAGTGAAATATTTTACCTCTCTGTTCAGACAAGCAGACTGATTAAAACATCAGTAACAAACAAATAACCAGCTACATTTGTGATAGCCAAGGCCTGTGTCACAGTTTATATTCTTATTCTGCTGTTGAAAGTAATCCAGAGCACGTAATTTTATAATTCGCCAAGTAACAGCTGCGCCCTGTTTGACTGACAGGCGCTGTATGTGTGTGTGCTGAACATGTGTGTGTTCCGAAAATACTCGCACTAATGCGCACCTGAACAGTCAATTACATTTCAGGTAATTCATGTAAACACAGAGAGTGATGTCTAAAGTGAATGTAAACAGTGGAGAAAAAGGCGGATTTGTATTAAAATGTCAGACTTGTAAGTATAAATGCAAGCTAACATACTGCACACTACTGCTGTCTAGTGTGTCATTATAATAATCAAACAACCATAACAAGAAAACGAGAAAACACGCACTGCTCTTGACTGGGTAACTTTAGTAGCTTTAAAAAGTTGTAATGTATTATAATCATACAGTGAAGACCAGTAGTAGTTTTATGTTGCATTTCATTCTGAATGTTTACTTGAATACTTCATACTGCTGTTAAAAACTTTTAAAGCCGTTAAAAAAAGCACTGAATTTTCTTCATTTGTATTTTTTGTTCTATTATTTTTTTATAAATTTCTATTCATTGCTGTCTTTTATTCTTATTCTATTGTTAATTACTTGAACTTGAAACCATTCTTCCATAATTAACATATTAGTTAGTGTTATTATTTGTTGTGGTATTAAAGCTGGTATTGAGAATCGTCAAATTTCACTACAGACTACTGAAATTTGGTATTGTGATAATGTATAGCCTTGGAATATGGCATAAACTGGCCAGCACACATACACTTTTGCCTATTACCCCGAATTTGCAGTGCATGTAAACACTTTTACCAGCATTCTTAAAGGCTTATCCAATATGCACAAGTGTTGTTCGCATGACTGTATACGTTTTGACGTCAAAATCAGATCATAACTGATCATTTATGGTAGCTATCAGCATATTGGTGTGCATGTAAACGCATTTAGTGATGTTAATCAATGTTGGGTCAGAAAAGTCAAAGTATAATGAAACAACAACAGAACATAACTGAACTAGATAGTATTGCAATTAAAAAAAAAAAAAATTGTCTTCCCATGCAAAACTACCACCATAATGCTAAGGTGTTGTAGGTAGTTGCATTGCTACATGGTTAATATGTTGCATGCAGTCAGTAAGTACAACACAATAGCAAACACTGTTTAGTATTTATTTTCAATGTATTATTTTACGGCCCCTCAGTATTTTTCAATGGAAAAGAGATGTTTTATGAAATGTTGGTCACCATTCACTTTCATTGTTTAGAAAAAAGATCCCCTTTTGTGTTCCAAAAAAGAAAAAAGTCATACCGGTTTGGAACAAATGAGGGTGAGTGAATGATGACAGAATTTTCATTTTTGCGTGAACTTTGCCTTTAAGACGTCTATGTTCTATGTAACTTTTTGGGGCAGTTAAATTTTTTTTTTATAGATTTTTCTAAAACAATAGCAAGCAGAGACAGCAGCTGTGATCCAAAGTGCACTTGGCCATGATGCAGTGACCTGGAAACCCAGTTCCTGCTGTCTGCAAAACCTCACATAACCTCAAGTGCTGAGCAAGATAAAAGCTCCAGCCTGTAGCTAACCTCTCCTCGACCCCAGGCAACCTTGAGTGCTGTGCTGCACAAAATCTCTCTTAATCTGTGTTCTCAAACAGCCTCAGTCAGACAAAAAGCATGTTATGTAAAATTTTCAAGGATTCCCACCTAGGTGTTAGAGCAGACATGAGCTAAATGTGGCTTAGCATGACAATTTGTATAAATCTCCAGACGCATTTTTTTATTTTATTTTCAGTGATTCATAATCCATCTGAAACGTCATGATCTCACTATCTACACTCTTAATCTAAACAGCAGATGCTAAAGAAAAGGCCTTGTGATCTGCAGTGTGACCTATGAAGCATTTCTTTCAGGTCAGATGGACAAACTCTGAGATTTTATTCATCAAAGTCTTTTGATCAACTTTCTTATCAGAAAAGAATGAAGATAAATGGTAGACTTTTGAAAGACTACAGAATGTGGATCATTTCTTCAGACAATGTATTATGTAACACCTTTAAAACTATTTATTTTGGTAACACTTTACAATAAGGTTCCATTCGTTAACATTAGTTAATGCATTAGGTATTATGAACGAACAATGAACAATACATTGTTTACAGCATTTATGAATCTTTGTTAATGTTAATAAAAATAAAATTGTTCATTGTTAGTTCATGTTATTTTATAGTGCATTAACTAATGTTAAAATATACAACTTTTGATTTAAAAATTTTTTTTACAAGTATTTAGTATGTTGAAATGAACATTAACAAAGATTAATAAATGCTGTAGAAGTATTGTTCATTGTTAGTTCATGTTAACTAATGTTGTTAAATAATGTTAACAAATGGAACCTTATTGTAAAGTGTTAACATACTGTCTCCTAGTTTAATATGCAAAAACAACTATAAGTAAACCATTCGTAGGTTGTCACTGGTGCTTTCAAAACATTGTTATGTTTGATTATGTGGTCTGGCATTTCAACTTCTGCCTCAACCAATGGTGCGAGATTGGGGCGGGACTACCTATTTGAACAAACCCTAACCCTAAACCCTAAGAATTAAACTCTGGCTCTGAACTTGTACCATATCGTTTGTGCTACGGACATAAACTGCATAAATATCGCCTGGCAGATGATAGAACAGGTGGGGGGGAATCTATAGATTTACACTAAAGAAGGGACCCAAGCCATATCTAGGGATCAGACTATCATAAAGACTTGGGCATGACTCTTGTAACTTGGGCCAACAAGCAACCACATAGCCACAACCCAGAACACCCAAAAAAACAAACAAAAAAAAAAAAAACAGCATAGCAGCACCCTGGCAACCACTCTACCATCATGGCAGCAAGTTTTGCAAAGTCTAGTGTAATTCAGTGAACAGATTAGAAAATATTACTACAATTTGTGCACATATCTCACTGAGGAATTCATTGCTATTGAAAAATCAACTATCAGTCAGCTTACTGAGTTACACAACAAAGCTGAAAAGACTGATCAGTCAATCTGAGAAAGCAGCATTGTTATTAGCTCAGATAACCAAAATTATGGCAAACATAAGTAATACTGTTATTCAGCCTGATTTTAAAAGGTTTATTCTGTGTGGGTTTCAGTGTTGCCAGGTAACACAGCCACTGGAGTGAACTTCATTTGTTGAAGTAAAAACAATCTGCTTTTTGTATCGACATTTGTGTTAGAATGTAAACATGCGAGAATGAGACAAAAATCACCCTCTTAACAAACCCCCTGCAGCAAAACTCTTAATTAGACGCAATTAAAACTCAGCTCAGGTAATAGATCTGAATGGCAGCAGATGTATTTGGACAGACAACAAATAACCCAAGCAATCGACAGTTCTCTTTGTGCTCCTTTTTAAAAGACTGACTAACAAACTCACTCACAAATGCTTAGAAATTATAAATGTAATGTGGCAGTCTAACATCTGTCCTCTATGTCCGTACTGCTGTACGATCCTGCCTTCATGTCCACATATGAAGCTTCCTCCCCTACAAGCGATCAGTGATAATGTGTAAATCCCAGTGTCAGTCAGAGTGTTTGTCATTGACTCGCAGCTGTACCATCAGAACCAAAGTCAGTTGTCTCGCAGTCAACTGACCCAGTGACACACTAACAGAACCCGGGGTCAGATGCAGAGATATGAGATCACGCTGCAGTGTTTTTACCAGATGCAGCATTGTTGTAATGATCACAGGGACAATATCATAGTGCCTTAAAATCAAATGTGAAATCATGTATTTTCACTGAGATTAGAAGTGAAAAAAAAGAAAAGAAAAAATAAACCATTTTCTTAATCTTAAATCAGAGGTTCTTAAATGATGGGTCGCAGGTCTATTCTGATGGGTTAAAAAAATAATGCTTATTGCAAATAATAAAAGGCACCTAGACATAATTAAGCACAGTTGGGTTAGCAAAATAAATAGACTTATCAACTATTTATTTTTAACAGGAAGGTGAAAATACATCCCACATCTCTTGTTTTTGAAGTCAATGGCTATGTTCAAATCAGCTTGACAGTATTTTGAAACACATTCATCTGTTTTTTGGCGAATACTAAATCAATATTTGGCCCACTGTTTCTCCGTGTGTTAGGCTGGTAAATCACATTTCTGATGTTGTTTATGCATTTCAAAAAATTGTCAATTTTCCTAAACAGTCATAGTTAATTTTACATATTGTTGGGCAAATCCAGTTCAGGGTGATATTAATAAATTTAATGTTTGATTTTACAGACTTTTTTTGTTACTTTTGTATGATAAACAATTAATTTACTGTGTTGCGTCGCCACCTGTCAAATGTAAAATCAGAGTACTGAAGCAAAAACAGTTGACAATCATGGTACTAACATTGTGAAACTGTTTGGCACGTAAGTTAGACTGGTTTTCTTTTTAACCTGTCACTCTCATTTTATAACCAATATGCAGTAGAGCCAAACATTCAAGGATCTAAATAATATTTTTTTATTAGTTTTTTATATTTATCTTACAAACTTTACCACCTATCTTCCACAGTTCATGTAAAGGTCTTACAAGTGCTTATTTTGATTCCATGGTGATTTAAAGTAATTTTCTGGGTTTAATACAAGTTCAGGTTAATCAACAGCATTTGTGGCATAATGTTGATTACCACAAAAATTAATTTCAACATGTCCCTCCATTTCTTAATAAAAAATAAATAAAAAAAAAAAGCTACAATTTACAGTGATGCACTTCAATTGAAGTGAAAGGGGCCAATGTGTAAATGTTAAAATACTCAAGGGCCTGGGTAGCTCAGTGGTAAAGACGCTGGCTACCACCCCTGGAGTTCACTAGTTTGCTGAGTGACTCCAGCCAGGTCTCCTAAGCAACCAAATTGGCCCGGTAGCTAGGGAGGGTAGTCACACGGGGTAACCTCCTCGTGGTCGCTATAATGTGGTTCGTTCTCGGTGGGGCGCATGGTGAGTTGAGCGTGGCTGCCGCGGTGGATGCCGTAAAGCCTCCACACGCGCTATGTCTCCGTGGCAACGCGCTCAACAAGCCACATGATAAGATGCACGGGTTGACGATCTCAGACGCGGCGGCAACTGGGATTCGTCCTCCGCCACCCGGACTGAGGCGAATCACTACGCGAGATAGAAACGATGATTTAAACAACTTTACAGCTCCAATAACACACGTTTTAACAGAAGAATTAACGTAAGAGCTTTTATAAAATAATAAGCTTCACATTTCTGTCTTTAAACCCTCCAAAAATTGGCCCCATTCACTTCCATTGCAAGTGCCTCACGGTAACCTCAATTTTTCCTTTTTGTAAAGAAAAAGGACAAGCCGAAATAATTTTTTGTGGTAATCACCATTATGTCACAAATATTGAGGCTTTACTTGTATTGAATCCAGAATATTTCTTTAAGTAGGTCACCACAGCTGAGCAGCATATTACGAAGCATTTTGTTTCTTCAGTAGACTTCACCTTTAGTGTGTGTGAACAATATTATAGAAACTGACACACACACACACACACACACACACACACACACACACACACAGCATTCCAGAAAGGCACTGATACACTTAGTGATTGGATATTTTAAAACACTATTTTATCATATAGCCTATATGACTCCTCTAGCTGAAGCTGCAAAATAATACTGTTTTTAATCAGGTTTTCCTGCATGATTTCCTGATCCCGTCTGTCATGGGTTGCACAAACATTGGTTGTACCAATGTTACTGTGTTGGGCAGGTCAGGATATTCAAACAGAACTATGTTTTGATATCACCACTGTGTTTACACTTTTCAGTCTATGTCGAGTGTAGTAAGTAACCATAGATGTTAAGAACTGAAGCAAGCAACTGTATTAATGTGATAACACTAGTAGAGAAGGACTAAAACAAATGTCAATAATGTAGCTAATGCAGCACTTAAAATATGCAGATGCTACCAAGAAGAATATCTCTTTATATGTCGGTATCTCAAACCACTACAATAAAGTTTCAAAGGCCTACACATTACACAAAACCGGTGCTAAATAGAGCTGTTCAGCTGTAATTTCAATTTGTAGGCAAACCCGAAAGGCTAATTCGCCTTTTGGAATTTCTTATAGATTTTTATTATGGGTTTTTTCAAATTATGAGTAAAAAAAATAAATAAGGTTTGTGGTAAACATTACTTGAAGATACTTGGACGTTTTGTTCTACAGCATAAATTGCACAGTCATACCTCAAACGGCCGTGTTTTTAAAAATGTTGCTAACAAGTTGCCAAATAAGGACAACAACTACCAGTCTACGTGCCTGACGAACCTAAACAAAAAGTTTGTGGTCTTTATTTAGGACATTTTACCTTTATTAATTATTAACTACCTAAAATACTTAAAATTAGCTTCTTTTTAAAAATAACATTCTCCAAACTCCATATTTTGAGATTATTAAACGGATAGTTCAACAACCCAACAATGAAAATTCTATCATCATTTACTCACCCTCATGCCATCCCAGGTGTGTATTACTTGTTTTTTTTAAATATTTGAAATAATATAATTATGGACTCTACAGGTAGGCGCAATTGGCATATACTGTATTCTCTGAATGTTTGACAAGTTCTATTAGTAATAGCTAAATGATTAGTAGTAAAATACTAATTGTTAAAACATTAGTTTAATTAAAAAAAACAAAAAAAACAACATGGTTCTACACCTTTAAAGAATTGCAATAGCTCTTTACGCCAATTCATTTACATATGTAAATTTGACGTCTTGCGTAATAAATGACATCATCACGTGATTTAGCTACTTTTAGCGACATTTCAGCGAGCCTTTGGCGACTTCTCATGAGAAATAGTTGGCAACACTAACTACGTTTCCATCCAAGGTTTTTTTTGCACAAAATAAATAAATAAATAAATAATAAAAATAAATTAAATAAGATAAAATAAAAGAATCGCTTTAAAAAGTTTACCGATAGCTGATGGAAACACAAAGTGTCAGCATAATATTTTTCCATTTAACTCTAGCGCATAACACTATGTCGATACTTCAAATGTCATGATAAACTGGTTTGGAAACACTTTGTCGAGAAAATTTACATTAATGAAAAAAAAAAAGGGTCACATGACAAAACTTACACCAATCGTTAGCCTGTGTTAATCATGATAACAAGGTATAGGATCCTTGAAAGCCAATTTACTGTACGTGAAGCATTACTCGCACTGTTATGGATTGGTCTTAACGACATACCTGCACAGATTCGATGCTGCAAACACATCTGCGTCATGACACTTCCAGGAGTGCCAACGCAAATATCTCGTATCATGGAGAACAAATGAATGGCCACTCTTTGCGATTAATTTAATCGCGATAGACATCAGTTTATTTGCTTTTCCACAGCATTCAAAATAATAGATAACAGTCATGGAATTAGCCCACAATACAAAATACATAACATTTCTGTGCACAAAGATGTTTTAAATGAAAAATAAATACACAATACTAGAAGAAAAGCTTCAGTGTGCTTTTTTTGGAACACTAACATATAGCCCAATTCTATAAAATTATTGTTTAGCTTACTTTTGAAAAAATGCTGGCAAAATTCCCGTTATTATATAAATTACCAGACAAAGCATAAAAAAAAAAATAAAATAAAAATGATATTGTTAGGTAAATAATTGCCTTTTCTTTACACAATCTTAAATTAGCATTACCCTGTTCTGTAGACAAAAAAAGTCGGCTGAATGACATTCTCAGAATGTTCTACACTTTTTTCAAGACTATAAACTATCAGAACTATTTTTCCAGTGCTGAGTTCACTTTCATGAATGGGCTTTTGAACATTTGAAAACTTTTAAATATTTTAAATCTAACCCTCTTTACCTCGGATCGCATTTGCTAAGCTTCTTTAGAAAATGTAAACTGCATTATGACGCTAAAATTAATTTTAGATAACAATAAATTCAGTTGGTCGTTAAAAGTTGCTGGACAAATATGCAGGACATAATGCAGTTGTGAAGGCAACGCTTTAGATTAGATGATTGTTCAAAGAATATCAGCCTATTGAATATCAGGAATGTATCATATGATATTAATAAACCCTGATATTACACCGCATCAGTTTTTCTTTAATAGCTGTGCACACAGTATATACACATTGATGGATGACCCTTATACTAAGACTGACAGTTTCCCCCACTACTTGGTGCAGGTTGCCAGCTTGAACAGGGCCGTGATGATTCGCTTTCGGGTCGGAACCGGTGGCAACCTGCGATAGGCGCAACATCAGGACCAATATTACAGTCCTATAAGAAGGGCAACTGCTCCCTTTTGATTGCAATTCCTCATCTTCTGATTGCGTTAATTTGTGAAATTAAAATGACAGTAAGATGGGTAATTTCAGTGAATTGTCTCAGTACTCACCCCATTTTACAAAGACTTCGGGGGGAAAATATTAGGTACATCTGGGAGGCGAAAGGTACACAATTAACGATAAACACACATTTCTGTATGGAAACGGCTGAAGGGCAGATTTCTTTTGTGATAAACCAAAACGTATGCGACAAAGTGTTTTTTAAGCACGACGTCATCACGCACACCATTTTTTTCCCCGATAAAATGCCATTTGAATGGAAACAGACAGAAGACGGCAAATTTCGCAAAGTTTTTTTACGCATTTTCACTTTGTCTCTAACAAAACAGCACAAAAAGTGGATGGAAACTAGGTTACTGTAAGGAGCTGGATTCAGCCTCATGGGAGTTGCAGTAATCCAAGCATGATGTGATAAAAGCATGAACTACTGTTTGGAGGTTTTTCTCAGAAGGACAAGGTTTTGCTTTAAAAAGAAGTCTCAAGTGAAAGAACTCTGATCTAACCACAGCATTAATTTATCAAACTTCAGGCTGCCATCAAACAAGAAGCCTAAATTCTTTGTGCAGGATGTGGTAAAAGGAGCGAGACAGCCTAATTCGAAATAGGACACATTATTGCTGTAGTTTGGTCCAAACAGAATAACTTGTTTTATTCTCATTCAGATAAAAAAATAATAATAATTTTGGCCTTTAAACAGTGGCTCTATGGCAGGAGTTTTCAAATTTTTTGATGCCAAGGACGCCCAAATATGATTATCCCCTTGTGAGGGACCATCTTCCTAAAATATAAAAAGAAAGCTATATATAAAGAAAAAAATCCCAATACTGTCTGAGAAAAATAGTAAGTGTGATCCTATAAAGAGAACATGTTTTGAAAATTAAATAGTTGCCTTTTGTCATTGTACTTAAGTCAAAATATCTTTATGTTGAAAACATATCTTTTTTCCACCCACTATTAGAGTAAAGCTACATGTATAACTTGAATATTTTTTAATGTCAATTCAATTGGAATTTATTTTTGTCATCAGAAATCAAATGAAACAATTCTGATATCACACTATTTTTCTCTGAAAATTTCTGAGGACCCCCTAGCACCCATTTGCAGCCCCCTGAGGGCATATTTATCATTATAAATAGTTTGATCTCATTGCATTTAAAAGCAGAATAGAATAAAGACCATGCACAGACACCTTCTTATTTGGCATCCCAATTTCCAGTCATTGCATTTTAAAATCAGATAGAATAGAACATGGCAGAATAGAATCTTTGGAGACGACACACAGACACTTTCATATTGGGAATCCCAAATTTCTTTACCTCCACCTGCTGATCCCAACATTGGAGGATCCGGCGAACCAGGGGTCGAGGATGTACACACAGCGGACACTGTGCGCACCCTGGATGGCGTCTCTGAGCGAAGGATTGTCGTGGAGCCGCAAGCCCTTCCTGAACCAGTGGACCGTATTTACCACCATTACTCCACTCAAGTGTTGTTACGATATAGACTTGCTTCGCGGCGTTTTAATGCACACTCCAAAGAAGAAATTTCCTTAACAGGCGAAAAAAAAAAAAAATCTAATAATTTTAAAACAATAAAAATGTACGTTCAAATTAAACTGGCTACCTCAGGAAAAAATATTAGCCTTGCTCTAGCAAAACATTTCCCATCATCGTGTCTAATGATTTGGTACACAGCCACTTTTGAACCATTTGTACACGCACTGAGTTGCTCGCGCGAGAGCCGAATACCCGACTGGTTTTAGGACCAGGACGGCGACTCGCAGCGCACTTCCCTGTTATATAACTTGTTTTTCTGGATTACCCAAAATAATCAACAACGCTTAACATATTTTAAATACCGCCTTTCGTATTTAATGCAGACCAAGTTGTGCTTTATCCGTCTATTTTGATTATCTCAATGCGCGCGGTATTCCAGTTGAAGTCAAAACGAAGTCCGGGCGCGTGAGCCAGAATCAGCGCGATTATGTAAATATCAATATTGGTTACAGCGTTACAGGTAGTTGTCACGGAAGAAAATTACATCCCACATAAAGTCAGAATTCATATTAGGTGTTCTAAACGTGTCTTAATTGTTTTCCCTCAACGTTACGTCCATTTGTGAATATTATTTTCCCACAGCGACGGTCGGCCATGCAATTGAATCGGTCGGCTTTGCTCCACCCTTATGATTGCGCACGTGAAGTAACACGCTCTGATTGGTCAACCCTGCCGTGACGTAGCTGATCCCTAGTCACGTTCCTTCGGTGTGATGAACTAATACACCAAGGCTTCCCAGGTAAAACTTTAACGAGAATTGTCCCCAAATGTCTCTTGCGAGACAGTCACGATGATCTGGTCGAAACATTGCGTGTAAAAGAACTACAAAGCTGGAATTGGACACGTCGGCGGCATTAAGACAGTTCAGCACTTCATAGTGCAGTCCTTTAAGCGCTAAGCCTGAAGATTCAGTACCCGGATGAGCACGAGACTGCGCTTTTCTATGCTGCTGAAGCAAGGTGGCAATGTTCACTCGTGAAAAGTGTAAAGCAAAAATACATGACAGTGTTGGCAGATATCTGACATTATACTACGCAACATAGTTTTTCTGTGCTTTTTTACATTTCCTAAGAGCACAGTTTGCTTATTTCTATAGTTACATATTATAGGGTACAATGGGTTAAAGGCACACCTTAAGGAAAATTAGCTTTTTTTTCTGGTCACAAAATGGATCAAGACTGATAAATTGATATATAAAAATAATGATATCGTGTAGATACAGGGGCAATAGTTATAGTGCAAAATTTGTCAACTAATGCAAATATATATATATATATATATATATATATATATATATATATATATATATATATATATATATATGTATTATTATTATTATTATTATTATTTTTGAGTAACAAATTGAGATAATGCTTACCCCAAATAACAAATTTAGAAAAGAGTGCACGATTTCCTGTTAATTTCAAACACATTAGGCATTTTATAACATCTCAAGTATTCTATAAACAAATGATCTCCATTGTGATTGGATCAGTCATTGTGAGCCCACTTTGAACATTTTTCACAACTTAAAAAGGTGAAGAAAAAAATAAAAATATGTGTTTTGGTATCCTTTATCCCCTGCAACATGGGGGCTTTTTACCCCAAATAACATCCTTTCACTTATTGGTCAGTTATTAAAAAACTTTTGATTTAATGACCTTGAACAAAACTGAAAATAATAAGTATTTTAAAAATTCTCAAAATAAATGTGTTAATTTCAGGGATTTTCATTAGCTACATCAATTTGCAACATTTAAAAAAAATATCTAAATTAACCTTTAGACACCACACGCAAATATCTCATGGATCAGGAAAATGTGTACCCTATTAACTGCTGCAGTTGTGTGATATATTCAGTATATATACTGGGTTGGGCCACCCTTTGCTCTCAAAACAGCCTAAGTTATTCGTGGTATGTTTTCCACAAGATGTTAGATGCATGGTCCATGTTGCACGATTGCATCACACAGTTTTTGTCAGCTGCACATTCATGCTGTGATCTCCCGCTCTACCACATGCGTCAGGTTTTAATTCCCAATTTGCAATTCACAGATGGCTCAAGAGTAAACTACCATCGCCCTGCTGTCCTTATAATAAAGGCCACAATAAACTTATGAATGAACTTATGAACAAGCTCATTACAAGTTAAGCTCAATCGACAGCCTTTGTAGCATAATAAACGCCCCTGATTAAAAAAATAAAATAAAATTTTGAAAAAAAAAAAAATAAATAAAAAAAAAAAAGAGGCAAAAATCACAATTACAGCAAGGCTTATAATGGAAGTGAATGGGGCCGGTCCATAAACGTTAAAATAAACCCGTTACGAAAGTATTGCCACAAGACGTAAACATTATATGCGTTATCACGATTTTATTGTAATAAAATTAGGGATTTTTCAGTGTTATGGAGTTGACCACATTACATGGTTTACTGGCATTATATCGTCATGACAACAAAGTTGTAATATTGGATATAACTTTACACAGATATTGTTTGTAAGTGATTTTATCACACTAAAATCGCACATTTAATGTTTACGTCTTGTGGCTATAGTTTTGAAACAGTATGTACTGCAACGTTTATTAACTGGCCCCATTCACTTCCATTGTAAGTGCTTTATGGTAACCTCGATTCTTTTCTTTCTTTCTTAGTTTATTAATAAATGAGTGACAAGT
The DNA here is from genome assembly GCF_019703515.2 of Myxocyprinus asiaticus. NCBI lineage: Eukaryota > Metazoa > Chordata > Actinopteri > Cypriniformes > Catostomidae > Myxocyprinus > Myxocyprinus asiaticus. Next base: position 21,218,067 of record NC_059388.1, read on the forward strand.
ATAAATAATTTTTGTGGTCTTTCCTCGCTGTTGTGTTTGAGCCTGTTGATTGATCGTGGTTTCCTTTCTATTGGCATAGCACCGCCCTAATATGACTTAAGTATCCACATTATCCCTCCCCCATGTGTGGTTTATTTTGCATAGCCCCTCCCCATCTGAGTGGTTTTGCAGGGAATGATGCAGTAGCTGTTGAAGGCGTTCGGAGCTCTCAAATTACGCACACGAAATTTAGAGCAGAGGCGCACTTTTCCTGGTGACTTACTAAAACAGTAAAGGAACTATCATATTGCGCACTTATAGATAGGCCATTGTGTGTTAATTTTATTTAGGTGGTTATACATTTATCTACAGCTTAGAGGAGAGGGCGCGCCACAGGAGCGCTTTTTGGGTATTCTTTAAAATATCAGGCATAAGCCCAACATTATGAAGTGCAGCCATGGCAGGCAAGGGTAAGACAGCTGCGAGGACGCTGGAGGATTTAACGCTCGATTCCGGTTATGGTGGAGCGGCGGATTCCTTCAGGTCGTCCAGCGTGTCACTCTGTTGCTCGGACGCGCATCTGTCGTATGCGCATGGGGGCAACTGCTGGCATCTAACTGAATCCATGCACAGCAGACACAACAGTTTGGACACGGTCAACACCGTCCTGGCGGAAGACACGGAGATCCTGGAGTGCTCGGGCCAGTGCGCCAAACTGCCCGAGCTGGAGGAGGACGTGCCGTGGAGTTTCGGCGAGGTGGAAGGCGCGTTGCGCAAAGACGAGGAGTTGTGCGTGGGGAACGCGTCGCGGGAGATCCTGGTCAAGCTGTCCGCTTTGGTCAGTCGTGCGCTGGTGAGAGTCGCCAGGGAGGCTCAGCGCTTGAGTCTGCGCTACGCCAGATGCACCAAGCACGAGATTCAGAGCGCCATCAAGATGGTCCTCTCGTGGACCATCTCGGTAAACTGCATCACTGCGGCGCTCAGCGCGCTGTCACTTTACAACATGAGCACGGGCGATAAGTTCAGCCGGGGGAAGTCTACCCGATGCGGACTCGTCTTCTCCGTGGGGAAGTTCTTCAGGTGGATGGTGGATAGCCGGGTGGCTCTGCGCATCCACGAGCATGCGGCGATTTACTTGAGCGCCTGTATGGAGAGCCTCTTCAGAGAGGTGTTCAGCCGGGTGCAGAGGAGCGCGCTGGTCGAGAAGGAGAACGGAGTTCCAAAGTTTACCGTGGAGTCCCTGGAACAGGCCATTAATAATGACTCAGAGCTATGGGGTCTTTTGCAGCCGTACCAGCACCTCATTTGTGGCAAGAATGCAAACGGTAAATATATAAATACTAAATAATTTTTGTCCTTCAAATAGTCTCATTTAATACATGAGATGTGCTGGTTTAAATCATTTGACCTTCTCATGCGTTTTTGTCATTGGTTCGTGCTGGCACTATGATGAAATTACTTTGTAACACACCTGAGCTCGGTGTCAACATAGGTAGATGACACAATCGACTATCTGCCTGTCTGTCTGTCTGTCTGTCTGTCTTCCTGCCTGCCTGCCTCTCTATCTATCTATCTATCTATCTATCTATCTATCTATCTATCTATCTATCTATCTATCTATGAGAAATAAATAACTTCTTCTGTGGGAGGACATGTGATAGTCCCAGCAGGATGTATGTTTTCAGACTCCTTATTCATTTAGACACAATAACAGGTGCAATCACAACAGGAAGGGCATCACACTGTGTGCCGCAGTATACCTTTTCCCCCACCTGTTGAAATAACCCAGCTTTCTACTTATTTTGATGGCATAATTAAGGTCTCTTATTAGTAATGTTTGAGGTTGCTATTCACTTTCTAAAGTGATTGTCAGTCATGTAGTGAAAATAGGCATGACGGATCAGTTTAAACTCAGATGTCTGTTTTTACGGTTGAGGCAGATTCCAGCAAACCATAAAGATTCCTGCAATAAAATTACCCTCTTTGCTATTCATGACACAACCTAGGAGTTGACACATGCGTTTTACATCATCACAGGCACGTCCAAACGTTCTAGAAAAACCTTATGTGATGGACAGTTGGAGACTAGAGAGAGTGATGAATTAAAGAGCAGATCTGCATTTCTATCTTCATATTGCTTCATTCCATAATACCGCTGTCTGCAGCAGTAATTTATTCTGGCAACCCTATAAACCCCCTATACATACACTCACTTAGCACTTTATTAGGAACACCTGTACACCTACTTATTCAGCCAATTGTGTGGCAGCAGTGCAATGCATAAAATCATGCATATATGGGTCAGGAGCTTCAGTTAATGTTCACATCAACCCTCAGAATGCGAAAAAATTTAATCTCAGTGATTTAAACCGTGGCATGATTGTTGGTGCCACACATTATTATGAAAGAAATTTTATGTTCGAGAAGAACCGGCGATATAAAAATATATACATATTTTTCTCCAGTGTCATCAGAAAAAGGCACATTTTAAATATTTGCAATAACGATTGTTCCCTAGAGTTTGTTATTTTTGCCTTTTCTGTCCCCTGGAGTATTCGGATGAGTCAAATGATTGCTGTCTTTCCAGTGCTGAGCTCTTGGCACATTCTTTTCCAGGGTTCTCATTTTTTAAATGTCACTGTGGCCGTAAAATGTTCAATTTTGAAGAAAATTGCTGTTTTTTTTTAGTTTTTTTTTTTTTTTTTAGAAGTTTTCAGAATACAGCTGTAATATTAGCACTGATGGGTGATCATCTCCTCCATCCCAGCCTTGTACTGATCTCAACATTGCTTTAAGTAATAAGAAAGCCCTTTTGTAGGAGTGCCTGCTATTAGCTCATCAATGTTTGTTATGCATTGCTGATTTCTCTGGACTGATTGAGGCATGTGGGCTACTCCTTTTATGATTATGTCATTTTCCCAGCACTTTCTTCCTTTTCCTTATTCTTTTCATGCCTGGCTTCCCGCTTGTCTCGAATGCCCTAATGGTTGTCCAGCAGTGTATATTTATGTGAATGGAGGTTATGGTAAATTTTCTGTGACCCACACAGCAGGATTGATATCGACACTTTAACTGATAGACTGTTTACAAGAATAATGTTCCTTGATTACGAGAAAGAGAGAGAGAGAGAAAAAGCAAAAGAGAGATAGAAAGATGCAAGGGACAAAATTGAAATATGAAAGAAAATTGGAAATAAGTTGAGAAAGATGCGATGGAGGTGAATAAAGTGACGCAGTAAAGATGAATTGACTTGAGATGAGACGGCGAAATGAGAAATTTGGAAGAAGATTAGCATGAAGACACCAATATTGGGATATAAGAAAGAGATGAACTGTTAAGAGGGTTTTGTGTCTGACGTGGGAGGCACAGTTGTAGAGGGGATGCAAAAAAGCAGACTGTGAATCCCAGATAAGCCATGAAAAATGAGGATTTGGTCTATGATATGAAGGATTTGTTAGTTTTACCACCTCACAATCTTTTCAAATGTTGCTTGAGGGCATTTGAATCGACTTAATACCACAGCAAAAGGTGTTTAGCTGATTTGACTGAGGATTGTAAACTTTTGATCTATCTTGTATGATGTATAGCAGATTCAGGACAGAGCAGTAAAACAATGGTCAACAAATTATAAGATTTTGGTGATTTAGAATTTACTGAAGAAAAGCCTGAGGCCATGCTTGCTTTACTGTCATCATTGCCCAACAAACTTATTGTTAGGATTTGCCTTGAGAATGCTACTAAAACAGCAATCAAAATGTATAAAAAAGACAAATAAATGAACTTTTAAATCAGATAAATCAGAGCCATTAGAGATTACTGTTATTGGCTGAAAACTGTGCCTGCCAATTAGCAGAAGCATCAGCTCTTTGTTGTGTCAGTTCCAAAATATAACAACAGCATTGTCAATAGATAATGCACAACATCTGTTTTCAAATATTTGTAGTGAATTTTGAGTATATATTGTGTAAAAATATTTAATTTCAGAAAATGTGTTCTCAGTTGCTGTAATTAAACAAGAGTGAGCTCACTGCAAATTCAGCAACAGTAGGTCGAAAGTTTTGCGGCTGACATTGGTCAGTGCTTACTGAAATTCAAACCACATCCCCCAGTGGCTGAAGCTACAAGTGTTGTTGAACATGCAGACATATGTGAGCTCCAGTTTTTGGGTGAAATGTCCACAAAATTGTGGCAAAGGCAAGTTGTTTATTAGGGCTGGGTATTGATACAGATTTCCCGATTCAGTTTGATTTCGATTCAAGTCAAGTCAAATTTATTTGTATAGCGCTTTTCACAACAGCCATTGTTTCAAAATAGCTGTACATGAAATGATGCTATAACAGAAAAAGAATGAATATAATGCCAGTATTAGTTATTTATGTTTAGAACTGTTAGTGGTTAAAATTAGTAAACTAAGTAAGTGTTGTGTGTCAATAATTAAACAAAACGATTTTATATTAACTATAAGTTTTGGTGTTAAAATCCTTGAAGTCACCCCTTTGCATTATCCTTTGATTTTGGCCGATGAAGGCTTTTGTTATTGGTTAATTCATTTTCTATGTACACTACCATTCAAAAGTTTAGGGTCACTTACTCATTCTTTATTTATTTTTATTTTTTTCACATTTTAGAATAATAGTAAAGTCATCACAACTATGGAATAATAGAAATGGAACTATGGGAATTATCAAAGTGGCCACACTTTGTCTAGAATTTGCAGACATGTACTCTTGACATTTTCTCAACCAGCTTCTTGAGGTATCACCCTGGGATGCTTTTTAAACAGTAATGAAGGAGTTCCCATCTATATGCTGGGCACTTAGTGGCTGCTTTTCTTAATAATTCGGTCCAAGTCATCCATTTCATCCATTATTTTTTTAATAAAATTATAGTTTTGTAATAAAATAAATTAACATGGTGACACAATTATATTTTTGTCTACAAAACTAATTTCAAACATTTAAGCATACGCCTTCAGATCAAAAGGTTTTTAAGATCATGAGAAATTTTTCAGGCAAGTGACCCCAAACTTTTGAACGGTAGTGATCATTTTTGTTAGCTCTACTTGACCTATAACAGCGAAGGATTGAAGTTGCTCTTAGGGAATAATTTTAGTCTTCTGGGGTGCTGTGGCAGACGGATGCGTAATTCCAATTTTGTTTCTGATGATTTCGATTTTATCAGTAAAGAATTTCATAAAGTCATTACTACTATGCTGCGATGGAATATCTGGTTCAATAGAAGTTTTATTCATAACCAATTTACTTTTTTTTTTTTTTTTTTTGAATAAACACTTAGGATTGTTGTGGTTATTTTCTATAAGTTTGCTCAAATATGCAGACCTGGCAGTTTTTAGAGCCTGTCTGTAGTTAGAGACACTATCCTTCCATGCACCACAAAATACCTCTAATTTGTATTCTTCCACTTATGCTCCATTTTCCGAGCTGCTTGAGAGCATGAGTGTGATTATTGTACCATGGTGTGGGATTTTTCTCTTTTTTTTTTGTTTGTTTTTTTTTTTGGATTTTTCCCCAATTTCTCCCAATTTGGAATGCTCAATTCCCAATGCGCTGTAAGTCCTCGTGGTCACCTCAGTCTGGGTGGCAGAGGACAAATCCCAGTTGCCTCCGTGTCTGAGACAGTCAACCCGCGCATCTTATCACGTGGCTTGTTGAGTGCGTTGCCACGGAGACATAGCGCGTGTGGAGGCTTCACGCCATCCACCGCGGCAACCACGCTCAATTCACCATGCGCCCCATCGAGAACAAACCACATTATAGCGACCACGAGGAGGTTACCTCATGTGACTCTACCCTCCCTAGCAACCGGGCCAATTTGGTTGCTTAGGAGACCTGGCTGGAGTCACTCAGCACGCCCTGGGATTCGAACTAGCGAACTAGCGAACTCCAGGGGTGGTAGCCAGCGTATTTTACCACTGAGCTACCCAGGCCCCGGGATTTTTCTCTTTAACTTTCTTTAACTGAAGGGGGGCGACACTATCTAGAGTGCCAGAAATGACTGTATCCATATTTTCTGTGACAACATCAAGTTTTTCTGAACTTTTTGCCATTCTGAGTATTTGAGAAAAGTCTGGAAGATTATTAGTGAAGCTATCTTTAGTAGTTGAAAAAATAGTTCTACCTGAACAATAACATTGTTTTGTAGATTGAGTTACCTTTGCTAAGCACAGTATACAAGAGACGAGGTAATGATCTGAGATATCATTGCTCTGCTGCAGAATTTCTATATTATCAACATCAATTACATATGACAAAATTAGATCTAGTGTATGATTTTGGCGATGGGTTTGACCCATCACATTTTGTCTAACTCCAACAGAACTGAGAGTATCGATAAATGCTAATCCCAATGTGTCATTTTCATTATCTATGTGGATGTTGGAGTCACCGACGATCAAAGCTCTATCCACAGCAACTACTAGATCTGACAGAAAGTCAGCAAATTCTCTAAGGAATTCAGAATATGGCCCTGGTGGCCTATATACTGTTGCAAGAACAGAAGATGACACATTTTTTTTTTAAATTACTGTATATCTGATGATGTCACATTAAGCATTATCAGTTCAAAAGAATTAAACTTATGTCCAGACCTTTGAGTAACACTGAAAATATCACTGTAAATTGTAGCAACACCTCCTCCTTGACCTTTCAGATGAGGATCATGTTTATAACAATAACCTGAGGGAGCAGACTCATTTAAACTAATATATCTGTCTTAATCCAGGTTTCAGTCAAACAGAGCAAATCCAAACTATGATCTGTAATAATTTAATTTACAGTTAGTGATTTGGATGAAAGCGATCTAATGTTTAGTAGTCTGACCTTTATATGATGTTTATCTTAATTATTAAAAAAAATAAGATTTTTTTCAAGATTGACATCTGTCAATTTTTTTCTAAATGACTTAATTAGGGTTTTGTGTTTGGTAGTTTGAGGAACAGACACAGGCTCTGTATGATATATAGATGATTCATTCTTTATGTGTTGTAGTTTATGTGACCTGTGTGATGTCTCAAGGCAGCTAGAAGACATTCGGATTAGCCAGTTTGTCTGCTTCCTGACCTGGGTCCCAGTTAATCAGATACTATCACTATTAAGACTATGAGCCATATTACTAGAGAGTAGAGCGGCACCTTCCCTGGAGGGATGGAGCCTGTCCCTCTTTGGCAAGTCAGGCCTTCCCAAAAAACTCTTCCAATTGTCCATGGATCCTTTGCTATTCTCCAGACACCACTCAGACATCCAGCAATTCAGTGACACTAATCTACTATAAACCTCGTCACCACGATGAGCAGGGAGGGGGCCAGAGCATATTACAGTGTCTGACATAGTTTTTGCAAGTTCGCACACCTCACACAAGTTCGATTGGACATCCTAACAGGAACAGGAGAGTGGTGTCATTTTGCCCTACGAGCATGCTGCCGAGACGTCACCCAAACGCCCTGCTGCGGGGGCTCTACAGTCAGAACCAAAGTGTGTGTGTTGCTTGCTGTACTGCCCGCATCCGAAACAGTATCTACCGGCTTCTCTTTCTCACTGATCTCCACTAGCGTTCGGATATGTGTCTCTAACTCAATAACCTTCTCCATCAGCATCATCAGCATGAATAATGCCTTACATTTATCACATGTGAATCCCTCACTGCTGACAGAGGAAGCTATTGTAAACATGTGGCATGCTTAGCACGAAGCGATAATATGAGGAAATGCCATGACTTACTGCAATGGTTTGTTGTTGTTGTGGTGGTGGTTTTTGATCAGCGGGGGTTTGAGATCGATGTGAATCCCTCACATAATTGTTGTTGTTATAAAGCTCTTGATTCACAAGCTTTCGATTCGGTTTCGATTCAATATCGATTAATATGGGTATATTTCAGTTATAATGTCCCTTTTGCTTACATATGAAATAAATTATCTCCCAGCTAATGCTGTTAGTTATACAGGGGACCTTCTAACTAGGTACATTACAATAATATTAATTTTACTAATTATATTTTATTAGTTTTTTTTAGTATTTTGGTCACTTTTTTTTCTTTAAATTAACAAATCCATGAATTAAATCAGTAAATATGATATTATATTGCATGAATTTTTTTTGTTACATGTTTTTTGTTTAATTGCATAATTTATACTATTTACAGGTATTTACATAGATTTTTTGAACATGTGCTAAATACCAGTACTATCTCTTTAAGAAAACTGGCATTTCTTTAAAAAAATGTCTGTAAATGAGCAGATATTAAAGGAATTGTTCACCCAAAATTTTTTATTCTCTCATCATTTACTTACCCTTATGCCATCCCAGATGTGTATGACTTTCTTTCTTCAGCAGAACACAAATGAAGATTTTTAGAAGAATATCTCAGCTCTCTTGGTCCATACAATGCAAGTGAATGAGTGCCAAAATGTGTAAACTCCAAAAATCACATAAATTCATCATAAAAGTAATCCGTAAGACTCCAGTGGTTAAATCCATGTCTTCAGAAGCGATATGATAGGTGTGGGTGAGAAAAAGCTCAATATGAAGTCCTTCTTTACTATAAATTTTCCTCCCTGCTCAGTCAATCTCCACTTTCACATTCTTCTTCTTGTGTTTTTGGTTATTCACATTCTTCATGCATATGTCCCCTACTGGGCAGGAAGAAGAATTTCTAGCAAAAAATGACTTATAATAATTGACTTAAACATACCACTTCTGATGATATGGATTTAACGACTGGAGTCATATGGATTACTTTGATGCTGCCTTTATGTGTTTTTTGGAGCGTCAATATTTTGGCATCCATTCACTTGCATTGTATAGACCTACAGAGCTGAAATATTCTTTTAAAAATCTTCATTTGTGTTTTGGACAAGAAAGAAAGTCATACACATCTGGGATGGCATGAGGGTGTGTAATTGATGAGATCATTTTCATTTTTGGGTGAACTAATCCTTGAGACAGAGACTCAAATGGCTTTACCTCATCCGTGCTAAGCATGATTAGAATTAAATGTTTATTTTTTGTTGTTTTTGATCAACAACTGACAGTACAGAACAGAAAGGGTATTAAAAGAGACATTATTCAAAGACAAATGAGTTGGGTGGATCTCATCTTTGGACACACATTACTCAGAGCAACTTTTTCCTGTGGAAGTGAAAGAATCTCACTGCTGTATACTCCACCACTATAACATTTACCAGCCAGTTGCCAAATATTTTAGTCACATAGTGCGAAATTTGGTTGCAAATGCGAGTGATTTCCTCTCATTTTAGCAGAGGGTTGCGCATAGAGTAAAAGATTGATCTTGGGATTTAAGAATCGATTTTGAGATCGTTCAAATGAAGTTTGTGATGCATTGGAAAATCAATATTTATACCCACCCCTATTGTTTATTGTTGTAAATTATTTAATACAGTCAACAGGAATGCATATTTTATTAACCATACAACCTAACCCAAACCGCAACCCTAAACCTAACCGTCAGTGGAGTAAAAATGTAAACTTAAAGGGAAAATGCAACTTCCACATTACTTCCCATGTCTCTGAGGCTCTGTTTGAATTGATGCAAAAATGTCTGATGGGAGATGGTCTTGGTCAGTAACTTTGCAGAATGGGGTCATTCTCAGGGTACTGGAATATTTGTTAGCAACATGTCTATTTCCAACGAGTGATCATGTTCAATTAAACTGTATTAATCCATATCACTTTTATACTGGAATTAAATGAGTCATCGGCCACCCTGTTTTTTATTTATAGGTATTGGCATCAAACTGGTTGAAAACCCATATCGGTCTACCTCTAGTCAACACAACCCTCATGTTTTCTCTGGAAATCCTGGTTGCTGTGAATGGGCTAGAGGTCCAAATGTATAATTTGGCCATTTGTAACTTGTCAATAGAGATATTTACATTAAATTACTGTGTACTCTAAACAAAAACCTGTTTTATCACACTATTGTTGCAGACTTGTGGAATTAAAACAGTGAAATGTGAGCAGAACACCAAAGCCTGTGTTAGTCACGATTCATCCTATAGTCTGTATCTCACTGCATTCCTCCCACACTGTGCCTGGGTAGAGCTTAACCTTGACTTGATGTCAAAAAACTGACACTGTCCTACAACTTTGTTTTCTCCTATTCTGACAAGCCCTGGCTACAGAATATCAGGCTGTGCCATACATTTCTGCTGCAGCTACAGATTCGTTTTGTTTTATATTTAATTGGTTGTGGATTACTCTTTGTAAGACTGGATACCAGATGATTGTGTCTGGTACATGAAGATAGTGTAGTGGTGTGTTCTGCTTAGTCAGTGTGCATGGTGTGCCACCCCCTGACCTCTCTAGAGGATTTGTCTGTAGGAATGCTGGTCCGGCAGGTGGCTGGTGAGTGTATAGTGAGCCCACGCTGAGCTCAGGCCAATGCATAAACACTGTCAGGCGTGATTCTCCACAGCATTCCTCTGCATGAGGCCTGCAACACGGATAGCTCTCTGCCACCACATGCCAGCTGTCTCCCACTCCACACTAGTCTGTATTCTAAGCATCATGCCCATTCAAACTCAGAGGGCACATGCCCCCTCAGATTTTTGAGCAAAGTGGATTTGATTGCAACTTCCAAAAACATTGATAATTTGATACTTATTGTAGGTACAAACCTCACTTCCAAAAAAGGTTAACTGTAAAATGCAAAATGAGATTTGCAAGTCTTTTTTTTTTTTTTTTACCAGTATTTATTTGAAAACAGTACAAAGACAAGCTAACTGATGTTTAAACTATTAATTACATTAAAGGAATAGTTCACCCAAAAATGAAAATTTGCTGATAATTTACTCACTTACTCACTCACTCGCGTTCCGAGGCCTGAAATGAAATCCTAAAAGTCTTAAATTCTGTTTTGATGAAGAAAGAAACTCAGATACATTTTGGATGGCATGAGGGCGAGTAAATTATCAGCAAATTTTCAAACTATTCCTTTAACTATAACTTATATGAACTACTTAGTAATGTATTAACCTTTTTTAAATAAAAACAATGAATTCTCATTTTATACCCAGTCATGATAGCATTACCTATTACCTGTTGAATGCTCCAAACAGGTTTTATTATTTTTATAATTCCTTAAAGGAATATTCCGGGTTCAATACAAGTTAAGCTCAATTGACTGCATTGGTGGCATAATGTTGATTTAAAAAATTAAAAAAATAAAATAAAAATGGACTTGTCCGTTCTTTTCATTAAAGAAAAAGAAGCAAAAATCAAGGCTACAGTGAAGCACTGGAAATGAATGGGGGCCAATTTTTGGAGGGTTTAAAGATAGAAATGTGAAGCTTATAATTTTATAAAAGCACTTACATTCATTTTTCTGTTAAATCTCATGTATTATTTGAGTTGTACAGTTGTTTAAATCGTAATTTTTACAGTAATTTAGAGGTTTTAGTGTTGTTGACGTTACATCGTCATGGCAACAAAATTGTACAATTGTCTGTAACTATACACAGTAAAGTTTGTAAGTGATTTTATCATGCAAAAATCATGTTAACACTCATATTGTTTATGTCTTGTAGCTATATTGTGAAACAGTGAGTATTTTAACATTTACGGATTAGTCCCATTCACTTCCATTGTAAGTACCTCACTGTAACCTCAGTTTTTGCTTTTTTGTTTTTTATTTAAAAAAAAGGAAGGGCTAGTCAAAATACATTTTTGTTGTAATCAATATTATGCCACAAATGCTGTTGATTGAGCTTAACTTGTATTGAACCTGGAAGATTCCTTTAACCTTCGCAGTGTTACATTGTCCCTGTCCCAATTATTTTGGAATGTGTTGCAGGCAACAAACTTAAAATGAGTGTACATATATTAACCAAAACACAGTAAGTTGATGAGTTAAGACATTACTTTTCTTGTCCTTGCACTGTTTTAAAAAAGGATACAGGTCAAAAAGGATTTGTAAATTATTGATTTACTTTTTTTTCTCTCAACTTTTTTGGAATTTAGGTTTGCAAAAAGTTAAAAAACAAAACGACCCATTAACTGTAAACTTGGTCAGTGCAACCGAGTCACACCTTCCGCAGAACATTTGGTTTAAACTGAAAACTCTGTCATCATACCCACCCTCATGTTGTTCGAAATTCTTGCTGCTCGACTGTCTTCCCATTGGAAACTTTGATGGTATCAAAATGTCAAAGCTGCTGTTTTTCATACAGCAAAATTGCACTGATTGATTGTTTGCTGTTAAGTTCAGTCAATTTTGCTTGGTTTATTTTAGAAAAATTACATATTAAATCAGATTTTGATCTCTGGTCTTATTTCACTCTAAATGTTAACTGTCCCACAACACTAATGTGTCTTATGCCTATATCGTATCTCTCGCAAGGCAATCAAGTAAGCCAGGACTGCCACTAGTGTTCCCTACAGATTTGTGTATAAATCATCAATATACCATTGACAATAGCGTTGCTTCTAAACACTGCATTTAGGGAGATATGGTGGTAACATTTGTCTGCAAAATAGCATTCATTAGGTTGTTAACAGGTGGTTAGAGATAGTACGTATAGGAAATGATATATAATAAATATATATTTTGATCATGACTACAACCTGCTGTTTTCTTATTCAAAGCATTGCAATAATTCCTGGGATTAAAATGATGCTGCTTCATTCATTTTGGATGCAATTTTAAAGGAGTTCTTTGAAGGTCAATGCAAGGCGTTTTCAAGGGCACTGCAGATCACATTTTAATGCTACACTTCATGATTGCTGCAGTCACGTTTCAGTCTCTTTTCATCATCGGAGCATGTTGCTGATTACAAATTCTCTCTGTTTACATGTAAGATTAGTTCCCAAATCCCATCTATCATTTGAAGTCTCTGAACTGTACACACATTTCAAAAGAACAGTCTCATGTGTCCTTGACTTTTTGATGTTACTTGTAGAATAACATGCTCTAATCCTTTCAGATGTGTTGATGCAGTGTACATCATAATTACATAATTAATAGACTATTTGGTTCAGATGTTACATGTGATTTGAGAAAAAGACCATAGTGTATTACAATGTTTGATTTTGTCTATAGACATCAGGAGTGTATTAGCTGAGATGCGAAGAAGGAAGTGGAAAACCATTTGACATTTTACAAGTTGTTTTCTGCCATGTGATGTGGAGAAAATAGTCTAGAGGATGATTTGGCCAGACTGGATTTGTTGTGTGTTAATTTTGTATAGCTTTTTAAGTGATAAAAGCTTAACAAATTAAATTGTGTTTAATGTCAACAGTAAAGAAACCTCAGAATGTTGTCAAAAAGCTCTGGCTTGAATGAATATTACGTGACATGGTAGTGAGGGTTCTCCATTTGTCACAAAATTGTGAATGTTTCAATTAAACCAGGGTTTAATGTTTTATATAATCTTTAAAACATGGCTAGTAGTTATTCTGTTAGCTCATTGCATTATTTATTTAATATCCCTGTGTAAGTTTTACATTTTTCAAATGAACAGTTCTGTCATCATTTTCGGTCTCTGATTTTGGTGAAGTGAAACCCATTAAAATAGACTTTGACTGAGGTCTCATTAGCAAGATGCTGCTCTGTGGGAAGCTAATGAATGACTTTGTTGTCATAAAAGCTGCATATAAAGCAACAAGCCTCTTTGTGGCTAAACTTGCCTCATCTTTAACATCCCCCTGCTGTGTACACACGTGCATATTTAAACTTTCTTTCATTCTCTGTGTTTCAAACGTATGGGTTTGGATCAACATGAGAGTGAGTATCGGTAAATGATGACAGAATTTTAATTTTAGATGAACTATTCCTTTAAAGTAAAATAGAAACTGCATGTTTGATAGTTTTTTCGTTAAACTGCAGGTTGGCTGTATGACTATGTGTTTCCGCTCTTTATGACAGCCAGAATAAATCTCAACCATGTGTGTGTGTGCTGACAGGTGCTTGCCTGCTTCCCTCTCAGGAATTTCCCCATCTGTGTTTTGGATGTCACTATTGTCACTGGAATTCTAATGGAAAATGTGTCCCATTTTCACTTGTGATGTAATGCATGGGTATTTTTGGTATATACAAAGACAAAGCAAAATAACTACACCAACATCACAGAGAAAAAATACTTTTAAAGTGTTTTGATTGTATAGCCAAATGTGTACATCCGCACATGGTAATGCACTGATTAGATGTGTACTTGAATATGAGCATAGTTGTATCAGACAGCCAAACTTGTATATCACAGGATATACATAGTGTCAGAGACCTGTTTTTTCCTTAAACTTAGCTCTAACACTTTCCCTATCCCTGACATGTGATTGGTTGATATAATCGATGATCCAGGACCAAAAAGGATGCTGATCCAGGAACAGGCATTACTTGTCAAAAGCACTGTAAGCTGGTGAAATTTTCTTTAGGAATGCGTAGATAAAGTCACGTTACAGTCAATGTGATCTCAACCATACCAGCCATCATTGTGTAACGCACCAAGTAGTACATGAGTTTTTCAATTTGTTTGGCTCAGTTTTTATGTTCAGATGGGTTGGATTAAGATATTCAGGTCACCATAATGAATTCTGAGTTGTGTTCGGAAGAGCAGTGGTTTTACCACTGAACAAGGTTTATAAGCAGGAATTGGTAGCTATTGATGAGCAGAGAGGTTTTCCACCAAAGATTCTTTCCGGAAAGATGTTTTCTAGGGCAAGAAGCAGATAGTATTCTTTTTAACTACAAAAATGCATTGTTCGCATTTAAAATAAATGTGATTTAAAAATCAGATGCTGAAGAGAAGCTGAAATGAGTACTTTTAAATATAATTTTAATTGCATTCTGAATGTTTTTTGCCAGATGCTGAATCATTCTCCAGTTCAATCCATAATTTCCTCTGATGGTGATTGAGAATCACAGCTTTACAACCTGGAGCTGTTTTACTTGATGGCCATCTGGAATGACAAGGAAAAAATATCTTAAAACTACACTAGATTGCTCAGTTCAATTCAGAGCATTACAATCTTTTCAGGAATAGTATTCAAATCTATTTGACAGGCAAAAATAGCTCTAATCTGATCTGTGAATCAATTCAGGTAAATCATTTTTAGAAATCTTTTCCATTCTGCATTCTTAAAACTGAAGAGTGTTATTTTTCGGTGTTAGAATACCTTCTACTATTCCAGTTGAATATACAGAGAGTACTATAAGTAAACCTTTTGTGGGTTGATTTTCCCGAGAGATGTAAACACCGTGGCACTATCAAAACATTTATTTTTGTATGAGCATACCATTCATCCTAACAAAGCAACATTTTCTCAGCCAATGGCGAGTGTTCGGGAAACCTGTTTGAAAACATTCACTAATTTTCATTCCGATTGGTGATACTAGTGATGTCGAAATTGCACACTACTTCTTTAATTACAATTTTGATCACTAAGTCAGAGTCAGACACCAATTCTATGTTCTCAGCACACCCAGAAATCTTTTATACTGTATTTCATTCATTCTCTTTCATCAATACACACTTGTGGCTGTGTACACTGCATATCAAGTGCCTCTTGCAGGGTCTTTTTGCGGCATCAGAGCCTGTGTTGCATTCCGTGTCTGCCCTTCTGTCATGCTCATAAAGCTGTAATTAACAGTTTTGAAAAGGCCTCCTATTCCTAATAGAGTCCTACTAATTACTGTTTTGCTGGAAGTCACTGGAGAGAAGGGGAGAGTCCATAGGAACTGGCAAAATAAATCTGTCTTTCACTCGGCCGGAGCTGGAAGGAAGCAAACAATTAGTTTGCCTTGGCAAGATGAAGACAGGAGGCAGAGGGTGTGTTTTGTGTGTACGCTGACAGCAATTCAACTGTATGTTCATCTCTTTTAGGGCTGAAACGATATTCGCAACACATTTTATTTTCACGATGTGGATGCTCAAAGAGTAAAAAAATATAGGGCTGGATTTGATCAGGAATTGTTTGAATAGTGAAAAATGGGCATTACTTTTCAGAATGGTGCCGCTTGAAACAGGGTCAGAAATTTACAGAAAGTGACAAAATGGCTCCTTAAATTCAAAATGTGGTGGCAAAAATGCCCCCATAATAAATTATTCAGTTTTTTTATTTGTAACATCTTGTATATTTCTTCATATTTTATTATAGGCCTATACATATTATTGCAACAGACATAACACTATGGTCTTAATAAAGTGCACGATGTGGCCTTCTGCTGTTGTAGCCTATCTAGCTCAAGATTCGACGTGTTGTGCATTCTGAGATGCTATTCTGCTCACTACAATTGTACAGAGGGGTTATCTGAATTACTGTAGCCTTTCTGGCAGCTCGAACCAGTCTGGCCGTTCTCAGTTAACCTCACTCATCAACAAGGTATTTCCATCCGCAGAACTGCCGCTCACTGGATGTTTTTTGTTTTTGGCACCATTTTGAGTAAACTCTAGAGACTGTTCGTGAAAATCCCAGGAGATCAACAGTTACAGAAATACTCAAACCAGCCTATCTGACACCAACAATCATGCCACGGTTGAAATCACTGAGATCACATTTTTGATTGATGGTTGATGTGAACATTAACTGAAGCTCCTGACCTGTATCTGCTTGACTTTATGCATTGCATTGCTGCCACACGATTGGCTAGATTGATAATCACATGAATAAGTAGGTGTACAGGTGTTCCTAATAAAGTGCTCAGTGAGTGTATAATTACTTAAATAGAGAATTTGTGTTAATACATTGGTAAATGTTTTTTTATATATGATAAGAAAAAAATTCCATCATAATGACCCTCAAAAATGCCCTTGAAAACCAAACCCATGTGACAAATATTGCCCTTAAATTCTGACACTGGCTTTTTACCCTTTTGCTGGAATAACCTTCGGCAGGTATTTAGAAAGGCTGTATTACCTACAGCAGTAGCTTATCTCAGTGCCTGAATAGCTGTTTGGCTATAAATTAATAGTAAGCCATAGCCTGTGCAGCCCTGTTTTTTGCATTTATCTGGTTGAACCTGCTTGTGTGCCTCTTGCGCTGCAGGGAGGCAACACCCTTACGCCTTGAGGTGGACAGGTCCAGGCCTGTGGTGCACTCGGATATGGTGGGAATGGGAATTGAACTAAACTTCCTCAGGTCATCTGTTATCTCTGACCACATACATCAAGTGGCAAACGCATGTGCATATGTTATAACTATACTGCCCACTCTTACCATTATACACAAATATACATGCACTTCATGCATACTTATGAAATCACACATACATTTTCCCCTCCTGCTTACACAGACACAAACACACACGCTTTTTGTTAATACTCACACACCCACACATGGGCTGCTTGCACATTTACTGCTGCTCACCACGCCCTGTGCATGCCATAGCAACAGAATCAAGTTTTACCGCTCGCTTTTCCTACGAACACATCCTCACTTTTACTCTCTATGGAAAAAACATTCTTCTTCTTCTGTTTTTTTCCCACCCCCACCAGGCACTCCTCATGTGTACCATTAATCTATCTTCATTTCCCTGGGGCCGCCTGATATGACAGCCCTTAAACAGTTCATTTTTTCCCTCTGCCTCACAAACATAAATGCAAGATCAGCAGGGGCATGGAGTATGAGACTTCTCTTAGCCTGGCATTGACAGCTTAAGGATTTGAGAGTCTTAACCCTTGGTGTCATAACCTAATGCCGACTCCCACAATACAATTTAATGTCTCGCCCATCTCGGAGTGAGAGGCTCTTGGGTGAATTGCCCTGAGACCACTTGAAGGAGAGATTCATATTTCAATAATCTTCCATTTCACCCCCTTACTAAGATTCTTTCACAGCATAAGAGACTTTTAACATCTCAACTTGCTCAAACTGTGTGATGCTTGCTAAGGAAAGCATCTATATTAGCAAACCCAACACAGCCCTATGACAACTTGTAATAGTTTGTACGAGATGGCAAAATCGTCCTATCGTATGACTCTTATTCCCATAGGTCCCATTTGCACATTGCATTAACATGCGTTTCATATCCAGATAGTATCTGGATGTTCTTTAGCTGGATTGCTTTTACTCCTTGCAGTCAAATGCGTTTCCACTGTGATCGGATAGAGATCGGAAGTTACCATATTACATCGAAGGCTGTGGTAACTGAAAATTCTAAAATTCTAGTCTTCTAGTGAATTTTAAAAACATTGATGGATAATTCAAATGCTTTCTATCACTTTATCAGTCAGGGTTTTTCCTTCATTTAATATTTTTTGGTGGCCACCAAAGCTAAATTTCGGGTCGTCGAAGCAAATCTAATGATATTCATCTTGCATTCAGTGCTTTATATGCTTCATATCTGCATGCTCAAGTTAAGACTGTGTTCTCGTGTGACACACATGATTAGAAAACAGGAGAGATGCGAATGAGTGGGAATTTGAGGAGAGAGACAAGATATTTCAAGTGTAATTGTCCATTGTTCGGGTGACAAGATTGCATTACTGCAGTGTCTGTTGTGTTCTTCACATTGTAATGGCTGAATTAACAGAAAAAGGCAAGGACGTACACACAGCACTTTAACAATGGATGACTGTAGTGGAACCTTGTCACATAATTTATTACTTACGTAGTTGTATCCAGAGAACGAAAATGCCTTTCAGGTGATCCGATCACATGTGGTCAGCCCTAAATACAGTTCTAAATGGGGTCTAAAATGTTTTGTGATTGGATCACAAAAACCACTCATGAATTTGGTCAAAAACGCATGTGACCACATCGCATTTGAGATGTAAACGCTAATCTGTCCAGTATGCATCCCGGCAGCATTGAAGCACCACCCCTCACCTGTCAGTCAACAGCTTCGCTAAAACAAGAGTTTAAATTTGGTGGTTATGAGCGGTTTAAAAGGAAATAACCATCTGATAGGAACATTTTAGAAAGTGGATTCATACACAGTTACGAGAGCGTCACAAATCTTCTTCAGTGTGTCTGATATCAAATCAGATGGGAAGCACAAACACCTAAAGCTCCTTTAATACAGGTAATACACTAAAATAATGGATAATTCTGCTTGACATTTTGCATCTGTGCTTAGATTAAATTTCAACTGCATCTGGAAGAATCAGCATGCCATTTTTTTTTTTTTCGCCGCTTTCTTTGCCTTTTCTGATTTTGTTGTGCTTTAGTATCATGCAGTAACACACTGACATAGTGATTGATGTATGTCATTTTGAAACCGAGACCATCTCCTCCAAATTCGAACACAAGTGGTCACAGGAGACGCATTTAAATGACCAGGTGTAAACACAGATGTGTCTTACCTGACCACATGTGATCGGATCACCTGAAACGCATTGTAATACCAGGTGGAAACAGAGTAATACACCCTTCTTCGAATGTGGTCAGAATCCGTTCCTGACCACCTCCAAATGGGGTTTCAGTGATCTGATCACGATCTGTTCACAATGCATCTTGGGTGCATTTACACCTGTCATTTAATGTTGTCAAGTGCAATTAGATCACTGAAAACGCATGTTAATGCAAGGTGTAAATGGGGCCATAGAGACCAGCCGATCAACACACATAATTTCAAATCAATACAATGCAGGCATTACATTTTAGATTCGCCTCCTATTCAACACTTTATTTAGAAAAATGAAATGTCAGTAAATTCTTTTAACTTATTACATATTTATTTATGCAATACAAATGACTGATGTATGTCAATAACCTGTAATACGCTTCCCTCGCATCTTTCCAAACCCTGACCGATGGTTTAGGGGTTAAACTTCATTAAAAAAAATTAAAATAAAAACAATGCTCATTCAAAACCCCTGTTTGTCTGAGGTTTGGTTTACCCTAAACCTAACCTATGGTTAGGTTTAGGGTTTGGGTAAGGGGTTAGACTTCATGGTTAGGTTCAGTTTAGAGATTAAATTTAGGAAAAATCGTTATAATGTTGTTCATTGGTTCATTTATTTATTTGTTTTTTGTCCTCTCTTTCCAATCTGACAGCTACAGTCAGTTGTTTTATAATGCGTAATCATGCTGATGCACGCATTAAATCTATAGGAACTAATGCAGATACACTCAATTTTGAATACATTGTCTGAACAAATGATCGGATTTCATCACTTGCAAAATAACAGTGTAAAATCGAACTATACTAAAGATCACATTTGAAAACAAAATCAGATTTGTGTGCAGTGTGAACAAAGCCATTATTAGCCACTTTTCCACTATTGGGCCAGTGCTAGCCAGGGCCCTCAACTGGTCAGCCGGGGCCAGTAGCCTCAGACCTTGAGCCTCGAGACCAAAATCGATCTGCATACCCACCATCGGGCCAAAAGCCCTGCAGCGTTGCTCTGAAACCTGCCCTAAATACACCTTTGACTTTGACACAGCCTCAATTGCCTGTTGGCCTTCTTTGGCCCAAGGGTAATCGGTGGGCCAGAGCAAATGGCCGTTGGCCCCGAGGAAGCCCTGATGAGGCACGATGAAGCCCCAGAAGTGACAGTGGGAATGCAACTGACCCAGGCATGCACTAGCACGCCCTCATTTGGCCCGATAGTGGAATCGCGTCTATTGAGACTTGGAGGTGAGCTATTTTGACTTGGGCCAATAAACAACCACTTAGCAACACCCTGGAAACTTTATAGGAAAGAACACTCAGAACACCATAGCAACCACATAGCAACACCCTGAGAGTCGTGATTTCAAATGCAGGGTGTGCTGAGTGACTCCAGCCAGGTCTCCTTAGCAAATAAATTAGAGTCACATGGGGTAACCTCCTCGTGGTCACGATTAGTGGTTCTCGCTCTTAATGGGACATGTGGTAAGTTGTGCGTGGATCGCAGAGAATAGCATGAGCCTCCACATGCTGTGAGTCTCCGTGGTGTCATGCACAGCGAGCCACGTGATAAGATGCGCAGAT
Source organism: Myxocyprinus asiaticus (assembly GCF_019703515.2). Taxonomy (NCBI): domain Eukaryota; kingdom Metazoa; phylum Chordata; class Actinopteri; order Cypriniformes; family Catostomidae; genus Myxocyprinus; species Myxocyprinus asiaticus. The sequence goes on from NC_059388.1 coordinate 21,238,929, forward strand.
TTACTGTCTCAGAAGCGGAAGCAACTGAGACTTGTCCTCCACCACCTGGATTGAGGTGAGTAACCGCACCACCACAAGGACCTAGTAAGTAGTGGGAATTGGGCATGCCAATTTGGGGAGAAAAGGGTATAAAAAAAAAATCAAGAAAAAAAGAAAATGAAAAATCTAGTTACTATATCTTACCCAAAAGCTAGGGTAGATACAGAGCAGATCAAGTTTGGACTGTTTTTTCTTAAAGCTACAGAATACAGCTTCTCAATTTAATAGTAGTTCTTTTTTTTTTAATTCCTCTTTAAAAAAAGGTGATCAGATGAATTACTGTATGTGAGATGTAAAAAATGGGAATCGGCAAAACATAACTCAAGCTCCATCAAAGGCGATACAAAAAGTATTGTGTCTGAACTATAAGGACCTTGGCTTTATATTAATTTCCCTACCTCCCAGATCCTTTCCCACTCTCTCTTTCATACACCCACTCTCTCTGTTGCCAAGGGATCTTTACCTTGTATTATCCACTCTGGAAATCATTAACCAAACCATCGCTCTGTATCCTGCATTGGCTTTCTATACACAGAAGCCACAATTCACAACTATATCCACAAATCAAACATTTCAGCAGTCCCTGCCCATTTATCAACCCATCTTTAAGTCCCTGCACTACATATGCCACTGCAGTAAACTTTCAGTGGTGAATATTAAAAGGAACATTGCTTTAAAGTGAGGTGGGTGCCGAAGGGGAAAATCTCATTAAATGATTGCATTGCAATAAATGTCATCATTAAGTCTTTTAGTTCTGCTTCCTCCATTGGTCCAGCTGTTGTGATACCTCCCTTTTTTCCTCTCGTTTAATCTGATATCCACCCCGATTACTCTCCAGATTTCCTGACTGAAAAACAACCTGCATGCTAATGCTCTTATGGGAGTGAGGAGCAGCCTTTTTGTAAATTTCTAAGAGAGTTATTGTGTGTATTCTCACAATTTCATGTGAATTAATTTGTTCATCAAATAGCTGCAGCGAGGAAATCGATCGGAAATGGCCTGAAATTGCTCATGACAAATTTATTTAACATAATTTTTTAATTAGGTTTTGTATTTTCTGAGACAAATGTGAGCAGTACCTGCCTGTGCAAATCGCAATGCCACATTGCTAGGTTGTTATGGGTCCCAAGGTTCTGGGAGTGGACGAATTGCTCTTAAAATATCGATACAGCACTTCCGATACTGATGTTTTATCGAGAGGATCAATCATCACAAAAAAAAAATATTGATTCTAACATTTTTATTTTATTTTATTGGTAACACTTTATATTAGGTGGCCTTAACTACTATGCACTAACATTAAATACATACAAGACTATGTATTATGTACTAACTTCATGTTGTTCTGCAAAATGCCCACATTTGCTGCTACTGAGGTTGAGGTACGGGTAGGTTTAGGAGTAAGGGTAGAGTTAGGGTTAGGATTAGGGGTTAGAGTTAGGTTTTGGGGTAAGGATTGGGTTAGGGGTAAAGTTAACAGTGTAACTACAAATGTAATTAAATGCAACAACATGTATGTACATAATAAGTACATTGTATCAAATGGTTAAGTACATAGTAGTTAAGGCCACCTAATATAAAGTGTTCCACAAGAAAGAAAGAAATCGCTGAACAGCCAAATTCCACCTCCAGTTTGCGTCAGGGTTATGGTGGTGTTTATTTATGATGTAAATAATGATAGTGACTGCTCAATATCCATCTTATTACAAGACTACTTGCCAAATAAATAAATAGCTGGACATGAAACATTGATTTGAGCTGAAATTATTTTATTAGCTTACTTGTAGAGATCATAGAGTGATCCGAGAAGTGGGAAAGATAACTCGCAATACCCAGATGACCGGTCTGCTATGTCTTAATCCCCTAATGTGCGGTTGTTACTCAAAATATATCAGAACACCAGATGCCACCATTGAACAGTCAGAATTGAGTATTCCAGAGAGCCGTGTAAAAATGACCATTATCTGCTTCAAAGTGGAAAAAAAGAACTATATTAGCAAATAGTTGCATTGGATAGGAACTATTTCTTCTTCTGCTCTTCTTAACACACAGAAATGCTGAAAGACAGGTAATGACAGAAAGACAGAGAAACATCATTTGGAGTTAAATCACACTATTTACGACGTAGATAAATGTAACATTTAGAGTATTAATGGGGTTGTGTGACATTTGTTTATTTATAGTCATAAAGTAATATAGTTTATTAATAGTACTATGACTTTATCATAATTTATTATATGTAAATTCAATGTTTTAAAACATTGATAATGTCCTGTAAGTGTTGTTAATAATGTAATATATATATATATATATATATATATATATATATATATTTATATATTCTTTTTTTCATAGAAGTATCTGTATTGTATTGATATTGACCTTGATAGAACTTGGTTTCGGATTGAAAAGAAATGCATGGCACCCGTTGAGGCTGTTTTACGGCTATAATAATCAAAGACTAAATTAGATTTAGAGTCAATAAAGTTTTAGGGAGTATGTGAATAGTTAATCATCTGTTAATGTGAAGACATTTTACATTTTTAAAAGAGGAAGCTTGTAAAATTTCATTAATGTTAAATAAAAATACAATAGTGTATAATAGTGTGTGTTTGTGTGTGTGTGTGTTTAAATAAGTTTGTCTGTGTGTGTCAAGCAATAATCAGTTTGCCCTTTCTGCCAAATGTGTAGGTCTCCAGTACATTTTACTGAGTCAACAGTATCACATAAGCCCTTTCTGACTTAAATGTGTTTGTTTATTCCAGCAGTGTGTTTGTTTGTAAATGTGTGCATGCATATTTAGTGGCTCATTGATGGACTGTGAACAAAGGAATGTCAGCTTTTTGTCACATATAACGGCATATGAGTCAGTCACATCCGTATGCTTAATTACAGAATTATACTTAACATTTGTCTGGTGATTGGTGTTCCAAAGGAAAGCCTTCAGGCTTTGAAAGATAACAACAGGACAAAAAACAAAAAACAAATTTCGATTTCATAATTTATTACTATAGGAAAACATTGTAATACTGTGCTCTGACAGGGACTAAGCCTTAAATATGATTTAAGATAGTGATTCCCAACTAGAGATATACATACCCGGGGGGTACTTGGAAACGTTTAGATTTTGCTTCGTTAAACCCATAAAACTTTGTTTAATTAGGACTGTCAATAGATTACATTAATCACATTGTAAATAATCTTTTGCATTTTTTTGTCATTTGATTAAAAGTTAAGCATTGTAATGATGGCTACTTTAATAATATCAATGGTTATAGTATATAACATCCAGTGTAACATGAGTTAAAAGGAACACACATAAAATGTGGTGAACTATACGTGACCTTCTTGTCTTCCTAATAATGTCTGCTGATTCAGTTTATGAGCTCTAGAGCCCTACTGCAGTAATGCTATCTGATTTTCTACTGTCACAATATAAAGATGAAGTGTGTTATTTTTTCGACATTAAAATACTTGCTTCTATACTTAATGTGCAGAGACAACTACTGTATAAGTAAGCCATTCGTAGGCTGGGTTCCCTAAATAGTGCAAACACTGACTGTGGGACTATCAAAACTTTTCTTTGAGCTGGCGTACACATCAGCTGCTGACACAACCTATCACTACCTGAAATAAGCTGTTTGTCTGAACAATAAGCTGTTTGTCTGAACAATGGCAAAAAGACTGCTCTGGAAACCTGTTTGAAAATAGTATTTATTTTTGTAATTCTGGTGCCACTAGTGGTGAAGAAATTACACGCTTCACCTTTAAAGAATGGAAGCTTGCTGTTTTTAAAGAAAAGTCAAAATACATCTTTGTGTTCATCAGTATTATGCCACAAATGCTGTTGATTGAGTTTAACTTGTACTGAACCCAGAATATTCCTTTAAATCGTCTTGGATCAGGCCTCTGGATCTCACTTGTCTTGACTCCTCATGGCTCTGCTGATGTAGTGTGTACTTGGTGGGAAATATTCCTCATTTGACAGCTCTTCTGCCCAGTTGGCAGCAGTAGGTGTTGCTCTCTGGGCTGTCTTTATGTGTCAGCTCAGAAATACAGCATGTACTCCGAGGTCGATTTGAATATCCCTAAACCAGCTTTGATTCTTGTGTGCTGAATTGCTTTATTCTTGCATTTTTTTGCATTCCATAAATGTGCTTTTCCTCCACATTTTCCCCCACTTCTCATAACTGTGAAATTTCACATCTTTGTGTAGCAAAATTTAACTCATTTTCACATATGATGGAGTGTACAGTCCCTGTGCAACACTTGTTTGAAGCTGCAAATGTATCTGGGTTGAAATGCCTACAGTCATTAGGGAGAGTGGCATATGTAGACCTAGAAAGTGGTGAACATATTTCAGGAATGAGAACACACCAATGCTGTTCATCGATATGGAAAGCTATTTTCATATCACTCCAGTGGTCACGTTGCATGTAACATTAATGAAGTTAAAGTAAGACAACTGTTAGTTAATGAACCATTCAATTTTCTCTGCTAATTATATCAAAACTCAAATCAAACATCTCCTTTAATGACAAAAATTACAGGCAAAACACATTAGTTCGGTATTTTAATATATTTGTCTTTGCATGTCTTTAGATCCTAAAAGTGTTGCACCACTTGTTTCAAAAGTCAAGTTTTAAAAAAATCTAATCAAATACATTGTCATGTTGTTGCATCATACGCTTGCCTTAGGTGACTGAAACTTGAAAGGAATATTTCATCCAAAAATGCATTATTTACTCACCCTCATGCCGGTCAAAACTTGTATGATTTTCTTTCTATAATTGAACTCAAAAGGAGATATTTTGAGGAATGTCTGAGCAACTGTTTTCCATACAATCAAAGTGAATGGTCACTTAAGGCTACAAATCTGCCAAAAATCTCCTTTTGTGTCACATGATGGTGAATACATGATGATATAATTTAAATTTTTGGCTGAACTATCCTTTTAAAAGTGCCACACTCAATGACAACCATCACTGCTTTGCTTTGCAATGCAATGCTTTGAAGGAATTGCAGGTTGTTGGGGTGCCAGGCATAGCCTACTTAGCTCACAGCTGCAAGTAGGCCAGGTTATTCCTGAGAGCAGACGAGCCAAATGATTCAGCAAGCAGAGGCTCCGAGGGTCTCCTGGGTTTCTGGAAACTGAAGCATTCCCAAGCGAGGCATTGAAACACAATTTCATAGTTTTCAGGTTTTTTGAAGACATTAGTGGCACCTGCTAAGGGGTGTAACGCAAAGCAGAGTTTAGTTGTTTAACTTTTGCGGCGCAGTGTTGCAAGGTGCCTCATTAATACAAAATTCAATAGACTGCAACAGTCTGGTTACAGAAGTAAAAATCCCATAAATTTTTTTCCATAAGGGAATTGACGGTAAACTTTATAATAACTTTAATTAATAAATCATTAATAAACATCATATAATGCTTAACAGATCGTTAGTTAATGTATATTCATATAGTTAGAAATATGAGATAATGTGGTTGTTTATATATACTAATTAATTTAAAGGGGTCATGAAATGCTCTTTTTTTCATAGGTTTATGATCTTCCCTGAGGTAATGTTATTAAGGTACTTAATGTTATTAAAATAATTATTTATTAATATATGATCATTTTCTACTCTGTCTCTGGCACTCTGACTGAAACGCTCGGTTTTGGCCTAATCACCTCCTTAAAACTTCAGCGTAAATGCCCACTGTTATGATTGGCTAACATCGTGCATCTCCTCCAAATCAACCATATTTGAAACTCAGTCGGAAGAGAATGAACCAGCTCCACAATATTATTAAACTAAATGTCAGTTTACTTACTGTTTTGCATCGGGTTTTTTAACTGCCCCAACCTTTATTACAGGGCTCCAGACTGTGACTAAAATGGTTGCAAATGCGACCAAAAATAATTGATTGCGACAATAATTTAAAATCTAGTCGCCATTGGCGACAGTCGGGTTGTGTGCATTCATATGCGGTTTCGTCAGATATTATCTTGTGAGTTATTAAATATATCTTTAGAGCACCAGTGTGTCTCACGGCACTTTTCACCCATTCTATTTTTGACGAGCTCCCTGCACCGCATGTAAAAACAAACCCAGCTCGAGAGAGTCGTGACCAAATGACTCTTTTGAACCGGATCTTTTTCATGAATCACCTGAAAGAACTGAGGGTGTGAACTCAGGTGCTCAGGTTAGCAGTTTGAATCAGATTCACTTTCTCAGCGAATCAGCCATCAGTGAGTGCAGACATTTCAAAATAAGAGTCCCGTGTGTATTTCGGGTTTCTTTATAATTAAAAGTCCCGTATTGTGACCCACTTTTGTTTTTCAGGTAATTATTGATTGGGATTGAAGTAGCACAATAAACTGCATCTGGGATTTCATTCAGTTTGCACTCTTGTAGTCTCTGTGTCTGGGCCATCCGGTAACAGTAAAGAAAGACTAAGGCAATTTTTTTAATCAATTTATATATATATACACACATATACACACATATACACTACTGGTCAAAAGTTTTGAAACACTTACTCATTCTTTATTATACATTTTTTTCACATTTTAGAATAATAAATTCATCAAAACTATGGAATAACATAAATGGAACTACGGGAATTATGTTGTGAATAAACAAAATCCAAAATAAATCAAAACTGTGTTATATTTTAGCATCTTCAAAGTAGTCACTCTTTGCCTAGAATTTGCAGACATGTACTCTTGACATTTTCTCAACCAACTTCTTGAGGTATCACCCTGGGATGCTTTTTAAACAGTATTGAAGGAGTTCCCATCTATGTTGGGCACTTATTGGCTGCTTTTCTTTATTATTTGGTCCAAGTCATCAATTTCAAAAATGTTTTTTTTTTTTTATTATTAAATTTTAGATTTATAATTAAATAAATGAATATGGTGGCACAATTATATTTTTGTCTACAAAACTAATTTCAAACATTTAAGCATATGCCTTCAGATCAAAAGATTTTTAAGATCATGAGAAACATTTCAGTCAAGTGTTTCAAAACTTTTGACTGGTAGGGTGTATATATATATATATATATATATATATATATATATATATATATATATATATATATATATATATATATATATAATCAAGCTTTTGATTGGTACACAACTATTACACAAGGTGCAAACATTCAGTGATGCTCAAGAAGACAACACACTACTATATGCATACTAAGCTTTATGTAAATACCTGTAATGTAGATTCTGAAGAGCAGTACTATATATCTCTTATATTTATATAAATTATGAAAGGGGTGTGAACATTTATGAGACAAAAGGAAATGCAAACTTATCTTCTCAACTATATATATTGTTTATTAAATCTCTGATTAATGGGTTATCAGCTGTCTTCCTTTTCTTCGTCATTCTATTTTGTTTCTGAACAACAATCTAAATCGTGCAATTCTGTGATTTGGTGAATAAAAACAGCCATTTGGCTCCTTAATGTTTCAGTTTAGGAGCCAAATGGCTCCTAAGTAATTTTTTTAGTCTGGAGCCCTGCAATAATAGTTGCTTTGCAAAGCTTGAATCATATTATGACAATCCATGCCTATATGAGCCAAAAAAACTTGCAATCCATACTAAAATACGATAAAGACACATCAACATGATGCACACACATATTCCAAAGCACGGTGTGAACTAGACGCACACATACAGCATCACATCGCCGGAAATTATCAAAATGGTCAAAGACATCCATCTAGCGCATGTTTTCATACACCAACTATTAAAAATAGCCCAGATTTATGCTCAAAACAACAGCTGAATGAAAGAGGCACAGCAGCTGAATGAAACCGAATGGCTTCTCCTTTTTAGAGTTGTAACTTGACAGGGTGTCTTTTAAAAGTGGCCCGAGATATGCATCAAGCGGTCAAAGATGTCTTTCTTGTGCATGAATATATAGAAAAATAATCCAAAATAGTCAGATGGGTCCCCTTTGGTGTTCAGGAATTGTGCTCTACTGCTCTCTCTCTTTCTGAGTACAAACTGAGCGACAGGGACTGGGGCCAAGGGTGCGGTGATTTTAAGTAGGCATTGATGTTTTTTCGCTGTAGAGGCGGTCATGAATTAATGTACCCCTAGTGACGTAAGGTAGTCAAGGAAGTACAGAATGAGGCATTTTTGCAGCTTGGTTTCAATAAAAGCTTTTCTTGCATTGGGGATCAAGTTTTGAGTTCTGAAATTTACAGTATGTTTTATAGTAGAAAGACCTCTTATATGTAAAAATGTCAAGGAAAATGTTATTTCTCATGACATGACATGGCCCCTTTAACTAACATTAACTACTGTTAAGCTATATGTTATGAAAATTCAAACACTTACACATATTATTAAATCTGTTATTGAGGCAAGAGACAGTTTTTCTAGGCTCTTCTTTTTATTATGTGTTGTTGACAGGGTTGGGGAGTAATGGAATACATATTTATACGTAATTATACGGAAATACATATTTAAAATACAAAATATAAGTAACTGTATTCCACTACAGTTACAATTTAAATCTTTGGTAATTAGAATACAGTTACATTCAAAAAGTATTTTAATTACTGAAGAGATTACTTTGCATTTTATTGTCATTTGTTTCATTTAATATTTAGACCTTTCAGATGGAAAATATTTATATATATATATATATAAATGGTGCGATCTAAAGTGCATCTGAACAGCGGTGAAACACTTTCTTATGATGTGTTACATTCATACGAGCAGACAGAGAAGTAAGTTTGGAGCAGAAGAAATTATCAGCCTGGTTGATTGGGACAATTCTTGCCCCAATATCAAAGGTCTTACTAGAAAAAAAGAAATTGTCAGCTTTACGCTGAACTAAAATGCTATTTCTAGCCATTTTACATGCACGTTACCAGGCACGATCATATTTTTTGATCAAGAAAATTCACGTTGGATCATAATTTCTTTTTTTCTAGTAAGACCTTTGATATTGGGGCAAAAATCGTATTCTTGATAATCATTTTTGTATTGTTTTCCTGTAAAAATATATAAAAAATCCTTAAAACAAGATCAATTTGATTGATCTTGTTTTAGAAACAACACTGCATAATATATTTAGGTTTTTCAGAGAATGTATTTTTAACATGTGTATTTTGTCTTACTGTACTGGCAGAGTTTTTATAGTCAAAACAAGTGAAAAAATCTACCAGTGCTGAAAAAGTAATCCAAAGTATTTAGAATACGTTACTGACCTTGAGTAATCTAACGAAATATGTTACAAATGACAGTTTACAGCATGTATTCTGTAATCTGTAGTGGAATACATTTCAAAAGTAACCCTCCCAACCCTGGTTGTTGATGATGTCTAAAGTTTACAAACCACCCCTTATACAAACTTTGTTAACAGTAGCTCAAAGCCCAATATTAAATTTAGGTTCTAAATAATCATTTGTAAGCCTTTATAAACATTTACAATGGATGAGTACTTTCAACTTTAGATTTGGTAATGTAAAAATATGAACATATAATAAATGATTTGTAAAGATGTGTAAATAGTAAAAGCATGCATACATACCACAACAAACAAACAGTAAATTATAGACCTTGGTTACTATTTAGCTGGACATTAATGATAGTTTGTAAACATAATGTGTAAAGTGTTGAAAAATTATAATCATTTCTGAAAACATTTGTAAATGTAAAAAAGTGCATGAGCTCATTTATGAATAATTTATGAAAAAGTTTAATGACATTTGTAACTATTCAAATGTACATAAACAAATGACCTGTTAATCATTGTATAACATTGTAGGGGTATTGTAGGGCCAAATTCCCCTCATTGGCCCTTCTCAGTCATGGCCTCCTAATAATCCTCATCCATTAATTGGCTCTATAACTCTCCTTTCTCCTCTCCACCAATAGCTGGTGTGTGGTGTGCGTATTGGCGCACCATGGCTGCCGTCGCATCATCCAGGTGGATACTGCACACTGGTGGTGGTTGAGGAGTGTCCCCTGTTGACTGTGTAAAGTGCTTTGGCTGTAGTGTCAGAAAAGCGCTATATAAATGTTACATTCATTCATTCATTCATTCATTCATTCAACATTTGTTAAAATTGTTTGTAGATGTTAAAAAGTGCAAGGCCATATAGGAATGAAAGTTTAATGACATTTATAAGTATTTTAATTTACATTACCTAATGATCTGTTAAGCATTATGTAATGTTATTTAAAATCATTATTAAACATTATCAAGCACATTATCTCATTTCTAACTATATACTATACATTAACTAATGATCTGCATTGATCATGAGCTTTTAAAGGTTAATCAGTGCTTCTGCTGAAGTCATCAGTCTGCATTTTCAACTTCATATTTGAAAAAAACAAAAACAAATGTTTAATAGCAGAATTCCTGGTGAAGAAATTACACTATCCATGATCATGAGCAAGAAAATCGACCAGTCAGAGAATCACAGCCAATAAAAAACACAGCAAAAAAGCCCTGCAGCGACTGCCCACTTCTCCCTACACTCACAAACTACTTATATATTTGTATATATCTGAATATTTTGCAATATACAAACACTTTTTGTGTGTCATATATATTGGGCTTTGGGCAGAGTCCCTATAGTGTACAGACTCTGCAACAGAGAGCACCTCATGCCGTATGAGAAGTCCCATAGCTCTTTATTGAAGTACAAAACTCACAAACACACACCTCCGAAGGAGGAAGCTGGGGAGGTAGGGAGTGCTGGTGCCAAAGCAGGCTAATCAGAGCAGGGAAATGAGGCAAGTTCCACACAGGGCTGCTCTACCTAGAGGCTCACTCATTTGACAGGCCTGATGGATGGAAGAGTCTTCTCATCTGAGAAAGAAAGAGATATTGGGAAGAAGTTGTGTAAGTGCACTGCAGGTGTGACACTGCTGGGTTCCTACCCTGTCTCATGTAGGGTACTTAACCAAGAAATATGGAGGTAGAGAATGAGCTTTAGGGAAAGGAGCTAAAGAGAATGATTAGTCTCAGACCAACGGTAGGCCAACAGACCATTCACTCAACACCTGATGCATATTGTAAACTTTAATGACACTGCAATGGCAAGATCTAGCTGAAATCGCTAGTTCCAATTGAATTGGCTGGCTGTTACACAATTTCCTGGAGTCACAGTGCATGGGCTTTATCAGTCTGGCTGAAATGAAGCTGTGTTTACAAGGTACCAGGCTGATACAATGGATGCCTACTAAGACAAGCTTGTCACTGAGGCTACATCCACAGTAATTAGTTTATGTTTTAAAACTCAATATGCAGTATTAATGAGCGTTTTCAAAAATCTCCATTTTTGGTGGAGGAAAATGCCTTTCTAGTGTGGATAAGAGGTGTAAATGTAGCAAAATCAATATATTTTCTAAACAAATATAGATTACACACACAATTAGTGTGGATGTGGCCTGAATTTGACACCTTTTTGAAGATTAATGGCATTGAATCTCTTAATAGCACTTGGTAGCAAGTAAATTAGATTCCCTATCTGTTACTCACTCGACGTTGTGTCCTTGTAGTGACACTAGGGGTCACCCTTGGGAGCCCCAAACTGATCTTTGAGAAAAGGCCAATGGGAATTGGCAAGTGGAATTTGCATGCCACTCCCCCGGACATACGGGTGTAAAAGGAGCTGGCTTTCAACCACTCATTCAGATTTTTTCTTCGGAGCCGAGCGGTTGTGTTTCAGTGAGCTGAATTCCTCCACCAATCCATTCACTTTGAAAGCTGTTGGATTTACGGTGCATTACAATGGTTTCTCCCCCTCTTGCACCAGTGGTAGTGGTTTAGCAGCTAAAAGAGTATATTCTTCCTAATAAAAGAATATATTTTCCTACTAAAAGAGTGGCACAGACGGAGCATCTTTTTAAAGATGCCTTTCCGTCTGTGTATAATTCCTGGTGGCGGTCGCTATCTCTGCTTCTGATGGCCACAATCGTGCTTGGGCGCTGCCCACATGGAAACATCATTCGTGGATGGGTCATGTCCTCATTGCAAGAACATGACCGTGGCAATGTTGCGGTCGCGGCTTTCCTTCGTCAGAGGGAAAGCAACCCCAGCAGCCCCCCACCTCGGTCCTTCTACCTACGGGTATGAGGCCGTGGCGGTTAGCACTGGGGGCAATTTGGGGACCTCAATGGGAGCTTCTTCGCCGGGAAACCCCCCACGGACCTCCCATCCCCAGTCTCAGGGCGAGTTCACAATCTCATTCGGGGCTCGCGAAGAGGATGAGCTCTCGATCGCAACATCGGACTTGACTGGGCTCCCACCCTCGGGTGCAGTCGCCCAGTCTCAGGCTGACGCGGAGCTGGCGGCCATGCTTGCCCGGGCGGCTGCGAGCATCAGGCTGGAGTGGAACCCTCCACTCCCCCCTGAACCCTCATGGCTCGACGATTGGTTCCTGGGCTCAGAGCGCCGCTCACGGCCATGCTACGCAAGTATGCATTCCCCCCATTGAGCATACTTTCACAGATGCTGTGCAAGGTCAGGGAGGTCGTGGAGCAGGTCGTCCCCGACCGGGCTATGTGCCCCGTTTCAGGGTCGGGTGGTGAACCTGCAAGCGCTGCCCCAGGAGGAGGCAGACCCAGCCTTGTCGTTGCTGTGTCCGGTGTGTGCTTTGCGCATCTATTTGGATTGCACAAAGAGCTTTAGACGCTCTGAGCAGCTCTTTGTCTGCTTTGGAGGACAGCGGAAAGGGAGCGCTGTCTCCAAATAGAGGATCGCCCACTGGATCATTGCCATCGCTTTGGCATATCACGGCCAGGACGTGCCGCCCCCCCTTGGGGCTACAAGCACACTCTACTAGGAGTGTGGTGGCCTCCTTGGCTCTGACCAATGGCGCCTCTTTAGCAGACATCTGCAGAGCAGCGGGCTGGGCAACACCCAATACCTTCGCGAGGTTCTACAATCTCCGGGTTGAGCCAGTCTCGTCCTGTGAGTTGTCAGGTACGAGCAGGTAAGTTGTGGGACAGCTGGCCGGGTGTACCGCTAGCGTATAGTGCCTTTCCCCTCCAGGAGGCGAAGATGTGCGCTTTTTACCCTCAGTTGTGTTCACGAAGTCGTGGACCCTGGATGTCCTTCCTCCTTAGCCCTGTGGCAGGCGAGTTTGCAGAGAAACTTGTTGCCGGCCCAGTACATGTGCTAACTTGGCCCTGTACTGGGGTAGGTTCTGCACATGCGCTGGTTGCTCATATGTAATCCCGTGTGACGTATCTTCCGCTAGACGGTCCCCTGTTGACGAACCCGCATCTCCCTTGGGCAGAGGCCCCTCTGCCCCCGGTCGCCATGTTTGTAGAGCCCCCCCCCCCCCGTGTAGGACCTACCAAGGGGACTTCTCCACATGAAACACTGATGACAAGACTCGGTAAGACCATGTGACATATCAATTTCCTCCAACCTCGGGCAGGGTGTGGTCTCCGCGGTGTCTTCCCCTTGGGAGTGACACCCCCCCGACGCGGACGCTATATGGTCCCAGCTGAACGATTTTTCCTTTTGGGGAGAAGAAAGAGAAGAGGGCAGCCAGTCCCCATTTTTTGGGCAGCCAGCTTCTTTTATACTCGTATGTCCGGGGCATGCAAATTCAACTCGCCAATTCCCATAGGCCTTTTCTCAAAGATCAGAGGTGTTGGGGCTCCCAAGGGCGACCCCTAGTGTCACTACATCGACACAATATCTCGTTCCCTCCATCAGGGAACGGAGGTTACGAAAGTAACCAGAACGTTTTTTTTTTTTTTTAAAGGACAACTGTATATTCCACTTTTTCTGTTTATGTCTGCAGATAATCTGTACTTACTTTTGTATGGCTGGAGATGCTACATATATTTTGTAATTCCCAGTAATTTCTTTGGTGTGGTCTTTACACCAAATTCTCATAATGACTGTTGTGCCATTATTTAATGAGCAACCACTTTGTTTTATGCCCTCCAGTTATTGTGGTATCATCAATTTCAGATTTACCTGTCCCAAAATATCATGACATTTTTTTGGGATCAGACTTTATGCCAGTTTTGAAAGGTTAGTGTATATAAAGGCTACTTTAAACTTCATAGGCAAACATGCTTCTTTTAGTTCACCTTGAAAATTATGATGCACCAATGTTTTTGTTCTACTAAGATTTTAGATTTTTGTCCTGTTCGTGCACATGCCTATTTTTGGACAGAGGAGAACTCCGCTAGTTGAAGAGCATTGATGACTGGTTAAAAGTAATCATGGATGTGCTTTGGACGTGACATTCTTTATTTATTTTCCTCAACAAGCTAATTTAAAAAGAAATTATGCCACATAGTATAATGCACGTATATGCAGGCCTTGTTTGCAAAGGGTGCTTTAGTTCGTCCAGGAGAAAAAAACTTGTGCTTCTTCCATAGTGTAAACTTCTACAAGTTAAAAAAAACTAAACCATTTCACTCTCCAGTTAGAACTTAATTTCCCTGTGACAGGTCCTGAAAGGAATAGTTCACCCAAAAATGAAAATTCTGTCATCATTCACTCACCAGAATACTGGTGCATTTAAAGACCATGGAAAAGCAATGTTGCAACATTACAGCATTGCTTATGTGGTTTGCATTGTGATGTCTTGTATAGGCCTCAAGTGTATGTCTTACATCAAGAAAAACTGCAATCAGCTCTGTGGGGATTGCAGCAGGCAAGATAGAAGCAAAAATACACTTCTAACCTCCGCATATCTAAAGATTCAGCAAACAGATGAGGTAGATTTTAATGGACTGGAAAGCTTTCCATGATTTTTATAGAAGCTGTAACAGTGCCATAACCAGTAGGCCCTGGGGTGCAAAAAATGTATCGTTAAATCATGGCTGGGGGAGATATAGTACGAAAATATTTAGCTACCTCTCATCAGGCTATCTCCTCTACCACATCACAACTTATTCACAGTAGGCCAACTGATATCTGTATGTTGCAAATTGTCAGTCAAACAGTAGGGAGTTGGGTTTGCAGATTATTTGTGTTGCGGAGGAGCTTGTTAAAACAGGGCAACCTCCATAGTGTGAAGCAGTGGGGATCCACCAATTTGTGAGGAAGTTGGGAAGTGCCTGTGTTGGGAGGTTTTTCTTGGACCCATATTACACTCCATTTCTACTTGGAAAAACGACTTGCATGAGATTTTGAACATGTACTTTTAGAAGATCAAATGACACTAAAACCCCTAAACTGACTTTACTTCTTTGATTCAGTAAACTTGTTCTCTCAATTGAATTGAGTTATAGCGTCTCCAAAACTTGTGTAATTGAGTTCACTTAAGGGAACTGTTCACCCAAAAATGAAAAATTCTCACATCATTTACTCACCCTCATGCATCCCAAATGTGTATGACTTTCTTTCTTCTGCAGAACACAAATTTTTAGAACATTAAGATTTTTAGAAGAATATTTTAGCTCTGTACGTCCATACAATAAAAATGAAAGGTGACCAAAACTTTGAAGCTCCAAAAAGCACATAAAGGCAGCATAAATGTAATCCATATTACTCCAGTGGTTTAACCCTTGTCTTCTGAAGTGATCTAATTGCCATCTAGCCATTGCAGTCTCTAGGCACAATCATGATTTCATGCTCGATTAAACTTTCTAGAGGGTGCTAGAAAGTGTAATCGAGCTTAAAATCATGATCGCCAAAGAGACTGAAGATGTCAAAATCTGTGGTAAAAAAGGAATTACATTTTCATCTGTTCTCACCCAAAACCGACTGGATTGTTTCAGAGTACATGAATTAAACAACTGGAGTTTTATGGATTACTTTTATGCTGAGCAAAACATGATTACTATACATAAACTATTCCTTGAACTTGGTCTTCATATAGAATAACACAGATCATCCGAATGGCGACATCACACAATACAATTATTTGCAACGAAACAACATAAATGATACAAAAAAGCTAAAACCTTTTTAAATGTCCCCATAAATTCCATTTGACCAAGGAAACATAATTCAAGTGCAACTAGGGATTGAGGCTATTCCCCATAGCCTCAATTTTATGCTCAATCGTTTGAGTTATTTAACTTAAAATCTTAAGTCTATGGATTTTTAAGATAAATAAGTTCAAGGAACATATACACCAACGACCACTCACAGGTGAAGTGAATAATGTTGATCGTTTCCTAACAAGGCCACATGTTAAGGTCTGGGTAGATTAGATGGTAAGCGAAAAATCAGTTCTCAAAGTCAACGTGTTGAATGCAGGAGAAATGGGCAGGAGTAAAGACCTGAGTGACTTTGACAAGGGCCGAAACAGTGGACACGCGAGCACCGGAAATGGACCTTGGAGCAGTGGAAGAAGGTCGCCTGGTCCAATGAGTCCTGTTTTCTTTTACATCATGCGGATGGCTGTGTGGAGGGAGTGTGATGCTCTGGGCAATGTACTGCTGGGAAAACCTGGGTCCAGCCATTCATGTGGATGTCAATTTGACATGTGCCACCTACCTAAACATCGTTGCAGGCCAGGTACACCCTTCGTGGCAATGTATTCCCTGATGGCAGTGGCCTCTTTCAGCAGGATAATGCGCCCTGTCACACTGCACACATTGTTCGAGAATGGTTTGAGGAAAATAATGAAGAGTTCAAGGTGTTGCCTTGGCCTCAAAATTCCCCAGATCTCAATCCGATTGAACATCTGTGGCAAGTGCTGGACCAACAAGCCTGATCCACGGCAGCTCCAACTCGCAACTTACAGGAGTTGAAGTATCTGCTGCTAATGTCTCGGTGCCAGATACCACAGGACACCTTCAGGGGTCTTGTAGAGTTCATGCCTTGGCGGGTCAGCACTTTTTTGATGGCACGCGGAGGACCAACAGCATATTAGGCATGTAGTCATAATGTTTAGGCTCATCAGTGTATATTTGATGTATGAGCACAAAACTTGACATTTCAAGTAATGTTTAATTAAGAAAACCTGTTTTTTCCAGTAATGACAACATTAGAGTTTACACACAGGACAGGTCACATAGTCTGAGAGACCCAACTTCAGTCATTTTGAGAAAAATTGGCAATATTTTCTTTTTTATATAATCCCCTTACTTTTTCAGTTTAGCTTCTAAACTTGAAGTCTGAGTTTAATTTTGATTTAACTAAGTAAATTAGATTTTTTTGAAGTGGAGGTGTTTGGGACCTAAAGGCCTATTCAAGGAATGTACTGTTCAGAAGAGCATGTATTGTTAACCTCAGTGAATCAGCATGTATGTTAAACTAGTGTATGCACAATTATGTGTGATTCTGGATTACTGGGTCAAAAAAGTTGCCCATGGGTATTTTGATGATCTTAGAGAGAAAGAGCTATGATGGGGCAGACTTTGTTCATTGACATGGAAAATAAAAATGTCCATTCTATTGTGTATTTGTGAGTGTGCACTTGACTGTTGCTTTCATACTTGATTAGAATCTCACCCAAGGGCAGCTGTGTTTAATGAGAGAATACTGAACCAGTGGCAGTTTCTTGTTATAGGCATGAATGGGTGCAGGATAAATGGATTCTTTGATATTAAGTGTCATTTCTTACCAAGCCAAACCAACTAGGATGTTATAATTTGCATGGCACTTTTTATAAAATTAAATTTACTTTTAGATTTGATAGTGGCTCAACAGGTGTCAGATTTTAAAAAGTGTAAAAAACAAAAAAACAAACAAAAAACAAAAAAACATATGAGTGTGAAAATGCATTAAAAACAAATTTTGCATTTCCTGAAGAAATTCCAGTGCGTGCAAGGCAGTAAAAGAACAATATTAGTGTTTTAGGTAAATGATAGTGATAAAAGTAAACCCAAGTAAATAGAGAAAGAAATGGGAAAATATGGAGTAATTGATAGTTAAATGTTATATAAATGCATAAATAGATTTGCATTTTAGTATGCAAATATTACGATGATGTCATTGCTGTCATAACATTTTAAATGTTGAACATCCTGTTAATGTATTTTAATGGAAGATTTTCAAACTTTAATATTGGTAAAAATTTACAATAAGGTTGTATTTATTAAAATTAGTTTACTACATTAGTTAACTTTAACTAACAATGAAAAAAAGTTACAGCATTTATACATCTTGTTTAATGTTAATTTCAGCATTTACTAATACATTTTTAAGATTGAAAGTTGTAAATGTTAACATGCATTATTAATTAAGTTCAGTTAACAATGAACAATTTGTATTTTTAAAAACTAACATTAACAAAGATTAATAAATGCAGTAAAAAAGATATTGCTCATTGTTATTTCATGAAACCTTATTGTGATGTCGTATTGTACTATCAAAGAAAGACGGTTCAGTATGTCTGAGTCTGAGGTTTTGAATTAGTCTGTTATCTATTCCAACATAACAATTTTCTTCTAAAAAGTCCTGAACAACAAAGGATCATGGTCTTTCTTATTATAATCTTATTGATGCCCTTAAACCGTTAATCTGAAATTCTCCATGGTTTTACTTCATAGAGGGAAAATAAATGCTAAGCCCATCAACCATCATAAGAATAAGCTTTACATGAATGCAAAGATATCAGATAGACATTCAAACTCTTTTTGACTTCTGTAATTTGTATGAAGTTTTGCTGGAAGGCACAGTTCTGCATATAATGTGGCTATTGCATCTGGTCCCATTCACACTTTATTAGGCTTTTTAAAGCGTTAATTCCAAATGGTGGGCAAGCCGACAGCCAGGCCACATGAATAAATCGATCAGACCATGAGAGGTCATCTGGGACAACTCAGTATCATTTTACAACAGTTGGCCTTGAATACGGGCTTATGCACGTGCACAAAGACAAGATCGGGCACAGAGTAATGTAAAAGCCCCTCTAATATCAAAAGACAATTGATGATAGCCCTTAGGGATTGCACAGCTCAGCAGGTGGATAGATATTCTCATTATCTGCTTGCATCCTTAGGGAGTTTATTTGACAACACTGAAAATCTTCAGTAATAATTCATGGCAGAATATACAAAGTGTGGCTTAAATTTTACATTTTGCACCCAGTTTGGTCCTGATTGTATTTCAAATTAAAATTTTCTTTTGAAATAAGAGTTTGGTGTGCTGTGTAAACACTAACTCCCTCCCCAGAATGCTCAGTCCATTTATTGAAACTTTAATCAAAACCTTGTGCTGTTTCTGTCTGTGGTAGCACCTACATCTCTGCATAGCCTTCTGATGGATCCCAGCGTTTGAAACAAATGGCTGAAGGTCCCTGATCCCATTTGAGTTCAACATTTACTGTTTATTTGGTATGTTTAGGTGTGAATTGTTTTTAGAAATGATTGTCCATTTCTTTGTCCTTTTGTCTTTGATACTGCATTCATTTCGGTATCCATGTGGTACTTTTGTTTGATAACAAGTCAACACTATAGATCGCATGTTACCAGTTCCTCCCTAGTCACATCCAACACAAAGCACCCTTTCACATGAGCCCTCTCCATATTCCTTAGCCATAGACAGGGTTGGGGAGTAACTAAATACATGTAACGGGATTACGTATTTAAAATACATAATATAAGTAACTGTATTCCACTACAGTTACAATTTAAATCTTTGGTAATTAGAATACAGTTACATTCAAAAAGTATTTTGATTACTGAAGAGATTACTTTGCATTTTATTGTCATTTGTTTCATTTAATATTTAGTCCTTTCTGATGGAAAAATGTATACATATAAATTATGCGATCCAAAGTGCATTTGAACAGTGGTGAAACACTTTCTTATGATGTGTTACATTCATACAAGCAGACAGAAGTAAGTTTGAAGTAAGTTTGGAACAGAAGAAATAGAAATAAACCTTGTGTAAATTGTCATCTTTACGCTAAGTTAAAATGCTATTTCTAGAGATTTTACATGCACGTTACCAGGCACGTTCATATTTTTTATCAATAAAATTCACGTTGGATCATAATTTCTTTTTTTCTAGTAAGACCTTTGATATCAGGGCAAAAATCATATTCTTGATAATAATTTTTGTATTGTTTTCCTGTAAAAATATAAAAAAAATCCTTAAAACAAGATCAATTTGATATTTAGGTCAAAAATATAAGATATTTAGGTTTTTCAGAGAATGTATTTTTAACATGTGTATTCTGTCTTACTGGCAGAGTTTTTATAGTCAAAACAAGTGAAAAAAATCTACCAGTACTGAAGAAGTAATCCAAAGTATTTAGAATACGTTATTGACCTTGAGTAATCTAACGAAATATGTTACAAATTACATTTTACAGCATGTATTCTGTAATCTGTAGTGGAATAAATTTCAAAAGTAACCCTCCCAACCTGGCCATAGATGAGGCAGTCATCCATAAATTCTGCTCTAAAGGAGACTGGCTTCTGCTGCCCTGCTCTATAGAAGCTCTGTACTGAAGAATTGATGCCCTCTGAACTGATAAGAACATTCAAGGGACCCAAGAAAAAGTTATAACTACTGGCCGACAGGTCACTGGGGTGATTATCTTGCGTCTTCGCAATTTCTCAGACATTACAAGATTGTTGTGGCTCTAGGAGTTTGAAATTGGGCCGCAAGAAGATAATTGTCCTTTATCTTTAAGGGCTGATCAACAAACTTCCAAGACAATACAGAGGACAAGTGCATTGTAGGCCCAAAACATACTTGACGCAGTTACATGAATGCAAACACTGCTCGATACGCAAGTTCGATTTCGTATGTTGTTGCTGTTACGAACCGGCTCGTAAACGCTGCAACATAAAAGAGGCAGAGACAAAAATCAAAGTATGAAACATTTATGAAACATTTAGTCTAGGGGTTATGTATATATGATGTGGAGCTCCATCTGCACGTGTCTTCGTGAGTGTGTATGTGTGTGTGTGTCAAAAGAGAGAGAGTGAGAGTGTGCCGGGTACCATGCTAAATAGCCTATACCACCACACGTGCACGCAACAAGCAGTTATCCACAGTCACTACCTTAATCTCTTGCACAGCCACTGCTAAAGCAAAAGGAAGTAAGAAGGTCATAATATTGCATTCTGAAATGTGTCAGATAAGAATTCATAAAGTAACACATACACACCTTGCATTCTCGTTTGTGTACTTGCAAAAGTATGTTTCTGTCAATAGTGTTACACACTCAAGATTATTTTGTATTTGGTTTGCATACTGTTTGTGCCAGAGGAAGTTCCCCATACTGAGATTCTTTCTTAATCACAGGCTCCATTTATACCTAACATGAGTTTTCGGTGATCAGATTGCACTTGACCACATTAAATGACAGGTGTAAATACACCCAAGACGCATTTTGATCTGATCGTGATCGGATCACTGAAACCACATTCAGAGGTGATCAGGGACAGATTCTGAGCACATTCAAAGATGGTGTAAATGCAAATGCATTTTCATAATAAAAATAATTAATTATGTGATGAGGTTGCTCTACAGTCATCTGTACAGTCAAATTTAGCTTTGGCGAATGCTAAAAAATGTTCTATGAAGGAAAACCCTGAAATTAAGTAACAGTAAAAGTTTCACTGGTTTATTCAGTTTTGCAGGAGCAGAGCAGGCATTTGTTAAGTTAATGGTAATGGGTCTTGTGCCCTCAAAGCCAGACCAAAAATGTCATTTTATTGAATAATACCAGCTGGTTTCTCATCATGCCATGTCACAGACTCCTCAGCTATTAAACATGTCTGTCATCATTAGTACATCCACATGAAAGGAGCTGTCTAGAGATATTACAGGGCCGCCCATGTAGAATTTAGATTCTGCAGTGAGGTACGTGAATAGAGAAATTCCATCACCCTAAAGTAAGCCTTTCTAAAAAGAAAGAACTGAGAAAGTACAGTTGATAAGATATTTTCAGCCTGAAATGATCATGCATTTGGAGCAAAAAAAACAAAAAACAAAAAAAAAAGTTAGTTTAATATTATGTTTAATAAAATTACAATTTTGTGTTTAAAAGGATTGTTCACTCATACAAAATGAAAATTCTGTCATCATTTACCCTCATTTACTTCACTTTCATTGTGTGGAAAACAAGATGCAATGAAAGTGAATAGTGACTAAGGCTAACATTCTGACTAACATTTCCTATTGTATTCTAAGAAAAAAAGAAAGTCATACAGGGCGACATGATGGTATGAAAATCATAGCAGAATTAGCATTTTTAGGTGAACTATCCCTTTAATTTGGTGGCACTGCAGAATCTGTGTTTATTTTATTCAAATTCATTCATTATATGCCTAGAGATGGCGAGAGAGACAGAGAGACGCTGAGTGGGTTAAGCCCCCACTGGAGCTCTCCCACCGTTCCCCCTAAGTAATCCTGTCATGGACAAACCATTAATCTTCTTAGTGTCACACTAAAGTAATGAAAGACAAAAATATAGATGTATTTGTTCTAGTCTTTTATTAGTTGAATTTGTATGTGTTTGTTGCACATCCTTTTTAACACAGACCATATCATAAAATATTAAGGAACCTAAGAAAAAAATTGCTAAAATGATTAGATATAAATGAAATGGATAAACTAGAACAGCTACGATACTATGATACAGCTACTTTTTACAGTATATTTTCTGAAAGTTACCCCAGAAATGAAATTTGTGTCATAACTGACTACGTTTACATGGACACCAGAAAGTGGCTTATTGCGAGAAAACAGTGCTCCCGTTTACATGAACTGTTTAAGCGGTGTACTCATTACCTCTGTATACATGCGGCTCAGTCAGAAAGCAGCTTTGTAATGTAATTTCCCAAAGACGCTTGTGTAACTAACAAACATGTGATCTGAGGAAGACTTTGCTATTTTATTCTTTGTTGATTTGATTTTTTTCCCCAGATATTTCAGAGTTGTTACTGTGTGTGTTTTCTTAACTTTCTATCACGACCTGCAGTGGAATTGTGCTGCAATAGTGGGGTTTCCCTCTTACTTAAATCTTCTGGATTCCCCCAAATGTATGAGCACATATATGCAAACATTAGGGACTGATGATATTTTACATTGGTGTATTAATGGGTATAGATAATAGTGTAAGTGATTTTCCTACTTTACTCCTAGAAATTTTTAAGTCTTTCCGCTGTGTTGACATGTTATTGGGCTCCATCCTATGATGTTTGTTCTCCGTTCACGCACATGCGCTCTCTTCAAAAACCTGTTAGATTGGCACTTATGCTTTTACATGGCCATATTCAAGCTTTAAAAGTAAAGTGTGATTTCCGCACCACCAAACAGAATTGTAATCTGTTTATATCCAACTGAGTCAGACATAATAATACTCTCAACCAAAGCTAACCAAAATTTTACCTATAGAGGTGAACCCTTTTCATAGCCAGAAACGTCCTCACTAATCTTTAGGTGAATGTTCAAAAGAGTCACTTTCTGTAGTGGAAGTCCTTTTTGACCACAATTAATTCTCTATTTTTAGAAAGTACCTCGCTTTATAAATGTGCTACAAATGACCGGCCTTTTGAAAAGTGTCTCTACTGAGGGATAGGGTGCACAGGCACCTGCCTTTACTTTCCCGCCGAGGTCTGATGACTTTTATCCTGGCTCTGTGAGTGACTCCATCCATCACGGCAAATTTTATCTCCTGTAACGATCCCTCGTTTCTCAGCCTGTCTGGGGTCTAATGGAGAGGAACGGAGATAGATTGTGAGGTGTGATGCTGCGACAACTTGGGGGCAAAGCTCTTCGAGGACACCCCCCTGCCATTGGTGGATTTCCGGTTTTGTAATTACTTTGAGTTAAATATTCTTGTGGTTTCAAATGTTTTCTTTATCTTAAACATGAATGGTGCTACTTTGGTTGAAAGCCTGGTTTCTCAAGTGGTTGCACAACAGGGCTCGTTCAATATGCAGTATGTGTCGGCTTAATGTGCAAATTATGGTCAATTATCTGTCCCTACTTGTCCTCATTCAAAGGGACTGACGTCAGAGCATGCCATTCAATTAGACTGTTAATTTGATTTTGGGCTTGTTTTTGTTGTTTAGAGGTCAATGAAGCATGTAATAATACTTGGTGAAATTAAGGACAGTTGGGCATACTGGACAGTCAGAGATGTGTTTACAGCTTAGATTCAAAATCGAATGTGAAATTAACATAACAAGCTACTAAAGTATGGATTTGCTTACAGTGTATAGCAGAGCATGTAACTCTTGTCTTTGTTATTTAAAAACATGAGATCATCATCTTGCAGCAGAATCTTCTTGCACTGAGATTTACACAAAAGATAAAGCAGAAAATGAATTATTTCCAGTTCAGCTACCTGTTTTCCAGTGGAATGCATTGCCCTCACTTTATCTTGGTTTCCGAGTATTACGTGTGACTTACACTGAACCATGAGTAAAACCTATTAGGCTAGTTTTCTATTTTTACTAGCCCATGCAGGGATTAATAGTGATATATAGAGCAGTGATTCTCAACTGGTTTTGTTTCAGGGCCCAGATTTTACATCAAGTGGCAACTCAATACAGTACCATTTAGTAAACATCAGTAAAAAAAAAAATTAAATGTAAAAATGTCCCTAAATATCAAACATTACTTTTTGTTACATCCTGTTTTAATAAAATCATGTTATTATACCTACATTTTTTGCTAAAATTATTTTTACGTGGCTTTTTGAATGTATCGTAGCAGTTTCCTGGTGAAATAAACACTTGAGGCACCACAACAAAAATGTATTCCCTTTCACACAACTTTTAGATTATCAGTTCATAAATGATGCATTTTTTTTTGGAACTTCTCTGTTCCTCGCACAGTGCTATCTTATGACATCTAAAATCTTTTACAATAATTTGACTTGTAAGGTGTATTTTAACGTTTGCATTACATAACCAACTAAATTTACAAGCTTATTTGAGTGTGATCAAATTGCGCGGTAGCTCAACTAATAGTGTTGCACTAGCAAAGGCCTGAGGTTTCCTATTGTTTTTTCCTAAGTCCTGAAGAGCACGCGAGTCAACACATGAGGTAAAAGTGCAATAGAAGCACCACAAAATGATATTGTTTCTAAATGTCTCTTGAATTTCTAAGGTTTCATGCAATAATTTGTGTGTAAAGTTTGATTGGACACACAGCATTTGACGTCAACAACAAAAGATAAGGGAATCATTTTCTCCTCCCTTTTCAAAGTTAACAATTTATATACATTTAGTTAAATCAGAGCTGTCAGAATTAACACATTAATGCATACAATTAATTAGAGTTTAATGCGTTGACTTTGGGAAAGTCAACTTTGGGAAACTTTTAATGTTACTTGAATTGGTGCTATTTTAGTGCATTTCTATCTTTATACTGCGGAAGACTTTGTTGGAAAATGTTAATAAAGCATTACATTGTTGCATATTATTTTGTTTTCTTTACTAAGATGGAAAGAAATGCATTTTGACAGGAAAAGAAGTATATATAGTGCCAAATTTTAGCACTTCCAAAATCTGCGATTAATCGCGATTTACTACAAACAATTCTGCAATTAATCACAATTAAAAAAAATTATCGACTGACAGCACTAATTTAAATATGTACTATGCATGATTGTGCTAAGTTGCATTTTATTATTTTCTTTTAGCATTGTTTTTTCCCTGGTCTTTGCAACCCTATCAGAAAAGACCTGAGACCCACTTTTGTGTTGCGACCCAGTTGAGAACCACTGATTTAGACAGATTGTGACAACTTACATTTTATACCGAGTACTAGTCCACATTTAGCATTCATTATGTTCAAGCCCCTAATTGTGGTCTTTTTAAAGAAATCAATGCTTCACTGGCATTATATTTGCCATCCCATATGCACTACACTGTTGCTGCTTTGCCTTTAGGGTAGGTTGGAGCTAGTGCACATCCCAGACTCGGAAACTAGTCTAGCTTATAGTAAGGATGGCCATGCAATTCGACACTTGCTCAGTTGTGTTATGTTATTGGGATCATGTGTGCTCAATATCACACTCAGCGGTTTGCCATTTTGTTGTTGTTGTGAATTTCAGTGAGTCGATTGACTGAAATGACGATGTGACTGACAGGGGCTTATTGACCACATGCTTTATCGGCTTCCAGTTCTGCAGTTGTCCCTCACTTTGCCATCTCTGCATGGCAATGAATCAATGACTGCCGTGGTCTGAAAACAACATGCCCTTCCAGTGCATTAATGGTTTCCTAATCAACTTGCGCTTTTATCTGCCAAATCCATGAAACCTTTGAAGTGAAAGTGTGGTTAAATTCCCGTGAGTGTACATTTAGTGGCTCCTTTGATCGAAAAGGTTGTATTGTCTGAGAGTTCAACATTTTCCAAGATGATTAGGCTAATTACGATGCTTTCTGCCACTTTAATGTCTTTAGCATGCTGTTAAAACTTGTAGAAAACTTCTATTTGCTTTGTTGCACTCTAAGTTTCATCAGTTAATGCGCTTTTCTGAGAATTTCAGTCTTTTATTTCTGTAAAGAAAAAGATGCATTGTAAAAGAATAAGGGGCAAAGTCTTTTGTATTGCACTTTGCCTTAAAAATCACTTAGACGCTGCCCCTCTTAAGAGCGTAAAAATTCACAGAGGGTTCACAACTGGTAGGCCATTAGAAGTAGTGCCACAACAACCAATTCACCTGGAGATTTGAAGGACAAATATCTTGAAGCTCTTTTTGCCATCATTATGATGTTTCATATTATTGATAATGATATTGTTCAGTTTAATTCAGTTGAATTCAGTCTGATCCATTCACTTGCACCAAAGTGTTTTAAACATATTAAGCATCTGTCTAGCCTCAATAATAGCCAGGGTTGCGATTGATTCCTCAGGTATTGTAATTAAAGCTTGTATGTATGTAAATATTAAAAGATTGGCAAAAGTCATCATATAATACGCACAATCTTTAAAATGTGACCATGAAAACTTTACGTAAATGAAGATTACTTGTAGAGTTACATTAAAAATATGTGTGTTGAATATCTAGGTTAATAGATAGATAGATAGATAGATAGATAGATAGATTGATTGACTGATTCTGTTGCAGGCTGTTCGAGAGATAAGATTACATTTCTTTGTAGACACCTGTGAGCAATAGTTGATAAGAGACATGACAGCTGAATGTTGTGAGAATTGTCATTTGGAAGGCGTAGACTTCACAGGTCACTGCAAATATGAACTGAAAAAAAAGAGTAGGTGTGTAGATTGCATAAGACATTTCACCCCCTTACACGGCTCATATGGGTGGCATTGCATAATGTGCATTGTTACTGAATTTTTTTATTTCTCATTCGCATATTTCCAAATATTTTGACTGTTAAATTAACAAAACAAATGCACCAACACAGAGTAGATGACAGCATTTCTCCAGATTTGGAATGAGGAACTTATAAAAAACTTCAAGCCAATTTAATAAAACAATGAACATTATTCAGAGATATGAAGTGGTTAATTTTCTGTAAAATTATTGTTGTATCATTAATAACATTTTATTTAACATCAAGGCTATTTAACACATCCAGATATTATTTTTGTTAATATTATTATTAACTATATTGTAGCATTTGGTATTTTTAGCACGGGAGCACGACACCGAACTGATGCGGAGCACTAGAAGCGGCGTGCTCGTCTGTGTGTGTTTATGGTGTGAGCATCCGCCACTGACACGGCACCATCTGCACAACGGATGGCACGAAACAAATAATGTTCAGCGGAAATTCAAATGAAGAACGCGATGGATATATTAATTTGGAACTATATCAGATTGCAGGGGGATTTTTTGGCCCAGAGCCTCCGTTAATTTCCGTTAATGTAACAGGTGTTTAAGTGTATTTCTTCACCATGCAGCTGGTACCTTACACAAATTATTTTTGCTGTTTCTGCCTTTCTTGCAAATGTGCTGCATTATGAATAATGAGGGAGTGCCAAGATATGAAAGGCGCACACGCTTGCAATGTTAACAGCTTTGTTGATTTATAAACAGGAACGATATATTTTTATTGCATCGCTTACTTACGGAGATGTGGGATAACACCATTTGCATGTTGAATTAACAGGTTTAGAAAGTTTTATACATCTGTAACATCTTAAGCTCAATATCTATGCGACAAAGCACTTTTTCACATCATACGCTCACACTTCTGATACCAGGGGCGGACTGGGAAGAGAAATCGGCTCGGGATTTTACATAGTAACTGGCCCAAAAGTTGTTGAGCGTGTGGGGGGCTGTCGCTGTCTTTTCCTGCATATCGCTGCCCCCTTCGGCATATCGCAGCGCCGATTTGTGGCCCGTTTTGCATAAGGCGGTAGCCCATTTCAACTTATCACGGCCCATTCGGCCCTGTTTCGTGGCCGGCCCACCGGGAAAAGTCCCGGTTCTTCCGATGGCCAGTCCGCCCCTGTCTGATACTGCTGACAGCTGCATGAGAGAGAAAGTGAGAGATAGAGCAGATTTATTACGCAGCTTCTGGAATTACAGTTTGATACAAAAACAAGTTTATTGATTTGATGTGTTCATCTGCACTGTTAAGCGAATAAAAGTGTGCGGGAATTTCCCGCATTATGAACGTGGAAATTGCGGGAATTATTAAAATTGTGCACAATAGCCACAATCCCTCGCTGAATTTCAGGCTCTGCAAACCGTTTTATATTAAATATTAAAGTTGCCCAGGTTCCCCTCCTTTATAATTTCATTATACAAAAAAAAAACAACAACAAAAAAAAACATTATTCTGCAATCTGCTAAACAAATGCAATGAAAAGCATTTTTTTCACTCTTGTCATATACTTCAAGGCGGGCCAAATCAAAGGTCATCGCGGGCCATCTATCTATCTTAGTTTGGGCATCTCTGAGACTTGGCAGTTGGCACATTCTCCATTTTAAAACAGCCATCTAATCGATGCTAATTTAAATTTTTGCAGTTCTCAGATTCTCTCTAATCACAATGAAAATCACTCTGATAACTGACTTACAGATGTCCCTGGACTGAGACCAGATCAGTTCTTGTGTCTCTTGTATATTTTCATTCCCATGGTTTTGCCCGCCTGTCTACTGTCAACGTCACGTGTCTGATCATGTCCCATGCTCCATTGGGAGACCAATAAGACTGGCACATGTCACCAGTATTAGGGATTACCCGTCACAAATCCAGCACTGTCATGTCATGTGGGTACTAAATCAACAGGGCCTGGCCCACTGTCACATTTACCACAAGCAATCTGATTTCATGTCACTGATCAATTACTGGTTGACTAACGGTGTACTTACACAACACTATAAATAGAGCCATTTTTACAACCGCTCAACTGCAAGGCATTTGTAGATTATTTATGAGAGATGATGTATGTTAATCAATAGACAAGTGGAATCAAATAAAAGAGTAATTGATTTTTACTGGGCACTTGTTAGCTGATTTTCTTTTACTATATGGCATAGAAGTTTTAGTTTTGTAAAGAAAATCCTACAATGGTAGAATTTATGTTTGTTTTCACAACTGTTTTCTAGAATTGAACCATAAACCTTTAGATCAAAAGGTTTTTAAGTTTATGAGAAATAAATTCAGGCAAGTGTGTCTAAGCTTTTCACTGGTACTGTATTTTTTTCAGCACACTATCCTAGTTCAGGCCTGCTCTATATTAGCTGATTTAGCTAATGTGGAAAACTGTCAAAGGAATGGATTTTGATTTTTGCAGTGATAGAGTTGATGCATAAGTGAAGACGTTTGTGGCCAATGAAGTAAATTTGCCAGGCAAGGCTCAGGTCATATTCAATCTCTCATAAATCTCTGATGTTGATGTTAGGAATTATGGGCTCTTTCTGTGGTTTAACATGCCTTTTTTATATACAACTGATCCTCCCCTGGGATCAGGGGAATAGGATGTGAACTTTAAAAACTCTAATCAGTGGGAAATATGAAAAACAGAGGTAGACAGAAAAGCAGTGATGCCTTTTCAGAGACACAAACTTTATACTGTTGAATTATAAGGTAGTATTCTTTTATTAGTTTTTATTTATGTTTCATTCCAATTTTGTTAATTTTCACTCTGTAATTGTTAGTTATAGGTAAGCTTAAGGCCACATCCACACTAATACGTTTTCCATTTAATGCGTAATACCATTTCCTAACGCAGGTATTCCCAAATGGGGGTACGTAAACAGGTGCCAGGGGGTACATGAAAAGAATTGGGTTTGGCTTTATTTAACCTATAAAAACAAAATGTATGACTTAAAATAAAATAATAAGGATTATGGCTGCATACAAATCTCCCGATTTATCACGACCTTGAATACAATATCAATTCTTAAAATCCCAAGATTGATTTTTGTAAATGTTATGTTCAGCACTGAAATCCTTTCATAGTTTCACTTCGTAGTGAGAGTAAACGTTTGGTTTGACTCGTTCCGTTCAATGTGTGTCCAAAGACGAGATCCATGCAATCCATTTGTCATTGATAATGCCTCTTTTAATATCCTTTCTGTTCTCTACCATCAGTTGTTAATCAAAACAAGAAAGAAACATTTAATTCTAATAAAGAAACCGTGCGACTTAACTCTTGTTAATATGTCTCATCCACCAAAACAAAATGCTGAGCAGCCGGTAGTTTTAAAGAGGCAACACCTGTTAAAGCACTTGTTCTACATATCAATGTAAATACTTGTAAATAGTACAAATTATGCATATAAACAAAAAACATGAAGGCCTAACAATAATATATAGTGTCTACCAAAATTACCAAAATGATGAAAACTAATGATAAACAAGTTTGTAACAAGTTAAAATGTCCCCTTTATAATTAACAACACTAGTCTGCTCTAATTGTGGGTTTCATGGCTTAATGGCCTGGTTTTGGTTTTGTTGTTGATGAGTAAACATCATTACTAGCAATTTTCTCTTTTCATTTTGTACATCAGGGATATTACAATATTACTGATAATGTTAAATGATATTTAGCCTAGGGTTAGGGTTGGGTTAGGGTTATCTTTAGAGTTAGGGTTTTGTGTCGGGGGTACTTATGGCATAAAAGGTTAGAAAACACAGCCCTAACAGCATCGTTTCCAAAGTATTCGGTAATAGAGTGCGTTTTTGAAAGTTTTTATTTTCAGTAGAGAAAAATGCCATTCCAGTGTGAATGTGAGACATAAACATAAAGATAAATCAATGTGTTTTCAATCGAAAACATATTGGTGGACTTGACCTTAGTTTTTTCATTTTACTTCAGTTTTAGTTTTTTAGTAGCCTATATTTAGTGTAGTTTTTGTATTTTTAGGTCTGTCACAGTTGACTAACATTTAAAAAATGTTTAGTGCTGTTAAATTTATTTAACAGTTAATGCATTTAACAAATTTGACATAAGTTTTTCATTCTTTTATTGTGATTTCTATAAGAAAGATATGTAGCTGATGGTATTAAAAGGTTTCAATTTTATTTCATTTTTTTTTACCATGTATCAAACACTGACACTGAAAATAATCCATGGTTATTTTTATTTTTGCTAAATGTTTTCCAATTCGTGGCTAAATTTGAATTTTTTCAATTTCATAGAGTTTCTTTTTTTAATTTTTAGTTTAGTTTTTCATTTACGATTATAACGCTGTGGCAGAGGCAATCATAATCCATCCTGGAATGATGTGTCTACTTGTTTTTCTTCATTTAGCTAATTTCATCATAGTCCTTTATGTGGTTAATTTCACTTTTCCAAAATTTCCACACTCCAACATTACAGATCCTTCTCAATATCAAAATCTGTAAAAACTTTCAATCCAAACACAATAAAAACATGCAACTCTAACCAAAGGCTTTTTTTCTTTATTCTTCAACATTTTCTATGTATTGTAGTTATTCCTTCTGAACTATCTTACAGATGTCCTATTTCAGAATAATATTTCCCAGTATTCACATCCCACATGAGTTGTTTGCCAAAGTTGTAACAACCTTTACGAATGTATTTACTTACCAGCTTGTCAGTGAAAATTTCACTGTAACGGCAGAACCAAACAATCTACGTATATGAAAAAATAGCATATATTAAAATATCGTGCATCGCTCTGCATAAAACCTTAAAAGGATTTAATCATGGTTGTCAACCAGTTTGAGATGCTGAGCAGCCTTTTTTAGGACTGTTGCGTAAGTCTGACCCCCCACTCAAGCAGTTGATAGACAGTTTTTTTTCTTCATTTTTTTCCTCAGACAAGGGAAGTGACAGACCAAGTGAAGTGATTGGATTCTCCTTCCTCTTCTCTCCCACCTGTCTCCCACTCATCACTTTTTTCCTCAGGAAAGCAAAACATGTTTTTTCACACTCATAACTCAGAAGTGTCATGCCTCCGCAGTTTTTTTAGCCAAGTGGATTTTGACTGCAACTTCCAAAAAAATTATAATAAATATAGGTTTTTGTCTAAAACGTAGTGGCAGAAATCACCCATTTACATTTGGTCAGTCCAGTCTGGTAGCATGTTATGAATATAATTTGCTTTAAACTAGGGCTGTCAATCCATTCAAAATCACAAAAACAAAAATCATATTTTTTTTCATTGCTAACATGTTCAGTTCCAAGAAAATGAAAACTGTATAAATACATGAAAATAAGTCTCTCTCCTAGGGCAATAAGTGAGCCGGGACTGCCACGGGTTTCCCTTAAAAAATACATGCATGGCGCCCCTGTTATATCTGACACCACTCAGTGGATGTGTCCATGAAAGTTTAATATT
The DNA here is from genome assembly GCF_019703515.2 of Myxocyprinus asiaticus. Lineage (NCBI taxonomy): Eukaryota > Metazoa > Chordata > Actinopteri > Cypriniformes > Catostomidae > Myxocyprinus > Myxocyprinus asiaticus. The sequence continues at coordinate 21,271,576 of NC_059388.1, forward strand.
TTCAATGATATTTTTGAAAGCCAACTTTTGCTGTCTCAAGGTCAAGTTAGACCATGGCTCAAGAGAGGAGACCTTCCTTATGACAGCCACTGTCATCTTCAATCATGACAACGTGAAAGTGCCCACCAAACACTATAGAGACCAGTGTGGGAAACATTTTATATGTCATGTAGACATCAATAGACCAATCGGAATGGCTGAAAACAGGAAGAGCAGAAATAGCAATAAAAGCGCATTCATCACAAATCTTGGAAAAGAAGTAGTCTTTAAAACAGCATTAGATGATTTTAAATATATTTTTACAATAATATATTGTGAAATGAATTTGGATGGTGCACTTGGATCGCTTTAAAAAAAGACATCAAATTGACAAGAATTTGGAAACAAGTGCCAGAATATAAAATCTTCTATGCTTTTACCATCTTCTGATATGCTTCAAACACTCCACTGGTTTTCACCAAGCCATTAAACAAATAAAGTTTAATGGCTTGGTGAAAGTTGATTTACTAACAGTGCCTGTGCAGTCTTTGAAACTATTTGTTTTTTTCTACATAAAGCTAATTGCTGTGATTGACTTTTCAGTGTTTTGGCAATTAAAGGACTGACTCTGCAACCCAATTTATTCTGAAGATAATGATGATAAAGATCTGAAACTCATGTTTAAATTGGTAATTGTTGCATAACATGTCCATAGACAGTGTAAATATTTCATGTATTCATTCCATATATTTCCTTTGTTTCAGTCTGCATGCATAAAAATCAATAACAAAATTTATTTGCAAAGTGTGTTTAACATAGTTTTAAATGGAGTATAGCATTTCACACTGCTGGACATGTCAACTACCCATATATATAAAAAAATATATTTTTGTAGAACAGTTTGTTTAGGTTATTTTGATCAGTATAAATGATTGATGTCATTAATTGAGGCAAAGCATGTATGTTAATTATTCTAGTCAATTTCACTCTTTCTTTTCCATGATTCATGATGTCATCTCTGATCTCATTTTGTTGACAGGTAAGATGAACATACATTCTCCTTGGATTTTTCTAACCCAAAGATTGCTAAAATTATATTCTGTTTATTGCTATAATGTTATCCAACACCATTAAACATCAAACAATCAATTTATAGCAAATGAAAAAATAAGGGCTGAATTTCATCAGTTCAATATTACCCACAATAGCATGTTATGGAAATGCATGGTAGATCTCTATCATCCTTTGCCTGTTTGCTCAGAGTGTACTCACCTCTTGACTTGGAGTAGCTTGGAGAATGTGAGTGCCACTAACAAAGTTAAATTGGTGTCTCTCTGAATTACCTACACTGTTTGGTTTCCTTCCCACAGTTGAAACTGTGCAACTTAACCACAACTCTAAGAGTTTATAAGAATAATGAGACAATAATTTCACATATATGGAATATTCTGGGTTCAGTACAAGTTACTGTAAGCTCAACCGAAAGCATTTGTGGCAAAATGTTGATGACCACAAAAATAAATTTTGAATAAAAAAACAAAACAAAAACATCTCGGTTACATTGAGGCAAAATAGAAGTGAATGGGGCCAATCCGAAAATGTTAAAATACACACTGTTTCAAAAGTATTGCCACAAGACATAATCAATATGCATGTTAACATGATTTTAGAGTGATAAAATTGCTTTATTACCATTTTTGTATAAAATGATATCCAATTTTACAACTTCATTGCCATTATGAAGTAACACAGTAAACCCTAAAACCCTTAAAGGGATAGTTAAGTGAAAATTCTCTCATCAGTTACTCATCTCATGCATCCCAGATATGTATGACGTTCTTTCTTCTTCTGAACACAAATGAAGATTTTTAGAAGAATATCTCAGCTCTGTAGGTCCATACAATGCAAAGTGAATGGTGGCCAGAACTTAGGCTATGTTCAGACTGCAGGCAAATCTGATTTTTTCTCAAATCAGATCTTTTCAGGCAGACTGTCCGCACTATTAATTACAAGTGATCAAATCAGATTTGCATGTTCAGACATAACCAACCTATCTTCATGGGTTGCTTTGGTAACAACGTAAGCGTACCCACGTGGCGATGCTTTCAAAACAGATGCGGGAAAAATCATCTTGCTCTCCAAATAAGCGCCCTGTCCAGTCACGGTGCAAAACTCCTCCGTCGCACAAGAAAAACTCACGACCTACGGAACCCCCTTTCCTCCATGCCCCGAGATATTTCTTGGTAAATGGCCTTATTGTGATAACTGACTTAGAGTTTTGCCTGGATGGAAGCCTCCCCACAAAGTGCCAGCAGGCGACTGACCTCTGTGTCAGTCCACTGAGTGGTGTTCTCCTCTCCGCTTGAATCCACAGACATGCCAAAATCTTTGCACATGCCGTTATGAATACTTCTGGCATTTCCGTCACCGATTATTGACATCATCGTTGTGTGTCGCATTAAGAGTGACGCAAAAGACCATTTGAAATCCGATTTGAGCAGCCAGAGTGTCCGGACTGAGACAGATTTCAATCACATTTGAAACTACTTCCCAATATGGTTTGAATCAGATTCAGAAAAATCAGATTTCATGTGGTTTTTTTGCTGTCCAGACTATCAAAAACTCATCTGGGTACAATCTGGATATGCAAAAAATCTAATTTTTAGTGGCAGTCTGAACAAGGCCTTAGAATGTCCAAAAAGCACATAGAGGAGTTTGCTCGAATAATGGCAGAAAGGTATAGTGTTTGGGAAACCTGTTTACTTTTTCAGTTTCTTTTGGTGTAACTAGTCTGACTTTACTAAAGGTGAGATGGTGTAGTATTTATGAAAGATTTAAGTATAATTGTGAAAGGGGATGTCAAAACTGTCCTGCGACTTTCAGTGTGATTAACGGCTTTAAGGTTGAAGCACACACTGGCTTGCAGCTGTTCGTTTTGCTCTGTTAAATTTTCTTTAAGTTTCATCTGGTGATTTAGATCAAACAGTTGTCTAGTGTTGGAAGTAGCTCCACAGCTGTGGTAAAAAGCCCTGCTGGGGAAGGGGCTCATCTGTTCTCAATAGTTTAGGCTGCTGTATAATTTTAATCAAGGTTGCATTCTAGTCTAGACCATTTTGCCCTTCAAGATTTAAATAAGTCTGGACATATTAGCTAGTGCTGGATATTACACTCATTTTTCTTCACATACACCCTGCTGTCAAGATTATGCAACCCCTTATTGGCTTTAAAAAAAAAAAAAAAAGAGATGTATTAGGAAATCCCTTAAGGTTAACTCTACCCTTAACTCTACTTTTCTAATCAAGTTTTCCTCATAATTGCAAATACAGAGTTTTAAAATGAAAGTTTTTTTTTTGTTTTGTTTTTTTGTTTATTCTCACCCAAGACAATTCATTATGTCATACAAAACCGAACTGATTTAAACCATGTCTTTTTGCCACTGCATATACAGTAGACTCTAGATTTTTATTAATTTTCTTAGGGAAAATGTCTGTTTTCCACCTGTGAAGAGAGATAGTCTTGCAGAATGTAGGTTGTAGATTACAGGGCTGAAGGGAGCAGAGCCTATGATGCCTCTCAGTGGGTGAGCTATAATTGTTTTAGATCATTAATGTAATAACACCAGCTTCTGAGCATGCATTTGTTAAGTTTAATACTGTGATTTCTGATTTCTGGTGATCTGTGACATTGAGATCTGAGTAAGTGCACTGTGAATTTAATGCCTGTAAACAAGGTTAAGTTTAAATCAGTAAAGCTGAGAAAGGCATCTTGTTTTATAGTTTGAAGGAGGATTACATCCAATCTTTGTACTTCCAGATTAGCTTAATACAACAGTGGTCCTTAACTGGTGGGTAGTGACAAAAAAGTGGGTCGCAAACCTCTTCTGATAGCATTGTAGACAGCAGGGAAAAAATATGTTGAATGCAAATAATAAAATACAACTATAAAATCATGCACATGTCAGGCTCTTTAATTTTTATAAGGGAGGAGAAAATGCCTCTCATACTTTTTGTTGTTGATGTTAAAGGCCGTGCGTCCAATCAAACTCACTATTCTATCACACATTCATCATCATTCATCATTTTGTAATATAGCTAATACTAATACAATATTGAGCCCTGTGTTTGTTCAATGTGTTATGCTGGTAAATTACACTTCTGATGTTGTTAATGCTTTCAGAATGGTCAACTTTCCTATTTCATGTTACTAATTACCTTTTTATATTGGGCCAATGCAGTTCATGGTAATATTAGTAATGTATATGTTTGATTTTATGAACATTTGTGTTACTTTTGTATGCTAAACAACTTTGGGTACTGTGTTGGGTCATCACTTGATGTGCAATATAAAATTTGGGTCCGGAAGCAAAACCAGTGACAGTAGCACTGCAGTATAGCAAAATACTAGAAGGGCAGTCAAGGACTATATCGATGCAACACCTCCTAATTTACCCTACTTTTCGGTGAATACCAGAGACAACCTCAAGCAAATGCTGTTGAGTCAATATGGGAGAAGCAGTGCATAATTGGTGATAATTGGAGTAGTTAGGAACAAGAGGTGCCCAATGGAAATAAAGGCTAGACAACTCAATGCCGTCATGAAGAATTATTATCAGACTGTGCGACAAATGAAAAGAGAAACTCAATGAGGGCATTGCTTCACTGGACAGTAGTGTTAAACTAAGCTAAATGCATGTATCCAGGGCAAAGAGAATAGAAAGGCAGGGGCTATTTACACTGAGTATATAGGAAGGTTGATACTATTTGATTTACTGGTGTAAATAGCGGCAGATATTTGCTCCCCATTATAAAAACATAGCATACACTATTTGCATTTTATATAGTACTGTATACTGTTTTATAATAGTATATATATGATAACATATTATAAAATGTTACAATAGTATAAAAGTAGCATATAGTGTTTGCATTTTTTATTTCATTTTTGGGCTTTTTATTAATACAGACAATGGGCCTTATTTGTGAAACCCAAGCAAAACAAATTTCTTTGTAAATTGTAATTAAGTAATCGTATGTAACGCAAATCAATGGGACAATTTATGAACGATCTATACATTCATTCTGCTCCTGTTTCATTAATAAGGCCCATTAAGTGGAGCCAGGAAACAATACAGAGGCCAAAATATGTCACAAGCTGAATTTGAACCGTGCAAAAATACCAATGCACTTGCATTTCTCCGTTGTTATTTTATTCTTTTCCCATTCTACCAGAATATTTGTATGTGGACCAGTGCTATTCACATCTGGTGCAAATAGTCACCAGAAGAACCCCCCCCCCCCCACAAAGATAACGACTAGTTCACGGGTGTATATTGTCAGTGTTTTCGAGTTACTGTCTCCATGCATTTATGCAACTTTCACCGGGCCTTTAAAGAGGGTCATATATTTACGTGCATTAATTATGAAGCGGATATGTCTTTTAATGGCTAAAGATTGCTTGACCTTGAAATGATCTTTTTTGGCTAAGGAAAGCCTCTCTCACCATGTAAATGTTACCATGTAAGATCCCTCATAATTTGCTTTTATAACGTTAGCCTAATGTTTTATTCATGCACGTGAGACCTTTTCTCAAAAAGGCTGATGACATGATAATTACATTTAATTTGTTAATGGAGGGAGTTAGATTCAGGTCAGGTTGTTTAAAAAACAGAGGTCAAAGTGTTTAATCAAACACTTATTTATGCCTGGCCTTCATTTTCCTGTGTTATCCATTAGAGAAGGTGAGTGTTTGAGGAAGTGATGATGATATTGCGAAACTCTGTGTCAACTTTGGAAAAATTGAGGTATGACGTCCAGTGAATGAATTATGGGGAATCAAGGCTTCTGATTAGATTCAAAGAGTGAAGTCTGATTGCACTCATCAGACACACTGGTTGATGTAGTGCAAATCAACCATAACAGCCTGAACTCACGTCGGACAACCTTTACGGACCCACTGGCCTTGCAGAGATTGTGTTAACAGAGTGTAAGGTTTCAAAAGCTTGTGGTGGTACATTATAATCTTTTTACACTTTTGAAAAGAACAGTAGCTTCCAGTGATTGAGGATGTATGGATCTGTAATTTAGGACTCAAGGTCAGGTTCACAAAAGGACTACAAAAATATTGTTTCTTAATCTCTCTACAAGTGTCTGGAGTAAGTAGTAGTCATTTAGCTGACACTTTTATCCAAAGCAATTTAAAGTACATTTATTAGAGGTATAAGTGGAGCAACCTTAGATGCTATGTGTCATGCTGATCTTGATGTTTCAATGATCCAGGATCAGACATGCCCCAGAAATAAAAAAGTTGAAGGCAACAAATGCTGCCATAATGAATTCATCTAATGTAGTTCTTATTGTTCTATTCTAGGCCTAATTACATATTATCACATACACACATTAATTAAATTTTATCAGTAAGAAATAATAATAATGATAATTATTATTATTATAATTAGTATTATTAATTATTATTATTATTATTATTATTGATAATCAAACTATAATTAATATATAATATAATTTTTAATTTTATAATATATATATATATACAGAACTGTGCAAAAGTTTTAGGCACTTGTGAAAAAAGATTCATAGTGAGAATGTCTTCTAAAATAATGCCATAAAAAGTTTTCATTTCTCACTTAATGTCATACAAAGTCCAGTAAACATAAAAAAGCTAAAATCAATATTTGGTGTGACCACCTTTACCTTTAAAACAGCACCAATTCTCATAGGTACACCTGGACACAGTTTTGCTTGGTTGTTGGCAGAGAGGATGTTCCATGCTTCTTGGAGAATTCGCCACAGTTCTTCTATCTTTTCGGCTGTCTCAATTGCTTCTGTCTCTTTATGTAATCTCAGACTGACTCGATGTTCAGTGGGGGGCTTTGTGGGGGCCATGCCATCTGTTGCAGGGCTCCCTGTTCTTCTATTCTAATCTATTTGCAAAAGTAATGTTTGGGAGTCTAAAATGTATTTTTCCTATTGACACACTAAAGCTGAAGATACTGTATAAATAACCATCTTAAGACAAATGTTTATATATATATATATACATTTTTTATATACTTAAAAAAAAAGCCCTCACAAAATTCACTGGCAAATGTCGCTCCTTGAAGAAACACTGCATGGATCGTCCCTTGTGGGGATTAAACTTGCAACCTTCCGGTTACCAGCCCAGATATTTATCCACTACGCAACACAACCCCAAATTGTACTCCATAATTATTAAGCTACAGTATTAATCTTCTTTCTACCAATAGGTTCAACTGCATAAATGTTCTTTATGGAGATTGGCTATTTTTAAATGTATACAGTAACACTAATTTTGGTAACTCTTTATTTTAAGGGTCCACAATAATACACTTGTTAAACATGAATAAGACAGTAATTAATGCATAACTGAATGCAGACTAAGGCTATCTTATTTTTGTGTAGAAAGTAATTTAATTAATGCTCTATTTCATATATCATATACTGTATATATCATATATAAAATTATCTAAACAATAATAAGCCAGTAATTAAGGCTGATTAGTATTGGCTTTACAAACGTGTTACCAATACATGATAAAAATCTTCTGTTAAAGACAACTGGACCCCCTGTCTATAGTAAAAATTGTACCTATTCAAGTTATAGGTTTATTTTTCATTTATTAGGTAGTATATAAGTTTATTTAAATTGATTAAAACAGTAATTATTAACAGTAACTAAGTTGCTAAAATCTTGTATTTGAGACAACTTGACCCCCTGTTCTAAAGTTAAAGTTTAACCTATTCAAGTTATTGGTTTGTTTTGCACTGATTATGTGGTGTTTTGAGTTTATTGAATTATATTTTGACAGTAATTATGACTAATTTTTACTGGTTTTAATAAATTTTTATTAAAGAATTGCTCAAATCTGATAGACAATTTGACTCCTTGTTCTGAAGTTAAACAGTGTCTTAACATTATTAATTTGTTTTACATTTATTAGGTGATTACAGTATTTGCAGCAAACTTCATTTAATGTAATTGAAAAATGTGCAAAACAAACCCATAACTTGAGTAGGTTAAACTTTCACTTTAGAACAGGGGGTCAAGTTGTTATTTTTTATTTTTTTATCCCCATTTCTCCCCAATTTGGAATGCCCAATTCCCACTACTTAGTAGGTCCTCATGGTGGCGCGGTTTCTCACCTCAATCTGGGTGGTGGAGGACAAGTCTCAGTTGCCTCCACGTCTGAGACAGTGAATCTGCGCATCTTATCACGTGGCCCATTGTGCATGACACCGCGGAGACTCACTGCATGTGGAGACTCATGCTACTCTCATGCACAACTTACCACACACCCTATTGAGAGCGAGAACCACTAATCATGACCACGAGGAGGTTACCCCATGTGACTCTACCCTCCCTAGCAACCAGTCCAATTTGGTTGCTTAGGAGACCTGGCTAGAGTCACTCAGCACACCCTGGATTCGAACTTGCGACTGCAGGGGTGGTAGTCAGTGTCAATACTTGCTGGGGTCAAGTTGTTATTAATTTCGTAGCAACAGCTGTGTAAAGACAATACTAATTAGCCTTAATTACTGGCTTAGTTTTGTTTAGAAAACTTGATATATGACCTCTGAAATTCAGCATTAATTACATTTCTTTCTACACAAAATAAGAAGTTTTAAGAAGTTGTAAATAATGGATAGCCTTACTCTACATTCAGTTAATTATTATTTACTGTCTTATTCATGCTTAACTAGTGCATTATTGTGGAACCTTCAAATAAAGTGTTACCCTAATTTGTGAAGTACAGTATGTATGGAGTTCCTATAGTTTATCTTCAGCCGTTTCTTGAAGGTTGACATGTTGCTTAGTAATAGTACCTGTCACCCTTTGTAAAGAAAATAAGGGCTTGACTTTGTAGACGTGAAGTGATCCCCAACCATCAATACAATCCTCATCCCAGGATGCACACATTTATGTGGGAGTCAAGCGTCCTGGGAGCTTTTGTGATCTTACTGTTAAATGCAACATTCCACCAACACCTTTACATTCCTAGGTAACATAAACCAGAAACCCACAGATGACTTATTCAGTATCTTCCACCTGCCCACTGCCATGGAAACATAATCTTTCCTAAACGAATGAGGGAATGTTTGTCTGAGTCCAGGAACTCTGTAAACACACTTACATAACCCAAACTTTCCTTGCTCTGGTATCTAGAGAAGATTCTTCCAGTGATGCCTGATCCTGTGCAGTTTCCCTGACTGTCCGTGTTTAATATTTCAGTGCAAATCTCTCCAGTGGGGCTGTGTTATGTAATTGACCTTATTTATAGAGTCACTTTTACTTATTTTTAAGTATGCATTTTTGGTAACACTTTAAAATAAGGTTCCATTTGTTAACATTAGTTAATTCAGTAGGTATCATGAACAAACAATTAACAATATATTTTCTACAGCATTTACTAATCTTAGTTAATGTTAGTTAATAAAAATACAATTGTACAATGTTAGTTCATGTTAGTTCATAGTGCATTAACTAATGTTTACTAATACAACTTTTGATTTAAAAAATGTATTAGTATATGTTTTAATTAACATTAACTGAGATGAATAAATGCATAAGTATTGTTCATTGTTAGTTCTTGTTAACTAACGTTGTTAACTAATGTTAACAAATGGAAACTTATTATAAAGTGTTACCGCATTTTTGATGCATTTTCATAATTGTACAAGTTTCATTTTTTTTCATGACTTTATGACAAGAATACTTTAATAATACTGTATATATTTAATATTTTATGGGTTGTGATGGTGTAGAGTAAAGATCAAGGCTGGTAACCCCAAGGGACTATGTTCAATCCCTTGAAAGGACATTCTGTGGTCTGTGAGCATTGCTGAGTTGACTATCACCATAGTGCACTTAAGCAAGGGGCTTAACCTCGTATTGCTCCAAGGACACTGTCCTTGTATAAACTACACAGTAAATCGCTTTGGATTTAATGATGAATGATGAATAGCAGCAAATTATGACTAAATACAGTTTTTGCTTGAGATAAACCTGAAACACTCATAACAGCATTGAATTTGATTCCTTTTTTTTTTTCTGTAGCCACACATTATTTTGAGTCTAAAACTATTCTACAGCATGTATTTCTATTTTTATGTTTAAAAGGGGAATGGTAAAATACAAGAATGTAACAGATAATTTCAACACTGGGGGAAATTATTGCAAAAGTTTAAACATTTATAAATGCCAAAAATTCATAGACACTATTCTGAATATTAAGATGTACTGTATAACTATGATGCTTGCTCCGTTTTGATGAAATGTAATGTGTAGCATTGAAATATAAGCATTTTTGGCACAGCAATTAAAGGAATATTCTGGGTTCAATATAAGTTAAGCTCAGTCTACAGCATTTGTTGCATAATGTTGAGTACCACAAAACATTATTTCGACTCGTGCCTCCTTTTCTTTAAAAAAAGCAAAAATCAAGGTTACAGTGAGGCACTTACATTGAAAATGAATGAGAGCAATTTTTGGAGGGTTTAAGGGCAGAAATGTGATGCTTATATTTTTATAAAAGCACAGTTTAAATTTCTTTTTTAAAAAGTTTTTTATAATATTATTTTATATTATTTGAAGAAAGTATTTCATGACAATATTGTAGCACACTAAACACACATTCTCTTATTTATTATTTTATATAAAGATTCTGTGTCCAGTACATGCAACTGTACGCATGCCACAGACACTAAGGTCAAGGTCATGATGCACTTTTTCTGCACCCTGTGAGGTATTATCTTAAATAATTCACAGATCTTAACTCTAAACACACCCGAGGCCCAGAGGGACAAACATGCAGAAAAAGTTATTGGGTCATTCATCATGATGCGTCAGATGATGGTTGGCTCTTTAGCTTGAAGAATTTTGAAGTGAGCAGAGGATGCCACCTTACTGTATTAGGAGCTAAATCAAGAGGTTTACCTCAGACAGGAGTCCATCTTCTAAGAAATTTAGAGTTTCAGCCAAGATGGCTGTTAAAAGTGTTCTACTGAATTTTCCAGAACGGTCAGAAATTAACCAGGGGGCAAAAATGCCACCGAAAGTGACAAAAATGGCCCAGATATGTCTGTAATTTAACTTTTTTTATTTCATTCAAGTATATGAAAACATTGTTTTGTCAAACTTAAAGGAATATTTTGGGTTCAATACAAGTTAAGATCAATTGATAGCACTTATGGCATAATGTTGATTACCACAATAAATTCATTCGACTCATCCCTCCTTTTCTTTTTTCTTTTTTTTTTCTTTTCTCCCCTTTTCTCCCCAATTTGAATGCCCAATGCCCAATGCGCTCTAAGTCCTCATGGTGACGCAGCGACTCACCTCAATTCGGGTGGTGGAGTACGAATCTCAGTTGCCTCCCCGTCCGAGACCGTCAATCCCCACATCTTATCACGTGGCTTGTGAGCGTGTTACCTCTGAGATGTAGCGTGTGTGGCGGCTTCACGCTATTCTCCACGGCATCCACGCACAACTCACCACGTGTCCTACCAAGAGCGAAAACCACACATTATAGCGACCACGAGGAGGTTATCCCATGTGACTCTACCCTCCCTAGCAACCGGGCCAATTTGGTTTCTTAGGAGACCTGGCTGGAGTCACTCAGCACGCCCTGGATTTGAACTCGCAACTCCAGGGGTGGTAGTCAGCGTCAATAATTGCTGAGCTACCCAGGCCCGTCCCTCCTTTTCTTTACAAAAAAACAAAAATTGAGGTTACAGTGAGGCACTTACAATGGATGTGAATGGGGCCAATTTTTGGAGCGTTTAAAGGCAGAAATGTGAAGCCTATAATGTTATAAAAACACTAACATTAATTCTTCTGTTAAAACTTGTGTATTATTTAAGCTATATAAGCTGTTTAATAGCTTTAATAGCATTTTTACAGTTGTTTTAGGGTTTACGGCATTACGTTGTTATGGCAGCGAAGTTGTAAAATTGGATATAACTTTACACCGAAAAGGTAAGTCAGCAATTTTATCACCGTTAAATCATGTTAGCACACATATTGTTTATGTCTTGTGGCTATACTTCTGAAACAGTGAATATTTTAATGTTTACAGATTGGCCCCATTCACTTCCATTGTAAGAGCCTCACTCTAACCCTTTGTTTTTTTTGTTTTTTGTGGTAATCAACATAATGCCACAAATGATGTTGATAGAGCTTAACTTGTACTGAACCCAGAATATTCCTTTTAATGTACCATAGTAAATGTGATGAACTACAACTGTGGTTATTCTGCTAGGACACCTATTTGAATTTCAGGGGAACTGACTTCATACATCCACTAAAAATTAAAGACCATCAGGTTTAAAAGTAATTGTATAACTGGCTAAGAAGTTATTTCTAGATTTAAAAAAGAAATATGAGAAGTTATTTCTGAGAAAATGGTGTAATATTCTATACAATGATATTCATGTATTCTTTTTGATGTGACTTAAAGTGTCCAAATACTTTTTGGGGCCACTGTATAAAGTGGTAGGGCAGAATATTCCTGTAATTCCTGGAGCTTGTCATTAAAGGCCAGAATGTATTTTTTTTTACATGTCTGTCATACAAATGCATGTGACTTGATAGGAAAAATCTAGACAAGCTCTATACTCAGCTATATTATACTTTAATTTTAATTCTGAGAAAGAGCCTCTCCCAGACCCTGCTCCTTGTTTTGTACAGATTAATCTTCGTATAGCAGCAGTCAATACCTGTCCTATAACACCACCTGACAGCCTCCACATGAGGCCTTTAAAATGTTGGCCCCTTTAAAATTGTTTTCTCTCCACAATCTCTCCATCATCCTCTATTGTCATGTCTTATCATTTTACTCTCTTTCAAGTGACGAACTAGATAATCACACCCGTGCTCTATTGATTGATTTCAAGACATCAGTGCTCTAGGTCAGCCATTTGAATAGGCCCATGACTGAATTATGGCACACTAGCTCTAACAGAGAGAGCAACAGTTTTTCCCCCTCAAGGAAATGAAGTCCCTACTTGGATGCACAAAATGCTCACATTTCCAGAATTTGTTCTTTAAGGCTGTTTTCATACTTGGTTTAATTACTTAGTCTGAACCACAACTCCAGCCTTAAAAAAACAAGCACAATTTCTTTATTTCAGTGTGAATTCTAATTTTAAAGTTGGTGGAAATGCAAATGCCCTAATTAACTCCAGTGTTATACGGGTGTTTATTTTTAATACATGCTAATTGAAGGATTCCCCTTCAGTCATGCTTGGAGTAATTTACAGCTATTCATGTTCACATATATTAGTCGTTGTGTTTTATTGTTGGCTTGTTTCAATTGCACCTTTTATAGTGTACTCAAGCAACAATGGGGATAGAGTCCATCATATAAACATTTCACAAAGACTAACTCTTAAAACACAATATTTGCCGAGCAGATGCTACACCCAAGTTAAAAGGATCTAATCATGTGTTGGATGTTCATAGCTTTGAGTTGTCACTTCTCTTTGGATCTCACTTGGAAATGTGTCACCGCGCATCAGCAAGTGAGCTATACCATCATTATTTTGCCTTGGGAATGTTTGACTCACTGCCTTCATGCTGGGTTTGTGACTTTACCTATGATGTAGACGTAAGAGCAAGCGGCTCTGTAAGAGAGCTGTGGGAATTCACGCAGATTGGAAGCAGAGTCTTGGCGAAGGTGTTAATTATGCAGAGAACATATAATCGATAAGGCGGCTAGAGACCAAATACAGTAGGCTGGCTGAAATCTGCACTCAATCCTTTGTCTTAGAAAGTGCTCAGTGGACTCACAGATGCAAATTGTGTATAGCTGGAAACAGCTTTTGGTTTATTTCGGGTGCTGTTGGTATATCTAGATTGATCTCAACTGGTGGGTCACGGCCCCAAAATAGGTACTTAGCTAAATGCAATTAATAAAATGCAACTAACCATATATTTGTGTTTATTTCAATTATTTAAAAATAAAAAAATAAAAAAAAACAGTTTCATCAACCTTTAAAAGGGAGGAGAAAATGCGTCCCATATAAAGGCCCTTCGTCCTGTTAAACTTTGCTGTATTTTGATGCAAGCTAGCCAAATTAGGCAGATGCCACCATGGATAGGTTCCGTGACATGCCCTCATCCTCGAAAACCATGAGCAAAACTACACGCAAGGTGAAAGGAAATACAACCCAGACTATATTTATTGGGTGCCGAGAGCATGAAATATTTGAAATTCAACACATTTAGAAACCAAAACTGAATTTGGAGTTCATGGTAATATTAATACATTTCAGTGTATGATTATATGGACAGTTTTGTTCACTTTTGTACATTAAAGGAATAGTTCACCCAAAAATGAATTTTACATGCCATCATGCCATCCTGGATGTGTATGACTTTCTTTCTTCTGCAGAACACAAAATAGAAGAAAAAATGTAGAAGAAAATCTCAGCTCTGTAGGTCCATACAATGTAAGTGAATGGGGTCCTTGATTTACTCTTCCTAGAGCCATTTAGTGCTCTGCGCATGTGTCAAGCACTAGGAAGAGTAATCGAGCTTGAAATCATGATCATGCTTAGAGACTGCAATGGCAATATGTACAGTAAGAAAATGACGTACATTTTGGTCTGTTCTCACTCAAAATCGAATGAATCGCTTCAGAAGACACAGATTAAACCATTGGTGTCTTATGGATGACTTTTATGCTGCCTTTATTTGCTTTTTGGAGCTTGAAAATGTCAGACCCCATTCACTAACACTGTATGGATCTACAGAGTTGAGATATTCTCCTAAAAATCTTTGTTTGAAAGAAAGTCATACACAGCATGAATATGAGTAAACTCATGAGTTTAATTGTTGGGTATACTATTACTTAAAGCAATTTTGGTTCTGTGTTGGGTCACCACTTGATATCCGATGGAAATTTGGGTCCTGAAGCAAAACCAGTTTAGAACCACAGGTCTAGACTGTCAGCTGAGAAAAATAACATTAGTATGAGTACAAACAAAAGGCCTTCTCAGTCCAGAATTTACAAAGGGACTCTTTCACGGTGCCCTACTGCAGCCTTGGCATTCTCAAGAGTGCCGAGAGCATTGTGGGCTATCAGAGTGAATTACTGTTCAGTCTGGTGTCATCCCTCAGGCTGCTCACTTACCACCCATCTGTGTCTCTAGCAGGTGGGCAAGAAAGTCAATCTGACGGCGACTGATTGGTAGGACAGTAGACTGTGGCATTAGGTCAAGAGACATTTGCATTTATTTGCAAGAGTTGAGTGTGTTTTGCATTTGAACCACCCCATATTGTTGACTAAATTCTTAAAATCGTCACATTAACCCTTTGGTTTTTAGAGAAAATCCCAAACAACCGCTTTGTTCTGGTCAAAAGATTTGGGTCAGGAGCTTCAGTTAATTTTCACATCAACCATCAGAATGGGGAAAAAATGTGATCTCAGTGATTTCAACCGTAACATGATTGTTGGTGCCGGATGGGCTGGTTTGAGTATTTCTGTAACTGCTGATCTCCTGGGATTTCAAGCATATCAGTCACTAGAGTTTACTCAGAATGGTGCCAAAAGCAAAAAAATTCCAGTGTGAGGCAGTTCTGCGGACGGAAATGCCTTGTTGATGAGAGAGGTCAAAAGAGAATGGCCAGACAGGTTTGAGCTGAAAGAAAAGCTACTAGATAACCGCTCTGTACAATTGTAGAGAGCAGAAATAGCATTTCAGAATGCACAACACGTCAAACTTTGAGCAGAAGACCACATTGGGCACTTTATTAGGACCATAATGTTCCTAATAGAGTGCTCAGTGAGTGTAAATATCCACCCAGAAGACAAAAAATGAGTGAAAAATCCTATAGATTTCCACTGAAAAGGGTCCCCACACATCTAGGTAAAAAGTACTGTTGTTTTTTACTTATTCATTTATGAATTGTTGTGGAGAATCCAAAGACATTTTGACCAAATACAAGATTAAGATTAGTTTTTCCTCTTTTAATATACTGTTTAAATATAATTGCTGCACAGTTTAAAGGAATGTTCTGGGATAAATGCAATTTTATCTCTATTGACAGAATTTGTGGTATGCTGTCAATTACCACAGAAGATGATTATTTTGACTTGTCCCTCACTAAAACAAGCAAAAATTTCAGCATTTAAAGTAATGCTCTTACAATGGAAGTCTTTGGGGCAAGGCATTGCATCAGGATAAATGGTAAAATACACACTGAGCACATTCACATGCACGTTCTTACACCGATTATGCTTAATAAGCTGACAACGCATGTTGTCATGTGAACGCAATAAACCGTGTTCCTTTAGCAGCGTAAAGGCCATATACGGCTTATGAATAACCTGACTGACATGGGTAGATTTTTGCCCATTACACCAATTTCGCGTGCCATGTAAACGCCTTACCGGTGTTCTTACCGGCTCATCCAATGTGCGTACGTGTTGACCGCATGTCTCTTTATGGTTTGACGTCAAAAGCAGAGAATAATGCAATTATTTCATATGTCATGTAAACGCGGATTACTTGCCTTGTCAGATTTTTTAAATAAGATGATTTTAGAGAGTAATCAGCGTATTGTTAAATGTGCTCAATGTTTTGAAAGTATAGCCACAAGACTTCAACATTTTATGTTTTAATATGAGACTAGTGTTATAAAATCCCTTATTAATCTTGTTTGTGCAAAGTTATATCCAAGTTTCTTCTCTTGTCATGCCCATGTAAAGCTGATTAACCTGGTTACTTTTGCATGATACATGTTCATCCACCTTGAACAATAGTTCTGCCACTAAAAAGAAAATATAGACTACTTAAAGGAATATTCCTGGTTTGATACAAGTTAAGTTCAATTGACATAATTTGTAACATAATAATGATTACCACAAAAAATAATTTTTCTCCCTTTAAAAAAAAAGCCTGTAAAATTACTGTAAAAATTACTAGTTTTTTTTTTTAAAGGTGCTTTAAACTGCACATTTTTAAACTCTCCGTAATGCATTACCCTATAGATTTCCATTGTAAGTGCAATATCGTAAAACAATTTTGGTTTGTTTTACAAACTGTTGGACAGTTCGATGTTAAATTCTGTGTTAATCGTCAGCATGCCGCAGATGCTGTTCCTTTAAATCTCTTGTTTTACCTTTCGTATTTGCAGTTGATGCCTTTTAGCATTTACATTAGATTCAGTTTAAAATGTGATCAAATCAACAATGTCTGCTCTTAGTCTTCAAATGTGGATCTTGGATTGGTTCTTTTTACCACCAGCTGATCCTAATCTGAAGGATCAAAGCAGGTCTTTGGCCAGAGCATTGGCAACCTGTTTTGCCTCTGGAGGCTTAGCTTGTGAGTTGTCCTTTAAGGTGCAGACACAGTGACTCACGAAGCAGGTTTAAGTTCTGCATTTTATTGAATGCTGTGGTGGACAGTAGGCGAGACAGAGAATTGAATTGTAGTAGACAAGATCCTCCCTCCCTAAGGACACTTTTATCCCCATATTAAAGGGCCATATTGCATATATTGTATTTTCAATGTCTTATCTAGGATTTAATTGAAGGCATCAGGCTGATAAAATACCTTTCTTTGTGCTTAAACAGCACCATTTTATGTTGCATAGCTGACACCGGCTGGCACTCCTCAAAGATTACAGATTATGCAATTCTAGATAATTATTATACAGATACTTGTGGAGGACAAGCCCTCAATGTGACCCTGTCATGTCAGAAATATTGGGTAGAATCGTTACATAATATATAGAAAAAAGTGGTTACCTTATTAACTGTACTGCCAAGAACCAAAAGACCTAACAACATCCTGCAAAAGTGGGCCACGCTAATCAGTATCACCAACCAGAGAAAGGGCAGGCTATTCAACCATGTAAAAGATTACGGAACATCTCAAGGTCAGCGAGTCAATCGCTTCATTTGTAATAAGAATTTATCAAGTGATTTATATTAATGGGAAGAGATGGCTTCATCATCCCTATTGTGACAAGCGGAACCCAGAGTGTAAAAAATGCATTGGGATATTTTAATGTTTAATTAGTCATGGTACATTTAGTATCATCTAGTTAGGACTGTGTAACAGTTCAAGGTCGGGCAAGGAGGAGGCGGGAACCGGCTGAACAGTAAACATAAAGTTTTAATGTCAAACTTAACTTAAAACAATCATAAACAAACACATACACACATGCAATGCGGCCTTGTGCGTCTCTCTCATGCTGATCAGCTGATTCAGCGCCGGCCGTGCATCATCACGGCCTGGCCACGCCCTCTTCCTCATCACAGATTGTAATTATTTTCCCAAGGTAAAAGTAATCACCCGAGATGACAAATTTCTTTTTGAGTCTCAGAGCATAAATATCTGATGCCAAGAATTCAATTAATATTATTATGAATTTATTTCTTGATTGCTTATTTATTTGATTTGTTTGTGCATCTGCTTGGGAAAATATGAAGATATTAACAGAGAAGTAATATGTATGGGGATCTATTTAAAGGAGTAGTTCACCCAAAAATGAAAATTGTATCATGTCAATCCAAACCTATATAACTTTCTTTCTTCCTTGGATCACAAAATTATATATTTAGGAGAATATCCAAACTGCTCTTTTCCATACAGTGATGGTGGATTAGGACAGACGTTTGTCACTATTCACTTTTATTGTATGTACAGTAAAAGAGCCCCTTGGACATTGCATCTCATTTGAGAAATAAAGTCTAACAGGTTTGTAATGATATCAGAGTGAGTAAAGGATTTTCCATTTTCATTTTTTGGTGCACTGTCCTTTTAATGAAATATGATGGGTACAAGTGCTTGTTGCTGTATTACAGCCTGTAGTGAGGTCTGCCTTTTGAGGTAGTATTTTCAGCCACTGAAGGTCAAAACTCTTAATGCCACACTTGAAATGTCAAAACAATTATGGCAAAAATAACAGACAGCATTTTTGAAGTTGTGTGCTTGTGTTTACTCTTTTAGAATCCGCACAGATGTGCACTCATTTAAATTGTGATCAGGCATAAAAAAAATATTTTAATTTTTTTTTATCAGTGGCCAGCACATAACAATGTCGTGACTAGTCATTACCCCAGAAACATGATGTATTTAACCTGACGTGTAACGCTGTGAGTAATATGTGATATATATACACTCACTGAGCACTTTATTAGGACATGGTCTTCTGCTGTTGTAGCCCATCTGCCTCAAGGTTCAATGTCTTGTACATTCTGAGATGCTATTCTGCTCACTACAATTGTACAGAGTGGTTATCTAAGTTACCGTAGCCTTTCTGTCAGCTCGAACCAGTCTGGCCATTCTCTGTTGACCTCTCTCATCGACAATTTCGTCCACAGGACTGGATTTTTTTTAGTTTTTGGCACCATTCTGCTTCATAACTGAAGCTCCTGACCCGTATCTGCATGACTTTATGCATTGCACTGCTGCAACATGATTGGCTGAGTAGATAATCGCATGAATAAGTAGGTGTACAGGTGTTTAAAATAAAGTGCTCAATGAGTGTATATAAAAGTGTTTTTTGTGCATGACATTTTGAGTATGTTTGTAACAGCATCCATGTGCCTAAATTCCCCATTGTTGAGTTTGGAGCAAAATGAAGACGAGCACTTTTAAAATGACATCCATTAATGAATACAGTTGAAAAGTGCACATGAGTAACCCACTGCTCTTTAAATTCTTTCTTGGGGTTGTATTTTTTCTGCATTATTCTCTTTCCATCAAGCATTGGCCTTTATTAACCTGACAACATTCTTGGCTTTTCATAAGACATCCTATTGTTTTTGAAGTAAGAGCCAAAGACAATGTGTTAAGGCTTGAGGGATCGCACACACACAGAAATGTATGTAATGCACATTAGGGACAGAATGGTGGTGGTGATGACGTCGTTCCAGTGTTCTTTTAGATGTCCTGAATTGATGCCTGAAGCTCACACAGTCACACTCACACACTCGAAAGTATATAAACAAATTCTACGGCATGAAATTCAGTCAGTGTTTAAACTGACCAGTGCAGTTCTTCTCCAGTAGATTTTGTCCTATTCCTAAGATCATTCTTAAGATGTGTTAGAAATGTAAAGCAGCATTGCTGCCCGGTTACTCACTGACTTTACAAACATTGTTTTTGTTTAAAGGTACCTTATAAATAGAATGGAGAATGGACAGACTGGCCTCTAAGGCAGTGTTTCCCAACCTTTTTTTGCCACAGCACACTTTTTACGACTAAAAAATTCTACGGCACACCACTATCCCATATAGGCTAACCATTGTCAATATTTTTTATTTTCAAGAACTTGTCCATGTTTTCTGTCTGTCTTAGTAGCATGTTTACTTGTAATGTTTGAAATTCGGCTATGCAAAAAAAAAAAATAAATAAAATAAGTCACATATGTAGGCTACGCTGTGTGAGGTCACAGGTGGCAAGAGTGCTAAATGGGTAATGAAAAACGACAAATTTGCTTCTTTTCTAATTTGTAGATTTGTTCTTGCAATGCCACAACAAATTAGAGGGATGCAAACTCATGAGGGGCGAAAAAGGTAAGACAGTCACTGGTCCACGAGCATTTTTTCTGGGGATATTTTTTTTAAAGAATAAGCTAAAAGCACCAATTCCAGCTATTTTAGTGATTCAAGTTTATTCAAGTTTACAATTGTGCAGAATTAGCTGCAAAATAACGAGTATTTTGGTGAGGCTTGCTTCTGTTTCACAAATTTGTTCAATTTTATTAACTGATTAGTTCAGTGACCCCTTCTGGAAATGTCACTATGTGGCGACATATGAGCGTCTTATGCGCTATGAGTGAGTCAGTGAATCATTTTGAATCATTTTGAGTCATTCATGACCGAAATCTACCAAGAGACTTTATAGTGTGTAAGCATTAAAAGAACAAAGTAGATCTATAGTCTTCCTTCTGTCTGAGCATTATTTTTCATCCAAAAAGACAACAATAATAGTCTAATAATAGTGAGTTTCAATAACGTCCTTACCTTCTCTTTTATTAAAACTTGCATGGCTACAAATCTACTGACTTCAGTATAAGAATTATAAACACAAAGCAGATCTACGGTATCATTTTCCTACAGTAGCCTATTTAAACTGCTGAGCAGGGCTTTTATCAGAAAAAGACCACAATAATAGACAAATAATAATAATTTTGAGTTTCAATAATGTTCTTTTGTCATTGTAAAGCACATTTCATGAGTTGAGGCGTCAAACGCCGCATTGCCCTCCACATGACAATAGTTGCAGAAAGCATCACAGAGGGGCGATTTTACGAGTTTGCCACGTAAAAAAGTGGGAGATGTGCACAGTAAACATTGAAAACATGTATTTGGAAGAGAGAAAGTTGCTTTGATAGCAGAAAGTAATAAAAGGACTTTTTTATGCTATTTCTAAGCGTTTTATTGGTTAAATTAGTTCAATAACTCTGATATTCGTAAACGATAAGGTAATATTTAATGAAAAGAAATTATGAGACATTCAATGTCTCCACAAATTTGGACAGTTTTTTAATATTTCTTGTTGCTTAGTACTCTCAAAGACATTATTGGTGAAGCAAAAACGTGTGTGTGAAAAACACTTTGGTGTAAAGTGGCGTCACTTCATAGACTTCAGTGTATTCTGCAGCGCTGACATGAGTCATGTGAAAGACCCTTAATGCGTAAATATCAGTCACTTTTGCACATTAATCATAGCTCTTCACAATCACAAAAGTGACCGATTATGGTTTCAAAATGGCGAATTTCTCTGAAAGGTGAGGGGTTTGGATCCCTGAAATTATACATTTTTTCATAATTTGATAATTTTCCACGGCACACCTGACAATCTTTCACGGCACACTAGTGTGCCGCAGAAAAGTGGCTGGGAAACACTGATCTAAGGCACCATAACATCATGCCTAATGACCTAAAACAAATTAAAATTAGCTTTAGACATAACCAAGCAAATATTTATTGACTACAATGCTCATTTCATGAACAACGCACACAGGTGTGTGCAATATCATAGGCAGCGTTATGTCTTTTTTTTACAACATTTAAGATTGTGTTTGGACATGCCTTATTGCCTTCCTACCTCTGCTTTTTTTAGGTTTTGGACACAGCCAAGACTTAACATTTCCTGCATCCAAGTCTTTGTTGGAAATTTTGTCCTGCTGTAGTATCAGATCACAAAAGTTGTGCTAACCATCTTCCAAAATTACTAGTGTGAAATGATGGCAGCTCAGGTTTTGGAGTGGCCATAATGCAGGGTTAAAAATGATGTGAAAATCCCTTCAGAGGCCTATGTCTATATTTGATAATACAGTTGATTGGTTGAAATGTGTCAGGACTTGTTAGTATCAGACTGATGGGACAGAGGGACTGACCCATTGATGTGTGTATGTTTTTAGTGAGAGTGACAGTTCATTGAGGTCACTTTACACCCCATGGTGTCATAAAGCATTAGCATGAGTGATTTTATTAAATGCAAGAGCACCAACAGGCTCAAAGGAAATGGAAGGAATTTGGCATTGTGGTGGAATATAGAATGTATACTAAAGAAGGTAAAATAGTATTCACAGTTAGTTTTGGCCATCTAATTTGTTTACCCAAGTGGCATTCCAAGAGTGCTGATATTTAGTATAGCAGTACTGGGACGTTTCACCATCCATCCATCCATCCATCCATCCATCCATCCATTCGCTTTATATTTATGTCTTAATTTATTCAAAATCAAAAAAGGAATTGTAATAGCTAGAATGTCACAACAGCCAAAGTACAAAACACATTAACTAGACTCATAAATATTAATTATGTGACATGACACCCTACCTGATTTGTTGAAAGGCAGAGTCAGGTAAGTTGTTGGCTGTTTCTGTATGGTCTACAAGTTGATGAAAGATTAAATCTTTAAATACTTTAAATGATTATTTCTCAAAATGTAGGGGTTGTATGGTTGCAATGTCCCTTGTTATAAACTAGATAGAGAAAGCTATGCATCAACATTTGTTTGGTTTAGATGTGTGCAATTTGATTATTTTTAAATGTTAGCAATGCCACAGGAATTGACAGCTCAGATACCAGTAGAAAATAAACATGTTCTTAACTCATGCAAACAGGGTAATTACAGATCACATAAAATATTTAAGGTCTAAAGGCCAGCAGCCATCAGTAAAACATTAAAGTCAAGCTTAATGTGACTAGCAAATGTTCCTACTTATATAAACATCAAAGATGGACGCTTTGCTTTGCAGCTTTCACTCTGGCAGGATCAAACCCTCAGAAGTCTTTATCTGATGGAGACATGCGTATCTGGTGGTATCATCCCTCTCTTTGTTCAGAGCCAATTCTGACTAAAGCACCTTATAAAAACAACCTGTATTTAGATAAATAAAATCTGTTATCTGTTTACACCTTGGGCTGAAGGTGTTTTGTACTGTACCCTTACATTTGAATTGGGTGCATTCATGCAATTTTTTGTATGTGGTTTGGATCACAATTTGATAAGGATCCAGTGTAGGTGTTAACAGGACCTGAAAGATGCATGAGTTTTCAGAGGTGTAGCAGTTAATTGTTCAGCACAGCATCACTGCCTCTGCTTTTGGCGGGAGTTTGCTGTGGCTACAAAAGGCTTGATATTAGTTTATACAGCACATTACATAAATACTGCATCTCTAAACTAAACTTTACACAGGTGTTTGCCCCCTTGGGTGCATTGTCTGCTGTGTGGGTACTAAGTGAGTTACATAACCTTGATCGGAATGGGGTGTTCCCATTCACTTCCTCTTTACAGAGCTAAAGGATGAGCAATGGTATTTTTGCCAATTCCAAGCTGTGCATGCTGGTATTTTCAACACATTTGTGCATATACGGTTGCAAATTACTACTTCCATATTACTGTAGGCTGCATGTGCAAAACTCAACAATACATCAGCTCAAATGATAGATAGATAGATAGATAGATAGATAGATAGATAGATAGATAGATAGATGGATGGATGGATGGATGGATGAAAATAATTATATCCATGGAATTATATCCCTGAATTTTGAGTTGAAGCAAAGTGAAATTATAAATCTAATAGTCACACTTTTATTATTCCCCTTTGCTATAGCGCTGTGCCATTAAGTAATTGCTCTAGATTTTTTCCTTATCTGTTCATTACAAAAGATTTCCATTTTGAAGAGCACAATGGAACCGCTTCAGAGCAGACTTGGCCTAAATCGCTTCCTAGACTCTTTCTTAAGGGCAATCCGTTGCAGATTTAGTCAGATCATTATTCAATTAACAGTTCAACAAAAGAGGAATAGCATTTAATCATGCAGATAAATCTAAAACTCCCAGCTTTGATAATGAATCCATCACCCAGAGCTGTAGGATTTTCAGTATTAGGAAGTTCACACATTGACAGTTTTGATCAGACTACAGTATATGGGGCATGTGTATCCATGGATATCTCTGTATCATATAGCTGGCTTTGATAATCAGATCACTCTCCAATCCATTTGATCCTGCTGCGATTGCCTGTTTAATTAATGGATACCATTACTGCAATATCTGTGAAAAATGAACATCTAACTGTCTACCATGGCTTCAGAATGGGCAGAGTGTGGCGGTATGGTTTTAGTCAATAGGTTTAAATCGCCCACAGTGAATGAGTGGTCTAGCCCTGATGGGTCTAATGGAAAACCCCAGGGGCTTGTCGACTCAGTTTGATTCAGTTAAAGAAAGAGACCAGAGCCCTGACAAAGTGGATTAACACTGCTGTCATGGTTTTAAAGGCAGCACAGTTGGAACAAGTGTTTTGCAAGTCTGGCTGAGCAAGAAGTGTCCCCCCTCCGGCACTACAGTGGACCAATGAGGCCACAGCTTAATTACTTTGTCGTGTTCAGCTTAGAATGTTTTGTCATAGATTTACATGTATGCCTAGATAAAACGTGCTTTTGGAATATTTTTGTTCGATACAAGCAAAGTAACCACTGATTGATGTCAACAACAACTTATATTGATTTTTAAAGTCAACATACAATCTAAATAGATCTATATGCTTTATTAATACATTTCCTTAGGCTTATTGTGCACATTTGTGGATGTTTAATTTTTTTTACATTTTCTTTTTTATTATCTTCTTTTTATATTATATTCTATTTGTTGATTGGTTGGTTTTGATGGGAATAAAAGTCGTAACTTTGCGTATGAGCCAAGTTGAATGATATCTTACGATTTTGCCATCTCACACAAAATTTGTCATGAGACTATATTGGGATATCCATATATTAATGATGCACATTCATAATATTTGAATGTAAATCCGCAGCAGAAAAATCACAAAGGCAACATAAATGGTAAGATGACATTTTTTTTTGTGCTTTTCTATTTTACAGATACAGATTTTTGGAATTTATATTGGCCAATCTGATATTCCTCATCCAATGGCAGTTATATAATACACATGGCCCATTCTAGACTGTGTAGGCAGTGCACTTAAGGCCATGGACTCAGGCAAACTTGCTAGAGCTTTTTGGAGATGTATGTCATCTCCTAGTCAGTGCATTAGTTTATTTTCTCAGATTCTGCTGTAGTAGTTAGGCTGTTTTTAGCCTATTCAATAAATAAATTTTTTTGGTGGTATATTAAAGTAGTTCACCCAAAAATACAGTTTCTGTCATCATCTACTCAACTTCATATCACTTGAAACACATTTTATATTAGTTTTTAATAATGAGTTAAAGATGGTACTTAGTCAAATGTCCAGGCTGCACTTTTCATTACAGTGAAGGGTATTGGTGACTAAAGCTGTCAAGTTCCTTGGTACGTTGTAGTCTTTTTTTTTTTTTTTTTTTGTCACCATTCACTTTAATTGTGTGGAAAAGAGAGGCCTGGACTATACCAAATAACTCCTTTTGTATTCCACAGAAAACATAACATTATGGGTGTTTTAAATGGCAAGGTGGTGAATAGAATTTTAATATCTGAGTGATCTATCCCTTCAATAGACATTTGGTAATATGTCGGCAGATTAAAAACAGAAGGTTTGAATGTTTTTATAAAACCAATATTATGTCTTCATGTTATTTATATTTTCACAATAGATGTAGCCTAGTTGCTTTTGAGAAGCAGATGTTAAATATAAGAGTGGATGTGTAGAATTTCACACTGAAAACACAGCAGCTTGAACATTTCAGCTCAACATCAGTCTCCATGCCTTCCGTGCTCCTCACTTCCCTTTCACAGTGTTTCTTAACTCATCGTTCCCAAATTCCTCCGGCCCATATACAGCGTCCCCATCTCACCCACCCCCTCATTCTTTCACAGCCTTCTTCTCAATCTCTCTCTCATTCTCACTCTCCGTCGCCTGCAATCATCCTTTCACAGAGTCCAAATGACTTTTTCACTTTCTTTCCATCTCTGTCCTTCTCTTTTCATTGAATCTGTAGACTCTTCTGTTCTTGTGTGAGCATGTGTTTCTTTGCGTGTTTGTGTGTGAGCTCTTTTATGATTTCCAGTAGAAATGTTCTGTGTTGCTATGCCCAGTAGGTCCTGCAAAGCCATTGAGTAAAGTGAACAGTGAGCTGGCAAGGTCCCTGTGCCCATTATTGCAACTGTGATCACACTGCTTAGGGCTCACTGGACACCACATTAATTCAGCTATTGGTTCAGCTACATTAAGACAAGTCATTTAAACACAAATGCAGAATTCCCTGACATACTTAGTCATTCGCTATTTTAAATGTCTATGAGTTAAAGGAATATTCCGGGTTCAATGCAAGTTAAGCTCAGTCGAAAGCATTTGTGGCATACTGTAATGTTGATAATCACAAAAAAAATTATTTTGACTTGTCCCTCCTTTTCTTTAAAAAAAGCAAAAATTGAGGATACAGTGAGGAGCTTACAATGAAAATGAATGGGGCCAATTTTTGGAGAGTTTAAAAGCAGAAATGTGAAATTTACAATTTTATAAATTTGTTGTAAAATTGTATATAACAGAAAATTTTAGTACGGGATTTTATCACTCTTAAATTGTGTTAACACGCATATTGTTTATGTCTTGTGGATATACATCTTAAACAGTGAGTATTTTAACGTTTACGTATTGGCCCCATTCACTTCCATTGTATGTGCATCACTGTAACCAGGATTTCTGCTGTTTTTAAAGAAAAGGAGGGACGAATTGAAATTAACTTTTTGAATTGAATTTAACTTTTGGCTAATTAACATTATGCCACAGATTTTGTCGATTGAGCTCAACTTGAATTGAATCTGAAAATATTCCTGTAAAGGTGAAGTGTGTAATTATTTAGATGTGCAGAAACTATAATTAAGCCATTTACAGTGAACACTTTAGCTCTCTGGCATATCAAAACATTGCTCTGTTTGTTTTAGAGTCCCAACCAGCTCAACACAGCAACAAGACAGATTGTTCGACCAATGGCTGATGGAATGTTTCGGGGAACCAGTTTGAAAACAGTCATTTTTTGGTGCAATTCTGTTTGCTGACACTAGAGATGCAAAAATAACACTGAATTTACACAGAAATTACATTCGTGGTTTGTTCTTGTCATGGTTTTTGAAGTTGGGCAAAACTGATATATCTATACAAACATGTCAGCAGATTTTTGTCAGTACGAATCAGTTAAATCCGATTGCAGATTCTGAAGTACTGTTTATATCCTCTGCAATCCGATGAAAGAAATATCTACTAATTTCAATATGCTGCTGTGCAGCTTATTCATAAAATCAGACAATACAAGAAAACCGGGTTCACATGAGACTGGAAATCATCAGGTTATTCTCTGCTTTTGACCTCAAAATGCAAACAGGCGTGCATGCAAAACTTGAGCACATTGTATAAGCCGTAAGAATGCTGATAAAGGTGTTTACATATAGAGTGAAATCGTGGTAATAGGTAAAAACTACATCAGTTTATACTTAAACTGTTTATGATCGTACATCGATAAAGGAAAAATATTTATGACATCTACATGATCTTACGCATTGTCGGCTTATTAAGCATAATTGTGTATCGTGCATGTAAACGCATTCAGTGTTACCATAACTTTTACTCAAAGCTGGAAGTCCTGTCAGAGTCATTTGCATGAAGACTTTTAATTTCGTTGGAGCTATCAGACAGATTATTGTTGCATTATTAGTATGTATGTAAATGTAGCTAGTGCCAACTAAATATAATTGGCTTATTGGTTGTGTTTCAATTTTACCAATGAGGGTTCAATATTTGGCTTGGCAGTATTTAGCCATTAATAGAGACTTTACAATCTTGCAATGATAATCTTTTAACTGACACATTATGTTGCCAGCATAATGGTCTCATTGTGTTTTTGAAAAAACAACCACAATGTTTGTTTGGTACTTATATAAACATTCTCAAGAATTCCTTTTCACTGAATGTATCTGTGTACATGTGTGTTTTGTGTGTCACTAAGTTTGTAAGAGATACATTTATCTCTAGAATGCTTAAAAATACAGTGATATCAGCAACATTATTCTGGTCCGAACATGCTCTCTGAAGAGAAGTTTGGGCCAAGCTAAGCTATACTGAGTGTATTTCATCTATATGTGCACTCCACGGGTTTACTTCTCCTGAATAAGTGCAAATGAATGCAGTCTGATTTTGGCAGATTCTGCTGTATCAGTCCTGTGGGCTGCAGGGAAATCCTTTACAGTTCACGCTGCTCTCAATGAACGATTCATCTACAACGAACAGGCCTGCATCCAAATATTTTAAACCGATGGATTTTATGGATTTTAGTCAAAGTATTTCCTTCTCTTTAAAGGCCTCCATTTTTCAACACTAAAGGAGAAAAACATAAATAGAGATGAGAGATCTACGCCGCAGAAAATGCAGAACTATATTTCACAGGGCAATGAAGAAGCCGCCCTGTGAATTAAGTGTTTTGACTTCTTGCAGAAAAAGCTATTTTATTCCATTGTTCTGTCTGAACCCTGTAAGCTGCCGTTTAAGCACTAAAATATTCCTTTTCTTGTGCTCCTGTACGGGCTGGATATCAGAATCAATAGAAAAAAGGGTTGATCTCTCTTTTAAAGTTTTAAAATATTTGATTAATGCTCAAAATTCATGCTTTTGACTGTATATTGCATTTATTGTTATAACAGCAAGAATGTAAGGAGACACTATTGTTAATTAATTTATTTAGCTCTTTCCATACAGTAACAAAAGAATTAATGAACTGCAACTGCATCTAAAATAGACCAAATGTGAAAATGGTTATATTTTGCATTTTTTTTCTAATTTGCTAAAAAATAAAAAATAAAAAAATAAAATAAAAAGTTCATCATAACATCATCCAAAGTCAAATAAACTAAATTTCATAACATATCATCAAAAGTTTGGTTGTATTAAAAAAATACATGAATTTGAGAATTTATTTGGACAATTTGTGCTAATCCTGATGATCCATGTTATCCAGCATGATTTGAGAATGTTCCAAAGAGCATCTTTTATGTTGAAAATCTGACCTTTTGTACAAAAGAGTTAACATAATCAGTGTCACAAATTTGCTTACATTGATAGTGACCTAGAAAAAGAGCAGAATCAGAAATATTTCTTCTACATGTTACATCATAATGTTTATTTTTCCTTTTCTTTCTTTTTTTTTCAAAATCCTAAAATATTCTATATCTAGATCTTTTTGAACCCCACTGTAACTTGACATGCTGTATCTGCCTAGTTCTTTATTTGTACCAAATCAGGTTTATTTTATCTGCATCTGTAGTCTTTTAGCTTTCGGATGCCATTGAAAACAGTGTGATGAAAGCGTGTTTCGGCTGACTCATACATGTATGCAGTGTTTTCATAGCTTGAGGCTGCAGAGCTGTCCACCAATAAATCTGCAGTCTGCTCTCTGAAAGTTTTTTAAAATTACGGTCAAATTTCAACTGAAGCTGGTGCCTATAATTAGCGAAAATGCTTAATATTGTTCAGAAATGTGAGTCAGGGGTCTTGCAGATATTTCCAACTACCAGTGTGCCATTCCCATGAGAGGCCTCTGCTTTCAAGCACTGACTCATCAGAAAGATAGCAGGGTAAAAAACTTATTTTAAGTGCTCTCATTGCATTTCAGCTTTCAATTGCTGGTGTATTAGTAGCTGTATGGTATCGATGAAGACACATCATCTCCCTACGTGAACATGATGGAATAATGCTACAAGTTATTTATCTATACCTAAAGATGCATGACCAGATGACTCATCCTTCACCCTGGGAGAGAAATTTTCTTTCATTTTCTAATGTTTTCAGGAAGGCTTTTTCATTGCCAAAATTTCACTTTAGCTGACGTGCACAACATGTGTTTTGGAATTAAAATGATTATGTGGGAAGTTTACATGCTGTACTTCAGGGACGCTGACATGTCCTGAGGTGTGATATGCTATAAAATAAAACAACAACAACAAAAAATGACATTTAACAGTTTTTTTTAAAAAAAAAAATGTATAAGCATTATGCAAGCAGTTTTAATGACTTCATATTAAATGAGAATTTTGGTACTTTGTAGAACTTATTTTTAAAACTATTTTTAAAAATTTAAAGAAATGATGACCAGATACTGCACCAAAAATATATACTTTCCTTATAAATTCATATGTTTATCTAAAATCTTATTAACTGTAACACTTTATAATAAGGTTGTATTTTTTTAACATTAAAAATGCAGTATGAAATAACAGTATGTACAATATTTTTAACAGCATTTATTATTCTTGGTTAATGTTAATTTATAAAAATACAGTAGTTCATGTTAGTTTATAATGCATTAGCTAACTTTTAATTAAACAATGTACATGTTTACCATTAACAAAGACTAATAAATGGTGTAAAAGTACAGTTGTTTGAATGTAGTGAACTAATTTGAACTAATCCAACCTAATTGTAAAGTGTTAACCTAAAGTCTTGTCAATAAAATAATAAAAAGCCCATAAATATGCAATGATATGGACAGTTTATTGTTTTATATGTATATATGTGTGTGGGTGCCAAGAAGCCTTTTTTTTTTTCATCCTGAATCCATTCGTCCTGGTCATTTCAACCTTCTTTCCGTGTACCAAATCAATAAATAAGGGGTGTGAAAATGTTCAAAGGAAAACATAGGAACTGAGCTTGCCTCCACACATTGTGTCCACAAAGCACAATCATTTTTCCTGGTCTGCCTTGCCATAGATTACAATCTACTCTTCTCAAAATAGGCCAGAGGAACTGCAAGTTCCGCCACCTGCTTGGAAGTGTGGGTGAAACACACGGGCAACCCAAACCCTATTTCCTTCCACTATTCTTCCCCCCACCCTCCTCCTGGAAATTGCAGCAGTCAGTCAGGCCCACTGCGACTCACATTGCAGCACTTATACTGTGCTTAGGTTACCAGGCAACAGCGCTGTGAAGATGTGTTAGCTGCTGAATCGTAAGTGGAGTTAGTGAGGACCTACAGAAGCTGTGTAGAAAAGCTAAATGCCGGGAAACGCTCGAAAGTGCTAGAAATGTTGTTGTGTTCGTAGGTGTGCACCAGTTTCACCTGCTGGTTGCAACTTCACTGTTTTGAGTACCACATGGCATACAGAAGCAGTGACTCTTGTATACCAGGAGATTGTGATGATTTTCTGGCTGTGTGAGTCAGAACATGAGGTGTACATTTACAGTTTGTGTAGGTGCCAGAGGGCAACGGCTCCTCTTCTAATGCCGGTAATTTTGCACCTGTCATGGGTGTGTTCTGAATCAGCTATTAAGCAAATATTATGAGTTACTAGGGATTATGAATGATTATGAAGTCTGAAGGGATTTTCTTGGAGCCAAAAATCATTTTCATGTTTTTCCTTTAAACGAGACAAATTTACTTGAAATTGCAAAATTGTGTTATATAATAAGACTTGTTTTAGGTTTATTTTTCTTACCCAGTAGGCAAACTTTTTTTTTTTTTTTTTAAATTGCTTTAAGCATAATCCTCTGTTACATTTATTCTAAAACACTATTTGCTTCTCAAATAAATGTCAGCCAATGACGTCTCTGAAAATCGTTTCCATCTAATACGTGACAATTACTTGCTTCTGTCACACACAACAGCTTCCTATCATGTTTACACACTCTACTGATCAGTTAGGTTTAGATAAGGGGTTTGGATATGGGCATTATATTAATAAGCATGTCCTTAACGCCTTGTGTTTACT
Organism: Myxocyprinus asiaticus; assembly: GCF_019703515.2. Lineage (NCBI taxonomy): Eukaryota > Metazoa > Chordata > Actinopteri > Cypriniformes > Catostomidae > Myxocyprinus > Myxocyprinus asiaticus. The sequence goes on from NC_059388.1 coordinate 21,303,753, forward strand.
TCCACATTAGACATCCAGGCATTTGTACATGATGAAATCGTACAAATTTATACGAACGAACTCGTACGATATCATACGAAATAGCCAACAATGTACGAATATTCATGAGCCTGGGTTGGTAGTTCATGATACCTAATGCATTACTGTAATTAATGTTAACGAATAGAACCTTTTTGTAAAGTGTTACCAAATTAAAATTAACAAAGATTAATGAATGCTGTTAAAGTAAGTATTGTTCATTGTTAGTTCATGTTAACTAATGTTGTTAACTCATTTTAACAAATGGAAACTTATTGTAAAGTGTTACCAATAATTTCAACTCAAACAAGTATTTTATGTCAAATTATTTATTTATTTATTTGGCATGTAGCCATTTAATAAGTGGTACAAAGTACATTAAAACGGTCTGCATCGCAAAAATAGTCCTTCGGGTTTATTTGTTCACTTTGCATCGGGGTGCTGATCAACCTGTCTGCGTTTATTTTGCAATAATGACCATTTGACTTTATATAATCTGACTTATTACATTGCTACTAACCAAATAAATACATTATCCCTCACTGTCACCCATATAAAAAGTAATGTGGTGGAACCGTGGTACTGTGATGGTAATACCATGGTACTTTGACATACAGTTTACTATGGTATTGAATAATTACCAAGATTCTTCAAAGAATACCATGGTATTACCATGGTACATGTTCAAAAAACATGGTAATACCATGATACTTTTTTGTAAGTGCAGGTGCCTCCTTGTATAAATATCTGTGAGCCATACTTTTCAGCCCTTCAGATCTCATCTTAAATCACTGTTATGTTTGAGTTTGAATCTCATTCTGTTACACCAATGTGAAGTGTTTTCCTTACAAAGACCCTTTTACATGCACAATTCATGTTGATGTTTGCCATATTCATGCAAATAACACTCTGATATAGGAAAGACATGAAAGTGTGAATTTAATGCAGGATGACATGTTTAAAAAAACTGTACAAACTACAACTCTGTACAAACAGTTTTTTGCAGAAGGAAAAGCAGCAGAAATGTTAAATGACCTGTCTGAGGAGAAAACACGTCTAGTCTCTCGTTCCCTAGCTCCTGTCAAGCATCTGTCTGAAACAGTATAACAAAAAAAGACAATGTCCTTTGTTATCGCAAATAATAAGTACATGAACAATGAATTCCCTTTTATTATGGTAAATAATGAATTCTCATGGCAATAAAGGGAACATTCTGGGTTGTCAGAATAAAGCATCTGTCATTGAGACAACCGCCTTGGACAAAGAGTTTTCAATTTTGTAGGCTGATCACATAGGCGTGGCGTGATTGATGCTATTATATATTCATAATAGCCTGAGCGTTATGGTAAATGCATATGCAAATGTATGATGGCATAAACATAACGGTTTTAAGATTTAAATCATGCATAATGAAACAACAACAGTACAAGTAAAGAACACAGATTTCTACCTAGTTAAATAGGAAACCCTGCAAAAAATGTCATTAACATAGAGATGTGTATTCATCATCAAACATACACTATATGGCCAAAAGTTAGTGGACACCATATGTGCTTGATGAACATTTGATTTCAAAACCTTAGGCATCAATTTCCCCCTTTGCTATAATAACAGCTTCCACTCTTTTAGGAAGGCTTTCCACTATACTGTATGTAGTAACATGGCTGTAGGGATTTGCTCTCATTCAGACACAAGGCTATCAGTGAGGTCAGGAACTGATGTTGGCCGATGGGGCCTGACTTACAGTTGCTGTTCCAGTTCACCCCAAAAGTGATCAGTGGGGTTCAGGTCTGGACTTTGTGCAGGCCAGTCAATTTCTTCCACGCCAGACACAGTAAACCATTTCTTTATGGACCTCACTTTGTTCACAGGGGCATTGTCATGCTGGAACAGAAAAGGGCTATCCCTAAACAGTTGCCACAAATTTGGAAGCACACAAAGCCCAAGCCATTACATAAAGAAACATTAAGATTTTTCTTTACTGGATTTAATGGAGTAACCAAATTCATTAATTAGAAGGGGGTGTCCACAAACTTTTGGCCATATAGTGTAATAGCTATATTATTATATTCTTAAACTTAGTGAGCTGCTTTGCTTTCTACTGCCAACATAGGCAGCTGTCTTCTAAGGCAGCATCCTAACCATCATGAAACTTCATAAGTGGCTGGTTTGGAACACTCTATTTAGGGACTGTTCACATGGAACACGTTCTTGCACTAAAAAATCTAGATGCAGCACCAAGAATAGAGCAGAATACATGTGTCTCGAGACACGCCTTTAACAGTTGAAGTATTTTTAACTTGACACGTCTTCTAAAAAAACGCGGCTATTCTGCGCAAGATGCTGAAAATACAGCTAGATACAGTGTAGCAGTCAAAGGCATCCTACTAGCACATATTTACAAAGAAAAACAATCGAAAATCCACATGGCCGAATGCAAAAATGCTTTAATGAACAGCCCCTGAGGCAGCAACTCTGTGTGCTACACAAATTGCTCTCCTAATGGCACAAGAGACTCGACAATTGATGCCAGAGTTTTATGTAGCATGTTGCTAAGTTAACTAAAAAAAGTATAAGAAATACATAGCAAACACAAATATTGGGTAAAATTGTTGTTTTAATTAGATTTTACTACTTTTATTAATACTTTTCTGTTTTGAATGAAATATTTATAGTCAGCATGTCTCTCTTTGATGCCTAAGTTTCAAAGGCTATGCCTAAGATCACTAGGTTTTAAAACAGGCCTAATATGTTTGACTTTTATATTTATGAAATAAATAGCATATCCTGTACAGAATCATCATATGAATCCTAGAACAAAAAACTCACATACAAATTCAAACAGTTGAATGAATGAAAAAAAAAAAAAAAAAAAAATATATATATATATATATATATATATATATATATATATATATATATATATATATATATATATATATATATATATATATATATATATATATATATATATATATATATTTTTTTTTTTTTTTTTTTAATTTTATGAGAGTTTGTTGGGCAGTCACCCCATAGGAGGAAATAAAAAACTAAACAAAACCGATTTTGGGCGGTTTGTCTTTCTTCTTATTAATCTGTGAATTGTCCTGTGAATATAAGTGGGGAAAACTAAAAAAAAAAAAACACTTCTCAGAAACATAATAAAAGCAAATTCCATCATTATTTATTTTGGCTATTACAAAATTATTTCCTCAGATAACCACTGATGGGACTTTGCTTTAACTTTCTTAATGAACACAATGTCCCAGTCGATCATGTTTTACGATATTTATTCTCTTTAGCTTTGGCACAGTCATATATTTCTAGAGCTTCAATTTGGACATCTTTCCAATGCCTCTGGCCTCGTCAGAATCCCTCTATGTCCTGAAAGTGACTGACAGCTATTGTGTTTTGCTGTATTGCTCTGTCAGGGTAGATGAGAATAGAGGCAGTGCTGGGACTTTGAGACTAGCTTTAATGGAGGTTGAAGAGGGTGAAAAATGGGTGGAAATATTGAGAGAAGCTAGAGCTACTGAAGCTGTCTGTGAAGAAAACTAAAATCTTTTTTTTAGTTTTTTGGATTTTTCCCCTTTTTTCTCCCAATTTGGAATTCCCAATGTGCTTTTAAGTCCTTGTGGTGGTGTAGTGATTCGCCTCAGTCTGGGTGGTGGAGGACGAATCCCAGTTGCCTCCGCATCTGAGATTGTCAACTCACGCATCTTATCATGTGGCTTGTTGAGCACATTGCCACGGAGACACAGCACGTATGGAGGCAACCCACCGCGGCAACTACACTCAACTCACCACATGCCCCACCAAGAATGAGGAGGTTACCCCATGTGACTCTACCCTCCCTAGCAACCAGGCCAATTTGGTTGCTTAGGCTGGAGTCACTCAGCACACCCTGGGATTCGAACTAGCAAACCCCAGGGGTGGAAGCCAGCGTCTTTACCACTGAGCTACCCAGGCCCCCAGAAAATGAAAATGAAAATCTTAAACTGTATCCATAACTTTGATTGATAACTCACCCAGCTTTACTGATGGAACTATCTGACTCAAAGTTCTTACCATGTTAGTGTGGAAATAAACAGACATTCTGACACAATTAGATAATTTAATTTTGTCAGAGTTAACCCTGCTAGAAAATCCAGCTTAAGATGAAAGCTGTGTTTTGGAACATGGTAGCTGGTTTCTTGCTGGTCCAAACTGGTTATTAGCTGATCCTAGCCAACATGATCACACAGGAAATCGACATGTTTCCTCCAAATGTTCATGAACTCTGAAATCTCCCCATTGGACAAGCGTCATCACACACTTACCTCCGAGACATGGGTTCTGGTCCCATCGAAACCAGGAAGAAATCGTGTTCACATAAACAATGGTATTTTCGCTCTAAAACTGGATTTTGACTTCACTGATGGTTAGGTTTAGGGTTGGGGTTTGGGTTAGGTTAGTCTTGTGTAGCCAGACTTTTGACTAAAATGGCAAAGGTATGGGATAGCAGCTTACATGGGCTAAGAATCACTTACTTAGACAGGAAAAGCCCTCTAACTTACATCTAAAGCGATCAATCACAGTCATTTTTGTCATTACATGACTTTTTGGGGCGGGGTTATTAGAGATATATCACACCATAATAAAAGACCGATATGGGCAGTCTCCACAAGCGATTGCACAGGAAAGACAATGAAAAATAGCGGAAAATGTGTAGAGAATGAAAGTACAGTACACAGAACCTGATCAAAGAGTACTTTACAAACATAAGTAAACAAAGCAGAATATGCAGTTACGCTCATGGATATCCAATTTACTTTCTGCTACATACCTCAAACGAAACTCTGAATATTTTTATAAGCTTTGAAGTCACTAACCTGGCAATCTTTTGTCCTCAAAAGAGTTCATTGTATTAACGTGGAACCTTGGCAACATGACTGTTTTCAGGCAGACTGATGAAAAGTCCAGTATGCTTCTTCTCTGGGAAGTTCCACAAACCAGCCAATAAGATACGTATGTGCTTAATGGTCCGAGAAAGTGTTTTCCAATTTTGTGTGCTATGTGCATCAGACGGTGAGAGCACGGACTGTGGGCAGTCTATGGGCATGCTGTCTGAGGGTAGAACTAGGATTAAGTGGTACAGTTAATAAAATTAGCATTCCATTGACTGTATTACATAATTTATAGCTAAAAATACAACTCGCTTTTGGTGCCACTCTGTGGACAATCCACCTGGAAAGTGGAGCTTACACGTGCCCATATGTTCAGCAACACTTCCAGCTTCGGCCACTGGGGGCAGTGGTTGTAAGCACAAACCGCTTTCAGCAGTCGATTTTACTGCGTAGTCTGTCTGTCCAACCTGTTTATTAGTTGGTTCAAGCTGGCAGACCAAGGTTTTTCACCATCTTGCACTAGCAACAAGCCAGCTACCAGCTGGTCATACAAGCTTACAATGGTGCAAGCTCGTTTTTGGAACATAGCAGTTGGTCGACTAATCAGTCACCAGCTTGGACAAGCTAGAAACCATCATGTTCCAAAACACACCTACCAGCTTAAGCAGGAAAAAAACTGCAATATAGAAGGAGCACATTCTGGCATATCCATTGCATATCTCAAATGTTTTGGTGAGTTGTTGGTGGTTTTGGTTCAGAGTATAGCATGAAGAACTAAATCACACTTGCCTTCATGAGCAGCTCTGTTACTAAGACCAGGATGAGGGTCACTTCTGGGATAGTCCTGTCTTTTCCCCCCAGGCCTGGAGTATGCTGATTGGTAAGGTTAAGAATGCCAGACAGAACTGGAGGCTAAAAGCAGACGAGCTTCTGTGTCCCGAGTGTGCCTCTCCTGAGTGCTTGGCAGGGCTTGTTTTGTAATCAGTTTTAAAACTGTGCCTGGTGCCTCTGATTTGTCAGTCCTGGAGAAAGTAGGCCACCATCTCCCACTGCTTCTGCTGGAGCTGTCACGGTTTAAGCAGCAAACATCAAACTATCGAAGTTCAGGGAGGGTATGTAATGTCCTTCTCGGTTGGAGAGTGACATTTGTGGACACTTGGATGATAGGTAATGCATTAATGCTGTAGAGCTTGGACTGAAAACTTGTCATTAAAAGTGACAGATTTTAGTATATCCAACAAATAGCAGTACTTAAACAAAAAGTGGGAAACTTTAAAGGTGTGAAGTGTGTAATTTTTTAGATGTTAAAATATGTATATCCCATCTTAATATGCAGAGACAGCTGTAAGTAAACCATTTGTATATGGATTTTCCCAGAAAGTGTAATCATTATGGTTAGGGTTGAGAGTAAACATTGCTCTTTTTGTTTTGGCAGCCTGATATAGCAACATTGGCTCAGCCAATGGAGTTTCTGGCTGGGATATCTGTTGGACCAACCAATGGTCAAGACGAGGGGAGTGTTTGGGGAGGGAAACTTATTAGAAAACAGTGATTATGTATGCAATTCTGTTTAGTGATGTGGTGCAGAAATTATTCACTTCACCTCTGAAGTCAACATGAAACATTGTTCATTGTGGTAATACGATGCATTCCAGAGTTAAACTGAATATTCATTGAGAAATTTTTTTGGATCAAGAATTGATTGGATCATGAAAAGTTGTCTCTTTTTTACATTTTAGTTTTGTAACATGCACCAGTGACTTGGATTAAGAAAGCAAATAGTATTAATTTTGATTTCATATTGACTGTTGAATAAATTTCTCGTATTCTGCCTTATTGGCAACTGTGAAAAAATAGTTTCCTCTTTCTTTCTGACTCTTGCTCTCTGTATTTAGTTTTTTCCTGCCCCCTTTCTTTTTTCCTCCCTTCACACACACTAATTCATATCAAATGGAGTGGAGTAGGTCGACCTGTCAAACGAGCTCAACCTCCTGGAATAATTAAACCGAGTGCACTTTGCCTGTGGCAGAACTTGCCGGAACCTGCTTGGATGGTGGGGAACTGAGCAGGGAAATGAATGTGCAGTGACACAGAGGAAACAGACAGGATAAAAGAGTGTTTTAGATGGGGAAATGCACTTGACTCGATTGCACTAACTGTACATTCACCTCTCCTCCCCTCATAATCTTCTTCTGTTGTTATAAGTGTTTGGATGTGCTGTATTCTCTTTTCTCCTCTGTTTGCTCAGTTTTTCGGTTTTGAAAGAAAGAAAGATAATAATTCATTCGAAGGTCTGGGTTAGAGTCTAATTTCAGATCATTATGAAGGTGTTTAACTCTCAAGTAATGGCTGTGGCATCACAAGTCTTTATCTGGATTCTGAATGAGTCTAAATTTAGCATTGCTTCCAGCTCATAAGCAGGGAGGGCACAAAACGAGAGTCATTTAACCAAACCTGACATGCACCTTAAAGTGATGTGTGTAGGCTAATTTGTTTGAATTTAAAACACTTTTACCTATCTCAGCTTTATATGCAGAGACAACAATAAGTAAGCCGTCTGTATGTTTAGACACCAAACAATGTAAAAAATGTTGTTCTTTGGCACTATGAAAAGTCTGTTTGTTTGAGCATCCCATCTTGCATCATACAGCAACATTAGGTAAACCAATGGCATACGTTTCAGAAGGGGACTATCGGTTTGACCAAAGGCGCTACATTCAATATGAACAATATGAGGGTGAGTAAATTATAATAGAACTATCCCTTTATTGAAATGTTTAGGCTCCTTCCACCCAAAACGTGTGTATCAGTTTCTTTCAGCCTATTTCAAAGCTGTCGTCTAGGACATGATGAAACCTGTGTCTTTGACACCCTATCCAGCAGCCAGTGATTTCAAGGACGTTGTTGCTGCCAAACAAATTGGACTAAATGTCAGCTGAGAAACAGTCATTTCTGCCTAAAGATTAGGCTAATTTCCACATGTTCAGGCACGTTTTATGGTACTTTCAGAGTCCTTTTGGCCACACCTTTGCCTTTGAGACACCTTTGTCTGAGATTAAGGCCAAAGCTGTGCTGTGTCGCAAAGGTTCGTTATGTAATGCTATGGTTCATTACCTAATTGTAGAACTGCAAGACCGTGAGAAAGTTAACAAAGCACCATTCCAGTAGACTGCACACTTGTTATTTACTTGACTCTGTGGGTTTTATAGTGAGTGAGTTTAATTGTAAAAATAATGTTTTCAGAATGGAATTAAATTGCTTTCAGCAATGACTGCATAAGAGATCCTCTGTACTCTTTAAGTATCATAAAGCTTCAAATATGATCTGCATACTCTATGTTTAAAATTAATTGTTTTTATAGGTCCATGTGTTAGTGGTGCTTATAAGACAAGCATTTTTGACAGTTATTATAAGACAATTATGATTGCTCATGCTTAATGGGAGGGTTTTTTCAAAAGTATTACATTTGGCCCATAACTCGTCTTGAGGAAAGCGATCGTATTTAAATTTTCGCCTGGAGGGCAATAAAATGGGAAGAAAAAAATCACATACTGTAGACTTGAATTGAAGGAGGGACCTGAAACAAATATAGTGACCATGATGTAGTGGCTCTTTTGACTTGGACTAGTAAGTAACAACCTAACCACCATCCAGAACACCTTAGCAACCAACTAGGAATGCCCTAGCAACCACAGAGCAATGAATTAACAGCTGCTCAGAACACCTTATGAGCTGCATAGCAATTTAGTTTCACTGACACTGGTGATAACTTTTCGAGGAAAGGTGCATGATTGTGTGGATATGTATAGGTTTTCCCATTTTACAGTCCATAAGTTGGATGTACACATTCGAAATGTGGATGACAATATTTGTGCGTGTTGCTCTTTCAATATCACCTTAAAATGTCCTTACAGCAAATATTTAAAGAGTGTGCTATTTGCTTGCCCACAAATGAGAATATTACTTGCAATATACAGTAACTCACTTTTGGAACTGTTTCAGTGGTAGCAGCTAAAATTAGAGAGGTGTGTGACCAGTGAAAACTGGAAAAATCCACTGCAAGGCTGTTGCGACTGAATAATCACCAATCATTTCAGTTACTTATGACCCTGTTAATTCATAGTTAATAGTTCCAAGATGCCAAAGTTCAATCCACTATTTAAGGCTGATCTCATGAAAAAAATATTTTTCTGCAAAATTATATTACATGGCTCCTTTTACATATCACAGCAGTTCTGTGGTGAAATTTTACGAGTGGTGCTAAGTATGAGTAAAAGTTTCTACCAAAGTAGAACGTTTTTCATGGTTAATGCTTTTATCAAGTTTTAAATCAACAAAACTGACCTCCCTACTTAACCTTAAACCTAAGCGATAGTGTCATAAAAAGCAAATGTAAGATGAAAATCACCACGTTTGGTTCATGTGTCGACTAACGTGCTCTTCAGGATTCGTACGCTGGTCCTTTGCATCGTAAGTACAACGCTCTATCAGTTAAGCTACTGCAAAATCTCTATTATAAATATTGTTAGTTATGTAATACAGTGGCGAATTCTCAGGGCCAGCAAAGTCTTCTCTGCTGGCCTAACATGCCAAATAAATCAATATTTTTCATCCTTTCATTCTCAATCACCTTTTTGCCTATGTATTTTTAATTGCTTTCCACTCTTAATTAATCTACAAACAAATAGAGAAAATTCGAAAAGTTTATCCATTCAGAATTTATTCCTTCAACTGTTTCACAAATCGCATGCCCGAAGCAGCGCGTGAGTTTGAGCTCCACCCCCTCAGGCCTTCAGAATTCTTCAGAATACCTCAACAGTGCAAATGAATGGGCAACTGAAGTCAGATTGTCAGATTCATCAGCCAATCAGATTGATTTATTTGTTCTTGGTGGGTGTGATCTTTAGGATATGTCCCGGTGGAGGCCTTCTAGCTGGCGTTGAGTGACACAATCATGCTTTAAGTGATGTACGTAATTCAAGAGCGAAAAACGTAAGATCAAGCTGTCTGACGAGTCGGCTTTCACTGCTGTTATTGCCATTGAGAAAGAGATCCTTATGGATTTACAAACACGAGATGATCTGCATGATCATGCGATTGTTTAATTTATTAAACGGGAAAGGAGGACTGATTTTCACTTCAAGTAAATTGGTAAGTGCTTTTTGCATTGTTATAGCAACATCAGGAGTTTTCTACGTGTATATTAGGCTGCTTGAGCATTCAGTGTCGGATCAAGTTTTGAAAAGTAGTGCTGCGTTCCATTCAACTCGGAAAGTTGGATTTTACAACTTCCTACTTGGAAAAGTGCAATGGAATGCATCTTGGAGTCAGAATTACAAATTGTAGGCTCGTGCAGAAATTCTCAACTCTGATTTTGCCGAGATGCAGGGGCATGATGTCACACAAACATGTCGACACTCAGGGAGATATACAAAGTAATTGATAAACATTCACTTTATTAAGTAATATCGATAAATGTGTTTGTTTTCACATTACATGATATTAAAGCTTGTTTAACAAACGCCTGCAGAAACAGGTGTATAAAACTTTATAATCTCTTTTGATAATCGTACACCTGAAGCACAAATGCTAGTGTTGCAGCATTGTTTATCAGTTGGGTTGCTAGGAGACATCTCTAATGAGAGTCAAACCCTGCTAAGCTAACGGGAGCGTTGCAGTTCTGAGTATGAATGCATTTATGGTCGGAGATATTAATTATTAATTATATCAAGAAGGAATATCCCTCATCCAACTTGAATGGAACGCAGCATAACCATGTACCCTGACGAAACGAAATTTATTGCAAGCAACATTTAAATCGCAAATATTATTAGATAGATTATTCCAGGTATTATAGACCTCCTTGGTAGATTCATGTGAAAATTATGATTTTTGAATGTCTGTTCGGGAGACGTTCATTTCACAAACAGTCATGCTGCAGTTAAAATTAGGCTTGCTTGAGCATTAAGTGTTGTTTCAAGTTCTGGCTTTCGTGCGTGGACGTGTTTTTAAAATATCGATTGGTATTATTAGCTAGCTGCGACATAATGTATGATGCCCAAAGGCATAGGGTTATGCCTTTCAACTTATTCATTGTGAATGGTTTTCTTAATGGCATAAATCACACTGAAGGCCTAGAATGTAAATGCACGGCCCGCCACTGATGTAATACAAACATTAAAATGTATCGCCTTAAGTCGTGTGCCATAATAAAAGTATTTTAATGTCATAAGAAAGCACTCTGTAAGGAACAGGGTGAAAATTGTTTATGAACTGATAATCTGCTCTTTTACTCATGATTTGTGAGTAAGGGAAAAATCCTTTCTCGTGTTCCCAGCTGTAGTGATTTGTACATGATATTGTACATCCAATGTCTTTGCAAAAATGTAGGCATAGTAACGTGTTTCTATGAGACCAGGTTGCATTATTTGGTCTTGCCTCATACATTATGTAATTTTAGTTGCACTTTTATATGGGTACAAATGCAAAGTTGAACCAAACTCAAACCTCTTTCAGTTGAAAATGAACCTTGTTCATCTCACATTCACATTGTACTTGAAAGTGGACTCGGATCCCTTTTTGGTCCACTTTAATTGTGCTTTTTCTTCTTTTTTTTGGGGGGGGGGACTTTTTTTGGAATATTATAGTAGTTGCTAGTGGTGGTGATATTTTGAATAGTGGAATTTAATAGTATATTTCTACAATAACTTTTTATCTTTCACGTGTCATTGCAAGACGGTCCAATTAAATTCTCAAGCCTTTATTTTGGCAAAACATAAAATTAAAAAAAATGTAGGAAGATGGAAAAAAAGGAATTGAAAAAAAGGAAACTTGAAAACGTCATGATGGAGGGAACGAGACGTTGTGTCGATGTAGTGACACTAGGGGTCACTCTTGGGAGCCCCAAACACCTCTGCTTTTTTGAAAAAAGGCCAATGGGAATTGGCGAGTGGAATTTGCATGCCACTCCCCCGGACATACGGGTATAAAAGGAGCTGGTATGCAACCACTCATTCAGATTTTGTGCTGAGGAGCCGAGACCAGGTCCCGGCCATTTCAGCGGGTAGTTCAGCGTTGTGGCAGGAGGGACACAACGTCTTGTTCCCTCCATCAGGGAATGGAGGTTACGAAAGTAACCATGACACGCTCTTATGAGCGTCGAACGGTCCTTCAGGAACAAGTCGACTGCCCAACAATAGGGACAGGCTAGCCCAGCCGAGGCCTCTTTTCCTCTTTTTTCTCCCCAAAAAGAGTGGAATTTCTTAACCGACTGGGAGCCATAAGTGTCTACACTGGGAGGTGTCCCTCCCATGGGGAAGACACCATGGAGACCACACCCCACCCAAAAAGGGGGGGGGGGGTATTTTGAGTGGAATTTGTCACATGTTCTTACCGAGTCTTGTCGGAAGTATGTCATGTGGAGAGGTCCCATGGTATGTCCTACCCGAAGGGGGAGGGAGAAGCGTGAGATCCGAGAACCACGTCTGGGTGTGCCAGTAGGGTGCTACTAGGGCGATCTGCTCCTCATCCTCCCTGACCTTGCAAAGGGTCAGTGCTGAAGTGTCTCATATGCATCAACCCGAGCAGTATGGCCGCTGCTGAGGATGCCATATGCCCCAGGAGCCTCTGAAAAAGTTTCATTGGAACCGCTGTCCTCCGCCTGAAGGCCTTCTTGAACAGGAGTCTGTGCAAGCCCCGGTTCAGTACTCGCAGGTCCAGGATTGGTCACAACCCACCGCCTTTCTTTGGTACGATGAAGTAAGGGCTGTAGAACCCTTTCTTCATCTCGGCTGGAGGGACAGGCTCTATCGCGCCCTTGCGCAGAAGGGTCGCGATCTCCGCACGCAAGGTAGCGGCGTTCTCGCCCTTCACCTAGGTGAAGTGGACGTAGCTGAACCTGGGCGGGCGTCTGGCGAACTGAATTGCATAGCCGAGTCGGACAGTCCGGGACCGGCAGGTGGGGCCTCATGGCGAGGTGGCGCTCAAGGTGCCACGTTGAGAGGACTCGAGCCCCGTGGCCGTGCTGAGTCCAGGGACATCAAAGCACTTACCTGGCTCCTGCTGCCCACCATAAGATTGGCTGAGGAGGGGGGAGGAGGAATCTCGTCCCCGTAGTCCACCGGAACCAATCCCATGTGGGCGTGTTTGTGCCACAGCTGGGTGCACAGGGGCGGGGGGTCCGCCGCTGGAGCACCATACCTGCAAAAATGGGATGGTGGATGGTGGTCGTGACGACGGCCATGCGCACCGGACATGTGACCCAGGAAACGAGAAAACCACTCTTTTGTTGAACTTTTGGGTACCGCAGCCTCTTGGACATGTGGCAAAAAATGAAACAAAAGATTCTCCTCCCGGCCCTCCACCAGGGGATGGAGTGGTCTTTCACCAGCTCCAGAGAAGCAGGTCTCCTCGCCCCTAGGTCGCCCGTCTCAGGGGCGCTTTGAAGCCTTCCTCAGGTTCTTAGCGGCCTGCCATGAGATGGGTAGCGTCTGCTTCCTGTGTTGGGCTCCATGCCGGGGCCGGGCCATGGGGGCGGGCTGTGGAGGAACGGGCTGCGGCGGAGCCGGTGTTGTTGCTGTTGTTTCTTATGAAAGCAAGCCGCGACCACAACGTTGCCATGGTCATGTTCTCGCAATGAGGACATGCTCCATCCACGAATGATGTCTCCGCGTGGGCAGCACCCAGACACATAAGACAGCGATCGTGGCTGTCAGAAGCGGAGAGATAACGACCGCAACCAGGAATAACACACAAACGGAAAGGCATCTTTAAAAAGATGTTCCGTGTGTGCCACTCTTTTTGTGAATGAAAATATACTCTTTTAGAATATACTCTCTTTTTTTGCTCTGCCGAAGCGCCCAGGGGCGTTCTCTGCACTCCACGGGTGCAGAGGGGGAGAAGCCGCTGAAATGCGCCGTAAATCCAGCAGTTTTGAGGTGCGTCTTTGGAGGGGAATTGAATTCAGTGCACTGCATACAACCGCTCGGCTCCGAAGAGAAAATCTGAATGAGTGGTTACATACCAGCTCCTTTTATACCCGTATGTCGGGGGGAGTGGCATGCAAATTCCGCTCACCAATTCCCATTGGCCTTTTTTCAAAAAAGCAGAGGTGTTTGGGGCTCCCAAAAGTGACCCCTAGTGTCACTACATCAACACAACGTCGAGTGAGTGACAGATAGGGAACAAACAGTACTGAAAGAAAAGCCATCTTCATTGAAGTGATGACAGATCTACCTACAGTAGTTCCAAAATTAAACTAAAACATAAAGTCATATATTGAATAAAACAGTTTTGTACTCACGAATAGTACACTTTCAACACACATTTGTGCAGTGGTAGATTTGATTATGGCATTTGCGTGGAAGAAATACTGATGTGGCCAGTAGCCTTGGGCTCTTTCAGTAAAAAAAAAAAAAAAAAAGAAAGTGTAGTGGCAGTTCATCATGTGTACTGCTTTTCTTCATTTTCTGGCTCTTCTTCCGTGTTCTGCGGACATATGGCCACCATCTGGTTGGGCCTGGCGGCATCAAGGTGTACATGCCGGGCCCCAAGCAGGGGCCTCTGTGTCATGTTAACCCCTAAGACAATCCATCTTACCAGGCAGGATGAAAAGATAATCTCAGTTTGAGGCCAGAAAAAGTCATTTCACCCCTACAATCTGCAGTGTTCCCACGGTCATGGAAAATCTGGAAATATTAGGGAATTTTAAAATTGTGTTTTCCAGGCCTTTCAAAGTGATGGAAATTAATAGAATCTTAAAAACCACACAAATTTATAATGTGAAAATGCTTGTTGTAGTTTTACCAGCCTGATCTAATGAAATTTATGTGACAAAGGGAACATTTTTACAAACCAGTATTACGTGCTTCATTACACATATGACTGCAGTTTCTCATTAAAATGTCCAGTGGGGGGTGCCAAATGCGAGTAAAATGATGTAACCAGATGTGTTTTTTAAGGTGAAAATTAAATGGATGTTTTAATGAGTAAAATGTACCTCCCTAACCTAAAACTTTAATCTAAACCTAACCAATAGTGTTCAAAAAGATAAATGAGAGGTGAACAAAACAAACACCCTTACACTTAACCAAAACCGATAGTGTTTTAAAAGCAAATTCAACATTAAAAGCACATTTACTGAAGCAACCACGTCATTTCTTGTCGCTTCTATGGCACCTTTGCTTCACTTTTACTTTTGTATCGAGTGTTCTTAGCTGGGTCTCAAAGTTCAAAACTATTGGGTGAGCTTCTGCGGAAGTCAGTCACATTGGAATAAGTGTGTAAATGTAGTTGGGTCTGTAATACAAGTGTTAAAATATTTTGCATACATTTTTTCAAGTGTATCGTTTTTCAAATGATGCGTTAAAGTAAAAGTGTTTTGATTTAAGAACATACAGTAGCAGGGTGTGAGTAATAGAGCAAAAAATAAGCATTCATAAAGTAATAAACAGCCATAATACCCATGATTTGTTTGAAAGTGAATAAAACGCACAGTTGTTGTAGCGCCTCTATTGTTCATTTCACCAGGAAACTGCAACAAAACATAGAACGTGTCACGTAAAACTCAGTTGGCAAAAATGTAGTTATAGTAACGTTCATTCTGTGAGACTAGGTTACAGCAGTATACTCTGTTCTAAAATATTTTAACAACTAGATAATGCTCTCAATTTGCTTGTAAGACATAGTGATGTGCAGTAAGCGAATCCTTTTTTTTTATTTTTTATTTTTTTTTTAATGTCTGTCCTTTTTAACGAATTACCTGTAGTAAAACCATTTGATTCATTAGTGAATTGGCCTGAATTTGAAAGTTTTTTATATATAGTAATCACCACAGTAATAGAAATCCATTGGTCAAAAAGTGTGGAAACGCTGAATCTGTTGCTGGGCTGGTTGGTTTTAGAATTTGTATGGCATTCTGACAGTGCTGCTTCTCATTACTTCAGTGTAGTTTTAGTTTCACAAGAAATACAACTTCAAACTTTATTTTTGACCTGGTCAGGATTGAGAAATGTTAAGAATTAAGGCAGAAGCCCAGCAGAGAGCAGAACAGCTTTTGTGAAAGATATAAAAGCTTGCAAAAGATAAAACACTCTAGTTTTATTATTTTCATAAACATTACATCCCTCTTCTCACTCGTGCTACTCTCTCTTGAATCTCTTTTCAAGTCTCCCCAAAGTTAACTATCTGTATCTATCCATCTTGCCTTCTCTTTGTCTCTATAAAGCAGATAAGAAGCATGTGAAGAGAGTTAGGCTTGTGGATAGGTCACTGAGTCTGGCTTTGCCAATGGCTTTAAAATTTCTGCTACCTCCCATCAGTGGCTGGCTATCGCTGAGGCCTGCAGGCCAAAAACATGCTCATGTCATAACCCCAAATGCACAACATTTTACATACACTTTTCAGCATGTTGCCCACACAATGTTAATCAGCAAGACAATCATATTTCTGTACAAAACATCTGTGCATCCAGGCCTCCTTTGCCACACATTTTACATTTGCCTTGTCCTTTTCTTTCTATTATAAAAAAAATGTTGTATTTAAGGTGCACTTTTTCGTTTATGTTGTGCTAGCCAATATGGCAGTTGTCTTTGTCTAACACTGGCATGCAAAGCATACATTGCAGAAATGCACTATTCGTAGTCGGCCATGATTATTAATGTATTCTGCGAGCATGTTATATAACATGGGGTTATCGAAATAAAGTCATTTTGGCTGGTCATGTGATCGCAACATATCTGCCCCAATGAGGCGACCTTCTCCATGTACAATAAACCAGCTTTTTTAAGGCTCCAGGCTAATATGACTGGAGTTATTTATTTCAGTGCACATCATATTAAACATATTTTTCAAAAATGCTATTCATTTCTTTGTGTAAAACTTTTTTAATGAGGGGGAAAAATAGTGTGTGTAGCTTTAAAGACCACTTACATATCCGATGCATAAACCATGTACTGTTAGAAAAAAGAGAGGGCATTAGGATACAAGTCTGTGTTTTGATTGGTTGGTTTTGACTGCATGGCTTCTTCCTGTTACCCTTTGTCATGATGACTCAGCCCAGGCTCAGAGAGTACAGATGGAGAGCAGCAGCATGGGACTGTCTTTGATCCCATTATATGATGTGAACAATATTAATTATTTGTGGTGTGGCGGCATGTCCAGGGGTATTTGTTGTAGTCGTGATAAAATCATCTTTGAAATTGGGTGGATGGATGTCAGAGACGTGGCCTTGCAGGTAGTGCATGTTTGCCGACATATGGCAGTGGGGCTTATGTGCAGGTGACCTAAGTGCGAATCATTTCCCAATACCTAAAAAAACAGCCCATAAAAAAGAATTGAAAAAAGAGCATTACTTTTGTTGTCACTGGTGAATGACCAATGCGAATACGACTCTTTCACATGCAGTAGTCTTTTTTGTGAAAACTTTATATAAATGCTTATGATACTGGCAAAGATATTCAAATTTGTGTGACTTTCATTGGCAGAAACAGTGGGGATGATAACACTGAAATGGAATTGAAACACTTCCCAGTAGAATTAAATGTCACCCTCTGGTAGAACTCTTTGACCAGAATCTTGAGTGTCCTTTTCCTCCAAGTGATCGCAATTGTCCCTGTATGTTGCCCTATTTTTTGCCCTATTTTTTCTCATTTAATTTTCTGTTTTGGTCATAAATACTGTATGTTCGATTATGGAAGTAAAATGCGTTGTGAACAGCAGTTCATGTTTATTTTAAGAAAGTTCCTTGGATTGATTATTAGCCTAAAACACATTAACTTTATTGTTCTGAGCACCACAGGTTTTTAAAAAAAGTGATTTTTCAGTTTTAGAGGGAAAACTTTTATTTTAGAGACTAATTGACATCTACAGATACTGTGCTACTCAGCTTGGCCCTCATTAAAATCTTTCTGTGTCCCCTGTTGATCTCATTGCTTCAATCCGTTTTAAAATGTCAGAATGGCACATTGCCCTTAACTACAACAGCTGTAAACCAGTGTGTGTTATGAAGAAGGGGACATTCACCTTAGTTGTCATGGTGAATGAAAATTCAGACAGCTTGAGGGGTATTTTAATGATTTAGCACTTGAGGCGCCCGTCTCCACATTTGAACTCTGTGATTGTGCATAAGCATATTCATTATAGATGTATCTTTTTTTTTATTTTTTTTTACCTCAGGCAATGGATATTTTAATGGATTTTAGCTGTTGCCTTCAGTATATGATCAATGTCTTGGTTGGAACATATTTGGTGGTATTTCCAACCTGATTTCATGAATAGTAACACCTTACCCACACTCTAAACATCCAAAAAGCCCTGTTTTGTAGCACGAAAGAAAGAGAAACATCTGTGTTTTTAACATGCGTTCGTGAGATTGTGAGATATTTAAAATGTGAGATTTTTACTTTTTAACCCCTACCCAAACCCCATACCTAAACCTAACCTTAAAGTGGAACCCCTTTCCAGGTTAAAATGGAAAATTTGTTTTGTATCATATAATATCGCCATCTCGTACGTATTTGTACATTGTCTTGAGACTGTGTTGGGTGTTCCTAAGTAGGCTTAGAAGGTTTTCTTCTAATGTGGTGGTTTTCAAACCCTGGGTCTTTACCCCGTTAAGGGAAGTGACTGGCTGATTCTAGCTCACTCTCGAAACTTGTTGTGTGGGCACAGGGACCTGGTGCTCGGGCACCTCAGCCGGTTGGGGCTTCGGGTCAACTGGGAAAAGAGCAAGCTCTCCCCGGTTCAGAGCATCTCTTTTCTCGGGATGGAGTTAGACTCAGTCTCTATGTTAGTGTGCCTCACAAGCAAGCGCACGCAGTCGGTGCTGAACTGCCTGAAGTCATTCAGGCGGAGAACGGCAGTCCCACTGAAACAATTTCAGAGGCTCCTGGGGCATATGGCATCCTCGGCGGCGGTCCAGGGCAAGCACGTGTTGGTCCGGATGGACAACGCGGCGACAGTAGTGTATATAAACCGCCAAGGTGGCTTACGCTCATGTTGCATGTCACAACTCGCCTACTGTCTCCTCCTCTGGAGTCAGCAGCGACTCAAGTCGTTGCGAGCCACTCACATCCCATGCGACCTCAACGGCACAGCGGAAGCGCTGTCACAGCAGGTCATGCTCAGGGGAGAGTGGAGACTCCACCCCCAGGTGGTCCAGCTGATTATGATTCGATTTGGCCAAGTGCAGGTACACCTGTTCGCTTCCCGGGAATCCTCCCACTGCCCACTCTGGTACACCCTGACTGAGGCTCCCCTCGGCACAGACATGCTGGCTCACAGCTGGCCCCGGGGGCTGTGCAAGTATGCGTTTCCCCCAGTGAGCCTGCTTGCACAGACCTTGTGCAAGGTCAGGGAGGACGAGGAGCAGGTTGTCCTGGTGGCGCCCTACTGGCCCACCCAGACTTGGTTCTCGGATCTCACACTCCTCATGACAGCCCCTCCCTGGTAAGTTCCCCTGAGGGAGGACCTCCTCTCTCAGGGACGGGGCACGATCTGGCACCCGCAGCCAGACCTCTGGAATCTCCATGTCTGGCCCTTGGACGGGACATGGAAGACCTATGTGGCCTATCACTGGCAGTGGTAGACACAATTACTCAGGCCAGGGCTCCCTCTATGAGGCGCCTGTATGCCTTGAAGTGGCGTTTGTTCGCTAAGTGGTGTTCTTCCCGACGTGAAGACCCCCAGATATGCATATTCAAGAGATACACCTTGAAGGTGTATGTGGCCGCTATAGCGCCACACCATGACGCAGTAGACGGCAAGTCCCTCAGGAAGCATGACCTGATCATCAGGTTCCTTAGAGGTGTGAGGAGGCTGAATCCTCCCAGGCCGCACCTCATTCCCTCGTAGGATCTCTCCGTGATCCTGCGGGGCCTGCAGAGAGCCCCGTTTGAGCCCCTAGAGTCAGTTGAGCTAAAGGCGCTCTCACTGAAGACTGCCTTTCTGACTGCACTCACGTCCATCAAGAGGGTTGGGGACCTGCAGGCATTTTCTGTCATGGGAGGTTACCCACCAATCCACGTAACACAGTTCAGCTAGTTGTGGCGTTTCATATAAGGACCCCTAGTGTCACTACATCGACACAACTTCGAGTGAGTGATAGATAGGGAACGTCTTGGTTACTGTTGTAACCTTCTTCCCTGATGGAGGGAACGAGACATTGTGTCCCTCTTGCCACAACACTGAACTACCCGCTGAAATGGCCAGGACCCTGTCTCAGCTGCACAGTGCAAAACCTGAATGAGTGGTTGCGAGCCATCTCCTTTTATACCCGTATGTCCGGGGGAGTGGCATGCAAATTCCACTCGCCAGTTCCCATTGGCCTTTTCTCAAAGATCAGAGGTGTTTGGGGCTCCCAAGAGCGACCCCTAGTGTCACTACATCGACACAACTTCTCGTTCCCTCCATCAGGGAACAGAGGTTACGACAGTAACCAAGACATTATCATTTATATGGCTAGGACTTTCTAAGGCCATGTTCACACAATAACAGTTTTGCTATATTTATACCTCTCATCCACACTGGAACAGCATTTCCTCAATGGAAAAGGAGACTTTCAAAGAAAGATCTCTATTTCTATATAGAAACCGTGACATTAGGTAATGGAAAACTGATTTTTTATTCGAAAACGAATCACACTAATCTGTCTTCATTTGAAAATGCATACATTTTGCAATGTTTATGCCTCTCATCCACACTAGAAGTAGAACAAGCGTTTTCCTCCAGCGAAAATGGAGCATTTTGAAAATACTCTCCTTTATCGCATACTTTGGAAACAATGACGTTAGGAAACTGAGTTTTCAAACAAAAACAAATTGGTATGGATGTGGCCTTAGTGGAAGTATAACTTTGCTTAGACAAAGATGAATTTACTAAATAAAATATAATTTTTATGAAAATATATATTTTGGGACTTTGAAGCTTTTGGATTTTTTTAAAATTATGAGTCACCTTAAAGGGATAGTTCACCCAAAAATAATAATTCAATCATCATTTACTCAGCCTCATGCCATCCCAGATGTGTATGACTTTCTTTCTTCGGCAGAACACAAACAAAGATTTTTAGAAGAATATCTCAGCTCTGTTGGTCCTTTCAACATGGATTAAGTTTATTCTGCTTTTGTGTGCTTTTTGGACCTTCATATTTCTGGCCACCATTCTCTTGCATTGTATGGACCTACAGAGCTGAAATAATTTTCTAAAAATCTAACCCTATCTGTGGCCTTAAACTACCCCTTTAAGGCGACCTTCTTTTTAAAGTTTGAAAACCACTGCTCAAGTATCTCCAATTTCTACATGAATCATTTTACGCAAATCACCAAATTGCACAAGACCTAATGACCCATTTTCTGCCATTTCTGCAGTGTCTTTTCCTGCACTGCAAAAAATGCATAAATCTTCTTTGTACTAATTATCTTTAACTTTCAGTCAAACTTGCAGTGTAACTTTTCAGATGTTCGAGCTTTCCATGCTTGAAATTAGGACTTAGAAGTAAATATTTTCAGAAGGGATACTACCACATTGATTTGTGATAAAAAAAAACATGCTCTGAATATTTTGAAACACTTAAAACTTAAAAAAATATTTCTGAATTGCTTTTGTTACTTAGCATACTTTTCAATTCACCACTGTATTTCTCTAGGTTTTTTTTTCCCCCTTAATGTACTATTTGCCACACAACAATGATGCAAACACCCAAACATACATTTGAGTGGTATTTTGGGAGAAAGCAGTCCCCTTAAAATTTAACTTTTTGTCACTGTGCATTCTTCATGCTCCCACCTCCAAATCCAGCATATCCCTGACTTTTTCCACCAATCACATGGCTGCTGGGCAGCTCTGCCCTGTTGCCATGGAAACTTGGATGTTAATATTCCATACGAGTCTCACTCTGGTAAGAAAGCAGCCATACACCTTAGAGAAATCGATGGGACATTCCTCCAACAAATATACTGGGGCTCGCCTTCAACTGAGCTAAAGAGTTTTATTGTCTGGTTCTCTACTTGAGTTACAATTTGTCCTGATCCTCAGAAGGATACTTTAATTAAGTAAGTGGAACAAAGCGTCTCTGAGCCCCTTTGAATATGAAAACAATATAATTGGTCTGTCGTGATTTTTTATCTCCTGCAGTGTTTTGAGTTTGTGACTGTAGACTGTGGAATTAATCCTCCACTGGAATAAACAGATTTTTTTCACCCAATACCTTATCACCACTAGCGGAAATCAAAACAAAGTGCCTGAGTGTGCTCTCACAGGAGAAGATGTTTCTGTCACAGGAAAAGAATGGGACATATTGATTGTAGATGTAATCATTCAGTATGGAGCCGACAGGGGATCTCAGGCAAGCTAGAATATATGCCTACCACATCACTCACTCTTGCCAGAACTGACGATCACAGGGGGGCCAAGAAAGGGAACAATCTGTTGCTGTGTGGTTGTGTGAAAAATGTGGGCAAACTAAATTGGCTGAATTGCACATATGCATCATTAATGGGATAGAAAATAAATGTATTCACCATCATGTTGTTCCAAACCCATATTCACCCATATGTTGGGGACTGATAGCCTCAGTCACCATTCAATTTCAGTTCATCTTTCTTCCACACATTCTGCCTAACATCTCCTTTTGTGTTCCATGGAAGAAAAAAAGTCATATGAGTTTGGAAAAACAAACTCGTTGGGACTATGTCTTGAGTTGACACTTAAAATCATTTTACCACTGTACTATAGTACTCAAAAAACATACACTGATAAGCCAAATCATTATGACCACTCACAGGTGAAGCAAATAACGCTGATCATCTAACAAGGTCACATATCAAGGTCTGGGTAGATTAGATGTAAGTGAACAATCAGTTCTCATAGTCAACCTGTTGAATGCAGGAGAAATGGGCAGGTGTAAAGACCTGAGTGATTTTGACAAGGGTCAGAGAAGTAGTTGTAATACCTACCGACAGTGGTCCAAGAAGGGACAAACCACAAACTGGCGACAGGGTGTTGGGCGCCCAAGGCTCATAGATGCATGAGGGCAAAGAAGGCTATCCCGTTTGGTCCAAACCAACAGAAGGTCTACTGTGTCACAGAATATTTTAATGATGGTTACAGGGGGAATGTGTCACAACACACAGTGCCTCGCACCCTGCTGCATAAGGGGCTGCGTAGCCTCAGACCGGTCAGAGTGCCCATGATGACCCCTGTCCACCGTCGAAAAGCACCTACATTGGGCACGTGAGTGTTGTAACTGGACCTTGGAGCAGTGGAAGAAGGTCATCTGGTCCGATGAGTCCCATCTTCTTTTACATCACGTGGATGGCTGTGTACGTGTGCGCCGTATACCTGGGGAAGTGATGGCACCAGGATGCACTGTGGGAAGACGACAAGCCGGTGGAAGTGGGAGTGTGATGCTCTGGGCAATGTTCTGCTGGGAAACCCTGGGTCCGGCCATTCATGTGGATGCCAATTTGACATGTTCCACCTACCTAAACATCATTGCAGACCAAGTACACCCCTTCATAGCAATGGTATTCCCTGATGGCAGTGGCCTCTTTCAGCAGGATCATGCGCCCTGCCACACTGCAGACATTGTTCGGGAATGGTTTGAGGAACATGATGAAGAATTCAAGGTGTTGCACTGGCCTCCAAATTCCCCAGATCTAAATCCGATTGAGCATCTGTGGAATGTGCTGGATGAACAAGTGCAATCCACGGTGGCTCCAGCTCGCAACTCACATGACCTGAAGGATCGGCTGCTAATGTCTTTGTACCAGATACCACAGGTCACCTTCAGGGGTCTTGTAGAGTCCATGCCTTGGTGGGTCGGCGCTGTTTTGGGGCATGCAGAGGACCAATAGCATATTAGGCAGATGGTCATAATGTTTTGGCTTTATTCATTTGTGTGTGTGACTACTTGGCCACTGAGTGCTTTTTTGTTTAAGTTTTATGAACTATGCTGAAGAGTAATAAAAATACTCACGTTGGCAGTTCGCTGCCTCCTGACACCTTGATACCTTGAAAATTAATCAAATTGCTCCCGCTAAGTGATTTATCAAGCCTGAAAGTCATTTCAGAATCGGAAACTACGAGAGCAAATTTATATGAATGAAAGGTGGGTAGTAATCTGATTTGCACTGTGCATCATGCTATCATTATGACAAAAGGTGACTTTGAGAACAAATAATACGTAGAACACCCTTTATTGACACACATTAATGTGAAATCAAACAAATAGGCTTCTCATGAAAAAACTGTTTTATTCATTTATTTTAAAACTTCATAAGCCTACTAACAGTTTATGCCCAAATTATGTGATCATTTAATTTTAAACATTGTTTTTAACTGCCTAAATATTGCGAAATATTTAAAGTGGTGGTTTTTTTTTCCAGTAGCCAGGTCGATACGCACCTGTATGCCGAACAGGTTTCGTCTTGTTCCCGTGAAACGCAAGGAATCGCAAGTTCCCTATCTGTCACTCACTCGACGTTGTGTTGATGTAGTGACACTAGGGGTCACTCTTGGGAGCCCGAAACACCTCTGGTCTTTGAAAAAAGGCCAATGAAAATTGCCGAGTGGTATTTGCATACCACTCTCCCGAACATATGGGTATAAAAGGAGCTGGTATGCAACCACTCATTCAGATTTTCTCTTTGGAGCCGAACGGTCGATGATCACTGAGCTGAATTCCCACGGCTGTTCATTCACCTCTGCTGGATCTGATGGCACATTTCAGCGGCTTCTCCCCCCTCTGCATTGGTGCACTGCAGAGAACGTCCCTGGGTGCTTCGGCAGAAATAAAAGAGTATATTCTAAAAAAAAGTATATTTCTCTAAAAGAGCGGCACACACGGAACGTCTTTTTAAAGACGCGTCTTTTTAAAGATGCCTTTCCGTTTGTGTGTTATTCCTGGTTGTGGTCGTTATCTCTCGCCTTCTGATGGTCACGATCGCTGTCTTTCGTGTCTGGGCGCTACCCACGTGGAGACAGCGTTCATGGATGGATCATGTACTCGTTGCGAGAACATGACCATGGCAACGTTGCGGTCGCGGCTTGCCTTCGTAAGAAAGCAAGCCACCCCAGCAGCTCCCCGCCCTACCTACGGGTGTGAGGCCAGCACGGCTAGCACTGGGGGCGATTTGGGGACCCCAATGGGACCACCTCTGCCAGGTATCCCCCCACGGACCTCCCATTCCCAGCACGCTTGTCTGCCCTGATCGGGCTTCCGGATGAGTTCGCCGGCTTGTCTCACAGCGAGTTCGACCTCTTGTTCGGAGCCCGCAAAGGTGTTGAGCTCTCGAGCGCAGCATCGGAGAGCGGGCTCATCCAGTCGGACGTGGGAGCCTCAGCTGGGCTCCCCCCCTCGGGTACGGTCGCCCAGTCACAGGCTGACGCGGAGATGACGGACATGCTTTCCTGGGCAGCCACGAGCGTCGGGGTAGAGTGGAACCCTCCGCTCTCCCCTGAACCCTTGCGGCTCAATGATTAGTTCCTGGGCTTGCGGCACCGCTCACAACCACACCCCGCCCCAGTTCCAGTTCCTGGGCGCCCCCATTTCCCAGGTTGGCCTGTTCGTCGACACCGTCGAGAACTTTGCCCAGCAGTTCGTGGTGGTGAAGCAGCAGACAGAGGCTATCTGGCACATCCTGCCCCGGCGCGGCTCAAGATCCCGTACCCTGTCTGCTCGTCACCAAGGATGTCCCCCTGCAGTGACTGCACCGGCTCCGCCGCAGCCCGCCCCTGCAGCCCGGCCCCGGTGTGGAGCCCACTGCCACTTGGTGAAGGGCGAGAACACCGCTACCTTGTGCGTGGAAATCACTACCATCCTACGGAAGGGTGCGATAGAGCCTGTCCCTCCAGCTGAGATGAAGAAGGGGTTTTACAGCCCCTACTTCATTGTACCGAAGAAAGGTGGTGGGTTGCGGCCAATCTTGGACCTGCGAGTACTGAATCGGGCCTTACACAGACTCCCATTCAAGATGCTGACGCAAAAACGCATTTTAGCGAGCGTCTGGCATCAAGATTGGTTCACGGCGGTAGACCTGAAGGATGCGTACTTCCACGTCTCGATTCTACCTCGACACAGACCCTTCCTGCGGTTTGCATTCGAGGGTTGGGCGTATCAGTACAAGGTTCTCCCTTTTGACCTGTCCTTGTCCCCTCGCGTCTTCACAAAGGTCACAGAGGCAGCCCTTACCCCGTTAAGGGAAGTAGGTATTCGCTTGCTCAACTATCTCGCACTGGCTCCAGACTCGAGTCCCGAGATGGGCATGGCGCCGCGGGACACATCGCGTGGCCATCACGCCGGTCTGTCACCACCTCTTCAGCCCTTGGACTGACCTCACATTTCTACGGGCAGGCGTACCCCTAGAGCAGGTCTACAGGAGCATTGTGGTTACGACAGACGCCTCCAAAACGGGCTGGGGTGCTGTATGCAATGGGCACGCAGCCACCGGCTCCTGGACGGGCCCGCGGCTGCGTTGGTACATCAACTGCCTCGAGTTGTTGGCAATTCTGTTCACCCTGCGGAGGTTTCGGCCGTTGATCCAGGGCAAGCATGTGTTAGTTTGGACAGACAACACGGCAGCGGTGGCATACATCAACCGTCAAGGCGGTTTATGCTCCTGTTGTATGTCACAACTCGCCCGCCATCTCCTCCTCTGGAGTCAGCTGCACCTCAAGTCGCTGCGAGCCACTCACATCCCGGGCAACCTCAACACTGCAGCGGACGCGCTGTCACGACAGGTTACCCTCAGGGGAGAGTGGAGACTCCACCCTCAGGTGGTCCAGCTGATTTAGAGTCGATTCGGGCAGGCACAGGAAGACCTGTTCGCTTCCCAAGAATCCTCCCACTGCCCGCTCTGGTACACCCTGACCGATGTACCTCTCGGTATAGACGCGCTGGCACACAGCTGATACGCAAATATGCGTTTCCCCCAGTGAGCCTACTTGCACAGACCCTGTGCAAGGTCAGGGAGGATAGGAGCAGGTCGTCCTGGTAGCACCCTTCTGGCCCACCCAGACATGGTTCTCAGACCTCACGCTCCTCGCGACAGCCCCCCCACCCCCCCGGCGAATTCCCCTGAGGAAGGACCTTCTTTCTCAGGGGCAGGGCACCATCTGGCAACGTCGAGTGAGTAACAGATAGGGAACATCCTGGTTACTTGCGTAACCTCCGTTCCCAGATGGATGGAACGAGACGTTGTGTCCCTCCTGCCACAATGCTGGACTACCCGCTGAAATGGCCGGGACCTTGTCTCAGCTCCTCAGCACAAAACCTGAATGAGAGGTTGCATACCAGCTCCTTTTATACCTGATACCACTCGCCAATTTTCATTGGCCTTTTTTCAAAGACCAGAGGTGTTTCGGGCTCCCAAGAGTGACCCCTAGTGTCACTACATCAACACAACGTCTTGTTCCCTCCATCAGGGAATGGAGGTTACGCAAGTAACCAGGATGTTTTGTACCATGCAGATTTCACAGCTAACTTTGGCTTGGTGAACATAATAGCTGTTTGAAATTCAGATTTAATTTAAGTATACATCACTGGTGTGATGGTTTATCGTGTACATAATGTTGTATTTTCTTTGTGAATTATGAACATTTCAAGTGAGGAGTGTCATGTGCATTCTCATCAACTACTCTTACATTTGTTAAATAGCAGAGCTTTTATGATGATATCATACAGTCCTATAAATAAACATATAAATGCCATGTAGAATAAAAATAAAATTATATTTAGTGAGAGCTGTACTGTAATTGCATTTGGTGCAAGTACCACACACAAAAGCCTCCTTTTGGAAGGTGTGTTCAATATATTTGCACATGTAGTTATTTGCACGAGTTTTCTTAGTTCATCACCCGCAAAATGACCATGACGCGCACACGCAATTTCATAGATTGCACAAGCAAATTAGCACCAATTATTTGGGATCTTAGTAAATCGGGGCCATAGTGTTGATTTTACTCCCATCTGCTTCGCTGACATTGTATGCCTCCCTATTTCCTTAATAAGAAAACAAACAAAAAAAAACAAACAGAAAAATGGGCTCTTTAAGAAGTCACAGATGTAGTGGCAGAGGGGGATGATGTGATAAGTTGTGAGTTTACGTCCAATAGAGACATCCAAGTCATTTTTGGATATCACATAAAGGCCATTAAAACCCAGCAGAGATTGGAGGCCTTTATCACAGTAATAATCTGCATAATGTCTGCTCCCTAAGGGCATTAAGTCTGTCTTGAGAGAAGACATTAATGGGATTTTAATGTCTATCAAATGTTAGGTAAGTGTTTGCTCATGTAAACAGACTGAAATCATAGTTCTATCAGTCAAATGAACACTATTAATAAAAAAATGCTGATGTGCCTGCATGATACATTGCATATAAATTAACCCAAGTAGTGCTAGCCCATGCAAAACTCGCTGCCATGACGCTAGGGAGTTCTTGATGGTTGCTATGCCATTGCTATGGGATTGATAAGGTGTTCTGAATGGTTGTCAGGACATTGATATGTGGTTGGTAGGAGTTCTTGGTGATTGCTGGTTACTTACTGGCCAAAGTTGGTCTGCCTCCTTAGCAAACACCCCTAATGATGTGTGGTAACTAAATCTGAATCCAGTAGCTACTAATATCTAATGAAATATTTAGTCAGTTCTCATTTCAAAGACACACTTTTAGTAATTACAGCAGAATATAAAACAATATTTCACTAACCCAGTTTCAAACACAGGATATTTTCGAATATACATCCTGTTATATTATTTTGGTGAATAAATGAGATTACAGAAGCAAAGGATTACCACTGAACTAAAAGCAATAAGATATGCAGGTCAGTGATTAGTTTATAGTTGGAGAAGTTTCTTTGAAAAATTTATAAAAGATTTGACTTGAGCTCAGACGTATTCTTTGCAAATGTTTGTTTTGCCAGAAGTTTCACATAAAGGATGTGCTCTGTCTTGGTTAAACAGGTACAAAAAAAAAAAAAAAACAAAAGGACAAAGGGATTCTATCTTTGAATAAAATGATAGATGTTAGACCTTACCCAAAACAATCATCCACACATAGGATAGAATTAAGCTTGACTAGTTTATCTAGATTTGTTCTTATTAATTTTTTTGTCTTTATATTTTTAGTGTATTTAAGTTTGCTGACAGCATGCTTTAGTTATTGGACAGTTTGCATTGGCAAAGTTACATCTTTTAAGTCTCATTCCCTTTAAAGATACGCCGCTACAGCCATACACATTCAGATGGACATGTTTGGCCATTGCATCTTGTTTTTTTTTTGGTTTTTTTGTTTTGTTTTTTTTAATTGTCCCATCACAAGTAAAGTTAAAAATAGTCCAACTTTGAAGTTGCAACTTTTTCTATCCTGTTGCACTCCGCTTAGCTGTTTTTGAACATAAGAATGTGTGTTATGTAAACACCTCTCCTAAGAAGCGTATCCGATTTTTAGCAACCAGTCTAATTATACAGGTCCTCCTTAAAACTGATACAACAAATAGTTGTTCAGGCAACCTACAACTAATCGATACCAAAAATACAATGTTAATGATAATGTTGTAACGATATCACTTATTCAAATACTGCAGATATTGTTTCAGCTGGATCTCACTTTCATTTGCATTTTAATTGCCCAGTTCTGGTGTCCATGAGGTCATCAAGTTTGTCTTCAAAAACAAGCCTGTCCTCTGATCATCTCCAGAGAGGAATCTTCCACGCTCTTCTAGAAATTTCTCCAACTCCTGTCCCCAGTCCCCAACTAAGGTTGAAGAATCTAGCAGTATTTGAACTGCATTATACTATATATGCCATCCTATCTGAAATTTATAAATTGCAAACTGTTCTTAGAGTTGACTACATTCCTGTGACTCAGTGTCCTCTCCACATTTTACTGTACTGTACAAATTGAGCGTGGAGAAATTTTCCAAGTAATTAACCTCCCTATTCTGTTCAGTAATTTTTTGACCGAAATAAATTGTTTCAATGAAACAAAAATGGTTTCATTTATCTGAGTGGTACAAGATTTTGTGAATTTTCCTCCAAATGCCATCTGAACACACACACAAAAAATGTACTTGATTTGATATGTAAAAGTGGTGGTAAAAAAAAAAAAAAAAGAACGAAAAAAAAGACACCTTTGCTGTTCGCGGTCAAAATTGACCGACAATAGGGAATGAATGGGAACGACTATAAAAAAATGAGCAAATACAAGTACAATTGTTATGATTCTCTGTTGTTTACCTTGTGTTTTGCCCCTGTCATCTGTTTCCCATGGACTACACTTCCCATAATTCCCTGCCTTCATCACTGCCAGATGTCCTCGATTGTTTTCACCTGTCTTTCATTAACTCATTATCCATTGTGTATTTAATGCTCTGTTGTTTGCTTAGTCTTTGTCAGTTGTTATGTGTTTTGACCTCCTGTTTATTGACCAGTTCCAGTCGTGGATGTTTCCTTTATTCCTGTGTTTTCCCATTGTGGATGTTTCTTTTGTTCCTGTGTTTACCCCGTTATTCTGTACTTTGTTTATTTTATTAAATACTGTTTCGACGCACCTAGATCCAGCTCACGTGACTTCCTTCCAAACGTTACACCAATATATAAATCAGCCAAAATGCAGAAAAGACACACACACACAGAAATGAAGGGGTGAGACTTTACAACATGCAGATTGCAAAATACCCCCTCCCCCCACACACACTAAAAACTGAACTGGTGACACTATAACACGGAGCAGTTTTTTTTTTTATATTGTCAAATAAAATCAATAAATCAGCCACAATGCAGAACACACATACATTAGTGGGTAAGACTATAACACACCCATAATGCAGCACACACTCGCACACACAGAAATAAATGGGTGAGACTAACACAACACACACAAACGCACGCACGCGCACATGCCCACACACTTACGCACACTCACGCACACATGCTGGCACACGCACACACACACACAGAGAACAAAGAACAAATTCTGAGTCTTCTGTTTTATGTACTGATTGACAGTCACAGTCCATTGCTGTTCATTTCTGTTTATTACTGTTCATTTTCTTGTCATTATTATTCAATTTCGATGTTTGAAATAAATGATTGATAACAAAATGATTAATGTATGTATTCTCTTTGTAACACCAGGTCAGGTTTGACTCTAAGCGTAATGTGACATTATTGCAAAAACTGACACTTTAAAACAGTAAAAAAAAAAAAAATACTAAACTTTGACAAATATTAGTTTGATAATGTCTTAATATATATCTAAATGCATAACTTGTGGTAAAATGTAGAATAAAAAAATAGTATGTGGCTGCATAGAACACTGCAGCCATCTACTTGCTGTTATTGTAACAATATTATTTTCGTGTTTTTTCACGAATTGGGAGCAATCTGCCCCCAATACATGACACATTCTCATATTTTAGAATAGGAATAATAGAAGTGATGGTGTAGAGCCGAGGAGGGCGGGGCCGGGCTGGAATGAGACACACCCGGTCCCCAATCAGCCTGATGGGGCGCACGAGGGATAAAGGCGGCCGGGGACGACAGTTAGGGAGAGAGAGAATTGCAGGCAGCTGTACTGTGTGTTTTTGGTTGTGTGTTTTGTTTAAATTGTTTATTAAATTATTATTTATATTATTAAGCCGGTTCTCGCTTCCTCCTTTCCACTGAACCCCCTTACAGATGGTTTTTACTTTTTTGAAGTTAACTAAATTTGCTAATTTACAGATGCAAATGAATGGTGAAATAGAGAAATGTATATGTAAATAAGATCTAAAAAAACATAAAATCATAAAAAAAATAGGAAAGAAAAAGGTTATACCTGTACCATGTCCAGTCAAAAATGACCATGAACAGCAAAGTAAGCGAGAAAGAGATTTTTTTATAAACACAGACTGCATTATGAGCTAAGGAATGTGTTTTTCCAGCAGCTGGCCAAGGCAGACTAATATTTCACAAGGTCACAATCTTAAGGGACTGTGGTCTTATTTTTCTCATCCAACCCCCTTCACCTTTAAGTTAACCCCATATCAAGCAAAGAAAAACATTTCTAAGAATAAAAATAACAGTTGCTTCACTCCCAGTGGGGAATACCATTGCTGGAGCAAGATAACATGCTAGAAATATGCTTGGTAAGGCTGCAAAGGTGGAAAGACGAGAAAATTCCTAACAGGTTTTTTTTTTTTTCAATATTTGATCTGATTGTATGAATAATGCAGGAGATGTTTTTACTGTCCATAGTCATATTTTATTAAGAGAGAGCGAAGGGTATCACAGACAGAGTCGGGAATGTTGGTTGAGCGGAGGGGTCATCAAATATTAAAGCATATATTTTTGGCCTGAGTGAAAGAGTCATGAGAAGATTTCAGGCAATCAAAAACATTTAAAAAAAGTTATACTTGCCAATCCGGAGCATATGTTATCATGAACTAACAATGAACAGCATTTTGGTTAATGTCAGTTAATAAATATACTGTCATTAATTGTTTGTTTATGTTAGTTTATAATGCATTAACTAATCCATAATGCATTAATGTTAACTTATACAACTTTGAATGATATAAATGTATATGTCGAAATGAATGTCCTTACAAGCATATAGTACAATGAAAATAAAATGAACTGTGGACCAGCCAATGGAAAACAGCTTAATAAACTGATAATAAATATCTAATAATAAATAACATTAGATATAAATATCTAATAATAAATATTCTCTTAATGAAAATGGAAAAATGCATAAAGGTATGTTTGAGAATTAGGGGTAGAGGTAGGGGATAGAGAATATTGTTAGCTTGGTATAAAAAGAATAGAAGTCGGGGCCTGGGTAGCTCAGCGAGTAAAGACGCTGACTACCACCCCTGGACTTCCTGAGTGACTCCAGCCAGGTCTCCTAAGCAACCAAATTGGCCCGGTTGCAAGGGAGGGTAGAGTCACATGGGGTAACCTCCTTGTGGTCACTATAATATGGTTCGTTCTCAGTGGGGCGCGTGGTGAGTTGTGCATGGATGCCGCGGTGGATGGCGTGAAGCCTCCACACGCTCTATGTCTCTGCGGTAATGCGCTCAACAAGCCACATGATAAGATGATCAGATGATCACATGATCAGACTCTGAGATTCATCCTCCGCCACCCGGATTGAGGCGAGTCACTACGCCACCACGAGGACTTAGAGCACGTGGGGAATTGCCCATTCCAAATTGGGGAGAAATCAAAAAGTCAATGGAAATTCCCCACCTTATTAGAAAAACAAACGTGTATGTGTGTGTGTGTGTGTGTGTGTGTGTTTGTGTGTGTGTGTGTGTGGGTGGGTTTAAGTGGTTTACGAGGACATTTTTTTAGGTTACAAACTGGTAATTACAAGGGTATTATGCTATAAATGTGGTTTATGAGGACATTTCTAGTGTTCCTTAATTAAAATCGCTTAAAAAACATACTAAACAATGTTTTATTGAAAATGTAATATTTTTGTGAGGGTTAGGTTTAGGGGTAAGGTTAGGGTTAGGGAAAAGAATCTTTAGTTCATACAGTATAAAAATCATTATATCTGTGGAGAGTCCTCACAAGGATAGCCGCACCAACATGTGTGTGTGTGTGTGTGTGTGTGTGTGTAAAAACAGATTAATTCAAAATCAGGTTGAGCAGTCTGCTGTAACTTCCTACGGATTCTGTTTTTAACATGATTCTTTCTTATTCTTTCTTACCTTACACAACTGTAAAAAAATAAATAAAAATAATAATAAAAAAAAAACAGGAGAAAAATGCTGCAACTCCTGTAACTAGCTTGTGCCATGTCCATGTCTTGATTAGTGGGCATGCACATACATAACCAGGGCTCAACAATAAGAGGCCAGTGTAAGAGAGTTTTGAATCAGTTTAAGGAACTGTCAATTGCCCTATCTGGCGTACTGCATTAGCACAATGTTTTAATTGATCATTTGTATTTTTATGCCCTGCAAACATAAACTTTTGGCCACCAAGGTAAAGTTATCTTGCCATTGTTGCCAACATTTTCCAGGAAAGTGGTTGTATGAATTTATAGTTGTCATTCAGTTGCATTATAGCTGTACATTATTATAATTATTATTGCAGGCTATATAAGTGTTTATGATGAGAAATATATTTCTTTCTAACATACAAACATAGGTTGCTAAAATGTTTACTCATTATCATCATTACTGAGCCCTGCATATAAAAATCCAGCAAACCATTTGCATCTTACATCATCTTACTGCACCCATTTTAAAAGGAAACTCATCAAACAAGACAGTCAACCAAAACAAAGCACTCCCCTCAAGATTCCTTAAAAGCGTCATGTCACCCATGAACAAAATTGTGTCTCTTGACAAAGCATTCATCTTGTCTCCTGTCTGCTAAATATTGTGCGTCATCTATTATGCATCTACTCAGTAACCACAGAGACATTCACAGCAGTACCAGGTCATTTTAATCATAGCTTTATGAAAACTTCATGAGTTTCTGTGTTTCTCTCTCCATGCTATCTGGTGCTAACGGGTCATTCAATATACAAAAGGATGCAGGATATTTACCTACCTCTGGGAGACTGACAACACAAATCCTTTTAGATGAAAGTCAAGAATATAGCCTTCTTAAAATAGCTTCTTGGTAGGCTGATGTGCATGTGTATGTGGTAAATACTTATAGTTTGGGTACAACATTTTCACAGTTGCACTTTAGGGACATTTTGGGACATCCTCAATTGTAAAATCTGTTCATAAATACAGCAAATACTGTTTATTTTTTAATTCAAAAAATGCAAAAAGTTTATTCAGGGGTAGGTTTAGGTGCTGAGATGATGTTAGTCTAATTAAAATGAGCTCCACATAAACAATAGAACTCTATGTTTCCCCTATTTTGATAGCTAAGTAAACACGTGTCTATCTGGGGATCAGGTTTTGCCTATATAGAGTGCAACAGTGCCCGCCCACTGTTGTCTTAATTCTGGAAGGATATAAACTACAATCCCATGAAAAATATGAATCTATTTATTTGAAGTTTTCGATTATAAGATAATTGCAAAATATTCAGATATTTGCAAATATCTAGGTAGTTTGGGATTGAAAGGAGGCCGACTCCTTTGCGTCATTGAACTGCTGAGCTCATTTTGCATGCTTTGTTTGCCACAATTCTCTAATTGGTGGATCATTTCCCTTCAGAATCATGGGTAGTGTAGTTCTTACCCTGGAATTTTTTTTTTTTTTTTTATTAAGTTGAAGTAATGCAGACTAATGGCTTCAACTGAAGCATATGCCATTGATTAACAACCTCGGAGCTCATGGTAGGTTTGTCTATAAAAGTTTGTAAGTTATTGTTAATGGCCAGGTACCCTATGGAGAAAATGAATGGGATTATAACTGAAGAAATTAAGGTTAATTATAGTAGTGTGAGGGTTAGGCTTAGGGAACAGAAAGTATTATTTATAAGATCATTTCAATTCACTTATGGGACACTGCTAACGAAAACGTTTTGTTTCTGCACTGAGCAGTTTTGCACTTTTTGGCCTCTTAATAAATTCCTGAAAGATTTTTTCTATGGACATTGTGTGTGACCCTTCTCTTTCCATGGATTTAATTTTTTAACCCTACGCACCGAAGCAATGTGTATAATATAAGCTTTTTCAGTATTTGGCGCAGATGTTTTTTCTGGTTTTTGTCTACAACTCAGTATAAAAACAATAGAAGTCAAAGGAAAGTCCCCACATATCTATATATCTTGACTGACAAACTCCAAGACAAATGGGTACAGATATCATCCCTTTAATTAATACCCATTCAGAAACTCAATCTACTCACTGCATGTGAAGCCATTAGCTCAGACAAATAGCTGCTTGTCTGTCCCTATTCACCTGTGGCTGGGCTCAATATCCCATCTGTCGCAGCCTATTCTCCTGTTTAAACAAAGGCCTTGGCTGCGGCTGTGTGCAGTAATTTGATTAGGGTTACTGAATGAACAATAGATGACCAGGGCTCGAGCCAAAACTACATGCTGCCGCTGAACTCATGCATGGCTTGTTACAATTTGAAAATGGTCCAACACAAAAATAGCTGTTTTAATTGCTTCAGAGGTTGTTTCATTTGGCCCTCAAACAATAATAATGTCATAACACTTCCCATTGCACATAATTTTAGCCCATTTTTTTGCTTACTTACACATTTGTTGATGTTTGATTCTCTGACCTTAGGTGTTTTGAGCCTGCCGGACAGTCTGAACCTGCACCGTGACCAGCAGCGTGCAGGGAAAACTGGAGAGGGTCATGCCTACAGCCAAGCAGAACTCCGCACCATTGAACAGTCCCTCCTGGCGACCAGAGTGGGGAGCATTGCAGAGCTCAGTATGTACTCATGCCTTATAAATCTTTAGAGTCTTTAGGGGGTTTTCTGTCTGTGAGAAATGTTTGTGTTTTGTGACAACATGGCCATGTCAATTTTATAGTCACAGAACGCATTCTAACACTTCATGTTAACTTTCATTAATAACTAGCAATATTACATCATATAATACTTAAAAGGGATGGATTCATCTTCAAATATATTTATATTTGACTGTATACAAATGATTGGTTTGTCAAACATTATATTAGCTTTGGTTCAAAACCTAATGAGCTGCCTACCTAGCATTTTAAGACATTATATGTGTGACGCTGACATGAAGGCTTTTCCAAAATGTAGATACCTTGTAAGATACCTCGTTTTGGCCAAATTGTAAGGCTGCATCGCATGTATTGATTGCAGAGAAGAAATCCCAGAATGCATTGCAACATGATTCCTTCAAGATGGCGGGAATGCCGATTGTAAATATATTCTGTTTAATAACACAAATATTACTATTTAACATACTATTTGTGTGGTGCCCAGAGTTGTCGCACTATGTAGAGTGTTTCAAAACACTTATGTCACTTATGAGATTACATTTATTTTATTTTATTTTATTTGTAACACTTTACAATAAGGTTCTATTCATTAACATTAGTTAATTACATTAGTTAACATGAAGTAACAACGAACAATACTTTTGCAACATCTTAGTTGATGTTAATGTAGTTGTACATATTAACATTAGTTAAAGGAATATTCCGGGTTCAATACACGTTAAGCTCAATCGACAGCATTTGTGGCATAATATTGATTACCACAAAAATTTATGTTGACCTGCCTCTCCTTTTCTTAAAAAAAAATCAAAAATCTGGGATACAGTGAGACACTTACAATGGTGGTAGATGGTTTCAAAATTATAGCCACAAGACATAAACAATATGCATGTTAACATGATTGTAGTGAAATAAAATCATGTACTAACCTGTGTAAAGTTATAGACAATTTTACAACTTTGTTGCCATGACGATGTAATGTCAACAAACCCTAAAATGACTGTAAAAATCCTATAGGATATCCTATAGGATATAGGCAGTAGACAGTAAGGCAGCTCACTAGATTTTGAAACAGAGCTATTATGTTTGTTAGTGACTTATTTATGAATGTTATTTTAAAGTACTACCAAACATAGAACCACATAGTTATTATGTTTCTTTAGGGTCATATTGCAATCATAAAATCATATAATTGATGTTGGACTTCCCCCAAAACACCCATCAGCACATATTTAAAAACTGAAGATATCGTAGCAGCTGAATCTCACTTTGTTTTTGTTTTTTTAGCATTTTAATTTCATTTAGGCATTTCTAGTATAATCTTAGCCTACAGTCTAGGTCTCTATTATGTCTCAGGTCTCTGAACTATTTGACATCTGGATGATCCACAGAGTTTTTAGACTTTTGTGTGGGTGTATGAAGCCAGTGGTCAGCAACTGGACTGCCCTACCCTAAACTGAACGGGGTGTGTCTCCATGTAGGGTCCACTGGATGGTTGTCACTTAATAATATATCTTTGTATATTTGTCTTGGTGATGGTGGTTGGCTTTTGTGTGTAGCGGTGGATTTCAGAGCCTGTCTATACAGTAGAACTGCAGTCATAGTTGTTTTCTATTCACATCAAACATGCAAACCCCAAAAAGTCAAGATGACACAGAGAACACCATCATCCACACTGATTATGTCTCTCCAAGTGTGCCTGCCAAATGAATACATGTGAACCTACTGAATGCCAAATTCAATATGTGCGGAGGGACTTGAGTAAATTACAGAGAGCCCGTGACCCTCTGTCACTCTAATCAACATTACATTATGTGCTGGGAAGCAGAAACATCAACTTTAGCCATGTAAAACACAAAAGCAAACATACCAAACAAATACCTTTCTTTGCTTGCTTACACCCAGATTTATGTTTCTGCACGATTTGCACTGTGTAATATACAGTAATTACAGTTTGAATGAGTGATTCTCACGAAACCTGTCAAGCACTGTCCGGCTCATAATTTACCTCAAATCTAAATAAAGTAAAATTTTGCTTCATGATAATGAAGCCTATATTTAGGAACAATAATTTTTTTGCATTATTGTGACATAATTCTCATGACAGTTATGCACTTCCCCCTCTTCGATTCTATAATACAGTTAATAATAATAATTATTATTTTGTATTATTTAAAAAGTATTTGCATGGTAATACTTGATGCACCTTTATGCTAATTTAAATAAATGTCTTTGTTTAACAGTATTGTTTGTTTACAGTAATGAAAATCTTAAATGACACAACATAAAAAATAATAATACAAATATTGGCTTTAAAAATAGGCTTAATTTTATTTATGGAAATTCTTTTTTGGGGGGCAACATGTGACCAAGACATGTTGTCATGGCATTCGCCCGAATACTAAGTAGATCGAGACAGGCACAACAAATTAGGGTAGCAATTTAAAAAGCTGCATATTGTTTGTGTTTTTGCTTACAGGATACAACACGATAGCACAGATGTGAAGATCCTGGCATAATGCATAGTGATGAAGCTCTGCAGAATATTAAGTGTTGCACTAACAGATGAAGCATAATAATCAGATATAACTGACTTGCCCTTCCTTTCCAGCTTTGTGTTCACAATGATGAGCATTTGTACATTGATTTCCACCCCTACAAAGGCCATCTAATTGACCGTTAGCTAATTACGGCTCATTTTCATGCTGTATAGCCAATGATGAAAACCTAGATTATGCAATAGCTTTTTTGTTGATGAACATTTCTCATGTATATTCATTTCCTGATGAATCATTTCATTTTTGGATATGTTTAGTATTGTTCCTGTCTACTGAAATGATCTCACAGTGTCCATATTCTGGAAGTTCAGTGTTGTATAATGTGAAAAAATATTTTTTTTTGTGGGTGTCCAGCATTTTTTACTGAGGCGTGTACTAATGAGAGTTCAGACATCTGTCAGTGTGGTGGAAGCCACAGAGGCCACTGTGGTTAAAGGCATCCATTAAACAAGTAAACTAGGTAACATAATACATTGTGGTTGAAACTGAAGGCTGAAGGCTGAAATCTGTATATATTGTGGTACACATGTTTCTAAAGTGTTTTTTCTTACTTGGTTGTATAATTTAAATTCTCAAAGAAAAATTTTGTTGCTATAGTGATCTCTACCAGTGGGCCTGTAACACATATAAGTAAAGCATATACTTTTGATAGTAAATATGTCTGGAATTCACATACACCATGTTTTTTTTTATTTTTTTATTTTTTTTTTTTAGCTATTTATTATTCTTTTAAGGATGGTTTTCTCTATTTATATCCTTCTTTTTTTTATAATATGGCAATGATTCAGACATACTGTATGTCCCTTCACAGATTCAAGAGTCCCTTAGAGTTTCATCTGCAATACTATTTCTCATTTGTTTACTAAATAATTCCCAGCTTTAAGGTGCTGT
The DNA here is from genome assembly GCF_019703515.2 of Myxocyprinus asiaticus. Taxonomy (NCBI): domain Eukaryota; kingdom Metazoa; phylum Chordata; class Actinopteri; order Cypriniformes; family Catostomidae; genus Myxocyprinus; species Myxocyprinus asiaticus. The sequence goes on from NC_059388.1 coordinate 21,343,488, forward strand.
AAATGATTTTAGTCATTCTGGTCAGGGTTGCCAGGTCCAGCAAAAAATTCCAGCCCAAAGTCTCCTTAAACCCCACCCCAAAGAAGCTAAAAGTAGCCCAACATTTTAAGTGTCCAATCACTGTTTAAAACGACCGTACTCTTAAAATGCATATTTAGTATCCCTCTTAATACATTTTTTAGACTGTTCACAATGGCATACTACTCTATGGTGTTTTTGCAGTATGTATAATGCATATTTTTGGTATGCACGGTGTACCTGGATGATCTACACTCCTGTTCAAATGTTTCAAATAAGATATTTTGTTTCTGTTCACCAAGGATGCATTATATTGATCAAAAATACTGCCAAAAACATTATATGTAATATAACAGTAATCTAAATAACTATTTAACATTTGTATTTATTTTAAAATTAAACTTTTAACTGGGATGGCAAAGCCCCCTTTTCAGCAGTCATTACTCCAGTCCAGGGGTTGCACTAGAAAAAATCTTTATCCGTCACTCTAGCTTACAGAGTTGTAAAATTTCTGTCATGGTCTATCTTTATCCATTGTACTTGTTTTGCAAGTGTGGTGAATCCAAGGAGTTCTATGGTGAAAGTTCTACCTGTAAATCAACCACTGCTCTCAAACAAGATTTTTTACCTTTGTAGGTTATGTGCTGCTTTAAAAGGAAATAACCATCTGGTCGGAAAATTATAAAAAAGTGCATACATATATGCAGAAGTTAACAGAACTTTTTCAGTGTGCCTGATATTAACATAAAGTGACACAGATGAGAAGCCCACACATCTGAATCTCATCTACAGGTTCTCCATTAAAATAACTGAGAATTCTGTTCTAAACTTCATGTTTGCCCTTAGATTAAAATTAAAAACTTTTGCACTTTATTTTTGCTCTTATACTTTTTTGTGCTTTATTATCATGCAGTCACACACTGATGTAATGTCTGATGAATGTCGTCATGAAATTAGAGACCCTCTCCTCGAAATCCAAACACAATTGGTCAAAAGAGACGCATACTACCAGGTCCACTTGTGATTGGATTGCCTGAAACATCATCTTTCACATCTTTCATACCAGGCAATGAACGGCACATACAGAGCAGGAGAGAAAGAGAGTAAGAGTAAAGTCAGAACTGATGCACTTGGTTAAAATTGTTTTCTTGTTTCTTTTTTATCTGTCAAAATGATGGACAGCATGTGGAATTATCCGTCAATGTTTAAAAAGATCTGTAAATGATTTTGAGAGACCTTGAGAAATCATTCTAATATGCTAATCTGGTACTTAGGGAATTTTGTAAATTGCAATACAGTGTCTTTTTTTAGGTGAGTACACTTGCTTTTTTGCACAGTGTAGTGCTGTCACAGAGAACTGTGAGGTATTTTAGGGCAATTATTTCAGTGATATCTTTAAGGTAATAGGAATATTTTCTCCATACGATTTCGTGAAAAAAATCGCAGTACCTTTAACTTTAAAATTCATCGCTGGCTCAGATCTAATGGCATTAAACTGCCATACCTGTTTGTCCAAAGAGTTGTAATGTTTCTTAATTGTTTAAGCATGCCTTAGAGTACACTACGATGTGTTTTCTTTTTCGGCCTTTTATCTATAAATAACTCTTTTATTTTTCTGTGCCTTTTATATATTGCTAATGCTTCATCACTGTCACTGGCAATATTGATAATAATGACTGTGCAGTCCCACCGAGAGCAGTGGAATCAATTCCATTTGGACTGGAAATAATGGTCCAATCAAGCCCATTTTGTCCCATCACATGTGACGCTTCCTGGTGGGGCTAAGGGGTCCGGAAACACTGCAAGTGTCACTTCAGCCTCAGTGCAGCTGTTAAATGGCTTGCAGATTAACGTAACCTGAAATAATTTAAAGTGAAAATCGAAAGAACAATTGAAAGTTGAAAAATATAGTGATTTGATAATTAGAATTCTCCATTTCTTGTCAATTTCTTTACATTGTATTCCATTTGTGGTTTCCTTAAAGAGAACTTCTCTCTGATTTTTAGCTATACACCTCTTTTTTTGTGAGAAACAAGAAAAAAAAATCTAATTGCGCTCCATTTTTTTATTTTTTTTTTAAAGAAAAGACATACCACTTGCTCTTTGGACTAATAACTATAGCCAAATACTAATGTGGAGAATTTCAAAGACAATTTAGCAGAGACGGGCCACTTCTATTAAAGGGGTCATATAATGGAGAATCAAATTTTCCTTCATGTTCAGACATATAAGAGGTAACTGTACTATAAAAACATACTGTAAATTTCAGAACTCAAAACTTCCTCCCCAGTCTAAAAAGAGCATTTATTTGCTATGCTGCTGAAACGTCTAATTTTGAAATCTGTCTGTTCGTGACATCACGAGACATTGCTCATTTGTATTTACACATCCCACAACATGCGTCATCACACCCTTGGCCCCGCCCACTTGCGTGCAGTTCAAGTCAAGAGAGCAGGCCTTGTGTGGTTAACTATTCTTAACATAACACCAAAGTGGACACATCTGGACTATTTTGAATTATTTTTGTGAACCACACAGACTCTTTGTGAACTACACAGTCTCTTTGACCGCTGCCATGTATCTCACCGCTTTTAAAAGACGTGGTATCAAGTTACAACTCTGAAAGGGAGAAGGAATTCTATTTCATTCAGCATCTGCCTCTTGTTGTTTTAAGCACAAATGCATCATGGATGGTTATTTCGCCCATCTGCACTATTTTTAATTGTTGGTGTATGTAAACATGCACTAGATGGACATCTTTGACCGTTTCGGTGTGTTTCCGGCATTACGTTAAAACATTACTTTACTTTTACATTACTTTTGCGTTACTTTTTTCTCATAGCCACTTTTTCTTCTGCTATGCTATGCATTCCATACAAGAGACATTACAGGTCATGCTAGCTACTGTGCAACACTCATGTCAAAACAACTTAGTAAACAAACAGATATTTAGAAAGTAGGTCTTCACGTCATATTTATAATAAAGAATCAATAACATTATTTGTTTTTCCATCAACATGGCAGCCAATATGAATAATGAAGAATAACCACTGTCTTACCTAAAGCAGCAAAGTCCAACACTTGAACCTGCATCATATATTTCATCATGTGCTGTGCCCATTGACAATGCCAGAGTCAACTTGAGATGTTCTTCAGAAGTCAGGATAAAATTCAGTGGGGAATGCCAGTCTAACATGTTCAAGGAATAAGTCTGATGAATAAATGAATATTTTTCACTTAAGTCATCTCAGTGCATGCTTGTTTTGAGATGATCCACTGTGCGTACAGACGCCAAAACTTCAAAGCAGCATTTTGATACAACGTGAATAGAATCATTTTTAATGGTACCAAAATGTCATACAAACGGTTTGTTTCATGAATCAAACTACTTGTTTATTATAAAACAATAATGTAGAATATTTTTAGAAACTAAGACATTTTCTCTGTGTACACAGCTGATGTAGAATGTTGCTCAGAGCCACTGATCCAGAGTCAGCTTTTCTCATCCCATTCCCCCACTTACAGGGAGCTGTAACACGGTGCAGTTCAGCTGCATAAGTCAGTGAATTGAGCGAGTATTTCACCCTATGTATCATGCCATGGCCAGTGGAAGACTAGTCTTATAATCCCTCTGCCTAAATGTGTTTACTGATTTTTTAATGCAGTGTGTATTAACACATAAATCAACTGCATTTCACTCAACCAAATGTTGGCCTCATATTACTCTAAAACACGAAATGAGCATGCGCGTTAGCGAGTTGATTGACAGGCGATGTCTGTATTTAAAAGGTGATTGGCTCTTTTATCTGCAAGGTGGGACTTCCTTTCTACATCCATTGACTGTTGAGTGCTAGAGCTTCTTGGTTGGGTGTTCCAATTTCTCCCATTCATTTAAATAGAAGTGACTCGTCTCTCTCTGCAAAATAGCCTCTGGCCTCACACTGTATAGAACAACAATGCCAGTCATGCCCTACATCTCCTCCCTGAAGTTTGCACACTTTTACTCCAGATTTCTCACAATACAGGGACAGTAGAGGTGTACAAAAGCAACGCGTTACTTTATTTAAAAAGTAACACAGGTTTAATGGTCTAAAATAAAAAATATTGTGTTACTTTACTGGTTACTCGATAAAGTAATCTGATTACATAACGCGCGTTACTTTTATCACATTACCCCCATCACTGTCAACGGATATAGAAAGGAAGTCCCATCTTACAGGTAAAAGAGCCAATCACCTTTTAGAGACAGACACCACTTGTCAATCAACTCGAGAACGTGCATGCACATTAGCTACACAAGCCAGGAAAATTACATTTTTAGCTTAATCTGAGGTAAAGAAACACATTTTATGATTGCAGTGTTGTCATTTTTTTATATTGCTGACTTGAAATATGTTCTTTGATCGTAATCTTGACCAACAGTTTTGGAGATTTCTGTCTTTCAACATTCAAGTAGATAGGAGCTGCTCTTGTATGCCGCTTGTTTACAAAGATGGCCGCCATTAGACTGACTTGCTAGAAGGACTTTGGTAATGTGCAGATGAGCACACTCAGACACACTTTTTCAGGTAGCCTCTTATTCTCTCTTTCTCTCTCAGGGCACAGTGTCCTTCAGACCTGACATGTCTGTCATTTCCTCCATCACTTATTTCTGCCTGCTGAGCTACACAATTTCCTCTCTGAGGCCTTGAAAACACACTGTGGTATGGAAACACAGCCATTTGCAAAACACTCACAAACACACACAATCTCAAACAGATGTACACAGCTCCTCCCATGTTGATAATCTTATTGAAAGCTTTCTGTCTTAAGAGTTGCATGCCTGGAAGTTTAATTTATCATTTTTCAAGCAAATTTGACATCTGTTAGTGATCTTAAAAATTATCAAAAAGTACAAAGAGAAAACGGAGACTTAACATTTTAGCAAGGTTGTAGAAACTCTGTGGAAAAAATAATTAGGACTCAAAGTCACGTTTTTTAAAATAGGTCAGACATTGGTTAAAATAATTCAGTACTATTTTTCTAAATATTTCTGCCATTGGAAACAACTTTGAAAGAAATTGTTGACAGAGGGTCTAATAAAATTGTCCTTTAAAGGTGCACTCATTTTGTGTCATCTTCGACTTACACTGACACCTAGCGGCTTGGATGCAGCATTTAAAATCAGTAGTTTTCAGTTTCAGATGCCATTGTAGAAATTTAATATTCACAGTCAGCCATGATTACTTTAATCAATGAGTGAAAGTGTCAAATAACAGGACGGTTACTGAGATTAAGCGAGTATTCAGCTGGTCATGTGATTCTAACATGGCAGTCCCCATGTGCGGACCCTCTCCATGTAGAATAAAACAGCTTTTATAAGGGTACTGATATGACTGAAGCCTTCATTTTAATGTGAATGCTCATGATTGCAAAATTACAATTTATGTCTTTAGGAGTTAAACTTTTTAAAGTTTTCCTTAAAATTAGGAAAAAATTATTGAATGCACCATTAAGGTGAAGTGTGTAATGTCAGCACCACTTAGTGTCACCAAACAAATGCAAAAAGAAGAGAGGATAGGAAAGTTGTTGTTTTTTTCCATTTAAAAATACACTCTTCACCTTTAATAAATGAGCTTTATTAGAGGACTATATTTGGCAAATAATTTCATACTTGCTTTGGCAAAGCCATAAAATTATTGTCTTCGCTCACAGTTCTGCAAACACCTTGGAATAAGACACTACTGTTTTTTTTATGGTCCACTTCATGCTTTGCATATTTTTTTTAAATACTAAAAGAAGGATATCCTGGAAATTTCTTTCAATTTCATTGCCTGCTGTGAATGTTTTTCACGAAAGCTCCTTTGTTCAAAAACTATCGGGAATGTTTTTTTTTTGTGAACTGTTTTACATCATTGCCCTAACCTCTATGCCAAGGGCCCTCAAACTCAATCAAATGGCACAAGTCAACCAAGAAGTGAAATAATTATTTTACAGTTGAATGGGTGTTAGAGATTTGTGGTCATATTCTGGAATTAGACTAGTGCAACTCTTAAGTTCTGAAATCTAAAGAAGATTTATTTTCCTACTCCCACTCTTGCTGACCTGACTGTCAAGGCCATTATTGATTGTGCATTATTTTCATCTGCACAAATTGCAGCTGCTCCTGACCTGCCACACCTCCTCCTGCAGGTCGCCCACAACTGACATAATCGACAGACCCCAAAGTGTGATATGTGAAATGAAGACTAGAAGATGCAGCACTTTCATAATAATAATAATAATAATAATAATAATAATGATTTCAGTGATCATTATTGTTCAGAAAAAGTACATCCAATAATACATATTTAGTGATGGTTTACTCATACTCATGTCATTGTGACCTTGCTTCTGTTTTCCATGCAACAAATGTGAAAGCTGAATTATGTTAACCTCCAAAAAAAAAAAGAAGAAAAAAAAAAAGGCACCTTAAAAGATCATAAAAGTAGTCCAAAGTGTTGGCTTTGAATGCAGTGCACCAGGTTTGTTGTCAATGATGCGAAACACCATTGGTTATTGTGTCTGTTCCTCACACAAAGCTATCGTATGGCTTCAGAAGACTTGGAATATAGTGCACAAGTCATATGGACTACTGTTATGATACTATTACAGCATTTTTATTTTCACCATCCACTTTTTCATAGAAGAAAAATAAATAAATACTATGGATTTAACAATATAGAAGTAAATTATAGCAGAATTTTCATTTCTGAACAAACTATTCCTTTAACAGGGCATTGTGATTTAACATTGCAAGGAAGAATGGACTCAAATTTGCCTACCTTATTTAAAGTTTTGTTTGTGATGACAAAAATGACATGCACATTTTTAAAACACATTACGTCATCATGCCTCCTAACAGTTCTAGCTAGATGACACTGATTTTATACAAGACAATTGCAAATTCTGCCAAGATGGCACATATTGATAGCAATTAACATTGTACACATTAGCATTAGCACTTTGAAATTAATTGCTTAAAATTGCTTTTAATAGTGAAATTAGTCAATTTTAAGTTACTAAACACTTGAAAAAAAGCATTTACAAATATGATATCCGGATGCTAGGAAACTTGGGGACTTATTCTTAATTGTGTGCTTGCGTTTAAAGCACTTCAACATATGAAATATGCATTTAACCTATGCTTGACTATTGGAATTATAATATGCATTTGAGTCTTCATTTCAGAAAATGAAGTGAGAAATCTCCAAGTACCAGTCTTGTGCTAACTCAATGAAAAATATCCTACGAGCTGTGCTTCAGATTGTGGTGTCTTATTTCACGGTCAAAGGAAAACCCAGTAATTACACTGAGAGGGAGTAATTATAAAGGCTCTGGCACTATTTCCTGCTGCTTTCGCAATGGTAGCTATTACAGAGACCCCTCCGTTTGTCATGTACATGGGACAGTCTCCTATGGATACATTTTCTTCGGCACCCTGCTAAGACTTGCATAGGATCTCATTAGCAACATTTTTCAATATGACAATGGTTTGACTTTCTATACCTGTTGGTTTTACTCTTACTGATTTAGTAATACAAACATAAAGGAATAATTCACCTAAAAATGAACACTGTCATCATTTACACACCCTCATGTTGTTTCATTTTTCTGTGGAATGCATAAGAAGAAATATTAAAGAATTGTACTGGTCTTTTTTGTAATTACATTGAATGTTGACTGAAGCTTTTAAGCTTGCAAAAAGGACACAAAAGCACCATAAAACTATCACAAAATGGTCTATTCAACTTGTGTGCAAAATTTTGGAACAGACCGAAATGTAAGTTACTTTTCACTAAAAACCTTAACTTTCTAGTGAGCTAATAATCACTGCAACCAGATCATTAGTTAATTGAAAATCAGATCAGTCTGATCAACAAATCATTCAGACTGGCTTTGTGAACTGAATCAAACGATTCATTGAAAAGACTCAACTCAGAATATTGAGTAACATAATTATAATTATCATAATTTTATAATATTTTTATAAATTATAATATTTCTTATAATAAAATATATATTTGTATTTATAGTAAACTAATAGATTTATAATTTTTTTAATCATTTGTTGAATCGGACACCACTAGTTCTCTCATGTTAGTGCTTAGAAGAGCGAGGTCATAAGATTTTCAGTCAATAATGACTTAAATTTATGAACAGCTAAGATTAAACTACTTTTATGATACTTTGATGGTGCCTTTGTGTCCTTTTTGAAGCTTGAAAGCCTCAGTCTCCATTCATTGTAAAAGCATGGAGAAAATGACCAGTACTTTAAAAAAATTATCTTTTTGTTTTCATTGGACGAAAGAACATTGTACAGGATAGGAACAAACAAGGGTGAGTAAATAAGACACATTTTTCATTTTTGGGTTAACCATTCCTTTAAGTCTAACACATTGGCCTGTCCGTCAAATCTGGACTGCATTTCCCAAAAGCTTCGCAAGCTAAAGTTGATTGTAGAGACCATTGACGCCAACGGTCTCATCCATTCTTACGTTTATCTCCACGAGACTTTTATCTGCGTTGTGCTGTCCTCAAACAAGATTGCAGGGCCTAGCAATGATATTATAGCTTTTGTTCTCAAATCCAAAGTAGTAGAGTTGTGATTTGCTCAGAAATATAATTCTTTATGAGCCATTATGTAAAACAGCTATCACATAATTCTAAGCATTTAAAGAGAGAGAGAGATTAAACTATGAAACTCTCTAAATGGCTATTACAGGTTGTTTTTTTTTTTTTTTGTATAAACTTCACTAATGAGCATCCCCCTTAGATCTACTGACACACAGGCCTAGGTCATCTTAATACTTTAGTCATAACAAGAGGGCTGTGAGGAATGTACATGTCTCGCATTATTCCCTGTCCCACCTCCAGAGATCAGTTTTATTAGATGAGTTGCATTCTATCCGACAACTCGGAACATTTCATCATAAAATGAGTTTGGGGCCAGACAGTCTGCCACCCAGTCTGCCTCCTCTGGAAAGGTGTCCCTGTTAGACATGGTACAGACATGCATGAATAAAACATGAGACCAGCTTTGAAAGCGACACTCCTGGCAGCTGGATTCAGGTTTTGGTGTTGCTTTAGGACAACTAAATTGACTTGAAAAGCAAGTTCAGTGTTGCTCACTGTGCGGTTAATGTATTTGATGTGCCAGCAGTAATGTCTTTAATCAAATGTGATTGATTTTCACTAGTAGGGATTGGCGATATTTAATGAAGCAACATTGTATTTATTGAGATGATTTAATGTGCTTTTAATTCAGCTATTAAGTTTAAAAAAAGAGCATGTCATAAGTCTAGTTTTGTGATTCTTCATTGTCTTGTAACTTGCATGTTTTAGGGCATCAAGACGGAGATGTTTGAATAGTGTCTAATTTGCACCATTAAAGTTGGTAAGTTCAATTCATATACTTGAATCGGTTTTAACTGTCAGTTTCAGTGAACTGATTCAAAACTCGTTATCAGTGTTTGCGTTCAAGTCTCTGTATGCAATTTTTCATTTATCAAAATGTTTTGTGAAAATATTTGGTAAATCTTGCTGTTTATTACTATTTATTGTTATGTAGGTACTGTTTTTATTTAGTGAAAATTGTGTGAAATTTACCTTATTTATAGTAGCTTGGTTCTCAGGAGGTTAAAGCACACTTTACACAAATCAACAAAATCAACTCTTTATGAAAATGTATTTATTTGAGAGTCTAAATATAGATGTCGGCTTAAAAAGATTAATCACTCCACAAAATGGCTATAAAAAGGGATGCATGCCACCCAAACCCCTTTGCTTCATGGACTAGAGATGAACAAACAGTATTTCACATAAAGTTCAATATAAGAGGTACACAAAATACTACATCTTATTATTGCATACAGTATTCCGAGTGCTAATTTTTAAAAATTATTTAATAGTAGCACACTTAATTTTAACCCTTACTACTTAGTAATAGTCCATCACCTATTCCTTATCTGAGGTGCATATCTTACTGTTGTAATGTAAAAGGAGCACACACTCAAAATGTTCATCTGTGTGACTAATGCATTTCGGGTAAGGATATGATGAGATTGATATGAAAATGATCAATAAATTATTAACAATTTACTACCGTTGCCTTGTTAATATGTAATCATGCAATCTATAAAAAAGTAACTGTAGTCCGATTACGAGTATTTTAAAATGTGATTTAATCCAATTACAAGTACTTTATCTGATTATGTAATTTAGATTACATGTGATCTGTTACTACCCAGCACTGCCCAGCTACCCAGCTCTTTTAGAATATTCTTGCTGTTCAAAGCATGATATCTTGCACCTCAGCTTTGGAATAGGCGATGGATGGATTATTTCATTCATGTAATGTTTAATGTCATGAGGGGCTCTTTTTGTGAGGCTCTTTTTGTAGTAATAAAGAATGGAATACATTTTCTTCTTAAAATGATTATCCTACTTAAATTCATGTGACATAAAATAAAATATAATTGGATTGAAATTCATCCAAAAATAATCAAAAGTAATCGGATTAGATTACCCCTAAACTGTAACCCATGAGATTACATTACTGATTAAATTTTTTGTCTTGTAATTTGTAATCAGTGCCTAATTACAATTCACAAGTAATCCGCCCAGCACCTACTGTATAGGAATTAATTTACACATTGATTTATCAACTGTATATTATATTTTCATAATTGTACAGTCATCCCTTGTGCTGTGTAAATCATTTTTAATTCCTTCATGATTTCATGGTGAGCTCTTGTGCAGTGTAAATGTGTTTTAATTTTCTTACTTTTTTTAATGTTTATAACAATCTGTTATATATTTTCATAATGGTCGGCCTTCAGCTGAGAGGTAAATCTGGCTGACTCTCTCATGAAAAGTATATCACATTCTCTCTCACACTCTCTCTCTCTCTTTATGTTTCACGTGATTGGCAGTTCTCTGCAAACATCACTCATTCATGTGCACACGCTCGTGAACTAATCTTAAACTTAGGATCAAAGCCTGAGTTGACAGAAAAAGTTGATGAGCAGCGTCATGGTACCAATTAAGCCTGATTGGATTGGTTTGGATTTGTCAACTTGAAACCAATCCTGTAACCCTAAGTTTGTTCAACTACTTTATGGTACACGCCCCAGTTCTCATGACAAGTCGTTATAATAATATGAGATGGTGAAATCGAAAGAAAATGTATGAGTTGACTTGTGCAAAAACATAGGTGTTTTACTCCCATCAAGAAAAATAAACGAACCAATGAACAATGCTGTGATTATTTTTTTCCTGAGTTTAGCCCGTAACACAAACCTAAACATCAGGGTTTTAAACGAGCATTCTTATGAGTTTAACACCTTATCGCTAACCCTAATCATAAAGTCTAACCCCTTACCCAAACCCTAAACCTATCCATGATTTTAATCGGAAAACAACTTTTGCAGAAGAAACATTGAGGTTTGGAATGAGACGAGGGAAACATATTACAGGTTAATGACATTTATCAGCCATTTGTATTGCTTAAATACAGTAAATATAAAACGAGTAACCAAATTTGTTTACAGACGTTTCCTCTCTGAATTTAAAGTGTTGGATAGGAGCAAAAAAAATGTATGCCTGTATTGTATAAATGTGAAATTCTGTTTGCTAATTGTTTGTTCTCTGTGGGAATAAAAGTCACACCTTTTCGTACGAGCCAAGTCGTACAAAATCTTACTTGTATCTTAATAATATTGTCATGAGTTGTCATGAGACTATGCTGAAATTGATGCTTTGCTTTACCCATTTAATTTCATTTGCTCTGACTTTTTATTTCAGAGCTAATACATAAATACTGAGATGTACTATATTTAATATTGTCAAAAAGAGGAAAAATATTGAGACATAATATTTTTAGCAATATCGCCCAGCCCTAGTAATTCGTTTTTAAGAATGCATGATAATGGTTTCCCAGGGGTGGTTATTTGTGATGAATGCCATGTTATAAATGTACCCATAGATGAGACACTCTTGTGCTTGTGGCCTCTGGTTGATGAATACAGTGTTTCGTCATTGTTAATGACGGCAAGTTTTCAGCTAGATGAATCATGGCCTGCAGTGATAGTTTGCCATTATAATTCTGGTCCACACAGCACGTAAGGTGGATGAGGTAATCATCATTTTCTGAAGGATTCAATATGCATACACAAACACACTGCATAATTTTGTTTGTGTGACTTTTAAATGAAGTCACCTATTTCAATGACACATTTGCTGACTAGTCAGGCGTAACTGTGATTCACTGGACTTTGATCTCCTACAGACTGCCTCGCTTATGAGTAGACCATCGTCGGCTTTGACCTTGATTCCCAGTTAGAATCACTGATGGCAAGAGATAAAATGTCTACAGATAAACAAAAACAAATGAGACAAAATAAATAAATAAATAAAAATACTTAGAAATTAGAATAACAATCAGCACTTTTATGTCAGTGTCCATTGCTCCAGCTGGTAATAAAAAGCAATTTGTTAAAAATAAAAGGAGTCATGTCATATTATTTGAATTATTATAATTTTTCCCCTGAGATCCACTTATTAGTAGTTAGTAAAGGTTTTTGTGCCAAAATTTTCCATTCTCTCTCTCTAAGCCTTAAAATAAAACAGTGTGCTTTTTTGTTTGCTGTCATGTCAAATACAGTTTATGTTTATATTATACACCATCAAGGATATTTATCTCAAAAGATCAAGGAAAATGTTATTCCTCATGATATGAGCCCTATAATACAACACTTGTAGATAAAAATACAGTATGTTACTAGTTGTAGTTGTTCATTAGAGTTTGGTAAATCGTCTGTAAAGGGTCTCCATCAGGCTGAAAAAATTGCCTAGCTCAGTAAATGCCATCAGTGCAAATTTCTGAAATAAACATCAAAGCTTCCATGCTTCTTTGACACTGAAAGGGCAGAGAAGAAGAGAAGGGGATGCATTTAGTCTTTCAGCTTTGACTTTGTCCTTTGGAGGCTCTTTAAAGCTTCAGTTGTGGGTTTAACCTCATTACATTGCAGCTTACTAAAGATTCAATTAATCACTTATAGCCACTTTCACATTGTGTTTGTTTTGTTTTGTTTGGCTGTGGTTTGTTTGGCTTTGCTTTGCTTCCTGTTTTGTTTTTTTGTTTTGTTTGGCTGTGGATTGTTTGGCCTTGGTTTGTTTGGCTTTGGTTTGCTTTGCTTTGCTTTTTGTTTTGTTTTGTTTGTTTTGTTTGGCTGTGGTTTGTTTGGCTTTGGTTTGGTTTGCTTTGCTTTTTGTTTTGTTTTGTTTTTGGACTTTTCATTTCTTAATTTCCTCCCCTCTGTGAAACTGCCAATGGAGATGGAAATTTAAAACATCTTTAACCTTGCCTGTAAAGACTTTCTTCTCTTATTATGCAAACTAGTACAGCAAATAATAAAACTTGAATATTATGCCTCAGTATTGTTCGCTCTTGTGGGTGAGCTTGCGGGGTGTCTCTGCAGAGTCATATTCAATGGGGGCGTGATCCGTTCCTCATAATTACACCTCCTACTACTGCATCTGCTGAAGGGAAGAAAGACAGAGAAAGGGAGTTCCACCATGTCATTCCTCATGATTAATGCAGGTGTGCCTTAGAGGCCTTTTGGGAACTACCGGAGAATAATTACTGCAGAGTATAAAGATGTGCGAGTGCCTCCGCTCTCTCCCCTCTTCTGACACCCTCCATACTACACCAGCCACAAAAGAGCAATTAGACTGGAGAAGGCCATTTAGAGGATATATAATTTAGGCTGACTGTTTGTCTGTAGCGAGAAAAGATGGGAGTAAAGGGAAATTGTGGATCTATAATTGGAACAATTTCAAGGCTGAATCACACCCAAAAGGCAAAAAAGTGAGCCTATGTAATTTCCTGGTAAAGAGACTTTGCCTCATTCAAATACTTTAAGGTGTATAACTTGTGTGGGTACGGAGGCCAACTTTGTCATTTATCAACAGGGATATTAGAGCCTGTTGTGCACATGAAGTTTATAGTGTAAAATAGATTTAGTGTTTTACGTATGTTTTACATTGTGTAAAATAGAGTTACATTTAGGGTTGCCAACTTTTCACCAAAAGTTGCCGTTCGATTAGGGGAGGGGCGTCCTCCAGCCTTTCAATACTGAACACTAGGCTTCCCGAAAGTGAAGACATAGGATGTGTTCATTTTGGGTTGTCCTGGCTAATATGGGACAGTTAGTATCCCTACTCACATTCTAGATATTTAGATATTTTAGTAAACTAGATTTTTAATAAAACTGTAAGTGGTGCTTGCCCATGCAAAACTTGCTGCCACAATGTTAAGGTGTTGTGAGTGGTTGCCAGGGCATTGCCATGCAGTTGCTACGATGTTTAGCATGTGGTTTTTAGTTTGTTGCTATGCGGTTTCTGTGGTATTGTGGGTGGTTGCTAACATCTGTTATACATCAGTGTAGTCAAAAGAGCCCATCCCCAAGTCTCTATGATATTCTGGTTTCTCTTTGGGATTTTTACACCCATTTTATTGTCCGCTAGGTGAAAATCACAAGTCCAATCTCTCCTCACCAATCCACAAGATTTTAGGTTTTATTTATGCCCACAGCAGAAACTCAAAAGTATAATATTTGTTAAAATACCTGACCCTAAGTAAGAGCAATAGTAATAATACAAATATACAATTTGCTTCTCTTAAGAAGAGAAGGAAAGTGAACTCATTAAGTATGGTATTCTTAGAGAAACCAGTCTAGGTGACATCTTTGACATTTTGTTCCTCATTATGCTGTGCATGCTCTGATGTTTAGATATTTAATATTGATGGAATGGTAACACCTGGTCCAGAGCCATATGGCTGACTGTTTCTTAGTATTTTGACAGAATGGTCATATTTTCTTCTGATGCCGGAGTGTTGGCTTCTGAGGAAAGGTCAGCCGCTATAAAGCTCAGCAGCAGCATGAGTATGAGTGGTATGCTGAGCTCTATACACCCTACTGGCCTGCAGCTGTGCTCCTCACCCACCATATGCTCTGGAAGTGCTTCAGAGGTCACACTTCAGCTGAGCAACATGATTACACTGCAAAAAATGATTTTCAAGACAAGTATTTTTGTCTTGTTTTCCAGTAAAAATATCTAAACATTCTTAAAATGTGATTTATTTACTTGACAAGCAAACTGGCATAAGACTTTAAGTCTTGTTTTGAGAGAAATCTAATCAAATTTAGTGAACTTTAGACTTAAAACCAGAAAACAAAATCTGCCAATGGGGTAAGCAAAATAAACTTGTTTTCCCTTTGATTTAAGTTTATTTTGATTACCCTATTGGCAGATTTTTTTTTTTTTTTTTTTTTTCTTGTTTTAAGTCTAAAGTTCACAAATGTTGTCAGATTTATCTTAAAACAAGACTTAATATCTTATCCCACTTTGCTTGACAAGTAAATAAATCAAGTAAAGTAAATTAAGTTTTAAGAATGTTTATATAATTTTACTGGAAAACAAGACAAAAATCCTTGTCTTGAAAATAATTTTTTGCAGTGTAGTACCTGGGTCCGATAACATGTGGATCAGTTATGGATGGATCCAATTTTTAACCAAAGTGGTTCAAGTCATGACTCTTTTCTAAACATTTGATAGAAGCAGACAGATATAAAGAAGCCTTCAGGCCCAATTCAGGTAACCGTCTTGCGTGACATTCACAAGTGGACAGCACTGAATGCTGGTGTAAATGGTATAAAGTGTGTTTTGTGATACATTTTCAGAATCATCTATTTGGAGGTGATCAGGGATGCATACAATATTGCCACATCACATTTGTAGTGTAAAAGCTAATGCACAGGGATGCACCGATGTATCGGCTGCCAATATTTATCAGCCTATTATTGACCAAATTAAAACCATTGGCATATCAGTAATAAGCATGAAAACGCTGATATGAAAAACCGATTAATGCTGCATGATTGAATGAATTAAGATTGAAATTGCAATATGGCTTTGTGCGATTAATAAATCTTAAAATGCTGCGTTTTAATGATATTTACACTAAATATCATCATCGGCATATCGGTTTTTTGTTTAAATCGGTATCGGCCAAAAACTTTCATATTGGTGCATTCCTACTAATTCACCCTGAAAATCCCAGACAACATCGAAAGACCACCTACTGATGTAACGTAATAATACACCAAAACTGGAGGTTTAAAGTTTACCAGCAAGATATGGCTTAAAAGAAAACAACAATTTGGAAATATATACATGCAGTGTCCCCAAGAAGTATTTAGACACTTCATTGCATTAGAAACAAATTATCAAAATGATCAAACTCCTATTTAAAAAATGTTGGCATGCCTGATATCAGTTTGCACTGACACACTGAAGGAAAATGGAAAAGTGACGTATGCTGTCACAAAATCAGAGACTATCCCTGATGTTTGATCACAAGTGGTCACTGAAGATGCATTTGTTACGCACATTAACACCAAGTGTAAAATGTGCCTTAGTGTTGAATGGACAGAACATAACATATAGACCTCTGAAATGTTGGAAATATCTTGTATTCAATGTTGATTTGTGGTTTGCTACTCTATGTAGCATAGCAGAATGTATGGCCAAACTTTCCTTTGAAATGCATTCAAAACTGTTTTCTTAATCATCCAATTGCACACACATTGGCAGCGGGCTCAGTGGAATACATAAGTTGTGTTTTTCAGTGAAGAAAATTTTCAAGCTTGGCTGCTTGAATTACAAAGAACACACCAGATTTGAATTCTGTCCTGGCCATCTCTATTATGTTCTTCTATTTGGACTCCTCACCTTCCTTGTGCAGCTCCAAGTCAATGACATTTTGCCTTATTGCAGCGGAAGCCAAAATAGAAACTCTTACAGGCAGAGTGTACAATGTTAACACTAACTCCCAGGATAGACAGTGGACACACTAGAAACAAATCCTTTCTTATTCCTGCTGAGAAAGTGGTTCCCTTTGCACGGACCAGTGCTGAACAACAACAGCTGGTCAGCCACTTCTCTCCTGACTCACACACTGGTAAATCCAAGTGAAGGCTAGCTTGAGATGAATAGTATTTGGAAACACTTGGCAGAGCTTGAAAGACATTTTTCAGGCCATCTGGACAGGTGAAGAAATGGGCGTTCTGTTCATGGACAGGTTAAAATGCCAATCTTTGATCATGGTTTTAGTAATCTTTCATAAGGTTTGACAGGATTTTATATGTGCAGCCAGTTTTACATAAGTTAACAATAATGGGATCTTGTGGCAGTTATCTTCCATAAAAGCTCTTGAGGGGTCTTAAATAAACATTATTTAACAACATAAGTTAACATGAACTAGCAATGAACAGTACTTTTACAGCATTTATTAATATTGGTTAATGTTAATTTCAGCATACAATAAAACATTTCAAAATAACAATTTGTATATGTTAACATTAGTTAATGCAATATGAACTAACAGTGAACAATTGTATTTTTTATTAATTAGCATTAACAAAGATTAATAAATTCTGTAAAAAAAAAATATAATGTTCATTGTTAGTTCATGATACCTAATGCATTAACTAATGTTAACGAATGGAGTCTTACTGTAAAGTGTAACCAAAATTTAAATATGAGGAGAACACGTTGCAAGTGTAAATTTGCCCTTAATAAGATGCCCTTCCTTTTGATAATCCACAAAGTTATTATAATGTAGCACATTATATAGCAATGTGCAATCACAAAACTCAGATTTTTTTAACCAAGTGGATTTTAAATGGCAATTTAAAAAATAAGTTACATGATTGTTGTAAATTGCTGAGAACATTCTGTTCATTTTCACATGTACTACATTGTCATCTTAAAGGTGCATCCAATACACTTTTTGTCAAATTCTGCAAATATCTCCTCACAGTCTGTTAGCTGTCCATTCTGTGGGTGGGCTGAAAAAAATCTAGTATTTGTACATTGTTCTTGCACGTGCACAGGATGGGGGGTTGGGGCAGAACGAGAGGGGAATTAATTAGAAGAGCGATGGCAAATCTGGCTGATGCGAACTTTCTAAACTACAAGTAGAACAAATGGCTGAGAAACAGACCAAGAGAAAAAGGTCAGACGCATAAACTAAAAAAGAAGGATTATGATAAGTTGAGGGCTAGGAGCCGTGTCAACATCGGCGAGGCTTTTCAACGGTGGAGAAATCTCAGAGAGGTAAAAGGCTTGAAGATGGATGCAGAAGTTGATCTTTTTCTTCTCGATAGGTGGGTAACATAAATGTTGCTATGTTTCACAGAACCCATATATGCTGCGGTTGTGATGTTAGATTTAATAGCAGGAGAGTTGTGAGGGTCTGGAGCTGTTGTGCGTAAAACTGTCTCATCTTCTCTGCAAGTTATCTTAGCAGCAGCAGCAACTTACTGAATTTGGGGGCGGAGCTTCCAAAGGAGCACTGAAGGGAGGGGTGTGTTTGTTTTGGTTGAGTTCGAATATCAACAGTGTTTCTCAGGAATCGCTGAGTGCAACTTTAAAGGAATATTTTGGGTTCAATACAAGTTAAGCTCAATCGACAGCATTTATGGCATAATATTGATTACCACAAAAAATACGTCCTTCTTTTTCTTTAAAAAAGCACAGATCTGGGTTTCAATTAGGCACTTACAATGGAAGTGAATGGGGCCAATTCCTAAATGTTAAAATGCCCACTGTTTCCAAAGTTTAGCCACAAGACATAAACAATATGTGTGTTAACATGATTTTAGTGTGATAAAACCACTTACTAACCTTTTCTGTGTAAAGTTATAGACAATTTAACATCTTTGTCGCCATGACGTTGTAATGTCAACAAACCCTAAAACTACTGTAAACATTATGATTTAAACAACTTTACAGCTCAATTAATACATGAGTTTTAACAGAAGAATTGATGTAAATGCTTTTATAAAATTATAAGCTTCTTCACATTTCTGCCTTTAAACCCTCCAAAAATTGGCCCCCATTCACTTCCATTGTAAGTGCCTCACTGAACTTCGATATTTGCTTTTTTTAAAGAAAAGGAGGACGAGTCAAATATATTTGTATTGAATCCGGAATATTCCTTTAAAGATAAAAAGTTTATTTTTTTATGTTAAAATACTTTCTCTTATCCCAGCTAGATATACATAGAAAACTATAAATAAGCCATTTGTGAGTTGATTCCCCTGAAAAACTTAAAAAATAAAATGTCTTCATCCTGAGGAGTTTGATAAAGTGCCAACAGGTGGAGAAGACACATCATGCCAAGTGAGTTTAGATGTGCTCAGTTCAGAAAAGAACTGCATATTTTCATGCTTTTTTGTTCTTGATCAAATTGGTCTAAATTGTTGCTTAATTAACGTATAGTTCCAACTCTGTATTCTGATTGGAGGGCCGTGTTCAAAGGCATTGTAAAATGACTATATTTCATTTCATTTTCATTTATTTATTTATAAAGCACAAATAAACACAACAAAAGTTGAC
Source organism: Myxocyprinus asiaticus (assembly GCF_019703515.2). Taxonomy (NCBI): domain Eukaryota; kingdom Metazoa; phylum Chordata; class Actinopteri; order Cypriniformes; family Catostomidae; genus Myxocyprinus; species Myxocyprinus asiaticus. Next base: position 21,362,991 of record NC_059388.1, read on the forward strand.
CACTGTGCTGTACAGGACCAGGATTTAAAATAAAACAAGTAGAATAAAAAATCAATAATAATATAGTCAAATTATGATAAATTAAAAGCCAAAGTAAAAAGGTAAGATATTTAAAGATATTAAAGGTATTTAAAATCATAAACTATAAATGTACACCTGTGCATTCTTTTTTATGCTCCAAGTTGCTAAGTTGCTTGGCAACTGCAAATAGCCTACTGTTAGGATAATCAACTATATTGTTATTATTATTATTATTATAATATATTAATAATAAATTCCCCTCTTTATTATACATTGGACTTTTCATATTGCAGCTGCTACCATTTTATTAAAAACAATTAGCTAGTCAAGGTAATGCATTGCAGTGATTTTACCACAAGGGGTGTGCGAGTGATATGAGTGCCCAAAAACTTGCCTGGGGTGAAATCACTGCAACATGTGTCGTGGAATGGTTTATTGCTTTATTTTTTCACTTTAAAGGTTTAATGGGAATTTTGTGACATTTATGACAAATTTCACTGTATTGTACCAGAGTTTTGTGAGTAAGCAAACAATTTGTAGTTGTATTTGTCATTTTTGCTTGTAATGAATGCATGCCTGGAAAATGTACCACTGTCTGTCTCTTTGTGCATGTGGTGATCTTCCAGTTCTCAAGTTTTGTGTCTTTTTTCTTTGCATTCTTCCATGACTGTGTAAGAGCTGTTTTTGATGCAAAGCATAAATCTTGATTATGTCTTTGTAAATGTACATTCTCATATACTCAATCACATGTCTCTACTGCCCCATGTAGGTGACCTGGTGTCTCGTGCCATGCATCACCTTCAGCCTCTGCACATCAAGAACCCCAGCAATGGAACGCCAGTTCATCAGAATCGCACTGGCACAGTGCACTGGGAACCAGAAGCCCTCTACACACTTTGCTACTTCATGCACTGCCCACAGATGGAATGGGAAAACCCTAATGTAGAACCCTCAAAAATCACCCTGCATACTGAGAGGTGAGTGTATTACTGTATATTTGAACCATAAACATTGCCACTATATGTCTTAATAGTGCATATAATTAAGGCAGCACAGAATGTTATGTAGGGTCAATGCAGAAGCATAAATACTATTATAATCTTTTATTAGTGGCATAACTCATCCTTTATTAACAGCGTTAACGATACCTAAAATCGTGTGGCTTGTTGTTAAGGAGAGGTGCCCTGCTGCTTTTCTATGCAATCAGACTTACAGTATTTAAAATCCCATAGACTTACTTTGAACAAGAGTTTCAAGATCTTCGGTATATCTACAGACTGGAATATCATATAAACTTGGGGGTGGGCTCTTTTGAATTGGACCAGTAAGAAACTCCCTAGCAACCACCTATAAATGCACTAGTAGCAACAACATACTAATGCCTTGGCAGCCACTCAGAACACCCTAGGATCATTTCAGCAAAGGCAAGCACCACACATTTTCTACAGAAGTGTATTGATACAGATTTCCCGATTCAATTCCGATTCACAAGCTCTTGATTTGTTTCCCATTTCAACATGATTTGATTAGATTGTGATTCATTTGGGCATGTTTCAGTTAAAATGTCAATTTTGCTTTCATGTGAAAGAAATTCTCTCTCAAAGAATGCTGTAAATTAGACAGTGAACCTTCTAACCTTCTGAAAATATTAATTTTAACAATTAACATAAGGGCCAAAACTGTCTAGTTCAGTTGCTATTTATTTAACAGTTAAAATAATCGACACAACCAAAACTGAAGTAAATTTTAAAGTAGGGCTGTCAATTTAACTCTTAATAAGGAATATTCCTTCCATATAAGCAATTCAAGCATGGTGTATAGTCTACCACCTGTTTTCTCCAGGGGGCAGTAAGCGAAACTCACTGTATAGGCAACAAGCAGCTTATACAGACAGAGAACAAACCACACTAAGAGCAGAGCAGACAACACAAGATGAGAACATGTCTTGCGTTCAAACACAGCTTGATGGAGCGCAAATCCGAATGCAGGGATCTCATGTTGTTTTTCTAAATTTCAAACTCCGTTTAACTTGACAAAGCAACCTAAAAATGTTATGTTTTTGACGCGACCCAACGAAGTAAAAAATGGATCTTGGGATTTTAAGAATCAGTAACAGGATCGTTCAAATGAAGATTGCGATTAATCTGAAAATCATATTTTTACCCCACCCTAACACCAAGGGGGTTACTTCAGACTGCTGCATTAACAATGTTAGCACAATTGCAGAATTCAAACCCTTGACAGCAAGGAGCAAGTGATTAAGGGGTCGTTCACACTAAATACGTTTTTGTGTGTATCTGTGCAGTTTTTTAAATAGTTTTGTTTATGTAAACATACGGTAAATGGACATCTTTGACCACTGCACCGTGTCACGCTGTTTTTACAGCGTCTCGGACAGGAGCACTGCGTTTTTAGGCCGCATTCACACTAATCCATTTTAGTTTAAAAATGCATTCATTTTTATTCGTTTACAACTCTCATTCACACTAGAATGTTGTTATCCTCCACCAAAAACAGAGCATTTTGAAAACGCTCTCCATTTCCACCTACTTTGGAAAACAATGACTGAGTTTTCAAATGAAAGTGGGTTAGTGTTGAGGTGTCTTAAGACGCTGTCAAGTTAAAAGAACAACTTTAAAAATGCATCTCAAGACATCTGCATTCTGTTCCATTTGTTGTGCTGTGTTGAGTTTTTTTTTTTTTTTTTCAAACAACATGTTCAGTCTGAACAGCATCTTAATTTAACTTAATCTTGAATTCCCAGAGATGAAGTTTTAGCACAGTGAAGATGCAGAAGAACCTCTTGACTCCTTTTTCAGAGTGGTAGATATGTGGAATGTTTTAGAGTTATGTTCAGTATCTCCTGCCCGTTGTTGGATCCATTGGGATATCTCTTCCTACATCGCTCAGATGTGATAAAAAAAAGTCCCCTTCAAAGGACGCGGTGGGAGACACATGTAATGCCCGACAGAGTAGGTGCTCTATTTTATTCATCTCTTACCTGCCCTGCCACAGAAGAGTGAGAGAGAAAAAGAGAGAGTGAAAGATGAAAGACAGAAATAATAAAAGGGATGTTAGTTGAGAACAGGAATAAAAATGAGAAGAGTGGTAATGAAAAGAGGTGGAGAAAGAAGAACTGTAAGAGAATGCAGAGAGAAAAAAAATCACAGTGAAAGAGAGGTGTAGAGAAGTTCAAGGTTGAAGCTCTGGATTTCAGACCATACTTGGGTGAGGTTTTGTTGATGTGCTCAGTGACATTTCCTCTTCATACATTCCTACTGTAGAGAGACGAAAAACCATGAAGATAACACGAGCACACATGTGGCACTGTAATTATCACTGTTGTTCACTCCACACACTGCTTGATTACAACCATGACTAACCCTGAAAGATCTAGCATACTCTTTTCTTAGATCTGAGAGTCAATGAATTGAAATAAGCAATGTAGAAATCATTTTCGAGCTAATAGTTTGCCAATTTTAAATGAATATTTTGTGTGGTTATGTGTAGTGATATACTGATGTAATCAGCTAGGCCGATTAATCACTAAATATTTGGCTTCTGTCAATAACAATGCTTAATTGGCTGTTTAACTGTTACACCTTGTTCAAAAAAGTATATATAATGTCAGATATTTAGCACATTAAATATCTGCGATTAATCGCGATTAACTACAAAAAAATTATGCAATTAATCTTGATTAAAAATTTTAATCGACTGACAGCACTAATGTATATATGTATGTATATATAAACACCGATCAGCCACAACATTAAAACCACCTGCCTAATATTGTGTAGGTCCCCCTCGTGCCGCCAGAACAGCACCAACCCGCATCTCAGAATAGCACTCTGAGATGATATTCTTCTCTCCACAATTGTACAGAGCGGTTATCTGAGTTACCATAGACTTTGTCAGTTCGAACCAGTCTAGCCATTCTCTGTTGATCTCTCTAATCAACAAGGCATTTCCGTCCACAGAACTGCTGCTCACTGGATGTTTTTTGTTTTTAGCACCATTCGGAGTACATTCTACAGACTGTTGTGTGTGAATATCTCAAGAGATCAGCAGTTACAGAAATACTCAAACCAGCTTGTCTGGCACCAACAATCATGCCATGGTCAAAATCACTGAGATCACATTTTCTCCCCATTCTGATGGTTGATGTGAATATTAACTGAAGCTCCTGACCCATATCTGCATGATTTTATACATTACACTGCTGCCACACGATAAGCTGATTAGATAATCGCATGAATAAGTAGATGTACAGGTGTACCTAATAAAGTGGCCGGTGAGTGTATGTGTTATACTGTATTTCCCACATATAGCCACCAAAACAAAAATATCAGAAATCAAAATGGTCACAATGCAGCGAGTGACACAATGACATGCGCTGTTTCTCACAAACATGCAAGGACAAAATAACAGAATGATAAAATTGTCATAGGGACAGAAATTATTATTATTTTTAAATAAAAACAGTGCATGCACTTTTCATTATTTATAATAATAGTAATAAAATGTATAATAATGTTTATAGTAATATTTATGGAGCATTCACCTGCATCATGGCAGGTGTGGAATAAAGTTCATTTTTGACCCTGCCTGTATAATTATTTTGAAGCTTGTGCACTAACCACTTAAAATGTCACTACTTAACAGTGATTTTAATTTAACAGGATTTTTTCTACTATGGGAATTATGATAAAATACTCTGTCCCAAACACGGCTTGCTTTTAAGTACAGAGGGGTGTGTATGACATGTTTGACACAAAGACAAGCATTTACAGTGTTGATGTGTAGGCGTACAAGTATGAAGCCATTGTTTTGAAAAACCTCAAAGCAGTAAACATAAAGCCCAACCCATTTCACACATCTGTCCTCATCAAAGACAGCTGCAAGTGTTTCACACTAAACAGCCGCATGTTGGCCCATAAAACAACCTGATAAGAATCATTATATCCATTAAACAACATATAAATAATTCTGGATCAGACTTGCCGCAGAACTTTTAAGCAAAAATACCCAACAAACAAAGTACTTCACGGTAATGATTATTTTGACTCACTGATGTTGAACTTCCTCATGTTATGCAACCTGTAATAGTTTTGAATCTTTATATAAAACTGCTGGCAGTAGTTCTAGATCAATAAGTCATTAAGATGGAAGGTCAGATGCAGTTCAGCACATACTGTACTGTAAATAACAAAATTGATTGTCCATGTGCAATTAAATGGGCAATCACTTATTTGCAGCTGTTTAATGATATTTTTTGCATGTAGATTCATCTGCTGGAATGAGAGTGTTTTATTTTTATGGTAATGGGAAGCATGGATCTCTAATGTTAATTTCTTGACTGATAGCCTGTCATGATGGCTATAGGTCTTTAATATGCTGCAGAGTCCGACTGCACTAATTAGATGCAGCTTAATGCTGGTAATTAGTAGCAACTGTAATCCCACCAGAGAATTTATGATTACTTTTCTAAAGTATGCGGAAGCTGCATGCAAACAGATGTCTCTGTTTAAAAAGTGAAAAGGTGATTAGAAGAAACAAATAAATACATTTTAAAAATGTGTTAACTAATGAGATGTGATCACATCAAGATTTATTTTGTTTTGTTGTAGAATGAAGACTAAAGGCATTTTGTGCCTTAAAATGACCATTTTGTCAGTGAAGGAAAAGCAGCTGTGGAAAAAATACTTTCTTATATCCCAGCATAATATGCAGAAACAACTATAAGTAAACCATGCATATGTTAATTTTGTTGAAAACTGTAAACACTGTCTCTGTTTTTGTTTTGTTTTTTGTTTTTTGAGCGACCTGCTTAGACCTGCCCCAACAACGATACTCAAACAATGGCGTGAGTTAGGGGCGGGACTATCTGACCGTTTGAACCACTGCATGGTGATGGTTCTATTCGGAAAGCTGTTTTGAAAACATTATTTATTTTTGCAATTTCGTTCAGTGGCGCTAATGTCACATAAATTAAATATTTCAGCTTTAAATAAAAATAAAACTGCAGTTTGCAAAAATGAATTTATGGCTGAGTAAATCTGAAAATGATGACAAATTTCTGATCAGCAAGTACTTCAGCTGTGTTTTTATGAATATGACCAATTAAAATGTATACCTAAACTCTGATTGTATTATTTTGAATTTCTGATGTATCATAGGCAGATGCAACAATTTGTAGTGCCATGTTAAAAGGGATGAAAAGTAAAACTGTAAAGAAACTAAATAAAAACTAAAAATTGGCATTTTCATAAAATACAAAAAATAAAAGCTATTTATGCACCATTACAACTAACTAAAACTAAACTGAAATTGAAAACCCATATAGAAAATTAATAAAATTGTAAAAGACACTTTTTCATTAAAGCTGCCAAATAGCCCTAATATCAAACATGTTTCTCTGCTACTCCCACAGGCCATTCCTGGTACTGCCTCCTCTGATGGAATGGATACGAGTGGCTGTGGCACACACAGAACACCGCCGAAGTTTCTCGGTAGACAGCGACGATGTGCGACAGGCGGCCAGACTGCTGTTACCCGGGGTGGACTGTGAGCCAAGGCAGCTGAAGTAGGCTTGGCATGCAATGTCAAATCCATACACAAATGCAACCGGCATACACACTATATGCCCAAAAAATGCTCTAATTAACAATTTGTCATTTGTTGTCAGTACATACAGACACTATGCACTCATACTGCATCCTTTACAAATTGCACAGAGCATCCTCAACTTCCCTTGTGGCTTTAGTTCCCTAGTGACAGGCTCTGAAGTGCTTTGTAAATGCCTTTTTACATGGGCATAGTTGTTTTCAGGTGCATGCTATTACCTTGAAAGGTGCAGGTTGTCTTGACAAACAAACAAAGGATTGCTTCAGGGCTTTATTTTCCCATGGCAAAAATCTTTTGAAGTAAAAGCAGGCTAAGTAAATAATCTTCTTCTGTGTTATTTTACTGAGCTATGCAATATTTTCAGTTAAAGCAATGATATGGTACCTGGAATACATTAAAAAGAATAAAAGATATGGATGAGTGCATTTCAGTAAATTAGCTGTAAGGAAGTCTTGCATCATCACATAACTTCTTATTGATAGTCGTGGAATAGCAGCTCTTGTTTGGATGGGTGGAATTGGTGTCTGGATTGTTCTCTTCTTTCAACAGAGCAGATGATTGCTTCAGTGCTACACGGAAACTGGACGCTGCCTCCACAGAAGCAAAATTCCTGCAGGACCTGGGCTTCCGGATGCTCAATTGTGGACGAACTGACCTGGTCAAGCAAGCAGTCAACCTGCTCGGGCCAGATGGCATTAACAGTATGAGTGAACAGGTCATAAGTGCTGATATATTTAAACACACACACATTCCCACACTGTGCAATATTTGCATACTGTTCCGTGCAGGCCTGTTTACAGTTAGATTATATATTTATTTATTTTTGCTGTTGTCTCAATGAACATTTGTTAGATTAAGAACACAAAATCTGCCATCTTATTGCAATGTTATTCAAGACAAAACTGAAACATGAAAAAAGTGAAACATGATATTGCATTTGAAACCCATTTTACTTCTAGAATGTGATATTTTCGTGTAAAGCAGGGTATCACATGTAGGGCGAGACTTGATTTTATCCATCAGTAATTGATTGGATTTTGAAAAGTTGTCTGTATAACAGGTGTTTTTAGGGGAGGGGCTTAAAAAAAAAGTTAATAACATTTTGGTGAAAGAAAATAATATATATATATATATTTTCAGAATGTTAATATTTTTTGAAATACTTGAATATTATTTTTGAAAATTGTTTGTTATGTTCCTCATTTGTAATTTGCTTTAGATTAAAGTGTCTGCTAAATGACTAAATGTTAATTATACATATAATATATATTTCAAATAACGTGCATCAATGAATCATTCACAATAAGAATGGGAATGTGAAAGTAATTAAGAAAGTAAATAGGGTCAAATGTAATTTCTAAAAGCAAGCCAAGATCATTTAGTTTCCCGCTAACTTATGTTGGCACAGCACCTTTTGCCAATATGGTTACACTTTACAATACAGTATCCATGTTAGTCAGATCAAAATGAATTAATTACAATACCAACAACAGTAACAATGCAGAATTACAAGCAGCTCCCCAAATAATTATGTTATGAAATAATTTCACGTTAGTCTTAGTCAGTACTTGCACAGTAATTACTCTGCAATCTAAATGCCAATGTAAAGTGTGACTTCCCCTACATCTAGTTTTAATGGATGCCTTCCATTGCTTTCAGTACTGTCTGCATTGTGTCTGCCTCATACATTAGATATTCAAAGATCTCCATATTACATTTCTGCAGTATGTGTCACTTCAGAAGCAAAATGGTGCAGTCGGTTTCCTATAATATTATATTTCTGTGTGTGAAAAAAGAGACATTTAGAGGCTAAGAGAATTTTAAAAAGAGTTGCATGACCTTTAAATAAGGAAAAGGCTTTAAATCTGAGCTGATCTGTGTTGTAAGCATTCATCGAGAGAGTAGTCATGACACTCATATTATAAATCAAATAGTGTCATCCATATCCAGCGCAGAGTGCGTGTTATTATCACAGTCTGTCTTGAATACCACAGCCAGTCTATGTAAAGAATGACGGTGAAATGTGGGCACTGACAAAGTGGATTAAACTAACATGTAAAATTGAAGCAACTCTGAGGCAAAACCGTAAGAATGGTGGAAATGTGATGAAAGAGAAAATTGTTGGAATCCAGCTGGGAGTCATTTGAGAGCAGCTCCATCTTGCTCTGGAAAGGCTGTTCCGAATTTTGCAACATCATGCTGGTAAATATGATACTCATGATTTTAAGAGGAGCCTTGAGGGGAAATGTTGAAATAGGGCTGCTCTGAGAAATGAATTTCCTTCTACTTAGCGGAAGCTATTTGCAGAGTATTTTGCTCTCGAGTTAGTAATAAAATAACAACAGAGTGCAGTCAAAACCATGTAAACACTGGCTCTTGTTATTTTAAGAAGACATAAAATTAATTTTACAGCATCTTCGAATGCTTAAATAATAGATGTATGTCTGAGAGGCCCATGTGAGAAACGTGATATGGGGGTAAAAGCGTGACAGTTTCACAAAAAACTCTCTCTTGCCACTAATTTAATCTGAACTTCAACTAAGTCACAACAATTGGCAAACTCAGTCTGCTTAAATGGATAGTTCACCAAAAAAGGAAAATTCTATCATCATTTAGTCACCCTAATCTTGTTCCAAAGAAAGTCATACAGGATTGGAATGATATGAGGATGAGTAAATGATTTTGGGTGAACTATCCAGTTAAACACAAAAACAATAATACGTTTGAATCTCTTTACTGAACACAATATGTTAACACTCACAGTGCAGGGAGGTAAAAATTTGTGAACCGCTGGATTTAATAACTGATTAAGCTTTTTTTTTTTTTTTTTTGGCAGCAATAACCTCCGCCAAATGTTTACTGTAATTTGGAAGGTTCTTTAAAAAACTGTTTCAGTTCAGCAGTATTCATGGGATATTTGATGTGAATTGCTTTCTCGAAGGTCATGTCAAGCATCCCAATCTCAATCAAAATGACTTTATTCAGAAGATCAGATCAAATTCCATAACTATTTTGTATGCAGAAATCCAGATAAATCCAAGTGCTCACATACTTTGTCCTACAACTATAGTGGTGTTAATGGTGCATGTTTTTAATAGACTGTACAAAAACATAACCAATTAAAACAAAACTGCTATTATAAGCCTTCATGCACTGGATTTGATGGTCTAGAGTATGCAGGGTTGGGGAGTAATGGAATACATGTAACAGGATTACATATTTAAAATACAAAATATAAGTAACTGTATTCCACTACAGTTACAATTTAAATCTTTGGTATTTAGAATACAGTTACATTCAAAAAGTATTTTAATTACTGAAGAGATTACTTTGCATTTTATTGTCATTTATTTCATTTAATATTTAGTCCTTTCAGATGGAAAATATTTATATATATATATATATAAATGGTGCGATCTAAAGTGCATTTGAACAGCGGTGAAACACTTTCTTATGATGTGTTACATTCATACGAGCAGACAGAGAAGTAAGTTTGAAGTAAGTTTGGAGCACAAGAAATAGAAATAAACCTTGTGTAAATTGTCAGCTTTACGCTAAGCTAAAATGTTATTTCTAGCCATTTTACATGCATGTTACCAGGCACGATCATATATTTTTTTTATCAAGAAAATTCACTTTGGATCATAATTGTTTTTTTTCTAGTAAGACCTTTGATATTAGGGCAAAAATCGTATTCTTGATAATAATTTTTGTATTGTTTTCCTGTAAAAATATCTAAAATTCCTTAAAACAAGATCAGTTTGATTCATCTTGTTTTAGAAACAACACTGCATAAAATATTTAGGTTTTTCAGAGAATGTATTTTTAACATGTGTATTTTGTCTTACTGTACTGGCAGAGTTTTTATAGTCAAAACAAGTGAAAAAAAATCTACCAGTGCTGAAGAAGTAATCCAAAGTATTAAGAATACGTTACTGACCTTGAGTAATCTAACAGAATACGTTACAAATTACATTTTACAGCATGTATTCTGTAATCTGTAGTGAAATACATTTCAAAAGTAACCCTCCCAACCCTGAGAGTATGTAATGTTTTCTGTTTAAAGTGCTTGAATAGAGCATCATCCAGAAAGATTACTGTTCCACTCACTCCATTTATGTGGAGGCTTAAAAACATTCGAAGGCCTTAACAAGCTGTTATTTTTAAAGTCTTTTTGCTCAATAACACATTACTAGTGCCACACTGTCTATAGCCCTACACTGAAACTTGTTATGTACAACAGCGAGCTCATACTTTGGTGTGTTTTGGTGCTGTTTGTGTGTTTCAGGGCATGACCCCTCTCATGTACGCCTGTGTCCGTGGGGACGAGGCCATGGTGCAAATGCTGCTGGATGCTGGAGCAGACATTAACAGCGAGGTCAGTATTTATTGGTGGAGAGTTATGAAACATTTTGAGTAGCATGGAAGTATGTTTTGCTTTGTCACTATTTAAGTAACTGTAGCCCATGTTTTTATCCTCTTTACAATGCTTTTTGTATGGATTTGCTGTGGGTAATGGCTGTATGGGAACCCTCGTTCTGCGGAAACTTTCACAAGAGTGTATTTGCTGCTTCCAAGGGATATGGTTAGGTTTAATCTTCTGAGTTTCGCAGGAACGAAAGTTACTATCTAGCCACAACCGTTGTGTTGAGTGAAATAGTGGTTCTGTGTGTAGGTGTGTCTACTTAGGGCCATTGAGGCCTGATCCAGTGGCAAGAGAAGGTTATGAATATTTAATCTGATTGAAAACGAATGAGAGATGCAATTGGTGTTCACCGAAATTAGCATATTTGTACATATTTCACTTTTTAAGGGTATTTACTGTATAGAAAAAAATAAGATGATTAGACAGTGATTGCCTAAAGTAGATACACTGAACTGTGCAAATCTGAGGTCAAAAACAAGAAACATGTTAAAAATTATTGCATACATACAGTATACTTGGTCTGCACTGACAGTTCTGTTGGTTAGCAAAGAAAATATTCTTAAAGGGATAGTTCACCCAAAATGTGTTTCTTTCTTCTGATGAACACAAATGAAGGTTTTTAAAAGAATATTTCAGCTCTGTAGGTCCACACAATGCAAGTGAATTGTGGCCAAAAAGCATATAGAGGTGCCATAAAAGTAATCCATACGACTCCAGTGGTTAAATCTATATCTTCAGAAGCGATATGATATGTGTGGGAGAGAAACAGATAAATATTTTTGTCCTTTTTTACAATAAATTCTCCTCCCTGCCCAATAGGTGGCGATATGCACGTAGAATGTGAATCGCCAAAAATAAATGAAGAGTGTGAACGTGAAAGTGGAGATTTATAGTAAAAAAGGACTTGTTTCTCACCTACACTTATCATATCACTTCTGAAGATATGGATTTAACCACTGGAGTCATATGGATGAATTGTATGCTAACTTTATCTTCTTTTTGGAGCTTCAAAGGTCTGGTCACCATTCAATTGCATTGTATGGACCTATAGAGCTGAAATATTCTTCTAAAAATCTTTGTGTTCAGCAGAAGAAAGAAAGTCATACACATCTGGGATGGCATGAGGGTGAGTAAATAATGAGAGAATTTTTATTTTTGGGTGAACTATCCCTTTAAATAAACCAATTTATTCATACTAAAGCAAAGTTATTCAAGGCTATTTAATACAGCATGTTTCATGTGTTGGCCTCAGAGGTGAATCTAACATATTTTGTCATATTCAGTCCATATTTCACTCCACAATACAAAGTAAAAAAATAAGAAAGGATGAATTCAAATCAACATAATGCTTCCAAATAAGAATTCTCATTATGTTCAATAATGAATCTCATGACCCAATTTCAGTCATTTTTGCTGTATTACAATAAAAATTACAATATTAAAATCAGCAAAAATTACTTCAATGATGTATAGACCATTTCAAGGAAGTAAACAATTAGAATTAGAACGCTACTGTGCATGTCTGTCCCTGAAGCGTTTCCGGGAGCGGCAACCCAGAATTGTCCAAATTAAATGACTTGCACGTCCTTTTAGAGTCTAGCTAAAACAGAACAAATGAGATATTTGCAAATACTGAAAATACGGATCCTTGAAATAAGACTCATATGAGTAAACAAATGTTCTCAAAGAACTTCAAACTTTTACCTGAAGTAACTTATCCAGACCTGTTGTTGATACTGAGCGCATCTTCGCAAGAGAAGCAATGAAATTGTATAATAGTTTAAATGCTCACAATTATTTATTCAATGGCGAGATCAGAAATATTGGTTCGCTCCTGTTATAATTAATAAAGCCATTCAATAAAGCTATCTTCATGACCTGCGGACTAGTTAAGGATTTATTTTTTAAGTATAAAAATATCTAGATAAAAGCACCTACTAAATGACTAAATGTAAAAGTAAATGTCTTGCGCAGCTTCATTCATTATAATGGGAGTGATAGTCACTTTTAGTGATACATTTTGTTCACCTACCAGAGATGGATCCATGCAGCCGTCTCGCTTCACTGAAGCAGTTCATGCGTCCTTTTGCCGTTGCTTTTTCGGAGATCTAAACCGTTATGTTGCCGTTAGTTCCAGGCATCCAGCCTTCGAACAACATTTTAATAATGCCATTTTATGACAATTATGTTACCGTTAGTAACACGATTCACTATGAATGAAGCACCTCCCACTGTTGTTTTGAATGAGGGTGCGTCATGTTCAAAAGTGATCATCCCTAAGCCCTATTCCCTTCGAAGACTTTACCATCCACTATGAGAGCTTTGAAAGTCTAAAAGGTCTGGGCCTCAAAAATAAGAATGAAAAACTCATTCAGAATGTAATTTTTATTGGAAATTCAGTTTGAACCAATCTTACAGCATGATCATAATTGTGCTCCCTTCAAAGTGCCCTTTGTTGGGTGATTTGTCCCGTATGGATAGCTGTCTGAATTCGACAACTAGCAGGAAATGTTCAAGGAACAAAAAGACGCCACTTCCTTATACCGTCTTGAAATGGTCTATAAATACTTTGCAATTTATAACTTAACAGTCTTTTTTTCACATTACATTAATGAGAATTTGAACAGTTAAATTGTCATGAAAATAATGTCGCATTGCACAAAATGGTAACACTTTACAGTATGGTTCTATTTATTAACCTTAGTAATTGCATTAGGTATCATAAACTAACAAAGAACAATATTTTTAACAGCATTTATTCATCTTGATTAATGTTAATTTACCTCTAAAAATACCATTGTTCATTGTTAGTTCATGTTTGTTTATAATGCATTAACCGTTAACAACTTTTGTTTAAAAAATGCATTAGTATACTGTATATTAAAATTACCATTAACCAAGATAAGTAAATGCTGTAAACGTATTGTTCATGGTTAGTTCATGTTAACTTATGTAGATAACTAATGTTAACAAATAAAACCTTACTGTCAGTAGTTACCAAATAAAAATATAGTGGTTTTCAAATAGGCTTCATTTTCTTTATGCAAAATATTAAGTCTTATTGTTTTCTTTTGAATATTGGGTGTAATATGACATAGACATGTTTTTGACAGGTTTCATTAGATTCACCCCAGTATATTAGTTACAGTATGCTGTGACATTGTGCATTTTTACCTTGTGTGTCTTCTTCATTTGACTCTTAAAGTAGGTCTTTTCATGGAGTCGTTGACTTGGGCACAACGCACCAAAATAGCAGTTTTAAGTTGTTTTAAAAATTGCTTAGGGCTAGAGATGTTATCGAATGGGCAGATAGTTATTTACTTGCCTAATGCTTCCTAGTGAGTTTTGCACTAACAATTGTTTAACCCTAATCTCAAGTGTCTGTTCCAAAAGGTCATGTTTGCCTAGACATTCAGAGATGCCTGCATAATTTAACATTGACTTAGTTCTGTATGCAGTACAGCTGTAAGCATTAATGCCAGACAAGCTTACTTTTTTCATGTTTGGTGCTTTGTACTTGAGTCACTGCTCACTTACTCCTCTAGCGTTTGAACTCGCTGCCAATTATTCTCTCTGCAGTCTGTCTTTTACCGCTATGACAACCGTGAACTAGATCCTAATACTTCAAACTCTTCATGGTCAGGATTTTGACTAAAGCAAGAAGGGCATGTAGGAGTTGTCCAAAGTAAACAAAAGTAAACTCTTTTTATTGATTAACGTGGGATGGATGCAAAAACAAAACAAGCACAGACTCTTTCTTCTATTTTTTTAACTTGAATTAAGAGCCAAACGGTGGAAGAACTTTCCAGTTTTCTACTCACTCACTCACTCACTCACTCACTCATACCTTCCCCTTTTTTCTTTCTCGTACTCTTGCAATTCCGCGTTCTGGTATATAATGGCTGAATTTTTCTCTCCCTGAACTTCACTTATATGACTTCCCAGGTGCCCAGCTCACTACACAAGCACCCCTCAGTTTATCCTGACACCAGGCAGGGGACGCCACTCACATTCGCCGTGTTACACGGACACGTCCCTGTCGTTCAGGTAGTGACAATGTGACTGATTCGATGCCTTCCACCTTTGCACTTACCTCTGTTATTATTATGATGTTATCATAATAATAATGGTAAAAGAAACTGTTTGATTTTGCCCCCTGTTAATCTTTTGGGGGCTGGATGGTACTGCCCCAGTTCATGTGTAAGATAGAGGGAATAATCCAATTATCCTATAAATGATATCAGGAACAGGCCATATGTGTCACGGATGATAGGTTCGTGATTAAGGTTTTTATAGAGGGAAGTTTGTGCACATTGTTTTATTCCAAAATGGAATAAAGTCCCATTTTAACTCTAAATAATCTTAAACAAATAAAAGTGTTGTACTGATGACCTACTAAGGCCAACTTACAGTATATAGCTCTTCCAGGAAAATGGAAAGGCAAGGTGATATTTCTTGGGGTGCTTAATCTCCCAGAAGCACACATCCCCAGCAGGAGATGTATTATCATTGAAATCCATATTTTTTGTGTTTTGTTCCTGTATGAATAATGTCCCAAACACTGGCCTTTTTTATGTAAAGCAGCCATTTACTTCTGTTTGTAATGCTTTTTCCCCATCTCTTTTTCTCAACTTAAAGCATCGAGTGAAATAAATTATGTCCAGATTACCATAAAGATGTTTACTATTAGGAGGTGCTACTAGGGACACACTAATTAAATGCAAATACTGCATTTATTTACCAGTCCCTTGGTAATATTAAAGTTAAATTCCCAATTACAGTTCTGTGTTTGTTTCATAATGATAATGTTCTACTTTTCACCTTATTGAGCAGCTTCTTCTCGATGCCCGAGTGAATGTAGAGGGAGGGATTCAAGACGGCATGGAGAATTACACAGAGACTCCATTACAGCTGGCATCTGCGGCAGGTAGCACGAAAACACTCACTAACACTGTAAATTACATATATGACTTGCTAAACGCACTGAATTTATTAGTGAAAAGAAATGTATTAATACACTGTACAGTGGGTTCAAGAGTCCAGAGTGAGGTCTAGGAGTCAAAATCTATTTTAAAACTGGAAATAAACAGGTTTTCGGATTTTGAAAAAATTAAAACAAAGAAGTGTTATGATGTAGGACATATTTGACATTCTGCACTATTTCTAGGTCACTAATCAAATGAGCAAAGTTGTGACTGACCATGTTAATTGCATTGTACAAAAGGTACCTTTCCTTACACCCATTGAAGCACACAAGATGCTCTTGTCATCTCTCATGCTGGATCATCAGGTTTTGCACCAACTTGTGCAAAAGGGAGAAATACTTATCATAACTCATGTTCATATTATGTGTAATAAAAAACTGTATTAAAGGAATAGTTCACCCAAAAATGAAAATTCTCTCATGATTGACTCACCTTTAAGCCATCCCTGATGTGTATGTCTTTCATTCTTCAACAGAACCGAAATGAAGATTTTTATAAGCACATTTCAGCTCAGTTTGTCCATACAATGAAAATGAGTGGATGCCGTGATGCTGCTGGCTGTTTGACGGTCCAAAAGGCATATTTAGGCAGCATAAAAGTAATCCACATGACTCCAGTCGATCAATGAATGTCTTCTGAAGCAAATCGATAGGTTTGTGTAAAAAATAAATCGATAATTAAAACGTTATTAACTTTTAAAAAATACTTCCTGCTAGCAGGCCACGTATCATGGAGCTGTCGCGTGACGTATGTGTGATGGCGTGTTCTTGCGAGAAGTCGGAAGCACGCTTTGTTTACAACAGAGGAAAAAACGTCACGTGAGAGTTAGGTAATTTCGAACAGCATCTCAGCGCTGGCTGGAAGTAACGATTTAAAGTTAAAACGTTTTAATTATGATTTTGTTTCTTACACAAACCTATCGATTTGCTTCAGAAGACATTAATTGATCGACTGGAGTTGTGTGGATTACTTTTATTCTGCCAAAATATGCTTTTTGTATCATCAAACAGCCAGCAGCCTTGTGGCACCCATTCACTTTCATTGTATGGACATACAGAGCTGAAATGTGCTTATAAAATCTTCATTTTGGTTCTGCTGAAGAAGGAAAGACATACACATCTGTGATGGCATCACATCATGAGAGAATTTTAATTTTTGGGTGAACTAATCCTTTGAATTAGAACAATGCAAAATAGAAGCACTTTTACAAGCGTCTCAGACCACTCATAAAGTGTAAATCTTTGACAACAGACTGAGTGAATGAGTTTTTGGTGCATTAGATGCACATAACATTTTGCACTATACGCCAAGTGCTCATTTTTGAATGGTTCCATTCTGTTCCGTTTGTGCATCTACTGTTGAAATTGTGGCAAAATAGTCCTAGCAGACTGTGAGCTGACAAACTGAACACATTATACTTTTGTGCCCCAGACTGGTTTCAGAGCTCTAATTCTATTATTCAGAGACTATCATGGCGGCATCGTTCTTAGGAGCCCTTTGCAAACTTGCTAATGAGCCTTAGCGACAGCATTTTTTATTTTTTGCGTCCCCACTGTGAATATGACAAGTCCACATGGTAAAATTATGTATGGAAACCACTGCCAAATGAGATTTCATAATCTTGGCTGTGGCAGTCCTATGAATATGAATTGACCTGAGTGATATTCATTTACATTTGCCAAGTGTTTTCCAGCATAATGTTGAAAATTACCTGTCTAGCCCACTTAGCATACAAACCCTTGAAGACTTGGGTAATTCTAATTTCAGTCAGATGGTAATGGACGCATTCTTAGTGTGACAAAAAGATGGCCTGTACAAAAATTTTATAATTTCATGCAGCCTTAGAGGAGAGGAATGAAGGAAAAAACAAACACATCTGATTGAACAGAAATGTCTAGAAGCAGATTTAGCTGTAAAACCGTGTGACCCAACAGGAATGGTTGTGAATGGGATTGTTTGAGCCTCTTTAGATCCAAAACTCATCAGGGCTTATTGATTCCGCCCCATTTGCTGAATGTTGGGTCAATTACCCTCAGAGTTAGCATCTGCAGGCTTTTTCTTCTAATGTGGAAACACTTTCTCATCATTACTCCATGTGGATGTGCACAGGACAGCCTGCTAATTTACATTAGCAAATCAATCTGGGAATGGCCTGCTGTCAGATAAATACTTTTTAGTTTGTTCCTGTAGCTGAACTAGAACATTGCACTACCAACACCAAGG
Organism: Myxocyprinus asiaticus; assembly: GCF_019703515.2. Lineage (NCBI taxonomy): Eukaryota > Metazoa > Chordata > Actinopteri > Cypriniformes > Catostomidae > Myxocyprinus > Myxocyprinus asiaticus. The sequence goes on from NC_059388.1 coordinate 21,381,273, forward strand.
TTATGGGTTCAAATACCAGAGAACAAGCGTATGGATAAAATGTTTACCTTGTATGACCTGCCTAGGATCAGGCCATAACAAAAAGACATGTGAGTGTCAATGGAAGTCATAAACGTTAAAATTCTCACTGTTTCAAAAGAATAGCCACAAGACTTAAACCATATGTGGTTTATCATGATTTAAGTGTGATAAAACCACTTACTAACCTTTTCTGTGTAAAGTTATGTCAACAAACCTTAAAACCCTAAAATGAATGTAAAAATGCCAATTTAAAAAAATGTACAGCTTAAATAATACATGACTTTTAACAGAATAAATAATGTAGGTACTTTTATAAAATTATAATCTTCACATTTCTAACTTTAAACCCTACAAAAAATTGGCCCCATTCACTTCCATTGTAAGTGCCTCTGTAACTTCGATTTTTGCGGACGAGTCGAAATTATTTTTTGTGGTAGTAAACATTATGCCACAAATGCTGTAAATTGAGCTTAACTTGTATTGAACCCAGAATGTTCCTTTAAAGGTGCAATATGTAACAGTTTTCATGTAATATTCACCTTTTTTTTGCCAATGTGTGACGACTTGTAACGCAACTTAAAAAAATTAGCCCTTCCCAGACTTTCTAGATTGCCTGTAGACTGATTTTCATGCGAAGGGAGCGGGTCACTTTTGCCGGGAAAATCCAAAGGATGTGACGTTTATGCGCGCTCCTGAGAGCCTTGCCTCAGACAGTAATAGCTTCTCTTCCGCTATTCAACAGCAACAACAAACCGACTACAAGACTAGGTAACGTTATCTTAGAGATGGAATCCAGCAAACGTCCGACTCCCAGCACAACCCCCCCCCCCCCCCCAAAAAATAAATTTCTACTGAATCCCGTCTGGCTAAGCAGGAACGTGATCATGGTAGAGCGAAAACTAGAGTGAACATCGGCAGGGTATTTGATTCCTGGAGGGAACTTCATTCGGTTTTGGGGATCAAAACCGACCCTGAATTGGCATTCTTCTTATTGGACAGGTAAGCTTACATAACTGCAGAGCATGTGAAATATAGTGCCCTAAGGATTGATCTGTGTAATTTTAGCTAAATTACAATAACACATGAAATGAATGCTAGACAATGTTCAAGATAATGCAAAAAGCTCCATTCGTTAGTGTAAGGTAACTTGGTTATACAGAAAATATATACATTCTATTAATATAAAACAATAGCCCATCGATTTATCAAAATGACAGTTGTGATGGAATCACATCAACACTGAATTGTGTCAACATATTTATAATGTACAGTCTATTTTATAAACAGCTACTGTCATCATCCACCAAATTTAGCTAACAGCTATTGATAAAGCTGGCTAGCTAGCTAACGCCAACATAGGCGATCATATAAATGCAGTCAATGTATAATGCAAAGAAAAGTGATTACTTCAAACTACAGTCTCGCATAGTCAGACCTATATTCACACTTTGTTTTAGCCCTGTTTCAGCACTGGAGAGTCAAATATGATATGCAGTCTCAAAGTTTGTAGTAAAACAATCATAACTGTGTAATTTTAATTATGCTACCTCATCTGTCAGTATGATGCCGGTGAATCACGTTCAGTCTCTTTGTACGTTACATCATTGTTTTGGTCGATGCTCGTGTCCCTATGGAGTGTGTGCACAAGCAACAGGTACATAGCTGGCTGCAGTTCACTTAATGGCCACAGGTGTCATTAATAACAAATGTTTCTGAATCTTACATACTGCACCTTTAACTAATGATAATTTAAAGACTGCTTGTCACTTTATTTGAAAAGTTTTGTTTAAAAAAAATCTGAATTTACTTTTTGTCACTAGGTCTACATTATTCTGTAATTTTCTGTAACTTTCTGTGTTAAAATGTACAACATTTGAATTATAAACTTATAAAATATCCAAAAATATAATAAATTAAATGTGATACTGCTTACAGGAGCAAAGTTAATTTATAATTTATAATAGCTCACCAAAAAATTACAGTTGTCACCATATAGTCACCCTGAATAGTTTAAAAGCACTGACATTTTTCATTCGTGAAACACAAGGATAAAGGATGAGAGGATGGTGATTGTGACTGTCAACCCCCAAAAGCACATAAAATCCCCATAAATGTCATCCATATCACTGTTGCAGTACATTTTAAGTCCTCTGAAGCCATACAATAGCATTGTGTGAGGAGCCGTTTAAATCTTTCTCTTCACTCGTTCGAATATGGGGAGCACACGAGGACCTAACCCTAACATCTTGTTAGTGAGCTTACCTGAATGTCATTGAGCACACCTGACACCATGTAAGGAGTAAGGGGTGGAGAAGAAATTGCGCACAAACTTCAATGGTTCTTGTATTGTCACATAGTGAACCACTGTCCTATTGCATGCAAGACTGTTCAAATTTCTACAAAATATAAGGTATACTAGAAAATCTGAGCAAATGAATCCAAAGGCAATAACAAATCTCTCAAACACAGAATCAAAATCAGTAGCAAAAGTCAAGCATACTCAACAGCCATCAGAATGAGTTATGTGTTTTACACATGAAGGTGTTGGAGTGTATGCAGCATCTTTTAAAAGCCAGCTGTGTTCAATGTGATGGAACCTCCTGTAATGTGCCAAAATAGTAATACTCAAAATTACGACTGGAGCAACCTTGAAGCCACTGTAAATTGCTTTGGATAGAACTATCTGCAAAATGAATTACATTTTAATTGCCTTTTGTGTTTAAACAGGTAACTTTGAGCTGGTCAGTCTGCTTTTGGAAAGAGGAGCAGACCCATTGATTGGTACCACTTACCGTAATGGGATTTCCTCCGGCCCCCTAGGCGAAATGAACTCATACAGCTTGGCAGCAGCACACGGACACAGGTAACATGCACCCAAAGACTCCACAGCCACAGTGATAACTCACATATGTAAGTGACAGCACTTTGCCAACCAGCACAACAGGGAACCAAACTTTTATTACTTATTTGACACATTTGTCACCATGCATCATTATTCCTGTTTAGTTATACATCATCCTGACTGCAAGAACTTAATCTATCAGGTCTAAACCCCTGATCCGTTATTATTGCCAGACATAAAAAGCTTAGCTGGTGTATTTGGCTGCAAAAGTGTGTGTAATTTACTACCATAACTCCAGCCCTTTCACTCTCCATTGCTGGTGAACTGTATGGATGACTGGATGCTCACTCATTCAATCACCTGTGGCCAGCACTGCATAATGAAAGCTCATTGAAATTCACAGTTCATGCAAGTGAATGAGAATCCAGCATGTTAGACGGCCAACTCGCCCACCTCTGCGGTATTAAGGCAATCCGTTATAAAGGACGTCTGAATGGGAGACGTATCGAGGTCTGAGCCAGAACTGAATGTCTTTGTTGGGCTTCAAGTCCCAGAAATTTTTGCAGAGGTGTATACAGCGATGATTTGTTGCTTATGCAAATTAGGCTGGTCGCTGAGAGCGCTGGTACTTTCTGGTAAAATGACTTCATGCAAACATACATGCCTGTGAACATGCGGCAGAATTGAAGAGAAAAAATATTTGAATGCACTGATTAATGAAAGTCATAAACACAAATGCGCTCTGGGTGTTTCACAGATGGAGAGTTTTAAATGCTTTTTGCTCATCAGTATCAGCCGATGATGCAAGTAATCCCCATAGATATGTAAAACAATATTTCTAATAAAGTCAGATTATGACACAAGATAAGTTTTGTGCTCCCACAAACAAAAACCTTTACAGTCAAACATGCCTTAAAGGGATAGTTCACCCTAAATAAAAATTCTGTTATCATTTACCCACCCTCATGTCATTCCAAACCCATATGCTGTTATTTTATATCAGTGGAATCCTTATGCAGCTCTTTTCCATATAATGGCTAACAAGCTCAAAAAAGGACAAAAAACATAAAACATAAAAGCACTATAAAAGTAGTCCATATGACTTGTGCACTCTATTTCAAGTTTCCTGAAGCCATACAATAACTTTGAGTGAGGAACATCTGAAATGTAAGTTGTTATTCATTGATAAGCACACGCTCTGTCTAAGCTCTGAAATCTTATTTGCGTTGGCGCTGAGATTAAAAAAATGGTGTCTTTGTCTCCAAATGTCAGTGGTTTTTGTGTCTCATAACTGAACTTGTGCATGTCAGTTCAAGTATGCCGAATGGAGCATTACATTTATGTATGTTACTCACACAAATTTATCATACGGCTTCAGAAGACATGGAATGTTGGCACAAGTCACACAGTATGGACTACTTTTATGGTGGTTTTATGGTGTGGAGCTTGTCAGATGTGGTCACTACAAACTGTTGTTGTGTGGAAAAGAGCTGCATGAAGATTCTTTAAAATTCTCCTTAGAACAGCATACATGTTTGGAAAGATATGACGGTGAGTAAAAAAGACAGAATTTGAATTTTTAGGTGAACTATTTCTTTAATTAATATAAATACCTGAGTGAATTGGTTGCATGCATGTGCCCCCTTAGGAATGTGTTCCGGAAGCTTCTGTCCCAAGTGGAAAAGGACAAGGGGGACGTGCTGTCTCTGGAAGAGATCCTAGCTGAAGGCTCTGAGCCAGGAGAGAGGAGAGTGCCACACACAGAGGGCACCCTCCGGACAGGCAAGGCCAAACTAAGGGCCCTCCGCGAGGCCATGTACCACAGTGCCGAGCACGGCCATGTGGACATTACCATAGACATCCGCAGCTTGGGTTAGTAAAAACACTGCACGCTTACCATAGGACAGGTATACACCTGGTAGTAACACCTCTATTAACTGAGCTTCAGGTGTGTGTGCTTCTCATCTGTGTCACTGCATGTAGATATCAGACACTCTGAAGTTCCTAAGTCTTGTGCATGTATATGTATGCATTTTTTTATTTATTTTGTTTTTATTGGCCAGTTATTTCCTTTTAAAGCCGTACGTAACCAGAAAAGTTTAAAACCCATGTTTCAGTGCAGTGTCTGATTGACAAGCGAGTAGGTTGCCATCCACTGTTTTCGGACACATAAGGATGGAGCATTTACTCTAACAGATTTCAATACCAGGTGTAAACAGAGTCATAGACATTTACAGCCTGCCTCAGTTCTTTCATGCAGCAATCACCCTATCTATAGACATATATAGCACTGACACCATTTAGTTTAAATATACATTATAATATACAGTACATTATACAGTACATACATTCAATATACATTTACAGAGGATTGACAGATCGATGAAAGGGACTGTAGGTGGATGGACAGATTGATTCTGAAGTGTCACATAGGTTAATTGACAAATTGATTGCATATGCAGGCGTGCCCTGGACCCTGCACACATGGCTGGAGTCTCTGCGTACGTGCTTTGTGCAGCAGCGGCGACCACTGATCCAGGGCCTGCTGAAGGACTTCAACTGCATTAAAGAAGACGAGTACACAGAGGAACTCATCACACACGGACTGCCACTCATGTTCCAGATCCTCCGTGCCAGCAAGGTGCATTCTCACTTCTTTATTACATCATATCAGAGGACATTTATTATGTAGATGACTTTTAAAGGGATAATTCACCCAAAAATGAACATTCTGTCATAACTGAATCACCTGTTTTATTCTTCCAAACTCATATGATGTGGAAAAAGATGCAGTGTAAGTGAATGTTGACTGAGGTTAACATTCTGCCTAGCATATCCTTTTATGTTCCATGGGGAAAAAAAAGGTCATACATGTTTGTAACAACATGAGGGTGAGTAAATAATGACAGAATTTTAATATTTGAGTGAACGAGCACTTCAATGTAAAGTTAAAATTGATGTTTATTATTACAGATTTCTCTTAGTCTCCCTCTATATTACTGCCTCTAATATTGAAGTGTTTTATTTTCACTGTTAATTTAACTTTTAATGCCTATGCGTTATTATTATCACTGCACGTCAGTCCATGACTCTGAGCAAACAGGCACTCAACATCAGCCACACCAGTTTCAGCTGTCTCTGTAATTATCATGATAAAGACTCTAATCATAAATGGTGTATTGGCTTTACCGTAGGCTTGAATGCACTTTTGTTTTATAAAACAGAATTTAAGGTCTAGTTACACCCTGTGTGTATAATTTGCAGAACGAAGTCATCAGCCAGCAGTTGTCGGTGATCTTTACCCAGTGCTACGGGCCTTTCCCAATCCCCAAACTCACAGAGATTAAAAAGAAGCAAACATCTCGTCTGGGTGAGTACGTCAGCTGCGCTCAAAAACCCTATTTAATTCCCATATGCATGTTTCTGGCCTTATTGTGAATGATTCATTGTTGCTCATTATTCCAAAGAGTCAGTCTTAGTCATTTTTAATCAACATGTTATAACTTGCTCTTCCTCTAATACGACTTTCCTTTTCTGCTGATGTCATGTATTGGATAATGTTAACCAAAGGTCAAAAGTGCATGGAATGCTCATTTTTCATGATCTATTAAATCCTGATGGATAAAATCAAGTCCTGCCTTGCATTTATTCTTGTCGATTATCATGTTACAGGTCAATTAAAGAAGTAAAATAAGTTGTGAATGCAGTTTCACATTTTAAAACTGGCTCCCGCTATTCTTAGCTTCTTCCATTATTAACAGTGACCATAATGAACAATCCCTGTCAACTTTTCTAAGATCAGTATTAATGGCCAAATCAACTTTGGATTAACATAAACCCAGAATTAATTGGTGTGATGCAGGGGTGTAAAAAGTACTCAGAAATTAGACTTAAGTGAAAGTATGGATACTGAGTGAAAATTTTACTAAATTACAATTCTAAGAAGCTAGACAAAAACATACTTGAGTGAAAGTAAAAAAGTATTCACATTAAATTGTACTTAAGGATTAAAAAAGTAAAAAGTAACTTTTTTCCTAGCTAGAATGAAATCAAGAGAGGATGTTAAATTTGATTGGTTTGTTAAATTGCCTTTTTACTGTCTCTGACGACTGTCATATTTCTCCCCCAGTGGCATTCGCAACCTGGTCATAGAAACATGTTACAATAACTACATTTTACAAAATTATATTTGATTTTTATGTGGCCTGTTGTATGTAACACAGCAGTTTCCTGGTGGAATGAACTAGCTAAAACAACGACTTGTATCCCCTTTCACTCAAATCACGAGTAAAATGGCAGATTATCAGTTCATAAACACTTTTCACTCTGTTCCTCACACAATGCTATCTTATGACATATAAACACTTACACTATAGCGCATGACTCATTTTAACATTTACATTACATAACCAGCTACATTTACAAACTTGTTTGGGTGTAATCAAATTGCGCAGTAGTTCAACTGATTGACTGAGTGTTGCATGTGCAATACAAAGGACCGGGGTACGAGTCCTAAAGAGCACACGAGTTGTCACGTGAACACAAAGTGTTATAGAAGCACCACAAAATGACGTGGTTGCTTCGGAAATTGTGTTTTTCATCTCACATTTGCTTTTTATGACTCTATCAGTTAGGTTTAGGTTTAAGGTTTAGGGTAGGGAGGTCGGCTTTGTTCATAGTTTTGAATGAATACATCACATTCAGTCAGGGAGTCACATACGATCAAGTCACACAGATATTTCAACATATCCGAAGCTCAAATCAGATCCGAAATTCTGGCTCTGCAGATGGTCGGAATTCCACACAGCCACTGTGCGACACTCTATTTGAAATGACTGACCTCTGGTCCTTCATCTGTCATTTGTCTGATGCAGTGACAAGGCGACTTCAGCCCAACAAGATGAAAGAAAATGATCTCCAAAAATGTAATAAGTACTTTTCAAGTTTAAATAAATTGTAAGGAGTAAAAAGTAAAAAAAAAAAAAATCTTTGGAAATGTAATTAAGTAAAAGTACAAGTATTATGTTTAAATTGCACTTGAGTAAAGTACAAATCCCCCAAAATAATACTTAAGTATAATACTTAAATATTTGTACTTAATTACTTTACACCCCTGGTGAGATGTCGGTAAATGCGGTTGCCAAAATCACTGCATTGATCTGCCGTAGTCGATACGCTAGAAAGACTTTCAGGGCACACAAGGACACTTAAAGTGTCCGCAATAGTTTCTCTCTAAGCAGTGGAAAGTGCGATCAATTAATTTTCAATTTCAGTTCAAATTGAAATAGGGCTCATAAAGTGTTGGAGGAACGCTTGTGACATCTAGGCTTTGGATGAGGTATTGCATGCCATGGACTTTGCAAAATAGACATCATTTTTGTGCTCTCTGACATGGTATTACCCTCTAAATAATTATGTAGTTCGTGTAATAACTGTTGAGTGAAATAAGGTGCAATGTGTCCTCCAGATCCACACTTTCTCAATAATAAAGAGATGTCTGATGTGACATTTCTGGTGGAAGGAAAACCCTTTTATGCCCATAAAGTGCTGCTCTTCACTTCCTCACAAAGGTAAGTCTTGAAGGGTAATATTTTAGAATTTAATTCCTTTGCAGTTAAACATGCACCTTTACACTCAAAAACTGCAGAACCGTGTATCTTACAATGCACGTTATGAAACATTTATGATTTTTTTTATCTTTTACTAAGCTGTCTTTTAATAATACATTTAGTAGAGGAGACGAGAAACAATTGTAACATTTTTCCTCATAAATCACATGCTTCTTCAAACCTACCTGACATCCTTCAGCATAAGAAAAATGTATATGCCCCGACATTTATAGAACCAATAAAATATTAATATTGAGAGCACCATATCATAAAATTGCATCAAATCAGAATTTGAGTGTTACACTAAAAAAATAATAATAATAATAATGTTTTAGCCTATTTTAAAGATGTATGCATTTTAATTTCATAACATTTGATCAAATTTGAACAAAATTGCCAATTAATAAAACATACATAATATATGTAATAACTTACATAATAATTTGAAATTGGTTAAATATGTTTATATATATATACAGGTGCATCTCAATAAATTAGAATGTCGTGGAAAAGTTCATTTATTTCAGTAATTCAACTCAAATTGTGAAACTCGTGTATTAAATAAATTCAATGCACACAGACTGAAGTAGTTTAAGTCTTTGGTTCTTTTAATTGTGATGATTTTGGCTCACATTTAACAAAAACCCACCAATTCACTATCTCAGAAAATTAGAATACATCATAAGACCGATAAAAAAAACATTTTTAGTGAATTGTTGGCCTTCTGGAAAGTATGTTCATTTACTGTATATGTACTCAATACTTGGTAGGGGCTCATTTTGCTTTAATTACTGCCTCAATTCGGCGTGGCATGGAGGTGATCAGTTTGTGGCACTGCTGAGGTGGTATGGAATCCCAGGTTTCTTTGACAGTGGCCTTCAGCTCATCTGCATTTTTTGATCTCTTGTTTCTCATTTTCCTCTTGACAATACCCCATAGATTCTCTATGGGGTTCAGGTCTGGTGAGTTTGCTGGCCAGTCAAGCACACCAAGACCATGGTCATTTAACCAACTTTTGGTGCTTTTGGCAGTGTGGGCAGGTGCCAAATCCTGCTGGAAAATGAAATCAGCATCTTTAAAAAGCTGGTCAGCAGAAGGAAGCATGAAGTGCTCCAAAATTTCTTGGTAAACGGGTGCAGTGACTTTGGTTTTCAAAAAACACAATGGACCAACACCAGCAGATGACATTGCACCCCAAATCATCACTGACTGTGGAAACTTAACACTGGACTTCAAGCAACTTGGGCTATGAGCTTCTCCACCCTTCCTCCAGACTCTAGGACCTTGGTTTCCAAATGAAATACAAAACTTGCTCTCATCTGAAAAGAGGACTTTGGACCACTGGGCAACAGTCCAGTTCTTCTTCTCCTTAGCCCAGGTAAGACGCCTCTGACGTTGTCTTTGGTTCAGGAGTGGCTTAACAAGAGGAATATGACAACTGTAGCCAAATTCCTTGACATGTCTGTGTGTGGTGGCTCTTGATGCCTTGACCCCAGCCTCAGTCCATTCCTTGTGAAGTTCACCCAAATTCTTGAATCGATTTTGCTTGACAATCCTCATAAGGCTGCGGTTCTCTCGGTTGGTTGTGCATCTTTTTCTTCCACACTTTTTCCTTCCACTCAACTTTCTGTTAACATGCTTCGATACAGCACTCTGTGAACAGCCAGCTTCTTTGGCAATGAATGTTTGTGGCTTACCCTCCTTGTGAAGGGTGTCAATGATTGTCTTCTGGACAACTGTCAGATCAGCAGTCTTCCCCATGATTGTGTAGCCTAGTGAACCAAACTGAGAGACCATTTTGAAGGCTCAGGAAACCTTTGCAGGTGTTTTGAGTTGATTAGCTGATTGGCATGTCACCATATTCAAATTTTCTGAGATAGTGAATTGGTGGGTTTTTGTTAAATGTGAGCCAAAATCATCACAATTAAAAGAACCAAAGACTTAAACTACTTCAGTCTGTGTGCATTGAATTTATTTAATACACAAGTTTCACAATTTGAGTTGAATTACTGAAATAAATTAACTTTTCCACGACATTCTAATTTATTGAGATGCACCTGTATATATATTCAATATGTTATTCAAATATATTGATCAGCTAAAAAGTCAAGATTAGTCTTGATACTTTAATGAAATAATGAAATAGTGCATCTGTAGTTAAAGTAATAGTTCACCCAAAAATAAAAATGATCTCATAATTGACTCACACTAATGCCATACCACATGTGTATGACTTTCTTCTGCTGAACACAAACGAAGAATATCTCAGCTCTGTAGGTCCATACAATGCAGGTGAATGGTGGCCAGAACTTTGAAGCTCAAAAAAGCATATAATGGCAGCATAAATATAATCCATAAGACTCCAGTGGTTAAATCTGTCTTCTGAAGCATAATGATAAGTGTGGGTGAGAAACTATATCAATAGTTTATTTCAGTATTTAAGTTCTTTATAGCTATACATTTCCACCATCACTTTCACATTCAACTTTTTTTTTTTTTTTTTTTTTTTTTCACGCATATCGCCACCTACTGGGCAGGGAGGAGAATTTACATGAAAAAAGAACTTAATATTGATCTGTTGATATTCAATAATTGATCTTAATATTAACTATTAGCCATCAACCTACAGATAAAATACTTGAAAGTTTAAATTCAAAAGCATCAAAAATTTAGACAGCAGAAGAATATGTCTTGACATTCAGAAAATCTTCTTTAAACGTCAAAATCAGATTTTTTTTATTTTTTATTTATTTTATTTTTTTTATTGAAAATCTTTCACAAAGTAAAAAGATCACACTTCTTTTTCTTAGGCAGATAGAGAACATTACTGAGCATATGATGAAGCATTGTAAATCAGCTTGTTTGTGATTGAAGAAGTTCATGTTGTTACATTTGCCCCTTATAATATGGCTTTTAGAGGATGTTCACAGTATTTCTCTTTCTCTCTTTCTGTCCTTTAGGTTTAAGTCTCTGCTTTCTAACAGACCAGCAGCTGAAAACACTTGCATCGAGATCAGTCATGTCAAGTACAACATTTTTCAGGTTAGAATTCACTGAGTCACACAAAACCCCTTCAAACTCCTGACAGCACAAGCTGCTTTACCCTAATTCCCATCTCTGTCTGCCTAATTCGGCTTAATGACTGAATATGAATAAGTGCAAAGCTTACCTGTCTTAAAAAAAGTATACTGTAGAAGTTCTGCTATAACTTTCTGAGAACTGTGTGTGCTATGTGTTTCAGTTGGTAATGCAGTACCTCTACTGTGGCGGCACTGAGTCACTGCACATCAGGAACACTGAAATAATGGAGGTAATAAATATTCTCTCCTCTTTCCTGTATGTTCTATAGGTAATTTTCAGGTGCAATCTGTTAAAGTTTGTCTTGTGTAATCATGCCTCTTTCTTCCTTACTCCTACAAAACCTTTTTTTTTTTCCATCACCGTGGCACCCACACGCTAATGATAACTTTATGATTGATGACTTTAGATGTTTACACATGATGTTGAATGTAATTTATAAATGAGTTATGGTCTGATGGAGAAGGGGAGATTTCTAATGCTGTAGTCACACCGGAAATCACAAGAAATGATAAAACAACCTGCTCTGAATTATAACTCGAGTGAAGCATGAATCAAATCACTCATATATCACCATCTTTACCATATGGGGGCTCATTTGCGCATAGCACTGCAGCAGAGATGTTGTTGATCAACATTTAAGTGTTTTTAATTAATTGATTGCTCTTGAGTGTTATGAAGCTTGATTTAGCTTAGCTTATTGATGGTCCCTTTGCTTCAAAGCTCCTGTCTGCAGCCAAATTCTTCCAGCTTGAGGCTCTCCAAAGACACTGTGAAATAATCTGCTCCAAGAACATCACTACCGACACCTGTGTGGACATATATAAACATGCCAAGGTACACTTAAAGCTCAAATGAAAGCTAGATAATGAATGCAGCTGATATTTTATAATTTTATACCTACAATTTATAACTAAGTGCTAACTGCTTCATTAATGTTTGAGCAACCAGATGTTTTTCCATTCATGTACTTGTAACTTAAGTTATTCTGTTGGGCTTTTCAAGTAGTTAACCAAGGGTTTTTAACCCTGTGCTAATGTAATCCTAGATTATCTGGTTCTGTGTTTCACACTATTAATACTTCACCCTGGGTCAGTAATTAATTTGACCTTTCATAGTGTACATATGTAAACACCTTTCTTATTTACATATTTATGGTCAGTTAGTTACTCCAAAACTAATCCACTACAAATTACTTCTCTAAATTGTAATCAGATTGCTTTGATTACTTCATCGGAAAAGTAATTACATTACTAATAATACAAATATTTTAAAAATATTTGTACAGAATGGTTTTTGTTTCTGCGCTCAACGAATCCAAATAATGTATATGTCCTTTTTGTTCATTGTCATACGCAAGCCATACACTCAGCACCACACATTTTTTTCCCTTACAATGACTTGTTAGGGGATGCACACCCTTCATCTGTCATAGAAATGCAAACAGATGTACATATGAACATAAGTCATGTTTTAAATGTATTCTACATAAAACAATATGATTTTAGAAATATGAGTAGCCCAAGTAATGTACATAAAAGTAAAAAGGAAAGTTGGTAACTATAATCTGATTACAAAATTGTTACATTACTTTTTGTCTAAAAGAGTAATTGGATTACAGTACACCCAACACTGTTTATGCTGTTAATATCATTGAACGTATTTACATGCACATTCTTAAACCGATTATGCTTAATAAGCCGACAACGTGTGTGGTCATGTAAACGCATTGAACAGCTTTCCTCTATCTGTGTAAGGTCATAAAAGGCTTAAGAATAATTAAATCGACACAATAGATTTTTGCCCATTACCTTGATTTCGTGTTGGATGTGTAAACACCTTTACCTGCGTTCTTATTGGCTTATCCAATGTACGCAAGAGTTGTGTGCATGTCTCTTCACGGTTTGCCGTCCAAAGCAAACAATAACTCAATTATTTCAAATCTCATGTAAACTTTGTCTGGTTTTTTAAATAAGATGATTTTTGGGAGTTATCTACATATTGGCGTGCATGTAAACAGGTTCATTAATTGGACAAATACAGCATGGAACAATTTGAATAACTGTAAATCTGCTCTGAGTGTCTTAAAATTATACTGTCTCATAATTATTCTTGTTAAAGTGTTTTCCATAATTGCTTCCCTCAGACACTTCAACTAAATACAGAGCATAAAAGATTTCTGTGACTGCAGGCAACAAAGTGCACACATATTTAATGAGGTTTATGATTGGTTGTCTGGTGATTAATAACTCACTGTTACGTTATAGCATTGCATTATTTCACACTGTATACCTTTGGCATCGCTATTCGGAGTAGGGCTTCATAATCCAGGGTTAAAAGCAGTGCTAACCCCATTTGAAAACTAAAAGTATGAAACATTGCTTAAAGGGATAGTTCACCCAAAAATGAAAATTCTCTCATCATTTACTCACCCTCATGCCATCCCAGATGTGTATGACTTTCTTTCTTCTGCTGAACACAAACAAAGATTTTAAGAAGAATACTTCAACTGTGTAGGTCCATAAAAAATACATGCAAGTGAATGGTGACCAAAACTTTGCTCCAAAAATCACATATAGGCAGCATAAAAGTAATCTATATGACTCCAAGGTTTAATATATGTCTTCTGAAGCAATGCAATCACTTTGGGTGAGAAACAGATTTTTCAATCCCTTTTTACTGTTAATCTCCACTTTCACTTTCTTTCACACTTTGAAAGAGAATGTGGAGATTTATGGTAAAAAAAAAAAAAAAAAGAAGACTTAAATATTGAGCTGTTTCTAACCCACACCTATCATATTGCTTCTGAAAATATGGATTTAACCACTGGAGTCATATGGATTACTTTTATGCTGCCTTTATATGTTTTTTGGAGCTTAAAAGGTCTGGTCACCATTTACTTGCATTGTATGGACCAACAGAGCTGAAATATTCTTCTAAAAATCTTAATTTGTATTCTGCAGAAGAATTTCTTATATTTAGGAATGTCAAGTCTCACATTTTTATAATGTTTCTCACATTTCAGTTCCTTGGAGCCTTGGAGCTGGCAGCTTTCATCGAAGGCTATTTCCTGAAGAATATGGTGCTCCTGATCGAGCTGGAAGACTTTAAGCAGCTTCTATACGAGGTTCCTGCAGAGAGCCCTGGTCCAGGGCCAGCTTATGACGTGCTTCATGATCTCGAGAGAACCCTGGCCTTGCGGATCCGCTCCATCCATCTTTCCACCTCCAAGGGCTCCATTGTCTGACACTTTCACCATATTCACGCACATCACACCAACTCTTACTTACTGTGCTTTCGTTGAGAGCCCCATTGTTGTGTACAACTATCTGACAACTGGTTGGAGACATTTAAAACATCAGAGCCAACACGATTAGCACATGCCTAATTGGATGTACTGTATGTAGGACCTAGAGATTTCTTTTTATTCCACAGGCTTACATCTCCACAACGTTACAGAAACGTCAGCCTGCTGAACTCATACCATTCCAAGGGCTACGTTACAGGACATTCTATAAACATCCTAGCAACGTTGTGACACCTGACCAATTATGTCATCACTGCCTCGGTCATGCATGTCGATGGGTCTGTTTCATTGTTAGGTGGACGCTGTCTATTGCCAATGATTGTCACGCTACCCGCTGTGCACTCAGCTTTACTGTGGGCATATGTTTAGCAACACATGGTAATATTACTCTCCGTTCCAATTTACAGTACATAATATTGTTAGCCTGCCTTCTGAATACTGAATTTGTGTAAACTTATCTCCAAGTGACAAATTTCTCGAAATGCTAAGCAAATGATGCATGTTGCTAAAAACAGCCATTACGTTTGGTAGGTTGCTGCCATTACGTTTCCTAAGCCATCTGTGTTGAAGCAGGAGAAAGCTCCTTGTCAAACATCCTTTAGGTGTAGAGTTCTAAAATGGAGGTTTTATATACTTAATACTGACATTCAACTACTAAAATTTTTGGTATCTTTGTGAACAATAATATGCCAGCTATTTAAATCCAAGCACTTGTGTTTGATCTAAATGCTTTGCGATTTTAAGAAGTATTGATTTGCTAACTTCAAACAAAGTGGCACAGGATACATAGAGTCTTTTGTACACTGATCCAACACAAATTATCCCATCAATAGTAGACTTCAAAAAAATGTTTTGTTGTTTTAAGCTGAGATTTTTCATTACCTCCTCGCCCAAAATGTTGTGTTCTCAACCATTGCACTGGTTTTGAGCTAAGTGTCTCCATTTGTTTCAGCACACAAGTTTTAATGACCCTCAAAACCACCACTGTGCTTAGTACACTCAGAACTGAGTAGTTCATCCTTGCCTTGAGGTTGTGTAATTAATGATCTGTGTCAATAATCTGCATGGGTCCTCTCGAACTTTTGAAGAATACTAAAATCAGTGCTCTTCAATACTAATTTTCCTGTTTTAAGAGCTATTTTTTCTTTTGTGGATGCAAAGTTGTTTAGTCTGATGAAATTTACTTACAGGACTTTGTCTTTGTTGCTTGCAAGTCTGTCTAATAGTGTATGAAAGATGCCATTGCACTGGTCACTACCTTTGTGACCCAATGTACTGTACATATTCCCGGTCCTCACCTGCTGCATTGCTTTTGTTAAATGTGAAGCCAGCAAAAAAAAAAAAAAAAAAAAAAAAAAAATTTAATGTTTCTGCCAAAGTGCATGTTCCAGTTTTCCTGTGTTTGTCTGTACCCTTCGCGATGTTGGTAAGTTAGAAACTGTACTGGAAGTATAGTGTTACCAGCAGAGGATTTTTGACCAGGCTAAACCCAAAGGAACAGGTTTTCAACTGTCACACGTCATCCAAAGAATATTTGTAGATGACATCATAAAATATCTCAACCAAATAGTTTTCTTGTCCATTTCAGAATATTTATCAGTACAAACAAGAAGAGAATATTTGATAATATCCATACTTTTAACTATTTATAGTAAGGGTATGCACCTTACCATAATGTGCTGGTAGTGCTCTCCAGGAGTCCTGTTTTGATTAGAGATGTATTGTATGATTTATATTTTATGTACAGCAGAGCAACGGAGTAACTTTAATGGTCATGAACATCCAACTCCTCATGTAAAATGAAAAGGTTGGTTAATTATGTTAAATTTAAATGCATAGTTTATTGATATGTAGCTAACTATGGAATAACAGTATCATGATGCAAATAATTTAAAACTGTGAAGATACATTTATTTTAAAAGACTTAGTATAGTTACTTTATTTTCTTACAAAGTACATTTATTGTTAAATCCTTGTCTGCTTTTTTGTGTATCAGAGGTAAAAATAAGTCATAACGTAATTGTATATGTCCTTGCGTTTGCAGAATGTCATTGCTTTGACAAACTAAAACAAACAGAGACAAGGATAAAACATTTTTATGTAATTTTAAAGATTGGACCTGATTACTTGCGATGTCTACATTTTAACCCTCAATGATATGTGTTCAGATTGATGACTGGATTTTCAAAAGCAATATTTGGCACAAATATTTCCGTGCTAATATGTATCATGTAAGGTTTATGCTTTCTTATCTGACCTTTATTAGTCATGCATAGGTGTAGCTTTTGACCTCTTTGAAAATAATTCACTATAGGGACAAATGTAGTGTCAATAGATCTGTACACCCCTTCCCATAAAAAGTGACTTGCTCAGTGTTTCTTGGCTTCAGCTTTTTCTGCTTCGGGCTGTTTTTCAATCTCCACTAATGCACAACTTCTGACATCTCTATTAGACAAAACCTGCATGCTTTGGCTGGATCAGAGTCTAACAGAATTTGTTTGCTATTATTATTTCACTTGATTGAAACATTGTACAAAAGATATCTAGATAAATATCTATAGAACTTGGTGTAAATATAAGGGTTGTGGTTGAGTTTAACAATCAAAACAAGAATGTTACACTTGTGCTACAGTGCAGTTGTTCAATGACATGCATTTGTGTACAGCCAATAGAAATGACCACGACTGACCACTGTGTTGGGTCATCATTAAAATTTCTGTTATAAGCTGTCAAGTTTTTGATTGATTGATTGATACCTTAAATGTTTTGAATAGAGCGTTTACATGTAATTTCATTGAGAGTGTCATGATTAACATTGTATACTGCCCTGTACATGTAAAGATTTTTTTTGTTTTGTTTTGTAAACTGTCTTTTATACGCCCAAACAGAGACATTATTTATTATTCGGAATCCCCAGGTTGATGTCAAGATCATGGGTGTGATTTTTTTCAGATATGATTTACCTGGAATAACAGTAAAGGAGTGATTGATCTTGTTAAACGGCACCACTTCTGGAGAATTTGACAGCAGTGTTAAACCAATTTTTAAATCCCCGAACTGAATAAGCCATTTTTTGATTCTTTTGTAGATTATATTATATAATGGAAACGTATGCCTATAATTATTAATGACACTTAACCTGTCAATATTAGTGGATGACAGGAAATGGGACCCCATTAAGAATATAAATGATAGAGTATCGAACCTATGAATTAAAGTATTAAAGTATAAGAATTTGAGTAATACAATTAATTTTAAACACCTTTTTAATCAGTTTAATCAATCATTCTGGGACATCGAACAGACTTTGAGAAACGAAAGTAAACCGAGAAATATTTTTATTTTATTTGATTATATTTTATTTAAAAATTAAAATGTATGTTTTAATTTTATTTTACTGTAGTATTTTTGTATTATAATTAGACCTCCCAGTGAGAGAGTGAGGGTTCCCAATGATTGCAGGATTCATACCAGCTCCTTGATTCATTGTAAGCTTGTAAACATTTGTAGCAAAGAACTTTAAATACAATATGTTTTATTGGCCAGATAAACTTACTCTTACGAAGACTTTTATGTGGCTCATTGAGTTCAGTGTAGAGTCAGATACTGTATGTGCTTTTAAAAGGATAATTCACCCAAAAATGAAAATTCAATCATTGTTTACTCACCCTGTGTTGTTATAGTCCCATATGACTTTATTTATTTTTCTTAACACAAAAGGGAGAAATTGTAAAAAAAAAAAAAATTCTCAGTGATGTCATACAATGGCAGTTTATGGTGACCATCTCTTTTAGCTTCAAAAGCACACAAAAGTATAATTCAGAAGTCTAATAAAGTATTCCATGAGATTCATGATTGTTCAGAAAGCATATGATAAGGTCTGGTGCAAAAACAAACCGAAATCTAGTGTATTATTTAGTAAAAATGTTCACTGACCGTTATTCTCCTGTGTACATTCATGAGTCTGCTCGCGAGCTTTAGAGCTCTTTGCACGAGAACAACAGTAGTTATACACTGAGGTGGGTAGTAACGAGCTACATTTACTCCGTTACATTTACTTAAGTAACTTTTTTAAAAAATGGCTTACTTTTAGATTAGGTTTAAAAGTGGGTACTTTTTACTCTCACTCAAGTACATTTCTAATGAAAAAATTTACTTTTACTTCGTTACAATAGGTGGCTTTCCTGTCGTTACATTACTGGGTTTAATTTGAATTAATGCGTAATTTATTGAGAGATTACTGAATGGGACTTTTACGACAACGGAAGTTCAAACAGCTGCGCGTTTCTTTCACGGACTGTCATTCAAGCCGAGTCCATCACTGCTGCAGCATCAAACTCTTCAAAGTTAAACACTTTCTTCGCGCTGCACAGTGAAAAAATAAATGTTTCGTCATGCAACACCATTTGACACCAAGACAAGTGGATATTTCAAGGTTCAAATTGCAGCTTTAACTTAAGGCAGCAAGCTGAGGTAAATCGTGGCTCTAATGATAATGTGGGCTTTTCTGTGTCATGCTGATGATGTTCTGTAAGTATGGGCTCTTGTGACATCAGTTTTGTGTACATTTTTAAATCCGCAGCAATATATCAGTGTGCTTTGTACCGCGTCCTGCATGTCATGAGCAGTATTTACACATTTACCCCTCACCCTCACAGGGGTACTGGAAACTATCGCAGCTAATTCGGGCTGATTAATTATATAAATCCACGTAAATATCCACATTAAGTGTAAATGCCTTTTGCTCTGCCGAACATGTGATTGACAACTGGAGCGCGAACAGACATAATTTCTGTGTTTAGGGAGTGGCGGTATTGTGTACAGAACTAATAATCTAAATTCTTTCGACACTGAAATAGCGAAAGTAGGCATTAATAAAAAATGATCTTGCTTTGGTTTATATTTCGGCATTATATATAACAGTGGCGGGCCGTGCATTATAATTCTAGGCCTTCAGTGTGATTCATGCCATTAAGAAAACACAGTTTCACAATGAATAAGACACCCTATGCCTTTGGGCATCATACATTATGTCACAGCCAACTAGTAATAACAACTGACATTTTAAAAACACGTCCAAGCACGAAAGCCAAAATTTGAAACGACACTTAATGCTCAAGCAAGCCTAATTTTAACTGCAGCATGACTGTTTTGTGAAATGAACATCTCCCTAACAGACATTCAAAAATCATAATTTTTCATATGAATCTACCAAGGAGGTCTATAATACCTGGAAAAATCTATCTAATAGTATTTGCGATTTAAATGTTGCTTGCAATGAATTTTGTTTCGTCAGTGTACACGGTTATGCTGCATTCCATTCAAGTTGGATGTGGGATATTCCTACTTGATATCTCCGATCATAAATGCATTCCATTCCCCGATATTCGGAAGATGACATTTAAGGAAACAAAACTGCAATGCTCCCATTAGCTTAGCAGGGGGTTGACTCTCTTTAGAGATGTCTCCTAGCAACCCAACTGATAAACAATGCCGCAGTGCTAGCATTTGTGCTTCAGGTTTACGATTATAAAAAGAGATTTTAATGTTTTATACACCCGTTTCTGCAGGCGTTTGTTAAACAAGCTTTAATATCATGTAATGTGGAAACAAACTCATTTATCGATATTACTTAATAAAGTGAATGTTTATCACTTACTTCATATATCTCCCTGAGTGTCGACATGTTTGTGTGACATCATGCCCCTGCATCTTGGCGAAATCGGAGTTGAGAATTTCTGCAAGGTGTAATTCTGACTTCAAGATGCATTCCATTGCACTTTTCCTAGTAGGAAGTTGTAAAATCCGACTTTCCGAGTTGAATGGAACGCAGCACTACTTTTCAAAACTTGATCCGACACTGAATGCTCAAGCAGCCTAATTTACACTTCGAAAACTCCTGATGTTGCTATAACAGTGCAAAAAGCACTTACCAATTTGCTTGAAGTGAAAATCAGTCCTCCTTTCCTGTTTAATAAATTAAACAATCGCATGATCATGCAGATCATCTCGTGTTTGTAAATCCATAAGGATCTCTTTCTCAACGGCAATAACAGCAGTGACAGTCGACTCGTCAGACAGCTTGATCTTACACTTTTCGCTCTTGAATTACGTACATCACTTAAAGCGTGATTGCGTCACTCAAAGCCAACTAGAAGGCATCGACCGGGACATATCCTAAAGATCACACCCCCCAAGAACAAATAAATCAGTCTGATTGGCTGATGAATATGACAATCTGACTTTAGATGCCCATTCATTTGCACTGTTGAGGGATTCTGTGGAAATTCTGAAGGCCTGACAGGGAGGAGCTCAGACTCACGCGCTGCTTCGGGCATGCGATTTGTGAAACAGTTGTCACACTTTGCTTGTAAGCATAAAGAATTCTGACTGAATAAACTTTTCTCTATTTGTTTGTAGATTAATTAAGATTAGAAAGCGATTAAAAATACATAGGCAAAAAGGTGATTGAGAATGAAAGGATGAAAAATATTTATTTATTTGGCATGTTAGGCCAGCAGAGAAGGCTTTGCTGGCCCTGAGAATTCACCACTGATATATAATGTCCCTATGGGACATTGTTCACGTTTTCACCATAATAAATACTAGAAATGTTTCCGAACCTCTCTTCTTATTGACAAATTCATCCAGATCTGACATGAGCCCTTAAAGGGATAGTTCACCCAAAAATTTAAATTCCCTCATCATTTACTCACCCTCATGCCAGATGTGTATGACTTCTTTCATCTGCTGAACTCAAATGAAGATTTTTAGAAGAATTTCTCATCTCTTTTGGTGCATACAATGCAAGTGAATAGGTGCCAACATTTTAAAGCTAAAAAAAATCACATAAGTCAGCATAAAAGTAATCCATAAAACTACAGTGATTAAATCAATATCTTCAGAAGCAATGTGATAGGGATGTGGATGAAAAAACGATCACTTTCACATTCTTCTTTTGTTTTTGGTGATTCACTTTCTTCTCTACATATCGCCCCCTGCTGGGCTAGGAGAAGAACTTCTAGCAAATAAATGACTTAAATATTGATCTGTTTCTCACCCACACCTATCATATCACTTCTGAAGATATGGATTTAACTGCTGGAGTCATATGGATTATTTTTTATGGTGCCTGTATTTGCTTTTCGGAGCATCACATTTTTGACACCCATTCACTTGCATTGTCCTGACCTACAGAGCTGAAATATTCTTCTAAAAATCATAATTTGTGTTCTGCAGAAGAAAGGAAATCATGCACATCTGGGATGGCATGAGGGTAAGTAAATTATAAGATAATTTTCATTTTTGGGTGAACTATCCCTTTAAAGTGATAGCTCAGCCATAATTTAATATTCCGTCATCATTTCCCTACCCTAATGTTGTTCCAAACCAGTGTGACCCTTTGTATTCTGTGGAACACAAAAGATGTTAGACAGAATGTTAGAGACTGACAGTCTCAGTCACCATTCACTTTCAAAATATATATATAAAAAAACACATTCACTGAAAGTAAATAGTGACTCAGGCAAACATTCTGTCTGAAATCTCCTTATTGTGTTGCATGGAAGAAATTAAAGTCATATGGGTTTGGAGCAACATAATGGTGAATGATGATAGAATTTCCATTAATAATAATAATAATAATAATAATAATAATAATTCTGTAATACATGTTAAATGAGTATTATGTTATGGAATGTAGGGAGTTAATGTCCATTATGTTATTTGTGAAAGTAACAAGTTACTCACTACTTGAGTACTCTTTTAATTGGATACTTTCTTACTCTTACTCAAGTAATTATTTATGTTAGCACTTTTACTTCTACTTGAGTCATTTTTTTTAAGTAAATGTACTTTTACTTGAGTACAGTTTTTGGCTATTCTACCTACCTCTGGTTATGCAGCACATGCAAGATGGGGCGTTCAAGTGAAAACTCATGTTGTTTCGGTTCAACAGGACCATCAGCAATATTAACAACAGAAAACACAACATAGCTGCACACAAACCAGAGTACAGAACTTACAAACATGTTTGAAGAGTTTGTAGTGGAAGAATAGATGCATTTTAATGTCCAGCATTATTTCTTTGAACCAGAGTCCTCAATCAAACAGAGAGTTGGGGCAGAGGGTAGCTACCAGTACCGGCACTCCCTTAAACGCATATTACACAGTCTGCATAGGGCACCAACTCCCTAGGGGGCACCATCTTACCTGAGGGGGGCACCAGTAACTCCACCGGCTGTCGCACGTCATACCTTATTCAAGGACCCAAAAGCAGTCGCCGAACACAGACAATTGCCTCGCGCTCATGTTACCCACCCAGCCCAGGGTGAGTGGATAATTTAAAGTTGGATAATGAGCTGTAGAAAGAGAGAGAAATTCCATGAGACAATAAGTGGGTGCAAGCTCTGGCAGTGTTTAATTGAATCTGGCCAGATCGTGCAGCACCTCTTATACTCCAGCACTAAGCACTCTCTACAGGAGGCAATAATAATTTCATCTCAAACCTCTTAATTCAACCAATACCTCTCGTAATACATCATGAATGTTTTAATTAAACAACTGAACTTTATTACTGTGAAACGGTAATAAACAATACAAAAATAACATTTAAAGGTGGGGGGGTATTTTGTTTTATCTTTGGATTTTTTTCTTTGGATATAATTTCCAGCCCACTACACTCTCCCCTACTTTATTTTGGATGACTCCTGGCATCTGTTATCTTTCCACTATACTATTGTTACTTCAATTTGTTTAATGGTAACAATAACACCAAGGATGATTGGGCATGTAATGATAGTAAGTTGCATTAACTTTTGGGATGTACTGCTGTGTAGACCACAGTGCCTTTGCTTCTGCTCTCCACGGTCTATATGATGACCTATCCAGAGCATCGTATGTGAACATTTCCCTTGGTCTTGCCACTCTCTGAGTTCTCCTTACATTTCCTTCCCTCATCAACTCGGTTTCACTGACAAATTCATTTTCTGCATTTCTGACTGCTTCTCTTTCACTCACGTCTCGTGACTCTTATTCTGGTTCGTCCCTTTCCACATTCTCAACTCTTTCATTATCTTTGTCTGAGGATTCAAACATTGAGTGTGGAATGGATCTTTGAGTGTTCAGATGGCCCTGATTCAATTCTTCTCCCTGGGATCACTTTGTTCAGCAGGATAGAATTCAATGGCCATTGGACAAAGGCTAGAGATCTTTTGTGTTGTCTGAGGTACATGTTCACTTTTATTTTGTTGGAATGTCACAGATTTGTAACAGGGGATGTTCTTGCGCAGGTTATACCGGTAAGTATGTTCCTCCTCATCTGAGGTATCTGACTCCGACTTATTTTCTGGCTGTGTTGTTGATTGTCTCTTATGTCTGACACTCTTTTTCTGTTCCATTTCAGGATTTGGACCTTCCAAAGGTAAGTCGATGACAGCAAGCAGGAGGTTACGATGGAGCACACGCAAAGTCTTGCTACCAGTCTCAGGTTGTACTTTATACACTGGACCATCCTCAATGTGTTCCACTACACGATGTACATCCTTCTCCCAGTGTGCATGTAGTTTTCCTGGACCACCTCTTTCTGAAAGGTTTCTGACCAAAACTCTGTCACCTGGTTGAAGTATGGCACCTCTCGCTGCTCTTTCATAGTATTTCTTACCCTTAGCTGAAGATCTTTGGCTGTTTTCTGTCACAATCTGGTAAGTTTGTCTCATTCTGTTTTCCCATTTTTGTGCAAAAGATTGATGATTTGTACTCTCTGTCATGTTTTTCAGGTTGAACAACAAGTCCACAGTCAATCGAGGTGACCTGCCATACAAGAGGAAAAACTGAGAATAACCTGTCAATTCATACCTTGTGCAATTGTAGACATGCACAATATGAGGTAAGTAGTCTTTCCATTCACTTTTTTCCTCTTTCTCCAGGGTTCTAAGCATCTGAGGAATTGTCCAATTTAGCCTCTCCACAGGGTTGCACTGGGGGTGATAGGGAGTGGTTCTTGAGTGAGCTATTCCTGAGAGCTCTTGTAGTCTCTGAAACATGTTATTCTCAAACTCTCCACCTTGGTCGTGGTGGAGTTTTTCAGGATAACCAAATAGAAGAATGAAGTCTTGGAAGATCTTTTCTGCTGCTGTCTTACCGAACTTATTCTCAGTGGGATATGCCTCTGCAAAATAGATAAAATAGTCTACCAGAATGAGGATGTATTCGTAACCACCCTTACTCGGCTCAAGGTGTAGATGGTCAACACTCACAAGCTCAAATGGAGCAATGGATGTGATCGAACCCATAGGTGCTCATTGTTGGATATGTGGATGCTTTTGTTTAATGCAGGCACACTTTGTTGTTACATACTCAATCTCTTTCTTCATTTAGGGCCAATAGAAGCATTCATGAGCAAGATGAAGCACCTTCTCTACTCCCACATGCCCCATGTCATCGTGCAACCTCTTCAGTACCATCACTTTGAACTTTTGGGGGAGAACTAACTGTTTGTTCTGTCCTGTTTTTCTGTACAAAATCCCATCCTCCAACTCCAGTTTAGTCCATTTGAAAAGAAGTCTCCTTGTTTCTCTTTTTAAGTTACTTTTCTCTCTCTCATTTGGTGTCCAGCCTTGTTATTTCAACTTGATCAC
Source organism: Myxocyprinus asiaticus (assembly GCF_019703515.2). Classification (NCBI taxonomy): domain Eukaryota; kingdom Metazoa; phylum Chordata; class Actinopteri; order Cypriniformes; family Catostomidae; genus Myxocyprinus; species Myxocyprinus asiaticus. The sequence continues at coordinate 21,406,767 of NC_059388.1, forward strand.
TTCACTTATTGCTGAATCAACTTGCTGAGCAGCTTTGATGTTTTCAGGTGTGATGGTGGAAACACAACTTGCTATTGATGTGACTTCTTCACTTGGAGTACTGGGCTGTAATGCTGCTACCCAAGGTACATCACTGTCCGACACTGCTTTACTACCTTGCCAAATGGCGGACACAGTTTCTGGTGATAATGTCTCTGTGTGCTCTCCCATGGACTCTTGCAGTTTCAGGGGGTACCTAGACAGTGTATCTGCATCAGCATTGGTTTATCCAGGTCTGTATCTTATGTCAAAGTGAAAGTCAGCTAACTCACCCACCCAGCACTGCCCCACAGCATTCAACCTTGCAGTGCTGAGGACATTGGTCAGCGGGTTGTTATCTGTATAAACTGTGAATGTTGGAGCATAGTAGAGATAGTCTCTAAATTTATCACAAATTCCCATTTGAGTGCCAAGAATTCCAGTTTACCGGAATGTAGATGGTAATTATTTTCTGCTGGAGTTAAAGTGCGGGACCCATAGCTAATGATACTGAGTTTATTGCCCTGCTGCTGGTAAAGAGCTGCTCCCATACCATTATTTGAAGCATCAGTGTGCAATACAAATGGCAGGTCAAAATCTGGGTAGGTTAGGATTGGTGGGCTGGTCAACATGTCCACAAATTTGGAGACTACACTCTGATGTGCTGCAGTCCAGACAATTGGGGTTCTGGAGTAAGCTGCCCCATTTCATGTTTCCTCACTCTACCTCACCTATTGTGAACCTGGGATTTTTGTATACCTTCACTTGGTTCAGATGGACTTTGGAGTAGCTCAAAGAGAGGCTTTGCCAGTCTAGAAAAGTCTTGGATAAAGGACCTGTAATAATTAAGGAATCCAAGCAGCGTTCACACTTCTCCAACTGTGTGAGGTTCCTTGTTCTTCAGGGTCCTGACAGCTTCCAAGTCTGCTGGGTCAATTTGAATTCCTTCTCCTGACACCAAACTGCCAATGTATCAACTTGTCTTTAAAAAAACTCACTTTTCTTTGGACGAAGCTTGATTCCATGTTCTCTCATTTGATGGAACACTTTTCTGAGATGTTCAACATGGATGCTAAAGGTCTTAGAGTTGCATAATACATCATCCAAATACGGAGCACAGCACTCATCTCTAATACTCTCTAGCACTCCTTCCATGAATCTCTAGAATGCAGCTGTGGCATTTGTTAACCCGAAAGGAATACGCACCCATTCGTATAACCCCCATGGAGTGCTGAATACAGTAACCTGTCTAGATTCCTCACTCACAAATCCCTGGTGATAAGCGTTGCCTTGATCTAAAATGGAAAACCAGGAATTTCCACCCAGGCTATCCAGCAGATCTTGAATTCTGGGTAGAGGATGTCGATCAGGAATAATCTTGCGGTTAAGGTCTCGAAAATCAACACACAAGCGCAAACTGTTGTCTTTCTTCTGTACACATACCACTGGTGATGAGTATAAAGATGACGATTTCTTGATCCAACCCCTGTCTAAAAGGTTCTTCACACAGTCTTTGACTTCCTTATAAAGGGGTTTCGGAATGGCATTATAACACTTCTGAACTGGTGTGTTATCTGAAAGACTTATTTTTAACTGTAAACCAGGTATACATCCATTATCACCCTCATCTCGAGCAAACACATCCCACTCCTCAAACAACATTTTTCTCACAACTTCCTGCTCATGTTTATTGAGGTGTCTCAGATCGACAAGTGGGTGCCATTTATCTCCAGCCTTACACTCATGATGGCTTTCTACTTTACGATCATCATCATCTGCTGTGAGCTGGGATGAACACAAAAGTGCACTGCTGACATGCTTATCTGAATCTTGATCATGAGATGGCATGTACACTGGTCTTGTTTCTCTGATTGGTTCGATGTTACCCAACACCAGTCTCTGAGGTAGGTAAATGCTGTGACTTGTGGAATTCTGAATGGGAATTTTCACTGTCTTTGAGGCACCAGGAGGCACATTCACAACAGTAGGAAATAACTCCAAACCTTCTGGGATGCAACTTTCTGGAGCTGGTTCAAACATCATAGTTCCACCCTTGTGCCATCCTTTTACTCGACATCTTACCTCTAGGACTTGACCACAGTGGATGGTGACTCCTACCTTTACTTGACAGCTTGCATTACAGTCTAAGAGTTAGTTTGAATTCACAGCGGACACACAAGGTTCCTCTGCAACTTCAAGGCCTCGGAAAGAAGATCAATTAAACCTGTGAAGGCCAAATTTTAAAATAAATGAACAAAATTTTTTTTTTACCTTTCAGATGTTGTTGTAGGAGGCCTCTGATGCAGAATTTTTTTTTTTTTTTAAGTTTTTACGTTTTAGTAATTTTTTAATGACAGGTCAGGTAGGCCAGCAGAAATCCTGTATTTGTACTTGCATTGTCTGAACAAATATAAGGAACAACTAAGTGTTCATTTGCACAGTTGATTGCTTATGTAGCCCCATGTATATATCATGAATAATAATCACACAACAGTCATATTTTTTATGAATTGTTATTTATTAATATAAAATATAGGAAAACAGGAAAACATTTTTTTACAAAACTGAACTTAGACTTAGTCCCAAAGTTCAGGTATAGTAGTCCCAAAGTTCAGGTATGGTAGTCCCAAAGACAGTTCTTGTCCTCCGAAAAACAAAGACGAACATTGCACTTGCAGCATAGAGTATTTTTTTTCATTGCACCTTTGACTCACCAACAGGGGTACCTGGATGGAGATTCTTCCATGTTTGCTACTTTATTTTTCTAATAGCACTTCAACCCATCCATCAAATGGTATAACTGTCCCATTTGTGGCAATGACATTAAGCTGGCCATTTGCTAGTAAGGATTCCAATGGTTGAATTTCAACTCATGGTAAGTTTTGTTTCAGCCACACTCTTCCAACAATGCTGACCTGAGCCCCACTGTCTAAGAGCATTTGAGCTTGGACACCATTTAAATGGCAAGTTACCATGCAACGGCTGCCAATCAATTGTGCAACCTGTTTCTCTTCATTCGTGTCCTCTTTTGCATGTACTCTTTTTGGTGGGCTCTCGGTTACAGATGTTTCACCTCTGAATGCACTTAAAGAAGATTGGGACACAAAATCTTCTGCTGTCACTGGTGGTCCCTCCCCAGTGACCTCCTCTCTTTTAACGCTTGACTTTTCAGGAGATAGCCCACGGCCCAGTGCCCTGCTTGACCACATAGAAAACAGTGAGTACAAGTGTCAATGTTTTGCCGTATACATTTTTTACACTTTCCCTTTGTTTCAGATTTTGTCGGGTTTTCTGCACTTGCTGCAGCAGCTTTGGTTTGTTGTGGGCCACTAGTACCAATGGACCTCACAACTTTCTCAAGATTCTTGGTCAAAGCAAATATTTGTGAAGAGAGTTCTTGGATGGCATCATGATTGTCTTTGACTTCAGATTGACTCTGGGGAGAACACTGCTCATTTACATCATCCTGCTGTGTTACACTAACAATTGTGACTTTGGGTTTGTGTGTGTGCCTTATTCGTTTTTGTCTTTCAGTCTCCTCACTAACAGACTGTGTAATAATTTCTAGAATCTGATCATCAGACATTGTCTGTGTTGTTATTGCTGCTTTAATGTCCCTCCGAACATATGTGTACTTTTCATTTAGACCCTGATACAGTGAATGGAGGAGAACACCTTGGACCAGTTTGCGGTCATACTGAAACTCAGACTCAGTTTGTTGTGAAGCAAACAACACTCGCTGCTTAAGACCAATTAACCTGAAAACAAACTGCTGGGGAGATTCTCTGTCTTGTTGTTTTGCATTACTCAACTCCTGAAATAATTCAGTACTGCTTTTGTCCCTAAGGTGAGCTCTTAGGAACCGTTTCAACTCAGCTACTGTAAGGCTGTCTTTAGTAATGAGCATCTCTTTAAATGTACCAGGTTTGATTACCTTTAACACTGTTCAAGTGATTTCTGATTCTGTGAAGTTTTCTACAATACCTTCATCAATTTGTTTGCAAATGCTATTGTAACTCAAGTCAGAATTTGAATCAGCAATTAGTCCACCATAAATCTTAAACTCTCTATGTGGCAAATATGATGCAACATCTGAGAATTTGATCAAACCAGTCACTTGTTCAGGCACTCTAGGCGACTCAAAAGTTAATTCAGGTCTTGAAGATGTTGCCCAACCTAACATTTGTTCTACCTGTACTTTGCAGCTACTGATGCTGTATGTGATATCTGTTCCCCAGTCTTTGCACTCTCTTCTTCACTGGTGGTGAAGCCTTGTCCTGGGTCAGTCAAATCATCAATGAGGTCAAGGAGGTTAAGCAAGCGGGCCATCCCTTGGTCCAGACTCTGCAGTTGTTCCCCTCTCATGAAGTCAACAATGAAGTCATAGAGTTCCAATTCTGCGACATCCACACTTGGGAACATCTCTCTTTCCCCTTCCTGGCAACACTCTGCTATTTTGTAGAGCACCTTGCAGTTTGATGAGCTGATCAACAGGTGGAGTTGCTTCTCAATGTCCCACCGTAGTTCTCGAAGAGTAGTCATGACTGGAATGCTGATGTCTGCTGTTTAACTTGCTGGTCTAGTCTTAATGAAGTTTTTAATCACTGTGATTCTTCACTGATTAGCACCTGACCACCAAGAGGCGCTAATCCCAGACGAGCCCCCAAGTTGTTACCCACCCCAGGCCAGGGTGGTGTGTGTGGATAATTTAAAGTTGGATAATGAACTGTAGAAAGAGAAATACCATGAGACAATAAGTGGGTGCAAGCTCTGGCAGCGTTTAATTTAATCTGGCTAGATCGTGCAGCTCCTCTTATACTCCAGCGCTAAGCGCTCTCTACAGGAGACAATAATAATTTCAACTCAAACCTCTCGTAATACATCATGAATGTTTTAATTAAACAACTGAACTTTATTACTGTGAAACGGTAATAAACAATACAAAGATAAAATTTAAAGGGTCAGCAAGTCAGCTGCCTACGTTTTAAGATGCAGCCCGGATGTGGTAGTTTAGTCGATAGTTGAGGAGTGGGGAGAGACATGGAGAAAAAACAAGTTCCTTTGAATGGACTGGGGACAAAAAGTCATATATTTTTTCGAAAAGATTCAACTCTTACGCTACCCGAGTCCGCCATGACAGTTGTTGATTGAAAGAAAAAAATCCGCTCAAGCGCCCCTTGCGGCAACGCTGAGAATGCAGCGCGTACTTGTGTTGGGTTATGAATTGAGCGCTGACACATTTCACAACACAACGACTGTGAAATCGAGATTGCGTAGCAAGGTGCATCTGCATTCACGTACTTGCATAGAGTATGTTTGGGCCTTAAAGCTTGCGTGCAGACTCATAAATGTGAACAGGAGAATAACGGTCAGTGAACATTTTTACGAAATAATACATTAGAATTCGGTTTGTTTCGCACCAGACATTATCGTATGCTTTCTAAACAATCATTAGTCTCATGGAAAAATGTATTAGACTTCTGTATCCTTTTGAAGCTCGAAGAGGTGGTCACCAAAACTGCCATTGTACGACATCGAGATTCTCCCTTTTTTGTTTTTTTTTTTTTTGTTTTTTTGTTAAGAAAAAGAAAGAAACTAATATGGGGTTATAACAACAAAGGGGTGAGTAAACAACGGCTGAATTTTCATTTTTGGGTGAACTAATCCTTTAAAGTGAGTTTTCGGATGTTGTCAAACAATATGATCGATTGCAAAATATGACCAATTAGAGTGGAAAAAGCAAAGATTCTCGTCTCACATTGGTTGTTTCTCCATAAAGGGCGGTACATAATCGACCAATAGCAACATGAAAAGGAGCGTAGTAGGCGGGACTAATACTCGCAATCCAGGAAGTGTCCGTTTGACAGCAGCCAGCGAAGTTCGTGACTTGTCAGTTTTATTATCTCCCAAATCACTTGAAAGAGTCTGTAAACACTGCAAGAGAAAAATGAGCTTCATAGTTAACGTGAGTATCTGTCTTTATTATATGTGCTAGTTTCTAGATATCGCCAAACTACTGGAAATACTTCGAAAGATATGTGTGAACTTCGTGCAGACAAATACGTTTGCATTACAGATTAAGTCACCGTTTAACGCCTTTTGTGTTAGCATTTCTGTGTTTGTTTGAGCAGGGTGTCGTTCAGCCATTATATGATACTGTAATCCTCTTATAAATACAGAAACGAGTGCACCAAAGCAATACCCTTCAGATTTGAGATGTTTTAAATGTTATTTCATCCATTGGAAGTATTGTAATTTTGTTTTCACAGCTGGTTTTAGTCTCTGTGCAGAACAGGGCGAGTATGATTTTGCACATCGACATGTCTGATGTCATTATGTTATTACTTGATTATAAAATGCACTTTTATTTGCAAATTCTGCAGTTCATCTACGGTAGCATTCAACGCTTCGTTGACATACTCCGGTGGATCTTTCGCGTAAAGAAAATACCTGCCATAACACTTGAGGATCCCAATGTGAAGTATCCACTGCGGCTGGTTGACAAAGAGGTGAAAATTGCATTTAAAATGTGAAGTTTATCTTGTGTATGGAAATTACTTTTTTTCAATAGCAACTGCTTTTATACCCGCTTTTGTTCTGTCTCTGTTTTATAAATAGATTATTAGCCATGACACAAGGAAGTTTCGATTTGCTCTAAAATCACCAGATCATGTTCTTGGACTCCCCATAGGTGGGTACACTTGCTGTTTATAGATGTACACTTGACAATATAATAGAATACATATTCTGTATTGTTGCTAAACCTTTTAAAGCTCTATGGTGAATTTGCCATTTTAATATCCATTTATGTATTATATTTGCAGGCCAACACATCTATCTATCTGCCAAGATAGATGGCAACCTTGTGGTGAGGCCCTATACCCCTGTGTCAAGTGATGATGACAAGGGCTTTGTTGATCTGGTTGTGAAGGTATATCAAACTTTACATACAGGAATTTATGTATATCATACTAATACTGTAAAACAAATTAAGGCAGAGGTGTTCCTTTAGAGGAATAGTTCACCCAAAAATGAAAATTCTCTAATCATTTACTCACCCTCATGCCATCCCAGACGTGTATGACTTTCTTTCTTCAGCAGAACACAAACAAATTTTTAAAAGAATATCTCAGCTCTGTAGATCCATGCAGTGCAAGTGAATGGTAGCCAGAACTTTGAAGGTCCAAAAAGCATATAAAGGAAGCATAAAAGTAATCCATATTATAGTGTTTAAATCCATATTTTCAGAAGCGATATGATGTGGGTGAGAAACAGATCAATATTTAAGTCCTTTTTTATACCATAAATCTCCACTTTCACTTTCACATTCTTATGTTTTTGACTTCTTTTTGTTTTTCACATTCTTTGTGCATATTGCCTCCTACTGGGCAGGGAGGAGAAATTATAGTATAAAAGTACTTAAATATTGATCTCTTTCTCACCCACACCTATCATATTGCTTCTGAAGATATGGATTTAACTAGTGAAGTCTTATGGATTACTTTTATGCTGCATTTTTGTGCATTTTTTGAACTTCAAAGTTCTGGCCACCATCCACTTGCATTGTATGGACCTACAGAGCTGAGATATACATCTTGGATTGCATGAGGGTGAGTAAATGATAAGATAATTTTTATTTTTGGGTGAACTATCCCTTTAAAATGTCTAATCAAGCAAGCATAAATAAGTTATTTCACATTTCTGATCCATGAATTGTGTGAGGCGATAACTTAAGATGAAAGATTTTGTGTCTGATTTATAGATATACTATAAAAACATCCATCCAAAGTTCCCTGAGGGTGGGAAGATGTCCCAATACTTGGAGAGTCTTCGTATTGGTGACACAATTGATTTTAGGGGGCCAAGTGGACTGCTGGTTTACGAAGGCAGAGGTCTGTAGTCAGACAAAAATGTAGACTGTGCTGAAATTTACCCTGAATTGGGGAAAAGTTATGAAAACATCTACTTGAAGTTATTTTTCTAAAAATATTGTAATGCAAATCTGACAAATCAGTTGCCCATGAACATACTGAATACAATGAGAGTATAATGTGGTTTGTATTTTACTGTATATATGACATCCATTTCCAAGAGCTTGTGATAACAGCACTGTGCTTTGTCTTAAAACGATACTGACAATAAGATAATACAGAGAATTTTGTTCCTAAGTGATCGTGATGCACTGTGACTTACAGTATCAACATTTACGCAGGATCATTTGCAATCAGGCCTGATAAGAAATCACCCCCCGTGATTAAAACGGCAAAACATGTTGGCATGATCGCTGGTGGCACAGGTAAGCACATGACCATACAGTCTTAAGTTATTTATTTATTTATATTTGTTTGCAAATCAGATAGGGAGAGTGACAATTATCTTTTCTGGTCTTTTCCTATTTTATTTAATGTAGGCATCACACCTATGCTTCAAATAATCCAAGCTGTCATGAAAAATCCGATGGACAAGACTGTTTGTTACCTACTTTTTGCAAACCAGGTTGTCTATTATGGCTTTTAATTTGTTCATATTAATATGAAAATACTACAAAAATAACCTCCCCCCAATGTGTGTGTGTGTGTGTGTGTGTGTGTGCATAATTTCTTTTTGGGCACAATTCTTTCAAGTATTTTAAACGAACAGTTATTCCCTCCCATTCCCCTTTTTTATCTTCTCAAACAGACAGAAAAAGACATTCTTCTACGGCCTGAGTTAGAAGAGATCATGGCCAATCACCCGACACGATTCAAGCTGTGGTTTACCCTTGACAGGGCTCCACAAGGTAGGAACTTCTTGTTTTTGCCAAATGAACATTCCCTATTGAACAACCTGAGTTTAACCGACTCAAGGGTACACTAGCACGATGCAAATAAGAACAACTTGACAGTATGTAATGAACTTTATGTGGTAGGTTGGGGGTACAGCCAAGGCTTTATCAGTGAGGACATGGTGAAGGACCACCTTCCTCCACCTGGAGATGACACACTAATCCTCATGTGTGGACCTCCTCCCATGGTCCAGTTTGCCTGCTACCCCAACCTGGACAAGGTGGGCCATTCCACTGACAGGCGCTTCACCTTCTAGAAGGGTCTCACCTTTTTCATCTAAAACCACTTACAGGTTTGCATGAAAGTGAAGCTTCACTCAAAATTATAATTATGCTACCACCTGCCAGATGCACGTATAGCTCTCATATTCCAAATTCACCTTAACCGGAAAGGTCAAAGGATCTAAAACAATGAAAAGATATACCTTTACCTTTCTAGTCTATATGCTGAAAATAAATGCACTTTTCATACTTGCCAAAATAAGTTGAAGAAAATGTGTTTTGGGCCTTATGCAGACAAAAAGTGTGGCTTACATAATTTCAGCAGATATCTCTGTATATCATCATTAAACATTTACCAAGATTTTTTTACTTGCCTTTTGTTTAACACAAGCTGGACTGATTTATGTTTTGTTTGAGCATCCATGGATATTGGTGTTGGGTAATACTTCACATGTGTGCAATCACACTGTACCATGCATGGACACTAAAGTGAGACCTGGTGTTGCATAAATTACATTAATTTGTCTAGACAGTGTTCATTGTACGTTGCTAAAAAAGTTAAAAAATGGTTAGTTATATATGAGGGTGAATAAATTATAATAATTTCTAAACCTGTATGACTTTATTTCTTCAGTGGAACACAAAAGGAGATGTTAGGTGGAATGTTAGTCTCAGTCACTTTTGATTTTATTTAATTTTTTTTCCATACAGTGAAACTGAATGGTGACTGAGATTGTTATTCTGCCTAACATCTCCTTTTGCATTCCACCGAGGAAAGAAATGCATATGGGTTTGGAACAACATGAAGGTGAATAAATAGTGACTTTATTAAAAATATATAAATAAATGAGATTTTCTACCTGCTTTTAGTATTTTGAGTGCCTTACTTCCATGTACCATGTTTTAAGGCCTATTTGCATGCATATGTTTCAGTTGAAGGTGCTTGACTCTATAAATGCCGTATCCAGGCATTTATTTTATTTTATTATTATTACTGGTTTGCAGTTTTATATCGTCTATGTGGCCTAACAATATTTCTGCAATTGTGCATTGACCAATAAAAATCTATTCTTTATTGATGTGTCATACTGTGTTAACAACTTGAAGAAAATAAATGTTACCAATAGTGTATAAGAACAAACTATGACCAAAGGGTGCATTTTGGAATGCATTTTTTAAACATTATTCATTAATTTATAATTCATTATAGTTTAGTTAATTTATAATGAATGTATTCTGTAGAGCACTGGGTGTTCAGACAGGTATTTTACACAGAACAGAGTAAGACTGAAAGAAACACTTTAGTCTCTTGAAAACTATGAAAAACTCTTTATGAAACTATTTAACGCATTCAAAAAATCTGGGTAGGCGCTCTGTTTTTTGCACAAAACCAGGCTAAAACCCTGGATGTTGGGATTTGGTTGTTTGGCTTCAACCCCTAAGCCACTGGAGCCTGCATATGGCAAATTGGATTGATCCCATGACCTTTGGAATGTAAATCAGGTTTGGTGCCAGCATACTACCACAACTACCATAACAAGCCACCTTAAGCTTGGAGGGAAAGTGGCACAGAAGTAAAAGTTTGTGCTTTACTAACGAAGCACATGAAGGTTTGAATTCTGCTCTTGCTACAGGTTATACTCTATGTATATTGAACATCCTAAGTAATTTGAACATCCTAATTTCAACATTTAAGATTAGGTGTGAATTTGGATCGGTTTACCTATAAATATCTTCATATTGAGCATTTAAATTCAACTTGGCTTGTTTTAAAGTATATAAAAGTAGCATAAAAGTAATCCATAAGACTCCAGTGATTAAATCCATATCTTCATAAGCTTGAAATCATGATCGCCAAGGAGACATACAGACGACTGTCAAGATGTACAATTTGGGCTGTTCTCACCCAGAACCAACTGGAATGCTTCAGAAGACATGGATTTAACCACTGGAGCCTTGTGGGTTACTTTTATGTGCTTTTTGGACCTTCAGATTTCTGGCCACCATTCACTTGCATTGAAAGGACCTACAAAACTGAGATGTTCTTCTAAAAATCTTCATTTCTGTTCAGCAGAAGAAAGAAAGTCATACACATTTGGAATGGCATGAGGGTGAGTAAATTATGAGTGAATTGTCATCTTTGGGTGAACTATTTCTTTAATAGAGCATTAGTTCTAGTGTAACTGATGCTGTTTGAGATTTATTTGAAGTCATCATTATGGTGATTGGTGTTCTCTTTGGTAAGGCACTTGAACCTCGTTCATTTAAAGATGCCACAAGAATATATCTGCAAGATCTACGACAATGGAACAGAGCAAAGTGTATCATTTTATGATCTTGAAGTAAAAGCTGAAAAAGAGCACAATGTTTTCCTTCATATTGTAGAAGTTTTATTACTATTTGGGCAGATCCTAATATCACAAAATATTTTACTATTTGAATACTTTTGTACTGCTAATCTAATGCCATAGTGAAGTGGCATTCACAAACGTTACATTTACATTTATTCATTTGGCCGACATTTTTATCCAAAGCAACTTACAAAAGAGGAATAATACATAATAAGCAATTCATTGAAAAGTGCTGCATTACAATGTTTCAATTTCATCAGAATAATAGTATCCAAGACAGATTAGAGTGCAACAAATATATATATATATATATATATATATATATAAGGTTCAAGTGCCTAACCAAAGAGAACAATAACCTCTATAATGGTGACTTAATCTGCAACATGTAATGGAGTTAAACCACTATTAATTCCCAATCTTTTGTGCACACATGAAAAGTAACACTGGAATTCGAGTGCTTTCAGGTCTAGGAGGCTTTTAAGACACTTAGGGGAATTGTGAAATTTTACCAGTGTTGAAACACTTGTCTCCTATTCCATATTAATATGCAGAGACAATGATATGTAAACCATGTGTAGACTGATAACACCAAAATAATAAACACTGTGGTGCTTTCAACATTTCTCAGTTTGTTTGAGCAAACTCACCAGCCTGACATAGCAATATCAGCTCAACCAATAGCGCAAGTTAGAGTCTGCTTTCTTACCATTGGAGGACAAGGGAGTGAAACTACACACTAAATGAGGTATGTGACTTCTACTTGAACTGTTTTACCCAACAAGTTGAGAGCTGGTCTGGGTCATTTACAGAGACCAGTATATTAAACGTTGCTCTGCTGGTTGGGACCTGCCAAAATAAAATTATTTACCCCCCTCCCAAATCTATGATTGAGAAATATCTTAAATTCAAATGAACTTTGTATCCTCTCATCTGGCCACCTCTGGCGATTCAATTATTGGCCTCAAGAGGGAGTTGATGATTACCCTTTCCTTTTTATTATTATTTATTTATTTATTTATTTATTTATTTATTTATTTATTTATTTATTTATTTAACTGTAGTGAACTATTTGGTCACAGAAAAAAAAAAAAAAATCAGTTTACAGTTACACACTTTTAACTTAATAAAAACGGACTTTTACTTGAGTACGTAAATACTAATGTTAAACGAGGACAAGCTTTTTGGAATTAAACGTCTCCAATGGTAGAAAACTAAAGTGCAGTTTGCCATTCGCTACACTAGGTGGCATAAGCGAGCTTTACTTCGAGTCTGACACCTGTGGATCCCAGACAACATGAACAGCAATCCTTGGCAACATTCGTCTCAAGCAAGTGTACATCCGGGAGATGATCGACTCTAAATGTCACATATTCAACCCATTATTAAACACAACAGAGACACACTGTGATCAAGTGCAGCAATCATTATGACACGCGACTCACCTGTAAGTAACTTTACGCTTATTCAAAGTGCATTTCTACTGTAATATTACTAGCACGCATTCTGCTGCTGTCGTTATCCTGCATACATTTATATTTATGTATCTTTATTTCCCCGCCGGAAATGTCCTCTGATATATGTCATGGCAGGGGTCCTCTGCCAGCAAGCCTTCTCTGCTGACATAACATGCCTAATAATTTAATATTTTTGTCATCCTTTCATTCTCATTCACATTTTTGCCTATGTATTTTCAATCGCTTTCCACTCCTAACTCATCTACAAACGAATAGGGAAAAACAAAAAATGTATCCAATCAGAATGTATTCCTTGATGCTTACAAGCGAAGCGTTTCAGAATTTCGACAGAACCCTCAGCAGTGCAAGTGAATATAGACGTCTAATCTCAGACTGTCAGATTCATTAGCCAATCAGATTGATTTATTTGTTCTTGATGGGCGTGGTCTTTAGAATATGTCCTGGTCTTTTTTATTATTATTATTATAAAAATGTTTTCATTATGCTCACATACAAATATACAGTTTGCAGAACACACACACACACAAACACAAACACAAACAACAACAACAACATTCAACGCCAAGGGGATTAAACAGAGATGCCAAAATGAGTGATACAGCGACATATGGGGAGTAAATACCATTAATTGAAGAAAAAGAAATCATCACAAGCACACAGAGCCAAACACGTAAAGTCATAATAAAGGCATGGGGTCATACAACACCGAAAGTTATATAAAGATACCAAGATTCGAGTATACATTCCAAGTTTTTATAGCTTTTATGTTTGATATAAATTCCAACATCTCTTTGGAAATGAGAGAAAATGGGTTTGATTTTGAACACTTTACATTTATGAATGAAGTACTTGGCAAGTATTATAATTAAATTTCATCAGAAATACGCATCTTCATATTGTTTCTTAAAAACAGTAAATCCAAACATTTTATTTCTCCCCTTTTCGGTATGCCCAATTCCCAATGCGCTCAAGGTATTTGTGGTGGCAAAGTGACTCACCTCAATCCAGGTGGCGGAGGACGAATCTCAGTTGCCTCCACGTCTGAGACCGTCAATCCGTGCATCTTATCACGTGGCTTGTTGAGCGCGTTACCACGGAGACGTAGCGCGTGTGGAGGCCCACGCTATTCTCCGAGGCATCCACGCACAGCTCACCATGCACTCCACCGAGAGCGAGAACCACATTATAGTGACCATGAGGATGTTACCCCATGTGACTCAACCCTCCCTAGCAACCGGGCCAATTTGGTTGCTTAGGAGACCTGGCTGGAGTCACTCAGCACGCCCTGGATTCAAACTCGCTACTCCAGGGGTGGTAATCAGTGTCTTTGCCAACTGAAATACACAGACCCCCCTCAAAAATTACATTCTTAAAATAAAGTTGAAAAACTTTATGGATAAAATCGATAATAAATTTGGATATGCCCTGCCAAAGTTTATTTGTTTCACCACAGATGGAAGAGAGTCTCAGTTCACATCAGTATTCATTTTAAACGTTGATACTATAAAAGTTTTAACTGGATAGTATCAATCAATAAGTTTAAATGAAATTTCCTTCATCTTATTTATTAACAGAAATGTATTAGGAAGTGTCCAAACCCTCTTCCACAAAATATTTTTTACAGACCTATTCCATGTTACAATTGCGTGAGGAGTGCAAACACAGTCACTTTGGAATAGGGCACGGATATTTCTATTGTTTTTGAGATTGGGAGATTTGAAACTAATTTGACCTACTAATGTATCAGCTGGATCTGGAAGAGTTATATTAGAAGAAAAGGGATAGATAGACCTATAACCTTTAAACAGCATAATAAACCCAGTTGGAATAGTACCGAACACAATGGCAAACTCTTTTAGAGTGAGTGACAGGGATTTTATAGTGGCAGAGAAATTCTTGATATGTGAATAAATGAACTTCCTTATTGAATAATTGTCTTACAAGATTAATACTATTTTTAAACCACGTTTCAAAAAACGAAGACTTACGTTTGTAACATATATCCTTATTATTCCATAGCTAGTCGGAGAAAAATTATGCTTGAAAACAATAGACCATGCTAAGAGAGTCTGCTTATGAAAATTAGAAAAGGCAACATGAATTTTGTGAAATTACATAACATAAAAATTTTTCAAACCTCCCAGCTGGGAAAAAATATGTTCTGGTATGACGTTCCAAATAGAGGTTGAATTTTGTTAGTATTTTCTTAACCAATTAATTTTGGAAGTATATATCAATGTTGTAAAATCTACAAAGTTAAGAAAGTTAAGATATTATATAGATATATAAATTAAAATAATAATAATAAAAAAAAACATACGTATACATGCAGAGGAAAACATTACACCTCATCAGTGGTATTACCAAAACATGTCTCACAGTGTTTCAGGAATCAGTCACTTTTCTTGTTTTAAGTCAATTGAAGTGATTTGAGAAATGCCTCAACTTCAATTTAAAAATGTGGGACAGTAGGTTGCGAGTTAGAAAACCTTTGCTTATGGCAAAATAAAAAAGTTAATAATATATTCCATTGAATCGTTGGAAGTGTTGCTATAGTAGCAAATAATCTCTTTTAGATTAAAGGATTGGGCAATTTCAGGGGGCTTTTTTTAATTTTCTATTTCAGAGTTGTTTCACACTGAAAAGATAAATGAATTAACATTTCATCCTCACATCCACAAAATGAGCAGGTGCTGTCAACATCCGCATATTTATACACAGTAAGATTCATAGTATATATCTTATGCAAAATCTTAAAGTGGATTTCTTTGGTCTTATTGGGGATGCAGTACTTATGAGGCAACAACCATGGTTTCTTCCAGTCTATACACTCAATCAAAGATGCCAGATGGAATTAACCTTTTGGAACAATGCGGTTTTTACATTAGAAAATTTGGTGAATATGCTTATTATTACACTTTTTGTTAAATATATTTATTCCATCTAAAATCAAAGCAAACTCCTTTGTCACCCTTACCAAACATTAAGTGACTCTTCACAAGTTGAATTATGCCAGCAGTAATGGCTCTAAGCACAGCAGGTATGGGGGAATTCATAAACAGACATGACGTGTTCATAAAACAAGACATTACCAGATTATATTCCATTTATATTCCTATTGAATCATGTTGTAAAAAAAGAGAGATTTATTCCTAATAGTTATTTCAGAGTTGTTCCACAAGAGTTTCCAATGTGGTGAAAAATAATTAATGTAACAACTTCCAAGCAAGAAGGGCCTGCTGATGAAATTTAGATAATGCAGTCAGCAGCTTATTAGGTAAGTAATTATATTATATTACAAAAGGGGGGCTACCAATTTTGTTAAAGATATGATTAGGGATAAAAAAACATCTAGAATTAGGATTGGTTAAACACATTTTAAGCCAATTAATCTTAAAGGTGTTTACAGTATTTTGAAAATCTAACACTTCAAGTCCACCTTCTTTTCTACTATTTGAAGATACTGCTTTTTTAAGTTTATGAGGTTTGTTTTTCCAGATGAAGTTTAAAAAAATGTTGTTAATTCCTTTGGTTGTTCAATCATTAACAAAAAGAGACAGTGAAGGATATACAAAACGAGATAGTCCTTCGGTTTTGGATAAAAGAACCCTACCATATAGGAAGAGGTCCCTTTGGAGCCAGAGGTTAAAAATGCTTTTTAAACTCTGCCAGAAAAATTAAGCTGTTGTCTCGCTGCTAAATATTTTGTTAAATAAATACCCAGATACTTTACAGTGTCTTTCACAGAAATACCTCCAATTAAAGAATCGTCACTTTTATGCAGTGACATTATCTCACTCTTGGACATATGCAGTTTCAACACTGAAGCACATGAAAACTGTTCAATTAAATCAATAGCTTTGGATAATTTACTTTTATCCTTTAAGAAAAGAGTGGTGTCACCAGCCATCTGGGAGATTTTAGGTTCTCTTTCAAAAATAGAAATGCCTTCCAAGCTATGTTCATGGATAATACTTGATGACAATAGCTCTGTAACTAAAATAAATAAGAATGGCGAGATTGGGAAACACTGCCTAATACCTTGGATAATAAAAAATCTCTGAGATATATTAAAGCTAATTAAGACAGAGCTGCTAATTTCCCTATAAAACATCTCAATTATACTAACAAAACTGTCACCAAATCCAAATATTTTGAGAGACTGCATAAGAAATCCATGCTCAACAGTGTCGAAAGCTTTATAAAAATGTAAGAAAAGAATAATCGCTTTAGATTATTAAATCTGTGATGTCTAATAGATCTAAGATAAGTCTTATGGTATTGCTAATGTGCTCTGCAACCATGTGACTAAGTTTGACCTTTAACCTATTTGCAAACACCAAGGTCAAGATATTATGTTAAAATAACAAAAACATCTGAGTATTTATAAAGTACTTCCTTCAGTTTGGAAGTCATTTAAGAAAAAAGTGCTTTGTTAGCAGAACAGGAATCACAGCCATACACATTACAAATAATAAAAGTTGAATTGTCTTGCTTAAGCGACATAATGATCCATCTACCTTCATTTGAACGCATTACCTCCAGAATTTGCCCCTTAAATTTGTGTAAAAAAATTGAAACCCCAGCGGAGTGATTAGAGCCATGGCTACAGTCAATTGCATTTTCCAGAATTTAACATCCAATCAAAAATTAAGTCAGTCTTGCAGCTCTTACATAAAAAAAATAGCTTTCCTCTTTACCACAGCATGCATACCCCTTACATTTAAACACATAACCTTCTAACTGGCCTTGAGTGACGTAATCATGCTTTAAGTGATGTACGTAATTCGAAAGCGAAGAGCGCGAGATCAAGCTGACGGGTCGGCTGTCGTCACTGCCACTATCGCCACTGAGAAAGAGATCCTTATGGATTTAAAAACCCGAGATGTTCTGCATGATAGTGAGATTGTTTAATTTATTAAACAGGAAAGGAGGGCTCATTTTCGCTTCAAGTAAATTGGTAAGTGCTTTTACTTTGTTATGGCAACATCAGCAGTTTGGGGGGAGCCTGAGTGTAATTTAAGCTGCTTGAGCATTCAGTGTCGGTTCAAGTTTTGAAAAGTAACCATATACCCTGACGAAAAAAAATTATTGCAAGCAACATTTAAATAGCAAATATAATTAGATAGACTTTACCAGGTGTTATAGACCTCCTTGGTAGATTTATATGATTTTTGAATGTCAGTTCGGGAGACGTTCATTTCACAAATCATGCAGCAGTTAAAATTAGGCTTGCCTTACTTAAAGTTTTTGGCTTTCGTGCATGGATGTGTTTTTAAAATGTCAATTGCTGGCTGCGACGTAATGTATGATGTCCATAGGCACAGCGTGCCTTATTCATTGTGAAACTGTGTTTTCTTAATGGCATGAATTGCACTGAAGGCCTAGATTTAAAATGCATGGGCCGCCACTGTCTATAAGTAACTATAAATAAACCATTCTTAGTGATTCCACTGGGAATGTGTAAACAATGTGGCTCTGTGGTGCTACCAATTTATTTGTTTGAGCATCCCAACCAGCCTGAGATAGCAACATTGGCTCAACTAGTGGTGTGAGTTTGTGGGGGGACAGTCGGGTTTGTGTTCATGAAACCTTTCCAAAAGCAACCATTATTTGTGCGGTTTTGTTTGGTGTTGCTAGTGGTACAAATTACACCTTTAAGAATAACAAACTACCTTTTAATGAGTAGTTGTTGCATTGCAGGAACTGAAGAATAAGTTTCATAAGAATCTGTCACTTTTATTCAAGTTTCAAAGTAGAATAGTTAGAAATGGTAATTTTGATGTTGTAGTTTCACTGTAAATTATAGACTACTGTATTAATGTTAGTTAATAGATTTTTTTTATGTTGTGGGAAGCACTGTTCTCCTGCTACTTCCAGCTATGACTGATACAAGGTGAATAGAACACAGAACAGCTCAAATGTGACAAGACACTTAAAATGGAATGTTCAGATTTAAAACCGTTATTGTTACAGTCAGACAGTAGTAAACTAAATTACAATCTGAGACTAATTTACTGAGCTAGCTTCAGCTTTGAAATCTCATTTCATAGCAGGTGTTCAGTTAATGTGTTTGTTCAGTCTTTTTTTTTTTTGTCATTGGGAACATCTGGGATTCTCTGAACTAGCAATATTGTCATTGGACTCAATCTCCTGGGCTTTAGTTTCTCAGACAAACCAATAAGATGGAAGCTACACAGTCATTTCAAATAAACTGAATTGAGTTCCTCCAACTGTTTTTAAAATCTTGGTCTTTGAGAGATATTGTCTTTTGTCATCCATTTATTTTCTGTCTAAATAATTATTTCTGTTCTACAAACCTCCCCCTTATGGTGACATTGTGCTCCAAAGACCATACCTTTACTCCATCTTTAGTACACTGGTGTGATTAGGCCCTGATCGCTCATTTAGGTCTGTCAGAGGATCACATAAATTGTTTTTGTTTGTTTTTTTTTGGGGGGGGGGTGGGTTATTGGAATCAAACCAATATTGTCATGGATAAAAAGGGAATGTTTATCACCTGAGCCACTGAATGGGACGTTTTGCACTGTGTTTTTTGGGGGGATGTTTTGTTACATATAATGAAAGAAATGTAAAAATTGTTGTATTTGAACTGAGACTTTTGGGAATGTTTGAACTGGATTTGAACCCAGACCTTTGAGGGACAAAAGGAAAGCATTCATCCCATGAGCCACTGAATTTGACTTTTTTTTTTTTTTTTTAATTGTGTTTTGGGGGAGGGGGGGTGTTTTGTTACATATGATGAAAAAAACAAAAATGATCAGATTCAAACTAAGACTTTCGGGGACAAAAGTTGAAAGTGTATCCACTGGGCCACTGAGTTTGGAGTGTTTGGCAGTGTTCCTGGGGGGGTGTGCGTTGGTACAAATCAGTTCTCAATGAACATGCCAGTCTTTATCCACATCTGGAGGATCCCACAGTCTTCATTAACTCATGCTGAGCTAAAGTTTTATATGAGGACTGAAGAAGGTACCCAGAACTCTGCATTAGTCATAAGAATCAAGCTTTTACAGAGGAAAACATGGACATCAAGCATTCTGAAATGGATATTTTGGAACATCGTCCTACATAAGCTGTGGAACAAAGCAGGTGACAAACATACCAATTTATATGACAAGCCATAAAGTATGTCAGTCATGTGTTAAAATATATGAAAATGCGACTCTCTTGCTGAAATGTAAAATGCCATAATGCATAACTTGTGATTGAACCTTCCAATTTCCAGTTCAGAATTTAAAGCACAAAACAACATTCTCATACATATTCTCATTCTCTGACATATTGCTTTGTTTAAAACTCAGAATCTCAAGTAACAATTCTAGAGCACCTTGGGATTAAAAGCTTTAAAAGATAATCAGCACTTCAAAGACATTCCACTCTGACTTCCACTCTAATAGCTGACAAATACGGTATGTTACCTTATAAAAAAGTAGCCATCGTCAACAGTCAGTTGACAGTCAAAATGAACATGCATCTTTTAAAACAATTTTTTATTGACATAAACGCTTAAAACAGTACACAGTACATGGTTTTCACTGATATGGTCATGGAATAACAATATCAATAGTTTGCCGGCAAAATGAAAAATGTTCCCTCCAATAAACATTATGTAAACAATTGAAAAAGAATCAAAACATGAAAAAATCATCACAAAAATTTAGAGTATACAAATGTTTGGCCTTTGTCATGTGTAGTCTTTGGTTTTAGCTTGGTGCAAACACTCAAACGCTGTTTGAATTACGGTATATGCCGCAGATCCTAAATGGACAAATAAATAACATTTCATGAACATATTATACTATTGGGTGTTGGGGGTTACTGTGTTTTGGTTGAATGTGTGTAATACTGAGGAATAGGCAACTTGAAGAGCCAGTTGAATTCACTTTGAGTTGAGCTTAATGCCTGACCCTCAGGTTTGCTGGAGGCTTGAAACGCATTGGGATATTTCACTGCTAAAAGCATATGTGATGACTGACAGTTTTATACATTTTAGTCAACTGTGGCACTTGCTTTAGGTGGATGTGAGGATACTTCCCTGAAGAATGCATCCTCTTTCAGCATGCTCTGGAGAACACAGAAGATAGAACTTAAAAAATTTAAAGAACAGCGAACATGTGCATTATTTTCAGAGAGCATCAGATGATGTTGACTTACAGTCAGGTTGTTGAGTCCCTCTGAGAAGGTGCCAATCTGTTGCACTGTGCCCTCAGAGTCCTCCATCTGCAAAGTGACATCATTGTTGGACTATTAAATTAACATAATTCTGTTTGATTTAGTAATTAACTAACTGAACTCAGCAAAAAAAGAAACGTCCCTTTTTCAGGACACTGTATTTTAAAGATAATTTTGTAAAAATCCAAATAACTTTACAGATCTTTATTGTAAAGGGTTTAAACAATGTTTTTCATGCTTGTTCAATGACAAACAATTAATGAACATGCACCTGTGGAATGGTCATTAAGACACTAACAGCTTACAAACGGTGGGCAATTAAGGTCACAGTTATAAAAACTTAAGACACTAAAGAGACATTTCTACTGACTCTGAAAAACACCAAAAGAAAGATGCCCAGGGTCCCTGCTCATCTGCGTGAACGTGCCTTAGGCATGCTGCATGGAGGCATGAGGACAGCAGATGTGGCCAGGGCAATAAATTGCAATGTCCATACTTTAAGACGCCTAAGACAGCGCTACAGGAAGACAGGAAGGACAGCTGATCGTCCTCGCAGTGGCAGACCACGTGTAACAACACCTGTACAGGATCGGTAGTACATCCGAATATCACACCTGCGGGACAGGTACAGGATGGCAACAACAACTGCCCGAGTTACACCAGAAATGCACAGTCCCTCCATCGGTGCTCAGACTGTCCGCAGTAGACTGAGAGAGGCTGGACTGAGGGTTTGTAGGTCTGTTGTAAGGCAGGTCCTTACCAGACATCACCAGCAGCAACGTCGCCTATGGGCACAAACCCACCTTTGCTAGACCAGACAGGACTGGCAAAAAGTGCTTTTCACTGAGGAGTTGCATTTTTGTCTCACCAGGGTGATGTTGGACTCACGTTTATCATCGAAGGAATGAGCGTTACACCGAGGCCTGTACTCTGAAGTGGGATCGATTTGGAGGTGGAGGGTCCATCATGCTCTGGGGCGGTGTATCACTGCATTATCGGACTAAGCTTGTTGTCATTGCAGGCAATCTCAACGCTGTGCGTTACAGGGAAGACATCCTCCTCCCTGTGGTATCCTTCCTGCAGGCTCATCCTGACATGACCCTCCAGGATGACAATGCCACCAGCCATACTGCTCGTTCTGTGCATGATGTCCTGCAAGACAGGAATGTCAGTGTTCTGCCATGGCCAGCGAAGAGCCCGGATCTCAATCCCATTGAGCATGTCTGGGACCTGTTGGATCGGAGGGTGAGGGCTAGGGCCATTCCCCCAAGAAATGTCCTGGAACTTGCAAGTGCCTTGGTGGAAGAGTGGAGTAACAGCTCACAGCAAGTACTGGCAAATCTGGTGCAGTCCATGAGGAGGTGATGCACTGCAGTACTTAATGCAGCTGGTGGCCACACCAGATACTGACTGTTACTTTTGATTTTGACCCCCTCTTTTTTCAGGGACACATTCCATTTATGTTAGTCACATGTCTGTGAAACTTGTTCAGTTTATGTCTTAGTTGTTGAATCTTTTTATGTTCATACAAATATTTACACATGTTAAGTTTGCTGGAAATGAAAGCAGTTGAAATTGAGAGGACGTTTCTATTGTAGTTTATATGTAAAAGGCTGCAACTGAAAGTAGATTTCCACTATGATTAACCTGTATGGTTAACCACTATGACACTGTCATTGTCCATGGTGTTGCCTGTACCTGCTCCAGCTGATCCAAGCTGTCCTCATATATGCAAAGGCCTTGGAAACTGCTGCTCTGAGGCATCTGCACATCCATGGGGCAAACATACTCCTCCATCTCCTCCTGCCGTTTCCGCCTCAATGTCCCGAAACCTCCGAATGACAGACGCCTTGGCTAAAAGCAGGAAGGGAAGGTAGAGGGCAGGTTATAGAACAACTATGCTGTAAGAAAAGCTATACAAGTGATGTTAATAGACAAAGAGGCAACTTTGAGAGCTGCTGCATACCTTAACTTTGGCTGTGGCTGTGAGGACAGCATAATCTGGGTTTTCAAGATACTCCTGTTTCAGCCTCTGTGCCTCTGAACCAATCAGAAGATGGAAATGGGTCGCAAGGTGACGCCTCAAAAGCGTCTTATTTGGCGGGATGTTAAGAAGCAAGGCCATGGTCTCAACATTGAAACGAGGCTCTAAAACCTGCGAGGAAAAGAAAACACAGAATGAAGAAGCACAAACCTGCTTATATGCTCCCAGCTACTGTCCTGTCCCACTTTGTTATATTCTCATTTTATATACCATAAGGCCTCCATGGACTCCACTTCCTCTCAGGTTGGGTGCGTACTCTGCCAGATCCACTGAGCGAAGCCACTCCATTACTCTGTGATTGGTCCATTGACAGATTTCTGCAGGTGTGACGTTATTCTAGTCAGAGGAATGAAATACAGAAATAAATCATAGTCATACTCTAAACTAATGGTGCAAAGTGTGTGTTGGTGGCATGGCAGGGTGAGCTACCTCTGTCGGTCTGCGGCGGAGGCAGTTGGGGTCATAGCGGTTGATACGTAGCAATTGGATGGCCCTCTTTATACTGAGGTGGTGGAGCACACTGCCCACTTTCAGACCCAACAAGTCATCCTAAACAACATGTTGTGTAAGTCAACCTGAATCTTACGCAAAAAATTTTTTATTTTGACTCGAATACCACTTACCACAGTCATATAGTGAAGCATACGCCCGTCCACCCGGCCCTCATCAAACTGAGACTTATACTGAGGCAGACCAATGTCATCCAGCCATCCTTTGAGATAATTAGAAATATTATTTTGTGTTTTCATTACAGATTAACAACAAATTTTATGTATTTTTCTTTTTCTTCTGACAAGGCATTTTATCTGTAATGCTGGAAATACTATTACCAAATCTTCGGTTTTAAATAAAATGAAACGTTGAAAGAGACTTTTACGTGTTTTTTTTTGTTGTTGTTTTTTACATCAAAACAGCAATAATTATAATGGTTGATTCTGTCCACATACAGTGTTTTATTCTGTATCATGTATAAGAATCAATGAAAAAACAACAACTTAAAATAAAAATAAAATAAATAAATAAAAACAACAGCAATAATTTAGGTCCCGCTATCTGACCTTAACATCATTTTTTGCTACTGTTCCTTTAAGACTTCTATGTAACAACCTCTTTGCATGTATAATTAAAAACAGCACTTCGCTGAACTCAAACATTTACTGTCTGGTTTGTGGTCAGATCCAATTTGTTTTGGAATAATATCCGTCCTACTTCCTTATTATTATGTTGGCTTGAAAAAAGCCAACATATTGTTATTCTATCAACACGGTTTAGAGTTTTTACAAAATCTATAAACAAAGACCGAAATTATGGTTTAAGTATTTCTGTAACTGCGGATCTCCTGGGATTTTCACGAACAGTCTCTAGAGTTTACTCAGAATGGTGCCATAAACAAAAAACATCCAGCGAGCGGCATTTCTGCGGAGTGGGGTCAACAGAGAATGCCTAGACTGGTTCGAGCTGACAGAAAGTCTACAGTAACTCGGATAACCACTCTGTACAATTGTAGTAAGCAGAATAGCATCTCAGACTGCACAACATGTCGAACCTTGAGGCGGATAGGCTACAACAGTAGAAGACCACATCGGGCACTTTATTAGCACCATAGTGTTCCTAATAAAGTGCTCAGTGAGTGTATATTCATCTGACTTACATTAGCAAGTTGTGGAGGTTTGGAATGAGCCAATTATGCAGCTTAGTCTTAAAAAAATATATTTTTGGACTGGGAAGGACATTTTGAGTTCTCTAAAGTTACAGTTTGTTTCATAGTACATTGAACTCTTATCACAAAATATCAAGGAACATTTGATTTCTCATTATAATGACCCCTTTAATCTTGAAAAGTAAAAGATGACTGATTGGTGTCACTTACGGGTAACCCAGTTATAGTCCAGTTTACCCATGGCATCCTCCTCTGAGCCCAGCGCCTGAAGAGCCAGTTGCAGTTTCTTTCTGTGTAAAGGGTGCCTGATGCCCAATTCCTGAGGTACAAAGAGAAATATCTTATAGCATACACAAAGACTAACCTAAAAAAAATAAAATAAAATAAACCTTGGAAAATTATTAATTAGACACAAGTTGGATATGAAAATGAGATCTGTTAGACTAATTTCAAAACGTGGGGCTGTATGGGAGACCTTTTCCAAGTCGTGCTGTGATGACTTCAATAAGGTCTGTCCGGAGCGGATCCATTGCTGCGCCTGGTTTATATACAACCCTAGCCCCTGCTCCTGCAGCCACTCACACACCTGCTGTTTATTCCAGCACGCAAAGGGGTTGTCCAGCTCACTTAGAGAAATATTAACAATATTAAATGTAAAACTGTCTCAAAACAAACAAACAAATTAATGTAAAAATACATACTTGTTGTTGCTCCGCTGCTGGTCACGTGACCAGCCCAGTCTGGGTCCCGCTGTAGCTCGAACTCCACCTCTCTTAAACTCTGACTCCGGAGAATCATCCAAATCAGAGGAGGTGGACTCACTTCTCTTCATCCTGATAGAGAGATCATACACATGCGCAACAACAGTTACTATCTTTACTTTAATAACCTTTACAGGTTATTGTTAAATAGAACATAAACATTGTTAAAAATGGAGGTTAAATACAGAAAAGACCTTCCAAAGAACTTCATGATCCCCTTTGATTTCTTCTTCCCTTCAGGGGAGAGTGTGTCTAATGCTTTTGGCTTCCTGGGTGGTGCTCCAGCTAAGTCCAAGTGTTCAGTCCCCTTCTGTTCCCCCTCAACTGCCAACATTCAACCAATAATACATTAATAATAAGCCATAATGTTTCCCCTTTAGGGATCATTAAACAATAGTTCATATTTTTGCCCTTGCCCTATTTTTACTGGTTGCTTTTTTTGTTTTTTTGTTTAGCAACATATTTGTAAGTGCCAAAAATATATATTTTATTAAAATATATTATTAAAACATTGCTTTTTCCAAACATAATATTACAACAAATAATTGTATTATTAACAGTAAATTACTAATTTACAGTCATAATGTTACTCCATGACAGCTATAAGCTTCATAACACTTGCTGTTTAAAATTATGTCACACGGTACAATCCATTTCTGTTTCAATTTGCCACAAACATTTTTTATTTACTAACACATCACTTTAGCAAGTCGATAAAACCATTTGCAAGTCATAAACACATGTACATCCTCAACAAATGCAAGCCCAAGCCCTTCTTGTAACTTATTCAAGAATTACAGGTAGTGTTTGGCTGAACTCACCTAGGTTGGGGGCGCTGCTTGCCATCTTGTTTCCTCTGATCTTGAAAAAGCCACGCCCAAAAGAGGAGCGCATTTTCTTAGTGCCAAAACTCTCACTCCCTCCTGAGGTGGGCTGAGAGGGGGAGATGGATGGGGAGCCTCCATTTTTACTTGTTTCATACTAAAATATTGCAACCAACAGGTTAAGATCTTTGTTAATACAAAAAATTCAATATCTTTACCAAATAATATCTCTAAATATTATAGATATTACATGCTACAGATCAATTACTGAGGACCATAACAAATCTACATATATAATGAATCAGATTGTAAACATTAATAATTCTTGTGCAAGTTCAGTGTAGCCTTGTGGCTGTTTTATTGTAAATATTTATTTTTGTTAGGCTCTTGTTGAAATAACTTGACCAACTAATTATTTGCGATTAAGTCATTAAGTATTGAGATGCTGTTAAGGACTCTACCTGTAGGGGGAGCCACGATTCTTATAACATTATGCTTGCAAGGACATTTTTCAACAACAGGAGGTGCCAGAGAGAAGACTATTTAATTCTCCCAAGTAACATACCAGAAGAAATAACATATATGAGACAAAAATATCTAGTATTGAATTTAGTACCTCATTACTGCTTGCCAAACGAGGCGTTTCTGGCTGATTTACTACAGAGACACTGAAAAAGCAAAATAAAAAATAAAATAATCTAAAATAATCTGTCACACCATAAATATAGGAAAATACAGGAATAAATATACATATATTTGAAACACTTTTTTATTTAATTGCCACATCAGTGGCATTCTACTGGAGTCTGTATACATTTGAGGAGGCGTCTTCAACAGGAAATCTACCAATTATTGTTTGATCTCAAACAATAATATGTGAAAAAATAAGAAAATGTTACATTCATGCAACACTATTTTATACAATTTTATACAGCACTACTTTGTATTCACTGTATATACTGTACTGGAACAGCTTGGAACACACTTTTATACATACAAAACTATTTACACCATGATGAGGCATAGCCTCATGTCCACAGCAAGTAAACAGACCTGTCTGTAGCTCTTTGTGCATGAGGTCCAAGTGTGGTCACACTGGTAAGGTCAACTTCAGGAAAGAGTTCTGTGCATGGAATGAGGTGAGGCTGTGAGAGAGAGAACACTGATGAACCAAGTATCCAAGTTCAACAAGAGAAAAGCAAAAAGGAGTAAAAAAAAAAAGAGGAACATTTAAAAAAATGATTTCCTCTGAGGAGTCAAATTTTATGAACAAGAGTAGCAGCCAGTGACCAGTTTAAAATGACCTTACAAACTACAGGATACTGCTCCCAAACAAAAACAACAGAGACATTCCCATTCAAAAATTTTCAAGTTATTCTCAGTTAGCCCATCACAGTGATAGTATTGCAAGGAAGAGGGTCTAACGGAAGTCTGAGGAACATCCTGTGTACATAACCGTGTGTGTGTGTTAGACAGCAGAGATCCTTCATACTTCATCAGATTCCTCTGTGCCTCCCGTGGAGATGTTCTCAGTATCTGTGTTTGTTGTGGCTGTCCCTTCACATAGCCCCTCCATTGTGTCCTCTTCGCTGGGTTTGTCTGAGAAAACAGCACAGTTTCACTCATTAAACGGGATAAATCCGAATTATTGCACAGAGATTGTGACCGAAGTTTTGTGAGAAATATTTTGATTCAAATTCAGATTTACTCTATTAGATGACTTGAGATCAAACTGAATTAACATCAGAAGAAATCCTAATACTGACTAGTGGTTGATGCAAATGTTTGTATATAACATCACACTCAGCTGCATACACTTCCTCTGTCTCAGCTACAGAGCTACGTTGGTTTCATGACAGTGTTTGAGAGTAGTGACAGACCAATTTATCAGCCAGGCCAATTAATCAGCCGATATTTGGCCAGTTGAGAGTAGTGATAGACCAATATATGAGCCAGGCCAATTAATCGGCCGTTATTTGGCCAGTTGAGAGTAGTGACAGACCAATATATTAGCTGATATTTGGCCAGCTGAGAGTAGTGATAGGCGGAAATATCAGCCGATATTTGGCCAGTTGAGAGTAGTGATAGACCGATATATCAGCTAGGCCAATTAATCGGCCGATATTTGGCCATTTTGCAATTATCGGCAGATAACAGTGTTCACTTGGTTGATTAACAGAAGTGTTAACGTTCCATTTTGTCAGTTCCAAAATCTACCAATAGATTTGCCAATGGATAATCAACTCTAAGTTTTTAGTTTATACACATTTGAGTAAATATTGCATAAAGTGTTCGTTTCAGTTTAGAAATATTGTGCACGTTTGATTTGCTGTTGTTATATCATATTATGTTTATTGATATTTATATCGGCCATCCTGCTCTCTAGATATTCATCAGCATTTGCCATTGAAAAACCCATATCGGTCGACCACTAGTTGAGAGGCGCCTCAAAATGTCACTAAAATTATGGAAGTACATAAAAGTAAACCTTGAAAACCTCACCTTTCGATACTTGCACGGACATCACCATATCCTGAACTCTCTTGTAATGCATCAGGGACTGCTGCAGCTCTTTTATCTTAAGATCCTAAAAACAAAATTTAGATTCAAACTCAACACAACAAGAGATTCTAAACTACTCTCTGTAATGTAACCCATATATTGGCAGGCGTGTGGTGCGATTAGATTTTACCACAGCAATACCTTCTCATCATTAGCTGCCTTTAAAGACGCAACAGTGCTCCTCATTCTCTGCACTTCAATATCTGCACACACAAAAAACAACTCATAAATCTTCAGAAATAACATCTTATAGCACACAATCATAAACATGTTTGCAAAGCCTTTCTTCATCCCATTATGTCTCAGGAATAACTAAAATAAATGCCCCAGAAATGGCACAGTTATTAAAAGTGTCATATAGGAAGTAAAGATGATTTGCAATGTAGAATAAATGTTGATATAATCTAACAAATGTTTATAGTGTTTACAGGCTAAAATCAGGTTACAGTCATTCAAAAAACTTGACACGTCTAGACACGCACTACAGAAACCTTCACACTTCATGCATTCCAACACAATGTTTTTCTTGGGCTACAGTGTGTTGGGAGAAAGTATAGAGCCCTTTATCGCACTAAAATGTTTTTGTTTCGGTGTCATCCATTTAGTGCACAACCTCTGCTGCAAATGGAATTAATAGCTGCAAGCTTAATATTTGTGCGTTATATACACACATTTTTATATAAATATTTTCTATGAAGGTACAAGTTCCATCTAAAATTTCAAATGAATTTAATAATTAAATGTTGAGCCCCCATGCTGCATGTTGTATAGCCACATCATGTTCACACATCAGTACCTTTCTCTCTGCTTTGCGACTGCTCTGGGGTCATGGGCTCCAGTTGAGCCTGATCCTGAAGTCTTTTAAGTGCCTGCTCTCTCTCCTCCAGCTGCTTCTGTAGTGCTATCAGCTGTTCCTGAAAAATTAAAACGACATTCATGTACATTCTCATATTGTGTATTTATGGCAGCCTTTATATGCATCACAGAAAATACCTAAACTATTGCCCCAAGTAGTATTTAAACACTTTAGCAACACTTAAATGAATGTCTTTGCATGTGACAAAAATATTTAATCAAGCGGCATTTAATTTAAAGAAAGATAGCACAAGCACACTGTTCAAGCATTACATTTTACAAAGTTAGTTAATACAAATGTATTTGGATACTGTGAAACTTTAAAAGCTAAAGTGAAGTTAGTTCTGAGAAAAGCTAGCATTATTTATTTGCAGATGCCACATCTTTTGGTATTTTGTTTTGTTATCTAATGCAATGAAATCCATACATTTTAAGTGTGGCTTAATTGTCCAAAAACTATTCGGGCCACTGTAGTGACTGGGATGGAAAGAAAAGAATGGGTAATCCATTATGCAGTATGAACGAATGCTGTTCAAGAACTCAATGGGAAAACTACATTAAATTAAAACAAAAACATAGACATCAAGAAATCCAAACAGAGAGGCAGGGCACAGTAATGCACAGTAATGTCCAGAAATACTACAACTTTGGAGTAACACCCTTCCTGACATGATTTTACACAAGGAATCTCTTCAGCCTTGAGCATGAGTCTAAACTTCATTAGCTTGACACATTTCAATATTTAGCCATGAAGGATGAATGAAATACACAGGGACACTACATAGGGATTTCGGTGTGCTACAATGATTCATGCACTAATGTTTGCCATTACACTTCAGTGCTGTTAATCTTGTGTTGTGTAAGTATCACCTAACCATGAAGCTCTCTTACTTTGGTAGAGTTAAGATTTCTCTCATACTCTTGTCTCTCATCTTCCATGCTAGTCAACTTGAGATGCATGACTTTCACCTCCTGATAAAGACCCTGAGGAGACAGACCACGTTATCTATGAGTCAAAGGGTCAAGAATGCAAACGAGTATAAATGTTTAAGGAATGGATGCAAAATATACACATTTTGTGTACAATGTACACAATGTGCAAAATGTAGATGCAAACTGATAAACTAAAAGATATTACAAGGTAAATACTTGCGAGCAAAAAATACTTTTGATGCACAAAAATTAAAGCTAAATTATGCATGTGAATACTAAAAATAAAGGGAGATTTTTCTAACAAGTTTCCCCGAACACTGCCATTGGTTGGCCGAACAGCCCCTAACTCACACTCAAACAAATAGAGCAATGTTGTTTGAAAGCACCACAGAGCCAGTGTATACACTTTTCAGGGGAATCCACCAACAAATGGCTTACTTATAATTGTATTTGCATATTAAACTGGGACAGGACAATTAAAAATATATTAACATAGAAAACCAGGGACTAAAAATGGTTCAAGGAACGAAAACCGAAAACCGAAAACGAACTACATTTTTTGCAGAAATGTAACTGAAAACAGGAATAAAGTGATTTTCAATTGTTGCGGAGTGAAAACGTTATTTTTAAATGCTGGTAACCAGTTATAACCGGTTAATTTCATTTTGATCATTTTTTCATGAAACCAAAGTAATTTTTTGGAACTATACCATTTCATGTTAACCCAAAAAAAAATTAAACGTGCTTTGATCCAGAAGGAAACTGCTGCATCACAAATTTCTTTGCCTAATTGTCTGTTGTGGATGTCAAATTCCATGAATGAAGACCTTTTTTAACAACCATGTATACTCACTACATATACATACACGGCTCATACAGATACAAGGAAAACATTATTAGAGGTAAAAAGTATATTTCTCAGTTGTTTCCAAGTCTTCGCTGAAGTCAGATATGATGCAATAATACAGATTTTATGCTGCCAGGTTTTGACTGAGAAACAGATCTTTAATTAAAATTATTCTTAACTGTTAATTAACTGTATGCTTGTTATGATTTCTATGCTGATATATCCAATACACATGATAAAACTTAATTGCTTATTTTCACTTATTTTGGTGAGGCAGATGGCTTATTTTGGGCTTGTTTTTCCAGAGAGGTTGCTTATTTCTCTTGTGAGATCTGGCAACACTGCAATTGGTATTTCACCCTCACCTTAGCACAGAGTACTGTCATTATAAAAAGAATGTTATTAACCGTTCTTTTATTGTGTTCTAACCGGTTACCATTTGGAAGGGAGGCTGCGGAACTTCTGAACCAGAATGAAAAAATTCTGTTTTTGATCAGAACAAACCAAAATGAAAAACATTTCATTTTTAGTCCCTGTCGAAAACAATAAAGTCCTTCAGCTTTAAGCTAGCAATATTGTACATGTGAAAATTAACAGAATGTGCTCTCTGCAATTTACATCAAGGACACTTACAGACACAGCAGAAGTAAAAGAAAAAATGTAAGCATAGAAATTCAGACACAGTATGTGCAAAAGTGTGCCGTTACCTCACTTTCTCTGTAATCCCCCTCTGCAGAGGCCAGTTTTAGTTTCAGACTCGATACCTCTGTCAGCAGTTCCAGTTTCTCAGTTTCTAAAGCACTCCTACTAAGCAGCTCCTTCACAAAACAAATAATGATAAAACATGGGAGACTAGGTTAAATGCAGTAGATTTCTTTGATTAGAATAATATTCTGTCAACATTTACTCACCCTCATGCCATTCTAAAGCCGTGTGATTTTATTTCTTTCATGACAAACTGTTTAGGATAAAGTGAATAGGGACAGGGGCTATGGAGCTCCAAAAATGGGTAAAAAAAAAAAAAAAGCCATGAAAATATATATATATTTTTTTTTATGTTATCGACAAATGTCATTGGTTCTTGTGTGTCTCGACATCCAAGTCAACTTGATGCGATGCATTTTGGTGTGTCATATTTGGCAAGATTTTTTGTGAATAACTTATTGGTCTGCTGCTAATGCAAAACCACTGTATGGCTGTATCCAAAATAGCATACAAGTTGGGTGGACTATAGGGTTGTCAACTGGGATGAGAAACTAAATTAGAATGTTTCACTGAAATATTATTGAAATTCAATTTCTATTTGAATTTTCAACACATTATTTCAGGTAGGGATCATTTAGGGATTTTTGTCTCTTACTGTACATTCACAATCAGCACTGTGTTCTAGCCATTGTTTATTCAGTCTCACCAGAATTTTGCGGCCCAAAATGACTGAATTTGCTGAGGCTTTTAAAAAAAAAAAAAAAGCCTTTGCAGCGTATTTTGTTGTTTTGCAGTAAAAACTCACAAATGATCAAAGTATACTTGTGTAATTTGTGGCAATGACAGTACTGTATAAGTGCAATTACCTATAAATATTTTAGTGCATAATAACTGAATATAGAGTTGGCAAGCAAAAAAATATGAAACCCATGATTCAATGAAAGAAACTTAATTGTTATATTAAAATGTTCTGCCTCAGACAACGCAAGTAAACTTTGGTAAGTTTAAAATAGTAGACCTACAATAAAACTGTAAGCAAAAATTAGTATTCAATAATTAGGCCTGTTCCGATTACTGCTTCACCTGATCGTGATCATTTCATCTAACCACGATTACTTGAGATACCTGCAATTATTGAGAACTTTAAATTTCACACTACATTTCAGTGTGTGAAGATTAAACGCTAGCTGGGATGAAAATGCGCTGTCTCGCGAGTGATTAGACAAGGATTTATAGTACGTGCAATAGGATCCCCTCTTGAGCGTCCTGGCTCTTAACCACGGGACGTCATCGTTTTGACCAAAATAGAGGATGTCGTGGCTAATACGAGACAGCTTGCAACACTATGTGGAGCTAAGATAATGGCGGCAGTGCAGATGGATGTCTCAACTGTGTTAAGCTTTCTTCGAGCATTTGTTTGGCCGCTGTCAAAAATGGAGAAACGTGATCGGATTACCTCAGATTCACAGAATATGCAGAAAAATTGCAGAGATTATACAAAATTGCAAGCTACTGCAAATAATGCATAAAGTAGTTGCATAAATTCTTGCATTCACAAAATCCTTGAGGGACTGATTATTGCAAAGAACATTCTGGCCATTAACAAAAGTGAGTAAAATGATAAAGATTTAGCCAGTGCATATTTTCAAATATAAAATAATAAAGTAAAACAAGAAAACTAATACTTCAATAGATGGTAAGTGTTGCACAGTAGCCTATTCCAGTGCCATAGTACAACCACAGACTCAAGCTTCAAAATACAGTCGGAACGTCAGTGTTTTTCATTAAATAGAATTGTATGTACGCACCTAATTCTTCGTGGTGTCAATTTTAAATAAAAAATTCAGCCTTTAAAACGCATCTCGAGACGTTCTCTGTTTTATTCGTTGCACTGCATCTGTTTAAGCCTAAGAATGCGATCGGTCTAAACGGTCCGTTAAGTCATCAAAAATGCTTGGCACACATCCAGAATTTTAATGCTCATTTTAGCATTTGAATGTGCCTTTTATCTTAAATATGACAAATATTTGAATTTTTCCACATTTTAATTTGACAGCACTTTTTTTCTTTTTTTTGAAAAGAGAAGCCAAGAAAAGAGTGGAAGAGTGACCATTTTTACGACATGACCCAAATACAGTGCATCTTTGCCACTGTACATAAGCCTTAAAAGAGGTCACACACCTGCTGAAGTAATTCTTCTGTGGCATTCAGTTTCATCTGGTGTTCCTCAAGGCACGTGTCTAGATCCCTTATCCTTTCTCCCTGAACCTCCACCTGGTCTGTCAGAACACTCACCTGAGACATTAGGGAGCAAAATGAGATTCTGTGTGATGTGTGACATTTAGAAAACAACAGTGGCATTATTCAGCCTCACAGCTAATAAGAGCACAATAAGAAATCCCATACAGTAAAGTCTGATACTCGACTTGTTTTTGACAACACACCTGGAGCACTAGACATTCTTTGTCACTTTCCAAGCGAGAGAGTTGCTCCTGATAGACCAAATTCTCTCCTGCAGATCCATGGCCATTGGTCTGAAAACAAACAAGTTCTTAGAGCACTTGACATAGTTTTATTCTACATTAAACATACACTACTAGTCAAATGTTTGGACACACTTGACTGAATTGATGTTTTCCATGATCCTTTTAAATGTTGAAATTAGTTTAGATTATTATTATTATTATTATTAAAAATAAGCTAGTTTTGATTTGTTATATTGTAATTAGTTTTGATAAATTTACCATTATTCTAAAATGTACAAAATAGTCATAATAAATGAGTAGGTGTGTCCAAACCTTTGACTGACACTTTTCCAAATAGACACATCAGATTTAAGTCAAAGGGTCAAAAACACTGCTTCTGCTTCTCTCAGGCTCTAAACGGTCAACAAAACACCATTATATAAACCGGAGTACATTCTGAAATGACCATATACAGGCAAATGCTGGAGGGACCTGAAAAAGAAATCACATGCTGCCGAATGAGTCATGTTAAGTTTCTACACATCAAATTGTGGAATATGAGAAGCATGTGAGAGCCTAGTTGGTTTTCACATCGCAAGATTCTGATTCCCAGTACTGGAAATTGCACAAAGCAAGCATTGCTTCAGGCTGAATATGGAAAAAGGGGCTGGGAAGCCGAAATGTGCCTAATCCAGATGAATTGTGGCTGGATTTAAGGATGGAAAATGCACAGGGAGACATATGTCAGACACACACATTATAAAGAAAACGGTCTATGATATTTTCCCTTCAGAGGAATTATGCAGAAATAATTATACTGCAAAGGAATTTTTCCATCAAACTGTACACAGCTTCATACAAAAGGATTAATAAAAGTGCAACCATAATAGTAACAAAACGCATAGGACATAGTTTCACAAAACAATATCCTAAAGTTGAAACCTTTTAACCCGTTTATACTAGCAAAGATTGTAGCCTCATGACTGGCATTGTTTACATTCACTGCATGATACTATCATTAAAATTCTGCTTAATCTGGACAAACTCCAGCTCTGATATTTGAATACTGTTTACAACAGCAATGTTACAGTGTCAGTAATTTCTTAGTTTATGTCAGGATTATCCATAAAAAAAAATTCAAAATCAAAGCAGGGGGCTTGACTTTTACTATGTACGAGTGATGCACATGTCCATGTGATGGGACTTTAGCTCAATTAAAGCTTCTTATTTTTTTCTTGGATCTTGTTGATATTAAATCTACAACAGTGTAAATTCAGTGTGATTAAGTATATAAAAAAATAACATGTTAAAAAATTTATGCAATTACTCATCACATTTATCTTCACACAGTGAAATTCCACAGGCGATTCAGTAATCTTAATGGGAATCCACGTTATTGTGAATTTCACGGAATGGACTTCCAGTGGCAAAGAATTTCCCTTCACGGATTTCGTGTGGAGTTCAAATTTGATGAACTTTGACAGGCGAATTTGCTGCGTTGAGCAATATGAAGTTGCTTGGTTTGGCACTGACCTCTGTGTGGGCGGTGCTTTGTACACAGCTACACTGAATATTCACAATGGACAGGGATGTAATTTTAGTGAAAAGTTTCTTTTTAACTTCACTCTTCCAGATTAAAAATGCAGCATTGAAAAAAGGCAGCTCTGCAATAAATGTTATGCTGGTTTCACATGCGCTGAAATCAGGGACTAAAAACTAAATGTTTTTCATTTTGGTTCGTTCTGAGCAAAAACTGTATTTTTTCGTACTGGTTCAAAAGTTCCGCAGCTGTAATTAAATTTTAATTACAGATCTGCTTCGGAGTCAAAACCCGGCAGCATCAAATCTGTATTAATGCATCATATGTAACAATAATTCAGTGAAGACTTGAAAACAACCGTGAAAAGTACTTTTTACATCTAATAATGTTTTCATTGTATCTGAAATAATCATGCATATATATGTAGTAAGTATACATAGTTGTTAAAAAGGTCTTCATTCACAGAATACGACATCCATGACGGATAATTAGGCAAAGAAATGTGTGGTGCAGCGGTTTCCTTCAGGTTCAAAGCATGTTTCATTTTTGCGGGCAACATGAAGTGGTGTAGTCCCAAAAATATACTGTGATAAACCCTTAGGCCTTTAGTTCCATGAAAAAATTATCGGAACAAAATTAACTGGTTATAACCAGAGTAAAGTTTTCTCTCTGGAACAACTGAACATCACTTTGTTCTGGTTTTCAGTTACATTCTGGCAAAAATGTCATTTTCAATTTTCGTTCCTTGAACCGTTTTTTTGAC
Source organism: Myxocyprinus asiaticus (assembly GCF_019703515.2). Classification (NCBI taxonomy): domain Eukaryota; kingdom Metazoa; phylum Chordata; class Actinopteri; order Cypriniformes; family Catostomidae; genus Myxocyprinus; species Myxocyprinus asiaticus. The sequence continues at coordinate 21,443,812 of NC_059388.1, forward strand.
CCTGGCTGAAATATCCGCCCACGCCTTCTTCGTCCGTGGAATTTCGCCATGCAAAGGTAAGTTTGACCGCGCCTTAAGGAATATTCCTACCACTGGAGAATTTAAGCATGAAATACCACGTTTTCAGCAGGGGGCAGTAAGAGAAACTCCAGCTGTATAATCAACATGCAACAAACCACATTTCTGCAATTCCAAATAAAGGAATCTAAAGACGTGTTTTTTCTAAGTTTCAAACTACGTTTAACTTGACACAGTAACCAAAAACGCTGTTCATGGCATGATACAACTAGTGGTGCAATCAGGAAATTTGAGGCCGATACCGATCTCCGATTTTTTTAACACCAAGATCGGCCGATACCTATTTTTTTCTTAAAGTGCCCTTTACCACACTTTTGCAAGTTATATGCTGCAGTTATAAACTCAGCAAAAAAGAAATGTCCTCTCACTTCATTTACATGTGTAAATATTTTTATGAACATAAAAAGATTCAACAACCAAGTCATAAACTGTCCAAGTTTCACAGACATGTGACTAACAGAAATGGGACCCTGGGCATCTTTTTTTTTTTTTTTTTTTTTTTTTTTGGTGTTTTTCCAGAGTCAGTAGAAAGGTCTCTTTAGTGTCCTAAGTTTTTAGAACTGTGACCTTAATTGCCCACCGTCTGTAAGCTGTTAGTGTCTTAACGACCGTTCCACAGGTGCATGTTCATTAATTGTTTATGGTTCATTGAACAAGCATGGAAAATATTGTTTAAACCCTTTACAATAAAGATCTGTAAAACTATCTTTAAAATACAGTGTCCTGAAAAAGGGACGTTCCTTTTTTTGCTGAATGTGTTTATGCCCCACACAGTAAAATTACGGTAACACTTTACAAAAAGGTTCCATTTGTTAACATATTTTAACAACATTAATGTAGTTAACATGAACTAATGAACTTAATGTTAGTTACAACATATACTAATACATTTTTTAAATCAAAAATTGGATTAATGTAACTAATATTCATACACGTGTAATTCTTACACATTTTTAAAAATAAAACACCATATTCATGTGAATTACATCATGTCTGAAAGTTTAAATTCGTGAATTCTTAGAATTGCCAACAACTCACCCTCCAAAGGCCACTCTGTCATACTTCAATGGCTGAGCAAGAGCTCATTCATTAGAGGAGCAGTGTATGTGTGATACCCTGCCTGCTGCAAAAAAGGTCGCCCCTAAATCTAGGCATGATCGGCCTATCAGCCTATCGCTGATCACGGATTTAAGACAAATATCGGCAGATCGATCTGTGCATCCCTAAATACAACCATAGTGAGATGCTCCAAAAGCATTCATCTGACACATGTACATTGACGCATCCTTAGAAAAGCCCATATAATAAATCTATCTCAGACAGATTGACAAATTCAATTGCAAAATGGATTGCTGTGGACTGTAGTGCCAATGATGTGGCTTATGTTCAATAATCTGGAAATATACAACATATTCCCTTTCAAAGACACTTTTTGTATTGTTTGATCAATGCAAAGGCATCAACATAACATGATTGGGACTACCTTTGCATGACCCCTTACCGCCTGCAACTTAAACAACACTCTTAATCCAAGAAACACCCACCAGTCGACCTTTCAGCCACTCTGCCAGACCCTCAGCTGTGGTTTCAGACACCTGACTGCGCAGACTCTCCTTCTCCTCTGGATCCATCAGGTCCAGCGCCACCCTCAGATCCTCCAGGAGGTGCAGCACCCGGAGGCTGCCCAAGAAGGGCGAAGTCGGTGACTGACAATCAAATAGGCCATTGGTGTAGCCCATTGCCTTAGAACCTTTAGCAAAAACAGAAATGTGTATAAGTGAAGGGATTTATGGTTTTTGTTCAGTTATGGGTAAAGAAATCATACATTTAATAATCAATGATATTCCAAAGTACTAAAAAAGTTTGAGAAAGAATAATGTGCTATTAGGATGCATAAAGGCGTCCATCTTTATTATGCAATTGGCGGTCTATGTAAATATGCGCTAGACTATGCTGCTGCATCTCATCACACCATATGCCATTTTTAAAACACATTCTCAAGTTAAAAGAGGTTCAACTTTTCAAAATGTGTTCTGTTCCATTCTGCTGCGCTGCATCTACTGTAGCTGTTATTTAATGCAAGAACACGATCTGTGTGAATGGTCCCTAAGTCAGTATGGATTTGCTATAGCCATTTTCAAAACTGACCAATACAAAACCCAGGTTGGAAGACTTGGCATGACTACTCTAGTGGCGTATTGTCAGATGAGGTTAACAGTGGGACGTAATTACAGAGTGGAAAAGTACAACCTTCAAAAGCCTCACTCCTGCTCCAAGCAAAGACATTCATTTCTCTCTGATGTGTCCCTGATGTTCCCAAAGATAGACAGCATTGTGAAAGCATATTGAAAAAGCATTAGATTTCATCAGTGCAGTGGAAAAGCTCGTAATGTCACTCACAACACACAACAGCCTCGGCAGAAAGTTGTTTTTCAGCTTTTAACAAATCTAAAAAAAATTTATTGCAATTTTGCCCCAAAAATTAAACTGAACATTGACCAATATACATTTTATGTTTGAGTGTCAGATAATTACTATATTAACTGCTATAACTGCTTTTTTTATTTCTTATTTCATTTCTGCTTGTAGACACATAAATAACAAATCATTCATCACTACCCTCTGAAAGTGTGCAGCCTGCTTTTTGAGACCAATATTGCACTTAGTCAAAAAATTTATTTCACCCATTTAATTGGCAAGATACTCTTATCCGAGGCTCTTCACTTCAGTAATGAAACTTAAAATCTTTTGGAATCTAAGACTTTGCACAATTTGTTTTCCACTATGCAAGTTCATCCTTGTTTTGGGCTTTGCTATGATAATCGATAAATCCAATGAAAGGATAAGTGTAAATAGATAGATAAGAAAAGATAAAGTGCAAATACTGGTTAAAAATACCTGTCAAACCAATTATCGATCCATTACTACTTCAATTAAAGGGATAGTTCACCCAAAAAGGAAAATTCTCTCACCATTTTCTCACCCTCATGCCATCCCAGATGTGCATGGCTTTCTTACTTTGGCAGAACACAAATGAAGATTTTTAGAAGAATATCTCTGCTCTGTTGGTCCATACAATGCAAGTGAATGGTGACCAGAACTTTAAAGCTTGAAAAATCACACAAAGGCACATAAAAGTAATCCATATGACTCCAGTGGTTAAATCCATATCTTCAGAAGCGATATAATAGGTGTGGGTGAGAAACAGATCAATATTTATGTCCATTTTTACAATAAATCTCCACTTTCACATTTTGAAAGTGAAAGTGGAGATTTATGGTAAAAAAATGACTTTTTTCTGTATGGACCAACAGAGCTAAAATAATTTTCTAAAAAACTTCGCTCTGTAGAAGAACGAAAATCATACACATCTTGGATGGCATGAGAGTGAGTAAATGAAGAGAGAGTTAGTTTTGGGTGAACTATCACTTTAAACAATTTGTTGCAATGTCTATTTTTTATTTTTTATTTATTTTTTTTTTAATATGACCACATTGTTGATGAACATGTACTGTAAAAATGAAGATAATAAACTTTGTACCTACAGTTAACTTTTGTTAGTTTAGTTATGCTGTACCTGCAATGATGCCATCCATCTGCTCCAGAGCAGCAGCTAACATCTCACTGGCATCAGACATCATGATCACCCTCCTTAAAAATGGCAAAATGGCATTTAAAGATAGGAAAGGATAGAACTATTAGAAAATGAAAAAATTTAAGTCATTTTAAAACAGAGTTATTTACAGAATATTTCATTTATTGTCAATTTCAAAGGAAATTAAAATGTTGATTGAATGTTGAGCCCCATGCTTCTTAAGTTATGTCTGGAATTTTCATGAATAAATCCTGTTAAACAGAAAAACACCTGCTCTCCATCTATCCGAAGGTCGCTATTCTCCCAGGCACTAGTAGGCTATGAGAGGTTCAGTCCCAACACAAAGAATGAGGGACTCGTGTGTGGGATAATGCCACAATTGTCACAGGATTTTTCACTGCTGTATGCTGGAATGATTGGAATTTCAGGCCTTCACAACAAAGTCCAGAGGCAGCATGTCGAGCCTGCTAATGCAATTGGCTTACAACTAGACTTTTTTTTTCTTTCTTTCTTTTTTTTTTTTTTCCTCTGAGGCTTCCCATTCCCGCCCAAAAGGTTCAATCCCCAAATATCCTGGAACTTCCATTTAAAAATGATTCTGCGTTTGCAGGACAAATTAAATTCACCAGTAGCTTTTCCCCACTTATTATGAATTATATAAAATAAAATTACGATTTTTAGTAAAACAAGCAACACATGTCAAAATATGTATGTGCAGCTGCACACATGTGCAAACTAGCTCATCCTATGATCCTTAGGGCATGTGGGATGGTGAGATATGTACAACCACAAAGTCTTTCTTCAGTAGAACACATAAGGAGATGTTAGGCAGAATGACAATCACCATTCACTTTCATTGTATAGAAAACAAAGAGGCAATGAAAATGAATGGTGACTGAAGCTAACATTCTGCCTAACATTTGTTCATCCGTGGAACACAAATTCATACAGGTTTAAACCAAAATGAGGGTGAATAAATGATAAGAGAATGGGTGAACTATCCCTATTAGAATGCCATAAGAATAGCTGAACTTAAGATGTACAGGATGATATACCGCATGCTCCTGGTTACAATTAAAAGCCAAAACAGTGGGGTAAAACACTCTAAATTGCCCCATTTAATCTAGTTATTGAGTGGGCGGATGAACTGCAGGAAATCTCAACAACTAACACAGAGTTCTTTGTTTGTCTGTTTACCACCGACCCACAGAAAGAGCACCGTTATGAGATTCATTCTCCTTTCAAGATGAATTTATTCTGATATGAACTCATCCAATCAACAAACTGTGTAATAGACGAAAGGAATACTAGAGAAAGGGCAAGACTGTCCTGCGTCACTTCAGTTTTACATAGCAAAAGAAGAGGGCCAGGCCTTTAAGGATATCAGATTTTGTCAAGTTAATGGGTCTATTGTACACAATGCCTTGACTTCCGCCATTCAAAAACAATCCTCATGGTCAGTAGCTTTTAACCAGATAGTATAATAAATTGTTGTTTTGCTCTTAGAACCAAAACAACCAAGTCAAGCTTCTGACCACAAAACAAATCCTTCAAAAAACATTCAGATAATAATTTATGATCTTCTGGATTTGAACTGACATTCAGACCTATTACCACCTTCTGAAGCACTGGCTAAAGTGGAGCTCTTTCCAGGACCTCCAAGATACTTTTGGCCTACACAAAACATTCTGCACATCCCTGGAGGAAAAGGAGCTGTATTTAGTCAGCTGCCTGCACCACTTCCTGGGGGGAAGCCCTGGATTTCTGGCAGTTCTTCCAAATAGTGCAAGGAGAATTTTGAAACTCAATATTTGCTTTTGTGATTGAATCTTTAAAAGGCAAGGAACTAGTGCAGGAACCACAAGCTAACTCAGGAGATGTAATCTGCCCAAACCCAAGATTACACAGCAAGATATCAGTATTAAATGAAAGCTAGATATTTAGTATTAGGGCTGCAACTAACGATTATTTTGATAATCGATTAATCTAACAATTATTAGAACAATTATTTGACTATTCAGCAATTATTGCAACGATAAATCATAGCACTTAACTGATTATTCAGCTTGTGCCCCGACTTAAAAGGTTGTATTAAACGTGCTTACTAACAATAAAGAGGACAAAATAATCTTTTAAAAATACCTCTAAATGACATTCACTGAATTAAAGGGGGAAAAAATACTTTAAGTTTAATTCAGTAAAGAAATTCACTGCAAAAAATTTGCAAAAAAAAAGTGTTTGTCTTGTTTTCCATTTAAAATGGTCTAAAAATCCTTAAAACAAGATACATTTACTCGAGAAGCAACATATAAGATATTTAGACTTGCTTTAAGAGAATGTATCTTAACAAAAAGTGTATTTTGTACACAAGTGTATTTTTTACTTGGTTATACTTCTGCGAGTGCAGTAAAGACAAAATATACTTCTATTCAAGATCTATTCTCTAAAAGCAAGTCTAAATATCTTATATGCTGCTTCTCAGGTGAATGCATCTTTTTTTAGATTTTTTAAAATATTTGTTATCTGAGAATGTTGTATATAATATTAAAAATAAAAAATTTCTTCTGCAGTATAGCTCCTAAAGTAAATGTATGTTGTTTTAAAGGAGTTTTGGATATTTATATTGGAAAATGAACCAAAACAAAAACAAATCAAAAACTTATTTTGTTGCAGTGTATAATGAGGCGAAGACTTCCCTCTCTCACCTTTCTGTTCACTTCAATCCATTTTTAACTCACACAAAAAAACAAAACAAAAAAACTCTTATTAATGTGTATTGCCAATTTTCTTCACAATAAGAAATGCACAGTGACGTATATTATGATATAGTAAGTTGCGAGCCATCACGTTATAATCTAGCTGCATTAAGCATCCGCGCTCGAGGAATGAGCATCCCCACGACAGAGTGTGCCTCAGCTGGGTGCAGTTTCAGTCTCTCCCCCTTAGATTGGGACATTCGCGCAACTCATAGATGCGCTGACCGCACAGAGAAATGCCAGTTTCAGAGTTTGTAGTTATTTACATGATCTGCTGACGTATTTGAACTTTAATAAAGCTATAACTTATTAAATATAACTGCATTTAAGATGTAATACCAGGGTGTTTCCTTTAAAGATGCTCAACACACAAGTTTTGCTTCAGCGGAGTGTCAGCTCCAGCTCCACTTATTCCACAACGAGAGTGCTATTGCATTTACTTATTTTGTATTTTTGCATTATAATTCCCTCATACTTTGCGATCTACATCACCTGAAGTTGTTTGGAAAGTTTAGAGTGCATCTGGACTGTGAGCTGTATAATACTTCCTCTCAGTCAGGCGCGAACTGCTGTGCTGTTCTCGTGCGTAATCATTAGAGTTTCATTTGATCGACATTTTTGTAGACAATTTTTTATTTTCGACGTTGTTGATAACATTTCAGCCCTATTTTGTATCCCAGTTTTATTTAAAATGAACGGGAGGACTTATGAAATTCTGTTTGGTATGCTATTGACCTATTTGGCAGTTACCGTCTGACCCAATTAAAAAATTAAGATCAAGTATACTTCACTTTCTTTCCATCTGCTCTAACAAGAACCAGCTACTTTCTCTTCTGTTCATGAATATTTTGACTTTCCACTCCACAAAGCCTGCATGGAAAATCTTATGGATAAAAGAGCGCCTCTCGTGATAGTGTGGAGTGATCTTTGGCTTCAAACAAACTTTTGAACAATACTTTCCAGTAGTAACTGCAGCAGATGTTGATAAAGCACAAAATGGACTGAGGATTCAGATTTTTATAAGAGAGAAAAAAAAACAGCCATATTGATTTCATTACTGTAACTATAGTACTAAATATTGTCTCGGCTCCGGTCGACCTATCTCAAATACCATGCACCAGTCTCTCCATGACCCAGATGACCAACTCCACAGCAAACCAAATCTTCCCCTTCCCCCGGATTCCTGAAAAACTCCTCCAGATGTGCGCCCACACATACCTTTACAATCAGACTCTCATCCGGCACTTCCTCTAAACATAGATATCATACAACCCCCCCTTTAGGGTCAAAACACTGTCCACCCCTCACACATATGGATTTATATGTTTAGCTAGTAAACATAAAATAATTGAGCAGACCACATGCTTCCTAAAAGAGCTGTTAACCAAACCACTGACTGTCATGATTGGCTCAGAGCCCAGACTGGCCTACTAGTACAAAGGTAGAAGTCATTCAGATTTATTTACGTAGTCTGACGTTAGCCAGATGTGGAGATAGAGGGAGGGGGTAGGGGTAGTTTGAAAGAAAAACAACCCGCTGCCCATGCCATTATGCTGGCTGAGCCTCGGCCCAAACATATACAGTGCGGTCCAAAAGTCTAAAACCACATTGAAAATCTGGGATTAAAAATCATATATTAACCTGGAAACCAAACATTGTGATGTCAATTGAATTACAAATAACCTATTTAAGATTATTCACTATTTCTAGGACACTAATAAAATAAGCTAATTTGTGACATTAACCATGTTAACTCCTTTGTACAAAAAGTCTGATTTCCTTGCTGCCATTGTTCCAAAGAGCATCTTGTGTGCATCATTCTCAATTCATGCAGAATAACATGGATCATTAGGTTTTTGAGTCCATACCAGCTCGAATGCACGCTGTCATTGAGGTAAAAAGGGGACAATTCACTAGAGATCAACAGATAGTGGATTTTGCCGATACCAATAACTAAGTTGGTGGAAAACGCCAATAACCGATTAATTGGCCGATAGTTTTTAAAATTGATTCATAAAAATTTTTTAGTCTTTCCTTATTATGATGGGCACAGACATAGATGAGTTCAACACAAATTATTGTGCAACCAAAATTCCACAAAAAACCAGAAAAACTAAGATTTGGTGCATAAACACTGGTCTTTTATCCATTAACAAACCTGAAATATACTTATTTCGGGACTCTTATTTTTAAATGACGAAGATTTGGCACTGTTATAATGCTCTATATTCAAGTATTTACCACATTAAGCTTTTTATAGCCTATTTATTCACCATATTAAGAATTTTGTATATATACATATATGTATTTATATTTCACCAGATAAGTTTCATTTATTATTATTCACAAGATATGAAGTTGGAGACACGAAGCATGTGCTTTCTGGGCACACTTCCATATAGTCGCATTTTTCTTTGCATGCCCTCGCTTCAATTTAGAACACTTGATTTAAACAAAATAAGAAAATATGCATTGAAATTATGTCAAAAATATGGATGAATACGGTCAATGATGAAAGATTAAGGTTATTCGGTTCTCTTGGTCCAGACCAAAAAAGAAAATGATACATTTAGTCCTGATTCACTTAGCATTCACACTGGTATTTTTAACACTGAACCTAAAGATACAAAACAAAAGGCATCAGGAAAAAGTCACAACCTGATTGGACAGCTTTTATGATGTATATTTTGCGACGGAACTTGCCGAACATCCAAAACAATGCTGGCTGCTGGGCTAAATGCCCTCGTTATATTTATATATGTATATATGGTGGTATTTTTACCAGCTGAGAACAAACGAAGAGCTAATAAAATGTGTAAAGGAGTCAAAACAGCACCAGGAATTCCTCCGTTGCATACATAAACGAAGATATGCTGCAAGGACGGCTGACGGCGGTTCCGACACCTGTACCGAACTGTAATGGGCAACATAGCTCCTATAATGAGAAGAACCAGGTATGTTTGAGGACAGTATTAGGCAAATTACTTCCTGTTTTTGGTACGTTTAGACGTCTTTGGTCCATGTTGCGTTCATATATCAATCGAACTGCACCAGAGTTCATTTGGAAGCGGACCAAGGCCCACTATTCAGGTGGTCTCGGCCCGCTTGTTTGGTGCACACCAAGGTTCGGATGGCAGCGTTCACACTTGTTCAAATGAACCGCATTAACAGAACAATCGCACCAGAGTTCGTTTTAATCGAACCAAACCTGCCAAGTGTGAACACACCCTAAGATAAAGCAAATCCCCAGATGTCAGTGATTGTTTTTATTTCACCTTTAGAGGCCACTGTTATACTGCAGAACCAAGCCGTTTTAACTGTAAAATCTTCCAGCCAGAGGAACACAGAGGATAAAAAAAAAAGAAAAATTTTTGGCAACTATCTGCAAAAAACGATAGTTCCAAAAAACAACTATCGGCACTGATGAATTGGTAAAACCGATATATCGGACTACCTCTACAATTCTCATAATAAGAAACTTTTACTCAGATTGTTAAGATGATAATATGATTTGTAATGAAAGAAAAAATGCATAAAACCACAAAAATGCAAACTAGAAGGACTTTCATTAGTGGTCTAAGAATTTTGGACCACACTGTACCTACATCCAGCCCTCGTTTGGTGCATGTTTCTGAACTATCAACTATATAAACTATAAATTGTATACATGTATATGACACATATGTTGCCATTAAAACCAAAACAGCTCCTGTTGCTGAGTTTCCATCTGCAATTTTCAGCAGCACTGCATGAAATCTCCAATTAGAAAAACTATTCGACTGGATGTGGGTGTACGAGTTTAAATTTCCATGTTCCACTTTCAACTAAAATTCTGCTTGACTGACAGAGTAGATCCAAGTTTGCTTAAAGTTTGACTCCTAGTAAAAGTAAAACCATTGCTAGTTCATGACACGCATTAATCTCACATCACTTGGCTTGATAGAGTGCTTTAATGGAAAGGCATGTTAGCAGCATCCCTTCAAAAGAGGAGTGAGCTGTTAGCTGATGAAAACCAGAGACACCTCACTCATTCCATAGTTCTGTAGGCAGAGAATGATAGAAACCCCTATTTCAGCAGCACACAGCCAAGATACACGCGAGTTGAAGAGACCTGAGAATCCCTTAAAACAGAGTATTGCATAATTATTACTGAGATTTAAATTACCACAAATGGCTTTAAGACAATGCTTTGATTCTCATGTGACATTTAGCAGCTGGTCTGCGGTTCATTCAAATACACGGAAACATGTGCAGGACAAGATAGGAAACATCTAATCCACACTTTCATTGGTCTAAGCCTGCATGGGAGCAATTCGGGGTCTTATGATGGAAAAAATAAATTCCCTGATGTCATAGCTGACCTTTTCCCACTGTGAAGGGCCATAGTTCCACCTTGGAAGTTACAGTAAACACAAGATATTCTTACACACTGCAGTGAGAGTTTTTATTTATTTATTTATTTTTAAGAGAACAACTTGGTGTATTAGAGTTCATATAATAACCATGCACTTTCTTACTATATTCATAGACATCTGACATATAACTTCAAAGGGTGGTATACTCCAACAAAATACACATCTTAAACCAATGTAATATGCCATAAAAATTTACAGTGGCTCATGGGCTAAAATATCAGCACCCTCTTTAACTTCTAAACCTAAAGTAAAGTTTATCTCCACACAGTAAGGCATCTGGACTTTCATGAAACCCCAAAATAAATGTTTTGAGATGTTAACAATTATGCATACGTTGCACATAATTGAAAACAATGATAGCATTTGATATCGTTGATAAGTTGTAGATTATATCAAAAGAAATTATATGAACGTGTACACAGCGGTTCAGTGGGGGAAAAAATATAGTATTTGGTTTTTAACATTTCAACTGCACTGCATTTCTTTCATTGCACTTAAGATTATGATGTATTACCAGGAGAAAAAGCTTTCAATACACTTAATTAAGTTTTGCATGAATTAAATGTTTGCAATGCATCCTTAACTAAACAAAACATAAATATATAAATGTTTCGTTTAGAAAAATAAAGAAAAACCACAAGCCAACAATAGACATCCTTATAACATAGTAAAAAAAATAATAATAATAATAATAAAAAATAAACAATTATGAGTATCAGGTGAGATAGAGAAAATTTATTATTTTAATCTTTTCATCACTTTTTCAAAAATCGGAAATGACTCACCTTCTAGCGTAATGAAAATTATAACGTTATTTGTAATATAAACCTTCGTGTGGATCAGCAGAGGTATGTGTCCCAAATCAATAGATATTCCCCAAAGTGCCTCATATTAGTGCGTTAAAAAGACTTGAACTGGTCCAATGTGAAAGCGACAGCGGGACCTTCGGACTTAAAGTTGAGAGTTGTGTGCTCATGTGCGCATGCGCCGGTCACACCAATAACAACAACGGAGTAGTTAATTACTCCTACAGAAAGCATAAGCAAATAGAGCGGCACAACGGTTTACTAAAAAGGCGGAGCTTAGTGGTCACTAATTGGCCATGTTCTATGTCATAATTCATATTTCTCCTGTTTTATCGCTTCACTCTGTACTTTTATATATTTGATTAAAATTTCTAAGAATCATAAGTCTGGTGTAAATGATTGTTCAGAACGCTGTTGAAGAAGCACATAGAGTTAACGCGTTATCACGTGGTATCTGTTACTTTCCTCAGCGCTGGTCAGGCTGGACTAATCACAGTCGTTTGTGTGGAAAGGATAAGGCTGTTTTGTTAAATCATTTAATATAGATTTCAGGGGTAGATTTCTATTTGTATGTCAGATATAAATCCTTGGAGTTCATAGATTTTCATGATTACAAGTATGCAAATATTTTCGGTGAGAGAAAAAACGTCTTTAGTTTAATGTGGCTCAATGGAGGATCGGGCTTCTGAGCCTCCTTGCGCCCCCTGGCGGAATGAAATATTTGTTTTTAATAGACAACAGTCAGTTTCTGCAACAATACCTAGTTCGAACAAACTACCCTCACTCACAAAGACATTTGTTCAGATTTACATTTTTGGGCTAAATAAATAAACAAATAAACAAAAATGAATGCCTGCAAAGATTATTGTCATGTTACATGCATTATGTTTAATACAATTCCCGCTTCTTTACAATGATTTTCATACGTCTTTTTCAAAGAATATGCAATTCTGTGCAATTTATACTTTAAGGGATAGTTCACCCAGAAATGAAAATTCTCTCATCATTTACTCACCCTCATGCCATCCCAGATATGTATGACTTTCTTTCTTCTGCTGAACACAATTATGATTTTTAGAAGAATATCTCAGCTCTGTTGGTCCACACAATGCAAGTGAATGGTGACCAGAACTTTGAAGCTCCAAAAAGCACATAAATACAGCATACAATTAATCAATACAACTCCAGTGGTTAAATCTATATCTTCAGAAGTTATATGATAGGAGTGGGTGAGAAACAGATCAATATTTAAGTCATTTTTTACTATAAATTATCCTCCCTGCTCAGTAGCTGGCGATATGCACGAAGACTGCAAATCACCAAAAACAAAAGAAGAGCAATGTGAAAGTGAAAGTGGTGATTTATAGTAAAAAAGGACTTAAATATTGATCTGTTTCTCACCCACTCCTATCAAATCACTTCTGAAGATATGGATTTAACCACTGGAGTTGTATGGATTAATTTTATGCTGTCTTTATGTGCTTTTTTGAGCTTCAAAGTTCTGGTCACCATTCACTTACATTGTATGAACCTACAGAGCTGAGATATTCTTCTAAAAATCATAATTTGTGTTCAGCAGAAGAAAGAAAGTCATACATATCTGGGATGGCATGAGGGTGAGTAAATGATGAAGGAATTTTAATTTTTGGGCGAACTATCCCTTTAACAAATCAGTAGTTCATATACATTCAAATAGAAGGGAAATTAAGTATGACCCCTGACAAACAGAGAATGTTGCCCTCTTGTGGATATCAAAGAGCCAAATTTTAACCTGGATGAAAATATGCCCTTGAGAGTTTGGCAGGATTATTGACGCTGGAAAAGTATGAGCCAAATCTGCAATAAAAAAAAAAATAAAAAAAATCATGATGTTTGTCAATTTTAATAATGGAAGTTAGTATAAAATGTCGCCAAATTCTTGATATGGAGTTCTTTGATGAGGGACATAACAGAATATCCGGATGAATCAAATGAATCAAACACATATTTTTGGTTACAAAATAATATTTTCTTCAGATCTTTGATATGCTTTTCCCTATTTTGATTGACTTTCTTCATTGACTTTATTAAAATAATCATTGTTATTTTCAAACCCACGCTAGATGGCAGGCAAATACCAAGTTTTAGCAAGTGAACTGATCAGATGGAAAGTCTTTTTGTTCAACTTTGTACACTTTACAAACAAATCATATAGTGCATGATAAAATCATATGCTAATTCAGTGTTTTATTTATTTAATACTACTAATATATTACTATTTATTTTTTCTTTCATATTGTTGCCAGATGGACCCTATATCTCAGATGCTCAAGGGTGCTGGTCTAAACATTGACAAACAGCACAAAATAAGTTACTTCCACTAATCTGTTATGTCTGGTCTATTTTCTCTGCTTTTTGTCTTGTATCTAGTAACACTTTAGTGTCCATGGCAACAGGGCTTACGGGCAATCTTTTTTAGTCCTTGTTCCCTAATGGCAAAAACACATCCCACTTATTTAGACTGACAAGAGTTTGTACCCTGTCTGAGTCAAGTTGTCTATCTTTGTACAGGAAAAAGTGTGCCAACAAAAAGCTACACAAATCTGGAGAATACTAATATAGGACCCACACAAATGTCAAAGTATCTAAGTAATATTCAAAGTTACTTTGAATAAAAAAGTATTCAAAGTAACTTTTCATAAATCCCCCGCAAAATGGTTAATCTGTTTTGTGCTTCAAAACCAATAGAGGCAGATACTAACAAATAAAACTGAAAATCCTCAATGGCCAAACAGAGACATTTAAAATCCAGAACCCTCATTACAGCAGATACTTGACTCTGGACCTGAGACATGCAGGTGTTTTTATTTAATCATTTTCAGTCCTGGTGTCACAGTCATAGAGATGACCTTTGTTTGTTACATTCATTGAGTATAAGGACACAGCATATTAATTAACAGCAATGAGACCAGCAATCTTTTTCTCACCTGGGTAACTGCATGGTAACATTCACCTCTATCAAGAATGTCATGTTCACTAAAAATAGAATTTCCATTTATGCATTTAACAATAATAATAATAATAATAATAATATTTTTTATTTATGTAGCACCTTTCTGAACCTAAGGACGCTTCGCAAAATATAGGCAAAAACAGAGATCAGCATAACTTGTTGCATTTTGCAGACACTTTTATCCAAAGCGACATACAGTGCACTTATTACATGGACAATCCCCCTGGAGCAACCTGGAGTTAAGTGCCTTGCTCAAGGACACAGTGGTGGTGGCTGTGGGAATCGAACCGTCAACCCCCTGCTTACCAGTTCGGTGCTTTAGCCCAGTGATTCTCAAAATGATTAACTCCAAGGCCCCCCCATTGTTGGAGAAAATATCCCATGTAGGCTATTAGATATTTATATTATAAGATATTTCCTTAAAACTTGTGATTCCAGGGGCCTGGGTAGCTCAGCGAGTAAAGACGCTGACTACCACACCTGGAGTCACAAGTTTGAATCCAGGGCATGCTGAGTGACTCCAGTCAGGCTTCCTAAGCAACCAATTGGCCTGGTTGCTAGGGTGGGTAGAGTCACGTTGGGTTAACCTCCTCGTGGCCGCTATAATGTGGTTCTTGCTCTCGGTGGGGTACGTGGTGAGTTGTGCGTGGATGTCGCGGAGAATAGCGTGAGGCTCCACGTGCGCTACGTCTCCACGGTAACGTGCTCAACAACCCACGTGATAAAATGCACAGATTGACATCTCAGACATGGAGGCAACTGAGGTTTGTCCTCCGCCATCCGGATTGAGGCGAGTCACTACACCACCACGAGGACTTAGAGTGCATTGGGAACTGGGCATTCCAAATTGGGGAGAAAAGGGGAGAAAACAAAACAAAACTTGTGATTCCAGAAATGTCTAGAACTGTATATTCTTCATAAAAGCAAGCTGTTGAAGGGAGTTATTACATATTTTTTAGCATTTTCAATAAGTTGAACTATAATAATCATATAAAAATGATAATAATCCATTATATTATAAATAAATTTAAAAGAGACCTTGAGGCCCCCATGGAGTGTGCCGAGGCCCCCTAATGGGTCCCCACCCCCTGGTTGAGAACAACTGCTTTAGCCCAGTACACCACCACCACACACACACACACAAAAAAAACAAACATAATACAGTAGATACACATAACATATAGGCAGTGAGAAAAACACACTCTTTGTGTTAAATATATGTGGCAGTCAAGTATTGAAGGCAACACTTGGGGAAAAAGAAGATATCAAGCCACATATACTGTAACATCTACATTGTAGAGATCTGTCATAACGAATGTGAATAGACCAAGTGAATGGTTGAATTCCTCCATATTTCTTAGTGGGAGGTGCATTAAAACCCCATTTGAAAGGGACTGGAAAGTCTACAAATAGCCTTTGTAGTATGGACAGCATGTGACTTTCAGCAATTATATCTGGTTGCTGGGAGCCAATACTGAGGAGCCCATGCCTCAGCAGGGGAATAGTGTTAGGCGAGGCACTTAGTGACACCTAGTAAAAAATGGCCATAAAGCAGCTCTTAGCAAGCTGGATAAGTTGGATCTTGGGCTCTATAAGAAACACACAATCAAATTGCTCAGAGTCAAGCTTATTTGTTTCCCGAGGTTTCATGTTCCATTTCATTATTTATTCATGCTTCTTTTGTTTTTCCACTTTAGGTACTCTGTGAGAAGAACTCACAGTTTATACCATGATCAATGGAAATGTAAATTCTTCACGCTGCAATATATGCAATGCAATCATTTTGTTTACAATCAGCTATTATATGATTAGGAAAAGTTATTAATTCTAAAACTTGATATTATGTTAAGGACATTTCATGAGCCATTAAAATGGCCTTTAGGGTTAAATAAAAAATCTGAAGTGGGACATGATGTTTATTTATTTCAGATTAAACTAGTGAAAGTGCTGCCAATTAAACATATTAGAGAACTTTAAAAAAAAAAAAAATGCTCTTGAATCTTCTTAATAAGAAAAGGTCCAGACCCTCTGGAAGGTCTTAATTAAATTTTGAAAATTGTATTTTTGGTAGAGCTAAAATATGCATTGTGCATCCTTGCTCTAACAGGTCAACCGTGACCAAAATCACAGTTGAAGGACAATGGGGGAAAAACAACTAAGGATGTTTAGTTAATGAAATTTAAAAGCTATTTCCTAATGCTACATGGTTGTATTTGGTACCCTCATTTATACTGATCATAGTCAATAGAGGAAGAATGACAAGGTGTGTGCAAACTTTTATGCAAACATATAAATAACTTTAGGTTATAATTATGATTTAAAAGAGCCTTTGGAACAAAACAGAGAAAAATAAATCTAGCACAGCCACAATCTCATAACATTGCAATATTCAATGTGTAATCTTTGGGGTAGAGGAGAAACATTTTAACAAAATCATTAAAAAAAAAAAAAAAACTGAGCATATCAATTTTGTGTGGTTTTGTTGTGCATACTGCCAACTGCCAATTGACTGATTAGATTGCCAAAAAAAAACAAAACAACAAAAAACAAAAAAAAAACAAAACAAAAAACAACAACAACAACAAACTAAGAGCTTAGTGAGACTTTTCAAAACAAAGACTAAAAATGTGTAAGTAAATGTGTTTCTATAAAAAATAGAATGAGACTATTTAGACTCTTTTTAATCAAAAGGAGGTATTTGTAGAGCTAAATCCTCTACATCAATCTTTTTGAATATTCTTTGTAAGCCTATTTGAATTGCTTTTCTCAAAACTTAAATGGCATAACAAACCTTTTGTAATGATTTCTCCCTTGAAATAAGTGAAGTCGGCATTACAATAAGCAGGGATTAAAACAGACTGTCTACTGTCCCCTCTGCAACTACTCTGTATAATTACGTCATTTCTGATGATGTGAAAGAATAAATAATAAAACTGTCTGCAGACTTCTGGCACTCCATCAATCTTAGATGCAGAGGGGGCTGGTGAACTATAGATGGTTGACTCTTTATTCAATATTCAGTTTAATACATTTATATGTGTTTGTCTTGAGTTCAACAGTAATTAGGTAACTCCAGTCTAAGGAGTACCTCAATAAATCAAACACATGAAATATATTTAGAAATATTTTTAACAGAATATGCTGACAAGACACCTCACTTATCTGCCTAATTACAACACAGAGGACACTATTAACATAGTAAAGTTATCAGATGCCTTAATTAATCCAAGTCCCTATCATGTAAATGAAAGGAATTTGATATCATGCATTTTTTTTCAGTCCACACGCCATCTGGATGGGCCAAACCAACTCAGTCTTCATTTTCATTCCATCTGAGTTATGCAAACTAACAAATCTGCATGATAAATGTAATTATGCTTACATAAGGGCTTGCATTAGCCCACCTGTTCCAGTATCATACTCATTTGTTCAGTTGAAGAACAAATTACATTCTGAAATAAGTGGTAAATCATACTAAGTGACAGAGTCCAAACAGCTGAGCAAATTTCTGTTTCAAAGGTGGGTATGTGCTCAGGTTTGTAACACAGTTGCCATGGACAGCTTGACTTTGTCATGTCATTGATTGCAGAGTCCAATCAGTGGGTTGGTTTAAAGGAATTTCTTGGGTTCAATACAAGTCAAGCTCAATTGACAGCATTTGTGGCATACTGTAATGTTGATTACCACAAAAAATATCTTTGACTAGCCCCTCCCTTTCTTAAAAAAAAAAAAAGAAGCAAAAATCGAGATTACAGTGAGGCACTTACAATGGAAGTGAATGGGGCCAATTTTTGGAGGGTTTAAAGGCAAAAATGTGAAGCTTATAATTTTATAAAAGCACTTACACTAATTCTTCTGGTAAAACTTGTCATTATTTGAGCTGTAAAGTTAAGTTACATTTTTTATGGTCGTTTTAGGGTTTAACGCCGTTACGTCGTCATGGCAACAATGTTGTAAAATTGGATATAGCTTTACACATAAACGTTAGTATTTTTTCACACTAAAATTATGTTAACACATATATTGTTTACGTCTTGTGACTATATAGATTGGCCTCATTTACTTCCGTTATAAGTGCATCACTGTAAGCCTGATCTTTGCTGTTTGAAAAAAAAAAAAAAAAAAGAGGGTAGAAGAGTTTAAATTAATTTTGTCATTTGAGCTAAAGTTTATTGAACTGGGAATATTAATTTAAATTCATGTTCCATTTGATGTTTACAGTTTTCTGGTTAAAGGCATACAGTATGGCCAGAGCCGTAGCTAGTAGGGTGAAAGTTGGTAATGATTCTAGGGGCCCAAAGGTCCAGGGGGGCCCACAACAAATTCAAAACTGTATTATTTTAATAGGTAAGGGGTCTCGAGCAATATATATTCACAGAGCCCAGAATTCCTTGTTACAGCCCTGAGTATGGCATAGGCGCCTGCAGGATTTCATCTGAGGGTATGCACAGAAATCTACAGCACTAGCTTAAGTTTCTCAAAGTTACCACTCAAAAAGGCAGCATTTTGTTTCAGTTGACTGCAGGTAAATATCCACTATATCCAGCAGTTTTTGTTCTGTATTCTTAAATATACCGATAATGTTTTACTGTGTGAGAAACTGCTCCATATGATTCAGTGAGAGAGCGGTTCGAACAAATTTTACTGAATCACAAATCAATTCAGGCTGATTACAAGCCCGTTTGGCCAATTCACTGAAAAGAACCGACTCAAAAGAATGATTCATTTTCGAATCGTGTATTGCTAGTTCTTTTAAACAGTCAACAAAATATGGGACACACTTCATGATTGCTGAAATATTCTCAGAGATCATTTTTCTCAGGTCAGTCAGAGCGCTCATTGTACGCACGGTGCATACGGCCGTACAGCTGCAGATGCCACTGCAGTTTGGAACATCATTTTACCTTACAATTGGGACTACACTAAAAAAAAAAAAAATAGCTCTTTGGCTGACCTTGATTCAATCCTGGACAGTGCACCATGTGTTTGAAATGAGTTGTCTAAACTTAAAATTACTATGTAATCTCAACAGAAACACTTTGTGTAGAAAGAACCTAGTATAATTGAGTAAACCCAACAAAATTAGCTGTCAATTTAACTCAAATAAATCTCTTTTATTTCTTCATGTACTAACTAGTGAAAGTGAATGTTGGCATGCTAAATACATGCTGGCTGGAAACACTGCAGAGTGTAGTTTAATAACTATGCTATTGTTTGTACAGCTTTACTCAGTGAAGCAAATTATCTATTTAATGTGCAACATCTACCTGTCCTCATCATTAGTTCAAGCTCCATTCTTCAACATAACGGTAACCCCCAAGACTTCAAAATAACTCTTCTAAATCTCATTCATAAAAAACATTAAACACTAACAAGTATTTATATTCCTCTTGCACAGAAACACATAAAATAACACTTCATTTTAAAATGTACTCTCCCTATTGAGTCCCATGCAAAGCATGCTGGAAAACGGAAATCCCCTGCCCAATTTCATCAAAACTACATTAACACCACAAAAAAGTATTCATGTAGTCCTAACTTAAAAGTATTAAGTAAACTTTTATTTTACTAATTTAAATGGATAGAACACAATGAAATCAAGTTGAAAAAAAAGTTCTAGAATTAAGTTGCTTTAGTTCATTTAAATAAGTCAACTGAAAAAGCAGCAAAAATCTTTTTTTTTTTGAGAGTGCCAACAAGCAATAATATTATAATTTATAATAATAATTAGTTTTTATATTAACACATTTTTCAAAACTAAGCTGTATCGATGTCTCATCAAGTTTATGCAATATTAAGCAATTTAAATTGCTTCAAAATTAACAACTACAACAACTGCACCTGGTGTAGTACATTTGTCATCAACCATTCACAAGCATCCAAATCAAATGCCTCTTCAAATCTTAATTAGCTGAGGTACTTTTTTGATGATTGTTACTGAAATTTGTCATTTTGAACAGGAGGATTCATTACTGTAACCCTAAAAAAGATTGGCTTTTAATTCCAGAATACGCCTGGGAGCAGGCGATATGGGGAGACTGTTTAATGAGAAATAGACTTATAGTTATTTTAAGCAGCTGTGTAATCCTCTTAAGTCATCCCACATCCTCCCCAAGAACACAATATGATCTAAAACAAAAAAGACATCGACAAACACATCTGACATAGGCTCCTGTGTCAACATTTACTTTGGTTAACGACTTCAGCCAATTATGTAATAGTGCAGGTCACTGTTTGGAGCCTTTAAAAGGAGATCAGTGCTGGTGGGGGGTACGGAAAGGAGCTCATTGCTACAATCTGTTAGACTTAGAATATTAGAATATATATTAGAATATAAAAATATTAGAATAATTTTTAACCAAGATCATTATATCCTGCTCAATTACTCATTTGAGGTTGCATCAACATATCAACAACCTTAAAGGTTAACGGTTACATAACTTCAGTTCTGACTCACCTGTAAATGCCATTAACAAATCCAGCACCCTGCCCCTGCACTTCTGGTGAGATATTTTTTATAAACAACAGCATGATTATGAGCCAGAAACACTGAACAAATTGAACAGTTTGCATTTCTACAATATAACTGACTTGGACACATTGCCACATTTAAAAATCCAATAAATCATCAATGAAACTGAAATTTCATGTAAAAAACAAAGCAAACCTAAGGGTAATGCCAATGAATAAGTATATGGATGAGATAAACAAAAAGTATGTTGACACTCCCTTCTAACTAACAGTTTTTTGGCTATGCCAGTAACTCCTATTAAGACAAATCTTAATGCTACAGCATACAAAGACATCCTAGAGAATAATGTGCTTCCAACTTTGTGGCAACAGTTTGGGGAGGTTCTTCTGCTCCAGAATGACAATGCCCCTATGCACAAAGCAAGGTCCATTAAGAAGGGGTTTTCTGTGTGTGGTGTGGAAGAAATCCCATGTTCCATCACTTAGTAGAAAGCCCAGAAGAATGGTAGCTGTTATAGCAACACATGGAGGACCAGCTCCCTACTAATCCCAACTGATTCTAAATTGTTTTAAATAACCAACACACATATGGTGCCTGTTTGAGTGTCCATATTCTTTTGTCCATGTAGTGCATTGTTGTTTTAAGCAGCTTTTGCTAAGTGTATCAGTTGGCAAATGATCATGTAACACAGAACCTGCAATTAATTTTAAAATGGTGTTTAATATTTGCAATTGTTACTAGTATGGACAGTAGCTTTAATTACCTTTTGACTGGCTATTAAGCAAAAAAAAAAAAAAAAAAAAAAAAAAAACACAAAACTGAAATGTCATCCATGCAACTCCTCTTATAAGGGACAATTTGCATGTTCAAGGCAAGTTTGATTATCAAGATATAAAAGGCAATTTTGAAAGCAGTCTGTTTGATTTTCTGCAAAACTGAGCATTTATGTTTTAGAGAAAAATAACAAATATGTAGCAAACAATCTTGGGGAGAAGCAGGGAAGATATTTAATAATCAGTACGCCTAAAAGCAATCAATGTTTAAGGGTTGGGCCAATGCAAATATATCGTTTGGTGGGACTTGACTGAGACTGAATATTCTGCTTATTATCTATGTTTTTGCTCCATGGAAAAAAGTAACTATACAGGTTTGGAACAACATGCGGATGAGTAAATAATAACTACATTTTTATTTTGGGGTGAACTAACTCTTTAATGTTTTGCCTTATTAACTTCAATAATTGTTAATAATATTGATCTCTGTCCATACTGTATGTTGACCTCAAACAGCTGATAGTACACAAAAGATGAGATGTACTTGCAAGCGTAAGTACTTGTTACAGTATCTCAAAGTCAGCTACACCACAAGACAACACTGTTGTCTCACAGGAAAAGGTCACTCATGTGCACGCTCTTCAGCAGTTATGCTAATATTGTGCCAAATGCTTTGAGGTCTTACCCAACCAGAACTTCATAAAGGTCAGACTATGTCTAGACACCCCCAGCATTTCTTCTTAACCAAATGCCAGCAAAACAAATACATTTTGGATAATATGTTGGATCATGACAAAACCAGCAAATCCACAGTAAATGAAAAAAAAAAAAAAAAAAAAAAAAAAAAAAGGGAAGATGAAAATTGAATTACTTGTTGATCATATAGGATAACTTCACAGTAGAGAAAGCCATTTGGAGCTCAGAGCCAAATCATAAACCCAAACTGTAAAATGATACAATCTTTTTCTTTTCCCACTTTTTCTTCATCTCATTTTTTTGGTGACATGCATTATGATTTCTTTAGTATTTGTATTAGAGCTGTCAAAATTAACGCATTAACACATGCGATTAATTAAAAAAGTTTAACGTGTTAATTTTTCTGGGTAAAGGAGCTCTTAACGCTATTTTTTGGACAAAACAAGACCATATGGACTTGTGATAGAAAGCAAGAACTTGGCAGCCTCTGTGAGGCGCAATTTAATTTCCACAGAACCATGGCAAGTTTTAACTATCATGAAAATGAAGAATGAGAAGTTGTCTACAAGCGCTTTTCATGTGGAGTTCAAAGCGGTGCTTGATGCTGGCATTGACACCATGACGCAAATCATGAACACAGCTTCACGATTGCTGTAGTAAAACAAAGAGCCACAGCTTGCCGGCTGATTAATATTGTGGAGGATGAGAGTTTAACAGATTTAATGCTCATTGCAATGAATATGCAACCTATGGGGAGACTAGTTCTTTAAATTAGTCAAACTCCCAGTTAGACTTTGGGAAACGTTTCATTTGACATGAATTGGTGTTTTTTTAGTGCATTTCTATCTTTATATCGTGAAAGGCTTTGTTTGGAAAATATTAATAAAGTATTATAATGTAACATTTTGTTTTGTTTTCTTTCCTAAAAAAGAAAATAAATGCATTTTGACAAGAAATGAAGTATATATAGTCAAATTTCAGCACTTTCAAAATATGCAATTAATCACAATTAACTATGAAAAATGTTGCAATTAATCACGATTAAACATTTTAATTGTCAGACAGCACTAATTTATATTTATTTAAGTTATCATTAAAATATTATTCAGTACCACTGAAACTTTGAGAGCAATTTGACAATGAAAAAAATGAATGTGAAGCTTAAAAACCTGAGGTTAGACAGCTGAATCTGTGCTACATAATCTTATTGCAAATGTTCAAGGTTTAGAGCAATTACATCTGCATACGCACACAAAGCACTGCACTTTAGTGAAGAGGAGTGACACCCATAATTGTAAAGCTTTTTTGTTCCTTGTTACAGAAAATGCCCAAGACTTCAACCCTTAGTCAGCCTTGCATTACAATCATTAAGTCTGATTCATAAATCTATTTGTTACTGTTTGAAATAAATGCAATTGACCAAAAAAGAATGACAGACATCATGGAAAATGGAACTTTTATAAGAAGTTAAACATACTCTGTGTCTTGGTGTGTTTCTCAGTAAGTATATTTGAATGTGAATGAATGCAGATCAAGTGATGTTTTACAGTTATTTCAAAGGCTTTCAAAATTATCTAAATTGTATTTCTTTTTACTAAATTATCCATAGATTATCACTCTTCTCCTCATAACATCAAAGACTTTCATGTGATTATGGAGGAAAGTAGTCTATTCAGGAGTTCTTTGTATGCAAAGCATTTTCTGTTGAAAACATTGCAGTTGTAAAAGTCAAGCTGAACTTTAATGTCACAAGTGACAGAACACTTTGTCATTGCCCACTAAAGTCAATGTTTGTTTTAATCATCTACTTAAAGGAAAGGTTCACACAAAATTAAGGTCCTGTCATCATTTAGTCACCCTCATGTCTTTCGAAATCTGAATGACTTTCTTCCTTGGAACACAAAAGGAGATATTTAATGTCAAGTTGTTCTTTTCTGTATAATCAAAGTAAATGGTGACCACAAGTGACAAGCAACATTTCAGTGAATAATATCAATTTCAGTCTGTTCCTTTCACAAAGCTATCATTATGGTTTCAGAAGACTTGAAATATAGTGCACAAGTAATATGGGATATTTTAATATGCTTTATGGTGCTTTTTGGTGTTTGACAGCCCCTGGTCCCCATCCACTTTCATTACATGATAGAGAGCAGCATGAACATTCTTTAAAACATATCGTTTTGTGTTCCACAGAAGATTGAAAGCTATACAGGTTTGGAACAACATGAGGGAAAGTCAGTTATTGCAGAAATAGTCAGTTGGTAATAACCAGCCTTAACATTTAGGTTTTACAACTCTACATTTAATTAATAATCATGTTGCTTTGTTGCATAGGCCCAAAATAACAAATATGGACATATGGTTGAGTGGAACACCTTTCTGCATCCTCTGTTTCATAGAAGAGAACAAACATCGGCCTTTTGGAATAAACAGGACATTTCAAGGCCATTAGTAAGACTTAATCAGCTCCACAGTGTGCACGCTTTCCTCCCTGTTTACAAGGAGAAAGAGAGCACTTAATAACTGTGCCACTTTGAAACCTTTTCAATATCCTTTCTGGCCCTTTTGTCCTTCATTACTCTCAGAAAGACACAGACTACTGGGCAGATAGATAAGTGCACACAATTACACACACATACTGTTTTTCTGTTCTTTCTAGGAATGATCTCTTTTTCCTTTTCAGTAGTTCATATGTTAATGTAATCTTGTGTTGAAGCAGTAAACGTATTTGACTTGCTGTCTTTATATTGGAGGGCTCGGAGCTCGAGACTTGACTCGAGTCCTGATTACCCCCAAAAAGGTGTTAAGATGAAAGAACAGTACCGTGACTATGGCAGGAATTATTTAGGATAGCAAGCCAGCAACAATTCTGTTTGGTAAATTGGCTTGGCGGATGCTTCTGAATTGTTCTTTCCCCCCCAAATCTGTATAGAGGGAGTGCTTTAAGCATTTGTTTTGAAGGTACATTCTTGTACGATGGCTGATCGAGAGGGCTATGCTGCGATTCGAACGAGAGACCACCACTCGTCGTAGAAGTGGGTGGGCTCACGGGATGCGAACGGGGAAGGTGAAAATGAGAGTTGGCTCACGCTGCGTTTGAAAGGGAGGGCTCACACTGCGATTAGAATGGGAGACTGATATATAAAAAGAGAGCGCTCACGGCATTCGAACGGGTAAGCCCAGCAAGCAATCAAACTGGGAGAATGAAAACAAGAGTTGGCTTGCACAGTGTTCGAAAGGGAGGGCTCACACTGCGATTCAAAAGAGAGACTGTTCTATTGGGAGAGAGAGCTCATGGCATTCGAACGGGTAGGCCCAGCAAGCAATCGAACAGGGAAAATGAGCACAAGAGTTGGTCAAGTTGCGTTCAAAAGGGAGGGCTCACACTGCGATTCGAACAGGAGACTGCTCTATAAAGAGAGAGAGCTCATGGCATTCGAACAGGTAAGCCCAGCAAGCAATCGAACAGGGAAAATGAGCACAAGAGTTGGTCACGTTGCGTTCAAAATGGAGGGCTCACACTGCGATTAGAACGGGAGAATGCTCTATATAGAGAGAGAGCTCACGGCATTTGAACGGGTAAGCCCAGCAAGCAATCGAATGGGGAAGGTGAAAATGAGAGTTGGCTCACGCTGCGTTCAAAAGGGAGGGTTCACACTGCGATTAGAATGGGAGACTGCTTCAGAAAGAGAGAGAGCTCATGGCATTCGAACGGGTAAGCCCAGCAAGCAATCAAACTGGGAAAATAAGAGCTAGAGTTGGCTCGTATTGTGTTCGAAAAGAGAGGACTCACACTGCGATTCGAATAGAGAGAGTGCTCGTGGCATTCAAACAGATAAGCCCAACAAGCAATCGAATGGGGAGAATGAGAACGAGAGGAACGGGGCTTGTTTGCATAGGTAGCCTCACTCAATAGACTACCCATAGATAGGGAAATATGGTGCTTTGAGAAGAGGAGGTGGTGACAGCCATCTCCTGTAATGCTAGCTGCAGCTGTTGAGAAGCGAAGACAAAAAGACTTCGGCAGAAGCATGGTAAAACGCTGCTGCGTCTGTAGAGTAAAGTGGGCCTCCTGCGGGAGCAGAGTTAAGGCAGTGCTGTGGCAGTGGAGTAGAGGAGATGGAATAGTAAAAAAAAAAAGTGGGGGGGGGGGGGGGGTTGCTCCTGCGGGAGTGGAGTTTAAACCACTGCTGAGCATAGTGAAGGAGCTTCTGTGGGAGTGCTGCTGTGTTTCCATTTCTGTAGATGCACTTCTGTGAAAGTGTGGAACTTAGACATAGAAAGCACCTGTGGAGAAAATAACAACCGTGTACACACATTTGGTATGGGTGGGGCACTGTTGCTGTAGTATCGAGTAGGGCACAAAAGACTTCATTAGATTTATTAACACCTGTAGGGGAGCAAATGGTTAGTTAGGAATACGTAAATGTATTACCTTTATATACGTCTGTAAGGGAAGCAAAATGTTAGTTATGGAAAACATGTCAATTACGTTCATGTGCAGCTTTGAGGAAAGCAAAAATTTAGTTAAGAATACAACTTTATTACATTTGTCATGGCGGGGCACTGTTGCTGCGGTATCAAGTAGGTCACAAAAGACTTCATTAGATTCATCAACACCTGTAAGGGAAGCAAAGGTTAGTTTGTACTTACCTGTAGGGGGAGCAAATGGTTAGTTAGGAATATGTTAATTTATTAACTTTATATACGTCTGTAAGGGAAGCAGAAGGCTAGTTATGGATAATGTGTCAATTATGTTTATATGCAGATTTGAGGGAAGTGAAAGGTTAGTTTAGAATACAACTTTATTATGTTTGACATGGCAGGGCACTGCTGCGGCAGTATCAAAATGCAAAAGGGGTGATGCTGTGGCATAATCGAGAGTATGCGGTCAATGCTACGGCAGTATCGAGCCTGGGCAGGTGCTGCAGCACATTATCTGGTGAGGAGCTGTGGCTGCAGTATCAAATAGGGCACACATGGTTTATCACATTTAGGCACACCTTATTGTGTGTCGGCTCATTTCGACCATGAACATAGGAAATGCCAAGGCCAAGGTTAACGGGAAAAGCTAAAAGGCTCTTAAGATTACTGCACCACCACTGCACTCGAACAGGAGAGCTCATACGACGTTTCGGATGGGAGAGCCCACGGAATGAATGACATGAAATCTCACACTGCATTCGAACGGGAGAGCCCACACGGCAATTCGATGGGAAAGCCTGCATAGCATTCGAACGGGAGGGCCCAAACTGCATTCAAATGGCGGGTGGCGCAGTGTAAAGAACCTTGCTGAATTGCGGTTTGTGATGGGTATATATTTATGAGCTGTGCCCCTTGAGTTTTAATAAGAGGAAACATAAGAGGAAACAGGAAACATGATTGCGGTGTTGTGGGAGATTTAGTGGTACAGCCTGAAAGGTTCCGCAATTTTTGCGGTGTTGTGGGAGGGAGTTTGTCGAATGGTGTGGTGGGAGTTTGTGGCATGGTCGAAGGACACCGCAGTTGCGGCGTCTGTACAGCATGTTTGTGCTGCTTTGCGGTGTGGTGGGAAATTGTCGCATGGTCCGAAGGACACCGCAGTTGCGGCACCTGTACAGCAAGTTTGCGCTGCTTTGCGGTGTGGTGGGAATTTGTAGCATGGTCCAAAGGACACCACAGTTGCGGCACCTGTACAGCACGTTGCACTGCTTTGTGGTGTCGTGGGAGTTTGTTGCATGACCCAAAATACGCCACAGTTGTGGCACGTGGACAGCACATTTGTGCTGCTTAGGGATGTTTTGAGCCAAATGCAGAAGCACCGCAGTTGTGCATTCTTTACTAAAATGGTTGCCATCTTTGGCTCCTCGATAGGTAAAGGTGAAGTCTTGGAATATTACCTGTTGGAAGTAATATTGGTGAGACCATGCGGAAGTCGCAATTTCAGGCATTGCTGTAGAAAAGACAAAATTATCATATTTAGGTGAAACTTTAGATAAATGTGCTAGGGAATACAATACGTCTTCATAAACAATGTGAAAAAATAGCATAAAATGATCTGAGAAAAAGAGCTTTGGCTCTGTACTGCATACAGATATGCATGGACTTGCAATCATCATAGGCCATTCGCTCCTTAGGAGTATAACTGTCACCTGTAGTACAATATACATCTTGCATAGGAAATGTATTGCATAGCAATAGGTGTGAATTATCTAGGAATGCATTGAGTTGCAGCTCTGCACTGCATACAGAAATACAGGAGATATGTGCTGGGAAATACAGTACGTCTTAATAAACAATGTAAAAACAGCACAAAATGATCTGAGAAATAAAAGCTTCGGCTCTGTACTGCATGCAGATGTGCAGGAGAAATGGACTTGCAATCATTACTGAAGGATACACTTGTGGTCATTTGCTCCCTAGGAGTATGTTTGCCCCCTGCTGTACAATATATGTCAATAATGCTGAGAGCAACAAGACACGTTGCAGGATGTTTATGAATGAGTTGGTATGCGGTGCATAATCCGCCTCTTGGGGAGCCGAATTCGGCTAGTGTCTGTTCGGACAGAGGCCGTGTAGAACTGCAGTGTGCTGTGGAATGTTCAGAGCGAGTGCTGCGCGGCAAAATGTCTGCGTTGGTTTGAAAATAATTTGTCATTAGATTATCGGTCAGTTGAAGGGAGTTCTGTGTTGCATGATGCCCCTGTGTTCAGAATGAAACAAATCATGCTCCGAAGGGCACTTTGGAGGGAGAAACAATCGTGATATTCATGTTAGAAGATGAGGAACAATCGCTGAATAGAGCACGCCCACTAAACAAGCTGCGGCGAGGTAATGAGACTGAAGGCATCACCTGTACGGCAGAACCCGATTAAACATGCTGGGGTTGAAATGGTGGATGGATTGAATAGTTAATATTTGTTGCTCTCGCTTTCAAAAAATTTAATTCTAATGGCCTGAAGCTGGAACGGCACCCATTCGTGGAGGCAGCTGGCACTGCTTTCTGGGTGGAAAGTTTAGATAAGAGAACATGAGCAGTCCTAGAGAGCTGTTTCACATTTTTAAGTGCAGGAGCAGCCAGTTTGCGGCGGCAACTTCATGCTATTAACTGCTTCATCAAATGGAGCATAGAAAGACAGACAGGGTAAAAAAAGAAATAATAATAATAATAATAATAATTATTATTTTATATATATATATATATATATATATATATATATATATATATATATATATATATATATACAGTATATATATAATACTTAACGTGGTAGCCATCAATACTGCTAAAAACAAAGAGCCTTCTGTTGAATAATGAGACTGTTTGGATGGAAGAGCTGTTCTGGTGGAGTCGAATGCTTTGCAGGGAAGTTGCATTCTATGATCCGTCTGCCTGGGGCTGTGTCTCGTTTTGAAGGCTGCGTGCTAGGTAGGACGCGTCCTTTGAAGGCTGCACTATACCGAACGTCCTCCTTTAAACAAGCCTCGTTTAAATGAGATGGCCTTCGTAGGACAAACGGAAACGGAACATAACATGGTTACTATGACAGCACACCACTCTTTAACAAGCGCAAGGGCTTTGAGTGAGAAGGGAACAAAGTCCCTCTGGAAAGGAATGCATGAGGTACATTTTAAGAGAGTTATAATGATGTAAAGGAAAAGAAAATAGATTTTACAGGTGTACTTTTAGTCTAATACTTTATTTTAATTATATATCAATATAATTATATATACTCTGCACCCATTTACTGAGGTACTTCAACTTGGGAATTAACATTATTTGCGTTTGAACATTATATTTGTGGGCAAATTGGCGTCATTTTTTTTTTAGACATTTCCATTGAAGCAAAGAATTGTGGGTTGTGAGTGCCCACGAAGGATACACCTCATGCATCCTCCGAATACCCGTGAAAGAAGGTCGCATTCGAAGGCTGCATTTGAAGTGTCCTACTCGCTTTAATAAAGAGACAGCCTCGATGATGTATGCGGCTGACAAATGCGACCTCTGGAGGACTCAGCCTTCCAAACGAGACATAGCCTGGATCTGTTTGTGGGGAAATGGGTGGGGCCAAATGCCGGAAAGATTCTCATGTCAGGAGAGTTGTAACAGGAAGCAGGTAAGCAGCGGCTTATATATTCCTGCTCGTGGGCTGTGATTTTTCAGATTAAAATTAACCTGCTCCTCCCAAACCTCTGTAAATTAATGTAATTTCTTGCCTGGTTTGACCCCTGCAGCATACACATGCAAACTTTTTATTTTACTCTTTCAGGTGTTTTTTTTTTTTTTTTGTTTTGTTTTTTGCACAAAGTTTTTTTTTTTTTTAGGTTTAAAATGTAAAAAGTATGCGTTTTGGCAACTAAGTCCATAAAGCCCCCCTTTCACACTCTTAGTATCACACTTTTCAGGCATCATGCCCTTCTGTTTGAGAGCACAGCTCTAACAAGGAAGGTACCATGCTAAGAATGCATTCACAAAGCCATTCACATCCTACTGGGTGTCCAGCTGCAGCAACAGATAATTTCTGGCAAGTCACCTAAACCTGCTGAGACTTACGCAACATCCTGAGGGCAGAACTGGAAATCCGTGGTTGGTATTCGAAAAGTTTTTGATTTATAGATGTAGCCAATATTGGCACCCTTGCAATAATGCAGTTGGAAAACAGCAGTTGGAAGAAGGTACCCTTCAAATCTGAGAGAATTGGAGCAGCTTGCAAAAGAAGCTTGGCCAAATTGCCAGAAGAGAGGTTATATTTAATATTTAAAGATAATTATCGTTATATTGCCTAAAGCCTGTGATAACAAAAAATAAATCTAAGGTGTCATAATATTGTCCAGGCCATTTTATGATTTCTGTGTGCAAAAAGCTCAGATTTAGTATTTTTTTCAGCTTTTTTGTTTTGGTTCACTGCAAACCAAAGAAATTTAAATGAGAATACCAAGAGATGCTAAATGTCAACAGGTTCTACAATTTGTTTTGCAGTAACACTTTACAATAAGGTTCCATTCGTTAACATTAGTTAATGCATTAGGTATCATGAACTAACATTGAACAATTTATTTTTACAGCATTTATTAATCTTTGTAAATGTTAGTCAATAAAAAATACAATTGTTCATTGTCAGTTTATGTTAGTTAATAATGCATTAACTGATGTTAACATATACAACTTTTGATTTAAAAAATGCATTATATGTTGAAATTAACATTAACCAAGATTGTTGTTCATTGTTAGTTCATGTTAACTAATGTTGTTAAACATCATGGTTACTTTCGTAACCTCCGTTCCCTAATGGAGGGAACGAGACGTTGTGTCGATGTAGTGACACTAGGGGTCACTCTTGGGAGCTCCAAACACCTCTGCTTTTTTGAAAAAAGGCCAGTGAGAATTGGCGAGTGGAATTTGCATGCCACTCCCCCGGACATACAGGTATAAAAGGAGCTGGTATGCAACCACTCATTTAGGTTTTGTGCTGAGGAGCCGAGACAAGATCCCGGCCATTTCAGTGGGTAGTTCAGCGTTGTGGCAAGAGGGACAAAACGTCTCGTTCCCTCCATCAGGGAATGGAGGTTACGAAAGTAACCATGACATTCCCTATCTGTCACTCACTCGACGTTGTGTCGATGTAGTGACACTAGGGTTCCCTATACAAAACGCCACAACTATCTGAACTGTATTATGTGAACTGGTGGTGTGTCACGGGCAGAACGCTGTGTGCCTCGTAGCCAGCGCATCAGGCTGTCACGTAACCTCCCCCAACGCTCTTGTGAGCATCGAACGGTCCTTCAGGAACAAGTCGACTACCCAACGATAGGGACAGGCTAGCCCAGCCGAGGCCTCTTTTCCTCTCTTTTCTCCCCAAAAAGAGTGGAATTTGTTAACTGACTGGGAGCCATAAGTGTTTGCGTCGGGGGGGTGTCCCTCCCAAGGGGAAGACACCGCGGAGACCACACCCTGCCCAAAAAGGAGGGGGGTATTTTGAGTGGAATACGTCACATAGTCTTACTGAGTCTTGTCGGAAGTATGTCATGTGGAGAGGTCCCATGGTAGGTCCTACCCGAAGGGGGAGGAGTTTCTACAGAGCATGGCGACCAGGGACAGATGGGCCTCTGCCCAAGGAAGACGCAGTTTACCGACAGGGAAACGATTTTGCGGAAGATATGACATGGGGTCGCCTTCGGGGAACCAGCACATGTGGAGTACCTACCTCAGTACAGGGTCTCATTAGCGCAAGTACTGGGCTGGCAGCGAGTTTCTCCGCAAAACTCAACTGCTAGTGGGCTAAGGAGGAAAGTCAACTCGACTGGGAGTCAAGAGTGCATGTCTTCACCTCAAGGGAGGGGAAAGGTGCTGTGCGCAAGTGGTACACCCGGCCAGCTGTCCTGGAACTTACCTGCTCATGCCTGCCAATACACGGGACGAGACCGGCTCAACCCGGAGATTGTAGAACCTCGCAAAGGTGTTGGTGTTGCCCAGCCCGCTGCTCTGCAGATGTCTGCCAAAGAGGCGCCACTGGCCAGGGCCCAGGAGGTCGCCACACTCCTGGTAGAGTGGGCTCGTAACCCCACAGGGGGTGGCATGTCCTGAGCCTGATATGCCATCGCGATGGAGTCAATGACCCAGAGGGCAATCCTCTGTTTGGAGACAGCACTTCCTTTCCGCTGTCCACCAAAGCAGACAAAGAGCTGCTTGGAGCTCCTAAAGCTCTGCGTGCGATCCAAATAGATGCGTAAAGCTCGCACCGGACACAGCAACGCCAAGGCTGGGTCTGCCTCCTCCTGGGGCAGTGCTTGCAGGTTCACCACCTGATCCCTAAAAGGGCCCGTGGGAACCTTGGGCACATAGCCCGATCGGGGTCTCAGGATCACGTGAGAGTAACCCGGACCGAACTCCAGGCACGATTCACTGACAGAGAATGCCTGCAGGTCCCCTACCCTTTTGATGGAAGTGAGCACAGTCAGGAGGGCAGTCTTCAAAGAGAGTGCCTTAAGCTCAACTGACTCCAAGGGCTCAAAGGGAGCTCCCTGTAGACCCCGAAGGACTACAGAGAGGTCCCACGAGGGGACGAGGTATGGTCTGGAGGGATTCAACCTCCTAGTGCCTCTCAGGAACATGATGATCAAGGAGTTGCCTACTGGCCCTCCCAGATGTGGTTCTTGGATCTTGCACTCCTTGCAACTCAGCCTTCCAAACGAGACATAGCCTGGATCTGTTTGTGGGGAAATGGGTGGGAGTGCAAGATCCAAGAACCACATCTGGGAGGGCCAGTAGGTTGCTACTAGGACGACCTGCTCCTCGTACTCCCTGACCTTGCACAGGGTCTGTGCAAGTAGGCTCATTGGGGGAAACGCATATTTGCGTAGTCCAGGGGGCCAGCTGTGTGCCAGCGCATCTATAATGAGGTGTGCCTCATTATAGATGTGGAGAGCCATGGTGTGCAGGGCGGAGGTGGCTTGTCCAGTGGCACCGCAGGCCACAGTCGTCAGGGACGACGTAAACCTACAGGCCCTGGATGGGAGCTTCGGGCGCCCGCGCCAGGAGGCGACGCTCTGCAGACACAAGTGCACTGCGAGCGCCTTATCCACCTGGGGATCACCGAATACCCCCTGGCCGCTCCACTATCGAGGGTAGTGAGAGCGGGGGAGCTGAAAGTCCGGGACTGGGCAGAAAAAGGTGCCTCCCATGATCTTGTCAGCTCCTCATGCACTTCTGGAAAGAAAGGGACTGGGGCGGGGAGTGGCTGTGGCCGGTACCCTGAGCCTATGAACCAATCATCGAGCCGCAAGGGTTCAGGGGAGGGTGGAGGGTTCCACTCTAGCCCAATGCCCACAGCCGCCCGGGAAGGCCTGAGACTGGGCGACCGATCCCGAAGGAGGGAGCCCAGCCGAAGCCTCTGCGTCAGACTGGACGAGCCCGCTCTCCGATGCTGCGCTCGATAACTCATCGTCTTCCCGAGCTCCGAACGAGAAGTCGAACTCGTGCTGAGGTGAGCCGGTGGTCTCGTCTGAAAGCCAGACCGGGGCAAGCGAGCATGCTGGGGAATGGGAGGTCCGTGGTGGGATACCCAGTGGAGGTGGTCCCATTTATGTCCCCAAATCTCCCCTAGTGCTAACCGACACGGCCTCAAATACGTAGGTAGAAGGACCGGTGCAGGGAGCCGCTAGGGTGGCTTGCTTTCGTAAGAAAAGCAACATTGCCATGGTCATGTTCTCGCAATGAGGACATGACTCATCCACGAACGATGTCTCTGCGTGGGCAGTGCCCAGACATGTAAGACAGTGATCATGGCCGTCAGAAGCGGAGAGATAACGACCGCAACCTGGAATAACACACAAACGGAAATTGTTTTTTTTAAAAAGACATTCTGTGTATGCCACTCTTTTTGTGAATGAAAATATACTCTTTTAGAAAATACTCTCTTATTTTCACTCTGCTGAAGCACCCAGGGGCGTTCTCTGCACTCCACGGGTGCAGAGGGGGAGAAGCCGCTGAAATGCGCCGTAAATCCACCAGTTTTGAGGTG
The DNA here is from genome assembly GCF_019703515.2 of Myxocyprinus asiaticus. Classification (NCBI taxonomy): domain Eukaryota; kingdom Metazoa; phylum Chordata; class Actinopteri; order Cypriniformes; family Catostomidae; genus Myxocyprinus; species Myxocyprinus asiaticus. The sequence goes on from NC_059388.1 coordinate 21,478,895, forward strand.
CATCTTTGGAGGGAAATGAATTCAGTGCACTGAATACAACCGCTCAGCTCCGAAGAGAAAATCTGAATGAGTGGTTGTATACCAGCTCCATTTATACCCGTATGTCTGGGGGAGTGGCATGCAAATTCCAATCGGCAATTCTCATTGGCCTTTTTTAAAAAAAGCAGAGGAGTTTGGGGCTCCCAAGAGTGACCCCCTAGTGTCACTACATCGACACAACGTCGAGTGAGTGACAGATAGGGAACCTCTGTTACTGTTCGGGTCATTTTTCACCCATTTCACTTTTCTTTTTAAAATTAAAAATGGTTTCCTTCATTAGAGCATTACAAGGCTTGGTGACTTTTCCTCCACTTGCCATCTTATCACACACACACACACACACACACACACACACACACACACACACACACACACACACACACACATATAAACTGGACTTGATTTGATGAGTATAAAAAAAAAAAAGTGTGACACTTACTGTTCCGGGTCAAATATCACTCGGTATAGGAAATGAATGGGTGTGACTATAACACGGAGATCAATCATCCACAATGTGGAACACACTAACTCAGAAATGTTGGGGTGAGACTCTAGCACATCCACATGCAGAACACACACACATTTTTTTTTTCACCTGATGGCAGCAAAAGTTCCGAAAGCCTGACACAGTCTGATATTTTCTTAATTTATCAGATTTAAAGAAGTTTATGTTTTTACAGAAGTGAAATTAATATAAAATGTGTTTATTTTATTAATTTATTAATAAATAAATTTTCTTTATAAAAATCTATTCAATAGATGAATACTGTATACGGGTCAGTAAATGTGTCAGCCTGTAATGAACAGTAACCAAGGGTTAACTAATGTTAACAAATGGAACCTCATTCTAAAGTGTTACCAATGTTGCAATATTAAAGATTTTTTTTTTCTATTTTTTTTTTTTTTTTAAGAAAAATAAATAAAATGCAAAAATACCTATTTTTCCACCCTCAAATGTAATCAAAATATTTCTGGATTATTTGTCCCTCTAGTCTAAAGTTAAACACAATTACAAGTGCAATGACTAATAAAGAGAAAACAGTAATTTAATGCTAAAATAAATGCTCAGTCTGAAAGCAGCAAGAGAAAGATGCATCACTGAGAGGACAAGCTGTTTTCAAAGGTAAGAATGCAGATACTGAAGTTGCAAAAACATCACAATACTTAATGCCAGCGGTCACCAGTTAGCGGTGAGATGGAGCAACTGTTGTCATTATGTCTCACGGTCCAGATGGAACAAATCCGTGGTTCAGACCCGGACCGCGAGACATCATGACAACAGTTGCATGACCACATCTCACCGTTTCTACACTTTAGGTTAGCAGCAGGGATGTGCACAGCGTGGTGGCTCAGTGGCCCAAGCCACTGCCCCTTTGCCCTCCTGGATGAGGTGCCCCAAATATAAATTTTGCAGATGCTTTTTATCCACAACATCAAAGCAATTAATACATGATGAATAGTAAAACACTCTCCGCATATTTAAAAAAAAAAAATTGTTTATGTAAACATGTGCTATAGGCGACCGTCTTCGGCTGTTGCGTCTCTTGTTGCAGGCAGCGGATCAGGCACGACGGGGGAGCGGCGCTTGACACTTGAGCAGGTCCAAACAAGTATCCCTGGCTGCAGCTTTCAGAACAGGGTGGGGCAACACATTGGGGCATGGCTACACGTGTCGCCCCGCCCATAACTTACTCTCATTGGCTATCATCTTTTATTTGTGTACATGATAGGAGATGCTTTTTAAAATAGTGTAGCCTGATAATTTTTATTATAGAGTTATGGCTCGTAAGTGATATGAAATTGTGTTGTACCTCACGGTTCATTGCAAACAGATGTAGTAGGAGTCTGACTGAGCAGCCTGTTTTTGTTTCAGTCGGGTTGAAAGCGGAGGGCAAAATTACTAATCCTACTATGGCGAAATTCAGCTCTTTTGCGGTCGTAGTCAGTTTAAATAATTTAGGCAAGATAATTTTGAATTTTAGTGCTATGACTCATAGGAGAATTTGTGTTGTACTTCACATGTCATTTCAAACATATGTAGTAGGACTGAGTCGCATGGAGTGATGAACAAATTGTGTTGATGCGTCTGCTGTCATTCAAATTGGTAAATCAAAAAGTTGTGCAATTTAACAAAGCCTTCATTATAATGCATGGTTAGAGTAATGAATTATGAATTAAATTAAGTATAAAATATGATAATGTGATGAAAAAAGTGTATCAGTGTTGTAATATAAACATTTTAATTTATAACCCAAAATATGGGTTATATAAACCAACAGCGCCATCTACTGTAAATTAACTGTAAATTACACTCCAATTCTCCAATATATAAATGTATTTTCAAATATCCTAATATTGGGGGACAGAATACAAAAACCCATGCCATTCGTTTGTTCGTTGAATCATTCGTTCATAAGGCATGTGCTTGTATGCAACAGGCAATTCTCGAAAAAACCGAGAGCATGCGTGCACTTTTGGTCTCCCAGTTTCTGCCATAACAGCTCATCATCATAAGTGATTATTTTGCATGATTAATAATAGATTCTTTCATTGACCAAGTTTGCTTTATGCACACCATCTGTATCTGCTCGATCTTTTGATTACTCTGCATTTTAGGAATTTAGCCGTTTTAATTTATGCCATCAACAATAGCAAACAAGAGGGGGATGAACTGATGAAAATTGTTATGCCATTCTTGAGATAGTTGTGGTGCTTTCACTCATATTCTGTATTGACTCATGAATTTCTTTGAAGGATTGTAAATGATTATCTCTCCTCGCTCCACAAATGTGTGTTCTGTTATCTCGTTGGCCTAAAATTTACTTTCTAATCGACATGCCAGTCAAAAAATAGTCCATTACAGTGGATAATAAGGAATATTGCATGAGGCATACAGGCTATAACTGTTAATACTGTACTGACATACCAGTGCATGAGCACCAAACACAAAAAACACATATACATGATTTTCAGTTGGCATTTGTTTAAGAACATTTTCACGTCAGTTTTAGCCTTTATAAATCCCTATTTGTTCCTCACTTTTAACGTAGGATAAAATCCATGGACTTTGGGATTGAATATCACATACACGTAATCAAATGGTTTGGCTCAACTATTTTGGTCTCTCGGGCAGACGAGTTGTTGTCCCTTTGGTCCCCCTTGCACGGAACTTGGACGCGTGGCTCATGATTTCCAATCCATCGCGATGGCTGATCCGGACCGTCCGACTCGGCTACGTGATTCGGTTCTCCAGGCGCCCACCCAGGTTCAGCGGTATTCACTTCACCTTGGTCAAGAGCGAAAACGCTGCTACCTTGCGCGTGGAGATCGCTACCCTCCTACGGAAGGGCACGATAGAACCTGTCCCTCCAGCCGAGATGAAAAAGGGGTTTTACAGCCCCTACTTCATCGTACCGAAAAAGGCAGTGGGTTGCGGCCAATCTTGGACCTGCGAGTACTGAACCGGGCCTTACACAGACTCCCGTTCAAGATGCTGATGCAAAAACGCATTCTGGTGAGCGTCCGGCATCAAGATTGGTTCGTGGCGGTAGACCTGAAGAATGCGTACTTCCACGTCTCGATCCTTCCTCGGCACAGACCCTTCCTGCGGTTTACATTCAAGGGTCAGGCGTATCAGTACAAAGTCCTCCCTTTCGGCCTGTCCCTGTCTCCTCACGTCTTCACGAAGGTCGCAGAGGCTGCCCTTGCCTTGCACAGGGTCTGTGTAAGCAGGCTCACTAGGGGACAGGGGGCCAGCTGTGTGCTAGCGCGTCTATGCTGAGGGGAGCCTTGGTGAGGGCGTACCAGAGCAGGCAGTGGGAGGATTCTTGGGAGGTGAACAGGTCTACCTGACTTGAAGTGCTGCTGACTCCAGAGGAGGAGACGGTGGACGAGTTGTGACATACAACGAGAGCGCAGACCGCCTTGGCGGTTGACATATGCTACCGTTGCCATGTTGTCTTTCCGAACTAACACGTGCTTGCCCTGGATCAATGGCCAGAACCTCCTAAGGGCGAGCAGAATTGCCAACAACTCGAAGCAGTTGATGTGTCAATGCAGTCGCGGACCCGTCCAGAGGCCAGCGGCTGCATGCCCATTGCAAACAGCGCCCCAGCCCATTTTGGAGGTGTCTGTCGTGACCACGATGCGCCTGGAGACCAGTTCTAGAGGAACACCTGCCCGTAGAAATGAGAGGTCAGTCCAAGGGCTGAAAAGACGGTGACAGACCGGTGTGATGACCACGCGATGTGCCCCATGGCACCATGCCCATCTCGGGACTCGTGTCTGGAGCCAGTGCTGAAGCGGCCTCATATGCATCAACCCAAGCGGGGTGGCCACCGCCGAGGATGCCATATGCCCCAGGAGCCTCTGAAAAAGTTTCAGTGGAACCGCTGTTTTCTGTTTGAATGCCTTCAAACAGGCCAGCACCGACTGGGCGCACTCATTCGTAAGGCGCGCCGTCAAGGAGACTGAGTCCAACTGAGTCCAACCTTCTCTGAACCGGGAGGAGCTTGCTCTTTTCCCAGTTGACCCGAAGCCCTAGTCGGCTGAGGTGTGAGAGTACCAGGTCCCTGTGTGCGCACAACATGTCTCGAGAGTGAGCTAGGATTAGCCAGTCGTCAAGATAGTTGAGAATGCAAATGCCCACCTCCCTTAACTGGGTCAGGGAGGATGAGGAGCAGGTCGTCCTGGTAGCACCCTACTGGCCCACCCAGATGTGGTTCTCGGACCTCACGCTCCTCACGACAGCTCCACCCTGGCGAATTCCCCTGAGGAAGGACCTTCTTTCTCAGGGACAGGGCATCCTCTGGCACCCATGACCAGACCTCTGGAATCTCCATGTCTGGCCCCTGGACGGGACATGGAAGACCTAAGCGGTCTACCACCTGTGGTGGTAGACACGATCACTCAGGCTAGGGCCCCCTCTATGAGGTGCCTGTATGCCTTTAAGTGGCATCTGTTCGCTAAGTGGTGTTCTTCCTGACACGAAGACCCCAGAGATGTGCAGTCAAATCAGTGCTTTCCTTCCTGCAAAGAGGCTGTCACCTTCCACCTTGAAGGTGTACGTTGCCGCCATAGCAGCACATCACGACGCAGTAGACGGTAAGTCCTTAGGGAAGCATGATCTGATCATCAGGTTCCTAAGAGGCACCAGGAGGCTGAATCCCTCCAGACCGCGCCTCGTTCCCTCATGGGACCTCTCTGTAATTTTTCAGGGTCTACAGAGAGCCCCTTTTGAGCCTTTGCAGTCAGCCGAGCTTAAGGCACTCTCCTTGAAGACTGCCCTCCTGACTGTGCTCACTTCCATTAAGAGGGTAGGAGACCTGCAAGCGTTCTCTGTCAGCGAAACGTGCCTGGAGTTCGGTCCGGGTTACTCTCACGTGACCCTGAGACCCCGACATAGGTGGAAACCTATGTGCCCAAGGTTTCCACCACCCCTATTAGGGACCAGGTGGTGAACCTGCAAGCACTGCCCCAGGAGGAGGCAGACCCAGCCCTGTTGTTGCTATGTCCGGTGCAAGCTTTACGCATCTATTTGGATCGCACGCAGAGCTTTAGAATCTCTGAGCAGCTCTTTGTCTGCTTTGGTGCACAGCGGAAAGGAAGTGCTGTCTCCAAGCAGAGGATCGCCCACTGGCTCATTGACGCCATAACTATGGCATATCTCGCCCAGGACATGCCGCCCCCCGTAGGGCTACGAGCCCATTCTACCAGGGGTGTAGCGGCTTCCTGGGCCCTGGCCAGAGGTGCCTCTCTAACAGACATTTGCAGAGCAGCGGGCTGGGCAACACCCAACACCTTTGCAACGTTCTACAACCTCCGGGTGAAACCGGTTTCGTCCCAGGTAGACGCACTTAACACAAGCGGAAAAGTCCGGGATAGCCAGCCGGGTGTATCGCTTGCACATAGCACCTTCCACCTCCTTTTGAGCTGAAGATGTGCACCATTAATTCCCAGTAGTGTTCACAAGTTTGTTCCCTGGTTGACTTCCTCCGAGCCCTGTGGCAGTCGAGTTTTCGGAGAGATTCGCTGCCGGCCCAGTACACATGCTAACTAAGAGTCCTGTTCTGGGGTAGGTGCTCCACATGTAGTGGTTCCCTGTAAGGCTAACCCCATGCGATATATATATCTTCAGCTAATTCGTTTCCCTGTTGGCAAACTGCGTCTTCCTTGGGCAGAACCCCTCTGCCCCAGTCTCCATGTTTGTAGTAACTCCTCCCCCATTGGGCAGGATCTACCTTGAAGACTCTCCACATGGTTGGAAAGACCATGTGAGGTATCCTTCCACTTAAATATCCCCCCTCTCTTTGGGCGATGTGTGGTCTCCGCTGTGTCTTCCCCTTGGGAGGGACACCCCCCGACTAGACCTGGTGGCCCAGTTGGATAATCCCCCTTCTTTTTTAGGGAGTGGAAAAAAGAGAAGGGGGAAAGAGGCCACGACTGGGTTAAGCCTGTCTCTATTTCTTGGGTAGTCGACTTGTCCCCTAAAAGGGCCGTTCAACACTCATAACTATGTTGGGGGAGGTTACGTGTCGACTGGTGTGCTGGCTATGAGGCACACATTAGTCTGCCCACCACACACCGCCAGTTCACGTAACACAGTTCGGCCAATTGTGGCATTTCGTATAGGGACCCCTAGTGTCACTACATCAACACAACGTCGAGTGATTGACAGATAGGGAACGTCATGGTTACTTGTGTAAGCTCCGTTCCCTGATGGAGGGAACGAGACGTTGTGTCCCTCCTGCCACAATGCTGAACTACCCGCTGAAATGGCCAGACATTATATCGGCTCCTCAGCATAAAACCTGAATGAGTGGTTGCATACCAGCTCCTTTTATACCCGTATGTCTGGGGAAGTGGCATGCAAATTCCACTCGGCAATTTTCATTGGCCTTTTATCAAAGGCCAGAGGTGTCTTGGGCTCCCAAGTGCGACCCCTAGTGTCACTACATCGACACAACGTCTCGTTCCCTCCATCAGAGAATGGAGGTTACACAAGTAACCATGATGTTTTACTACAGTAATATTGCATTCATTTAATAATTATGGGTTTACTATAGTAGTATTGTAGTAACCATGACTGTGGTAACCATGGTTAATTTTGTTTACTACAAGAAAACAATGGTTAGATTTTTCTAGTCATTGTGTTCAGGATCACACAAACCTGAGATATGTTCAAAAACAAGAGATATATTTCCTGTACTTTCTCCAAAACTGCTCTAGTGACAAATTATTAGGATTTGTTCACCCTCTTTAGCATTTTGCTGTGAAGTAATGCAGTTTATGATTAACCAATGCCAGGATAAACTATAATTTTTTTCTGTTAGTTATATATTTAGCATAATAATATATACTGTATGTATACAATTCTATATAACAATAAGTGATAAGTGTAAATCTTCCATTTCCAGTTCCTTTTTCTCAGTTTGAGCCACTGTCCCTCAAAATATCTGTGCACAGCCCTGTTTAGCAGCATGCCAAAACAACGGAGCTGTGTACAACATAAGCACTCCGGGGCGTAGATAGCACTAATCTTTCAGCACTATATCCATGAATATCTTTCTCTAGCACTGAACACACTTCATTAATGCGTTTTCATGCTCCGCACTTATTGCCGCATCACCGGCCAGTGACTTGAAGCACTGCATAGTGGAGCTGCAAACGTGGTTATTTTAATGACAGTAGACCGTAGCAGAGAAATACAGTGAGCATTTTTCACTTAAGTACACTGCAGAAAACGAAAATGAAGCATATGTGTCTGATATGACTCCGACAGTTCAGCTAAGAAAGGTTTGTGACAGGACAATTTATCGTAGTTCCAGAGCACCTTTAGGCTTGTCACGATATTTTCCTGTCTAAAATCAGCGTTATTAATCAACATGTTTCGAGCCTATTGATAATAAACAGAAATTTTTGTTTACATTTTGTGAAAATTAATCAGAGATAACATCATATCTGGCATGGATGGCAAGAAAGACAACCAAAACATTGAAATTACAGGTTCTCTGCTTATGATGATAAACATTTCCATTATTTTATAGTCAGCCCCTTTATACTTAACTATAGCAAACAGTATTTTTAAACTGCACTATTTAAATGTACATTGTTTGTTTGTTTTTGGTAGATTTGCATTTTAAAATATAAAATTGGCTCATTAAGACTTTTACTTACATTTTTCTTTCAGGGGTTACACCTGAAGCCCCATACAGTATATTTCCTATCTATATATAAACAGTAGAAGATCCCCCAGTGTTCACAACTTTGGTTGCCTTTGGGCCACAATGTCCTCATTCTTTTTTTTTTTTTGACTGTTGATTCACCCCAGATATCGGTTATCGGTCTCTTTGATTACTAATAATCGTTATCAGTATTGGCCCTGAATAAACCATATCGGTCGACCCCTTGTGTTCACCTGCTTGAATTACAATTCTGTCATTTACTTATCATCATATCGTCCCAAACCTATATACATTTCTTTTTTCTGCAGAACATAAATTCACTTTCATTGTATGGTAAAAAGTGAATGGTGACTGATAGCAAGATTCTGCCTAACATATCCCATATGTTCCACATAACATAGAAAGTAATATGGGCTTGTAACAAAACAACTAATCCTTTAAGAATGAAGTGCTTAGATATATCTTTGGGGCTTTTCCACTGCACGGTTCAGCTCGACTCGACTCGACTGCTCGCTTTTTGGGGGTTTTCCACTGTGGATAGTACCTGGTATCTGGTATATTTTTAGTACCACCTCGTTCAAGGTTCCAAGCGAGCCGAGCCAATACTAAACAAAACCCTGCAGATCACTGATTGGTCAGAGAGAATTGTCACAACAAGTGTCACTGGATTTGTGACACGGGACATCAACCCGCTAGTTTTAGAGTTAGTAACAGCGATAGCAGTAACATTTGTTCACTCGACTTTTGAATTGTAAAAAGAAATGGCTGTGCGCAAAACCACGCCGTGGTCAATAAATGAGGTGCAGACGTTCCTCTCGTTAGCGACGAACGAAATGACGCGAAACGAAAAAGTCTTTCAAGAGGTGTCTCATCTTTTGGCCGCACACGGCTACCACCGGACCTACCAACTGTGTAGGGAAAAGTTAAAAAACTTAAAATCGACTACAGAACCATCAAGGACCACAACAGCCGGAGTGGTTCAAACAGAAGAAAGTGGAAGTGGATCATATGGACGCTATCTATGGCAATAGACCGGCAAGCAATGGGTGGGAGAGTGCCCTGGACTCGGCCACGGCGTTGTTGGAGTCCACGATGGAGGATGGTACGTTTTGTTACGTTAACTCTATATTCTGCTTGAAAGCTTCACTTTATTTATCTGACCAGCTACTGGAAAGCTTGCTTCTAAAACAGCCAGGCCAATTTAACTGTTACACTTGTGTAAAATGAAAAGTTGGCACTTTTCATACCACTGTCTCCTTAAGATGATTGTTTTCCTCTTTTGTAAGTTATTTTGGATAAAAGCGTCTGCCAAATGAATAAATGTAAATGTAAATGTAAAATCACCATGTAACAATTGCTTTATGCAGCACAATGAGCTAGTAGCTAACAGCTAGCGGTCGTGTTATTGTTTATGGTCAGTAATGTTTTTGTCGCGGCATCTGTAGAGATGATGTCACGGCAGTAGAGGCGGCGAAATTATGATTATCAGCCTATAATCCCACCCACGTTGAGGCGGCACTAAACTGCAGTAGAAAAGCAAGCTCAGAAAAGTAAAGCGAGCAGAGTCGAGTCGAGTTGAACTGTAACGTGCAGTGGAAAAGTGCCATAAGAGGCCACTTCCAATAATGCAATCAGAACTATTCAAATAATGACACCAACAAAACAACAAGACTTTTTATCCACCAATTTTATTCTATTCAAGTCAGTACACAGAGACATGGACAAATTGTTTAGACACCAGACAAAAGTTTAACAAACAATCTAGAAATTACAGTTGCCACTGTAGAGCAATTGAAGCAGTGAAACTGTATTTTCCTGTCACAAGTAGTATCATTAAACAGAGGCTCATCTGCCCCTGCTTCACTTGTGTTGACCCAGTCATGTAGATCTCTGCTGCTGTAATGCAATTCACAGACAGCCATGCATTTGAGAACTACTCTACAATTAACATTTGACCCCAATCAACTCTAATAGTTCCGAAGGTTTCTCTGCAGCTATTCAACAGAGCAGCTCAAATGACCAATTCAAACAAAAGCAGATTATCATTACTGGATTTACAGTGATCAAAAGGGGACACGTTGATATTTGCTAAGAGTCCTTGTCCCCATTCCTATACAAAGGCCAGAATTGGCTGCTCTTTGGGGTAGAAAGAAATGGGCCCCTATATGTTTCTTGAATGCAGTAAACAGAAATAGCCCGAATGTCCCCTAAAGCTATTGCTGCAGCAAAACTGTCTCTGTCATGTTCACTATCCCCACAATCGGAGGGATGTTTGTCAAGCAAGTGATGGCAGCTAATCATAGAAGGGCTCAGAAGAAAACCATAGGTTATATGCAAGATGGTCTTGGCAGTGTGAATTGATTTAATGGTGGACTGAAGTTTAATTAAAAAGACTAGACAAGGGCAGAGAGGATAAAGGAAGAGGGTGTGTGGTCCTGTTATTTCTGTGTGTGTATTTGTGTGAGTGACATTATGCTGGCAGGACTATCAGGGCAGTTGGCAGTTAGTGGTGTATGCACGGTCCAACAAAATATTTTAGCATGCACAACAGTTGATTTGCTTGATTTCTTGAAGACAGAATCTTCAGCTTGAAAACATTGCTGTAGTTAAGGGTTGCTTTGATTGTTAAAAGTTTGAGAAGAGTTGTAAGTGCAAAAAAAAAAAAAAAAAAAAAATTTTATTTTTCTTGTTTAAAGCATGAAAACACACTAAGATTTTATCTGATTTACTGTACACTGTAAAAATGTAAAAAAGTTTCTTGAGGCTCCATTTGAGGTTCCTCAAATGCCACACTGGCGGAATCATCTAGAGATCCTCCTTTTAGTTCTCTAATAACTACTTTTAGTTCTGACAAGAACTTTAAAGACTGTCAAAGGCTCCTCCAGTAACCCAATCATACAGAAAACGTTGCAAAGCACTTGAAATATATTGAAGTTCTTGGAGTATACAAGTATGAGTCTCCTTTAAAAAGGAATATTCCAGGTTCAATACAAGTTAAGCTCAATCAACAGAATTTGTGGCATGATGTTGATTACCACACAAATTAATTTCCACTTATCCCTCGTTTTCTTTAAAAAATAGCAAATAGCGAGGTTACAGTAAGGCACTTATAATGGAAGTGAATGGGGCCAATAAGGCAGAAATGTGACTCTTATAATTTAATAAAAGCACTTACATTAATTCTTCTGTTAAATCATTTATATTATTTGAGCTGTAAAATTCACAGTTTTTGTGGTCGTTTAAAATTTTTACGGTTTACGGTGGTACGTCGATTGATCTTAACTTGTAATGAACCCGGAATATTCCTTTTAAGGGTGCCAAGAGGTTCTGTAGAGGGTTCGGCAGTGTGGCATGTGTATAGTAGCACTATATACATTAGACATTTTGCATCAGTTGAAATGTGTTTTCCTTTTCCTGTGGTGCGACTGATAGCGCGTTGCATGAGCAGCCTCAACGACATGAGTTCTGGTCCCATGGAAACCAGGAAGTAATCATATTAACCTATGTTGAGTGTGATTTGGAGGTCGCATTTTCCATTTAAGATTACATTTTTACTCCACTGACAGTTAGGTTTGGGTAAGGGCATATGGTTAAAAAAATAGGCATTCCTGTTGACTTTACTACATCATTTACAACAAAACTTTACAACTCACTTTTGGTGCCACTCTGTGTATATTTTACATGAAATTTGGGGCTCACACACGCCCATACATTCAACAACACTTCCAGCTTCGGCCCCTAGGAGCAGCAATTAGAATTTCGTGAAGTACAGACCAATTTTAGCTGAAAGACTTTCGACCTACTGTTGCTGAATACACAGTGAGACCAGTCTATGCTTAAAACAAGATGATTTAAATAATAAAAGAATTAATTTTGAAATGAATTTACACAGTCCTAAGAAATTAGAGAAAGGTTTGCATTAGAGGCTTCTATGCATCAAGACCTTAACAAAAATATTAGTCAGGAAATATGCCCAAGGGAGCTATGTTAGATGGTTTAAAACAGAGCTAAATCATTAGCATGCACTCATTCCCTACTGCTTTAATGAGCAACTGAACTGAAAAAATGCATCAATGCCATTACAATCTTAATGTATTTTGGCACACATGCTGCTCTTATAATGCTCTGAGCCATCATCATTTTTAGAAAACAAAGCACTCATGTCACCAAATGATAACAATGTGTGGCCAGGAACAGACTGCAGTTCTCGCCTGTTGTGAATCTGATGTAGGTTTGAATGTCTGCTTTATTGAATGTCTTGTACAGAGAGTTGTAACTGTTTAGATCATGTTGTGAGAATGGGCATTGATTTTAACCGATGCAATCAATTGATTCAAGGCATTGTCACTTTGTCTTCATTGTGGTTGAGTCCAAGGGACAAAAAGGCATTCCCTCTTCCTGGATGTCTGTCTAAAGCTGAACGTCAACATGTGAATGCAGCGTTCTCGTGGTTATTGACTCAAGTCTCCTGAGCATACCGGAGCATAACCTCAGACTTCGATACTTATTACCTGTCAGCAAGGGGCTGGTTTATTTTTCTATGCTTGATTTTGTTTCATTCTGCACCTGTGGGCAGCAACTAGACTTCTGTCTCGATTTGTCTTTGTTTTCCCCTGCCACTGAACTCTCTGCAGGGTCACTGGAATTGTAAGACATCTCAGGATTGAGAGTTTTACACTACAGGTGAACAGGGAGGGCTTGTAAGCCAAAATACGGCAATTAAAATGTGCTAATGCTGCCAAGAGGGATGCGTTTTTGATAATTAACCACTTTTCTTTTTTCTTCTAAGAACCTTCTTGTAGTGATTGAAATAAAAGACTTTTGCACTTTTTATATTCTGACATTTCATCAAAAAATTATTGACCTCAACCAATCAGTTAAGATGTAGGCCTATTATGTAACAGGTAGTGTGTGGATACTTTTTAGCTTTTGCCCTTCATTTAATGTTAATTCAAAAGACCCAAACAAAAAGATGTTTTCCTGATTAATGAAGCAGGCATTGAAACTTTGGCTTTAAACTCGTCAGTAAAGCTTTTGTGATATTGGATCTTTAAGCAGTGTGATTCTTTGCATTTACAATTTGATCTGGTGTGCAGATTTACTTTGTTTATCTACTTGCTTTGAATCAACACACCTGATAACAATTTACTACATACAGTTTGGATTAGAACGTTTTCTTGTTTCATGCTTAATGACACATGATTTGACTATCATCAGAGGTGGGCAAATCAGTCACATTTATTTTGCTACCAAATGATCTACCAATCAGTTGAGAAAACAGTTAAATGGTTAATGGTTTTAAATAAATCTTTATGTAAAACTAATACATATGCTAATATGTATTACTAATTTTTATGTGATACTAATACATAAAACTAATCACATTAGACAAAAACAAGGGGAGCTAATGTGATTTTGTATTTCTATGTGACTGTTTTCAGCGTTTCTATTATGTTATAAGATCATTGTTTGACATTATATGATATTTTATTCTAGTGTATGGCTTTGAATGTAGAATGAATGTAGAATGATTTAACTGTGAGTTTTGTGCTCAGTGTTGTCTTTCTAAAATTACTATTACCGGTAAGTAAAATGTGTTTTGTAACAACTTGGTTTTTGCTCCAAGGCAGATTGCAGCAGAGGATGCATTTCTTGCATAGAAAACATGAATTTGTTTTTATATTACGAGTCTGTCTTTGAAGTCTAATTAGGTATGAAATAACAGAATGGTATGGGAACTTAATGGCTTAGTTGAAATCTCAGATTGCTCGCCTTGTGCAGGTCTCTGTGAAAATCATAGGTTGGAAAGAGCATCGATCCATTTAGCCAATATATGAGCAGACTGAACGGAGGCAAGCCCAAAAATAATATCCGACCCATTCCATATTGCTCAATAAAAAGTATAATCTTTTACCCTAAGGTAGACAATACCGAATCCCATCTTACAGGCTGAATTATTTTAGAAACACATTTGAGCTTCAGTTTGACTCTTAAATACAGATCTTTAAGACTGGTATTTTGGAATGTTTATTTATTAATTATTATATTTTTCTGTTTATTATGTGCAATGTTTTTCATATTTTGTAATATTTAATTTTATATATTTATTTTTTCACTGTATGCACTATTACTGTATGTGTATGCTTGCATGTATCTACACGAGCACTTTATTTAGAACACTATGGTCCTAATAAAATGCTTGACATGGTCTTCTGCTGTTGTAGCCCATCCACCTCAAGGTTCGACGTGCTGTGCATTCTGAGATGCTATTCTGCTCACTACAATTGTACAGAGTGATCATCTGAGTTACCGTAGCCTTTCTGTCAGCTTGAACCAATCTGGCCATTCTCTGTTGACCTCTCTCATCAACATGGTGTTTCTGTCTACAGAAATGCTGCTCACTGGATGTTTTTTGGCACTATTCTGAGTAAACTCTAGAGACTGTTGTGTGTGAAAATCTTAGGAGATCAGCAGTTACAGAAATACTCAAACCAGCCCATCTGGCACTAATAATCATGCCATGGTTGAAATCGCAGAGATAACATTTTTTCCCCCCTTCTGATGGTTGATGTGAACATTAACTGAAGCTCCTGACCCGTATCTGCGTGATTTTATGCACTGACCTGCTGCCACAATCTGTCAATTAGATAATCACATGAATAAGTTGTACAAGTGTTCCTAATAACATGGTCAGTGAGTGCATGTTGAGTCCAACACAATTTTCCCAGGGCAATAAAGTACATTCTAACAGTAAACACTGGTAGGTTAAATACTAAAAGTGTGAATGCAAGTTAAATCTTCATGTTTTGTTTGCAGGCAGGGTTAGGTTTAACAGGGCTACACCCGAAAGGCTAGGGTTTTCCGTGTTCCGGATTGTCTCGAACATGGTCGAGCGGTCAGCCTTTCAAAGTATACACTGTAAAAGGTAATTCTGTGGGTTTATAGATTTCATGAAATTTCATATGTAAACTTTATTTAACAAAATTAATTTATTGGTTTTTTGCATTAAAATTATTTAAAAATGACTGGAATAAAATCTACTAAATTTTGCTGTGAAAGATTTAGCTATTCTTTTTGAATAATTCCAAATAGAGAGAATATTGAATGAATCCAACATAATGCAAATGAGCTGCTTTCAATTTAAAAGCATTTCCTGTTAAAACGCGCGCTTTAAGCAGCTGGTAAGTACGAGGCACGCACGCACGCACTGGAGTTTCCCCGCTGCAGACAAGTCATATCTGATTGCGCAATATTTTTCAATTTGCTTAGTTCTGTTTTATGAATATCAATAAAGAACACCGATTAATGTCAAAAGGGCAGCTGTAAAACTATTCACCTCTGCAGTTGAATAGTTTATGCTCACGAGGCCTGTACTGGAGTTTCCCGCTGACAACCTGGAGGCAAAGCTCGTCGGCGCTCTTTTTTCACTTAATTCCTGACAAAGGTAAGGAGGATTATTTAATTTATATATGAAAGAAAAAAAAAAACTGTTGTAAATTGTTCAAGTTGTCTACTTGATGTAATATGAATGTAATTTAAAAAATATTTATTGATGGTAGTGCAACGTTAATTGTGCTCTTGATAAATAAGGCAACTAACTAATCCATTCATGTAGCCAATATGTTTAAAGATTACTATTTTAACTGTAATGGGGAACGAGCAACATTGTTTAATAATGGCCGTAGTGTCGCATTTGCACGGAGCACAGCACATGACATGCGGGGGAAAAATTCTTAATTTGTGTCCTGTATCCACATGTCGTGCTGGTTCCGTACATTTGAACTTGGGTGTTGTTCATAAAGTATGGGAAATCGGTTTTACACCGATAAATGGCTGAAGTGGGTAACTGTAAAACTATTTAGCGCTGCCGTTGAACAGTGTGCATGCCGTTTCCAGCGCTCGCATGCACTTCTCCATTTCAATCCATTACGTTGACATTATCCGAATAATAATCCCTGAACATAAATGCATTTTGTTGCACAGCCTAGTTAAGTATTAACTCAAAAAAATTATTCAATACTTTAAACTGGAAGTGAAAATAAGCATTGTGAAACGAGATATATATATATCTCGTTTCACAATGCTTATTTTCACTTCCAGTTTAAAGACATCAGTTTCTTTTGTGTTCATATATATATATATATATATATATATATATATATATATATATATATGTATAATATATATAATATATGTGTGTGTGTATGTATGTATGTGTGTATGTATGTATATGTTTTCTGATATCTGTTAAAATGTGAAATGTACTTGTGTCTTTTTTAATACGTGCAATGAAATGGAGCTATAAAGCATGATAGAATTCCTTGGGGAACATGCAGGAGATCTCATCAAAGAATTCAGCGTATGCAATCTTAATTTCAGTATACCAGATGTGTGAATTGAAATCAAAATTATTGTCAGTTACTTACCCAAGAGGCCATAATATTGTTGATTGGACTTAATTTGTTTGATCAGTGTTGTAAGATACAGAGAGTTTCAGATTTTCTTTTTTTAGCGATATTTCTTAGGTTGAGTCTCGCTGCTGTTTAATGTTGCAGGACAACGAAGAACAGACAGGAATTGAACAGCTTGTGATTGCAGTAATTGTGACCAGGACAGATGCTTCAAGTGACAGTCCAAAGAATCACTGGAATTGTTATCGAGGGCGTGAAAGTTCTTAGGCCTTGAAGGTGTTCCCAGGGCTTGCTGTGTCCTCCTTGGTTTGACCTATGCACTGAATCTCCATTATCCCAGGCATCTAAAGTATACCTTTGAGGTATTTCAGAAACTTCTCTTGGAGCTGGATGCTTCAAAGCTGTCCAACAGAGTCCAGTCGCACAAGTCTACACTGCTGTTTTAATATGAGATTGTTTTTAGGTTAACTAAGTCCAGTTGTTCAAATCAACAGTTTAAAATGAGATTGTTATTAGTATAATCTGTTCTGTGATTCTATGTTGCAGAAAAAGACATCAGTTTCTTTTGTGTTCAGAAAAGGTGGAAACCTTGTTTCTTATCTATTTTATTTTAAACCACAACAACAATGCAACTGCATTGTGTATTTTGAACCGTTTGTGCCTAGAAAGAAACACAAAAAGAGACTTGTTTTGCAAATTTGCACTTTTCTCATCCTGTGTGAATTGATATGCCTTAAAAGGTAATTGGAAAAAAAGATGCAGTTAGTTCTGTTGATAAAGAGTAGTGAATGTTCACTCTGAGAATACTAATAGATGCTGTTTTTGTGACCGTTGTTGGCAATAATAAAGGAGTTCGTAATTCATCTTTGACGTCTATGTCTGTTATCCTATGTCTATGTATGTCCACTCATTAAAAATAATACCAAATTATTTTTGTGTTAAATCAAAACGATTCCATTAAGTAGTATTCATTAGCATAGTGTTTTATTTTTGTTTAAATTTTACTTAATGTTTTTGTGTGCTATTTGCAGTTACTCATTTTGAATGGTTGATTTGTAAGGAGCTAATTTGATTAATTTTAACTCGATTCTTAAGTGTTGTTGAATTAATAACTTTGCTTGTAATCTGTTGCCACAATTTTGAGTAGATATAGTGTATTATTATTTACAATGTAGTCTTTTGACCGCAAGCGAATATGAAGGCATTTGACGCATTCACACTACGACTGCTTTGTGACGCTCTTTCAGTATAGTCAACGGCAGGCACAGGCGCACGCGCCGTTGATGCGTAGACTGTGCTCATGACGAAATTTGCGTCATGCATACTATGCGCGTTCCAATCAGCAACGCGGACAACCAAAGTATACTTTGGCCTTAACCACTGAACCAAATGTTATCATTCTCAATTTAGGTCTTTATTGCTAAGATGAATTTGTTGTCAAGTGTTCTGCACTGATGCCACTAGACAGGCGCTAGGTGGAAGCTGAAAAGTTAATCTGCACTGCTGATTTCCATATAGCATTTCCCACTGGCTTCCAGTAACCTATGCTGCCCGACTCCATCACTGTCAATCTTGCCAGCGGTGGAGCGCTGGCATGTTTCTTCCTGCTGTGCTTGATCATGATGGCAGAGCGCTTATGTAACCCACGATGCATGACTGTGCTGCTGCTACTGTTGTCAGCCAAGAAATCAATTTGCTTGGTGTTTCTCCTGACTACTGTCACCTCTCTTGCTCTCTGCCTTTGCCACTGCCTCATTCTTTTTACATTTATTTAGCCTTTGTCTTTCAAACACCTCTTTTTTTTTTTTTTTTTTTGGTCCTCTGACTTAAAGGGATAGTCCAATCAATAATGAAAAAGCTCTCATTTACGCACCCTCATGTTGTTCCAAATCATTTTTTTTTTCTCTATAGAACACAAAATAAGAAGTTTTGAAGTATGTTCATGCTGCTCTTTCCCCATATAATGAAAGTGAATGGGGACTAAGGCATTCTTCAAAAATTATCTTTTGTACTACGGAAGAAAATCATATGGGTTTGAAACAGTAAATGATGATAGCACTTTGATTTCTGGGTGAACTAACAGTTAAAATTCCTTGCTCATTTCCTCTTTTGTGAAGAATTCTCAAATTGTGCTGTAGTTCCAGACTTAAAAATTCTTGCGTAGGTGTGGCTGATTTGCGAAAAACCAGACATTTTGATTCTCTTGAACTGTGCATTCACTGTTTGACACCTATTGGGTGTGAAAGAGTCACTGCAGGCAATAAAGTGTCACCAATCAATCTGGCGGGACTATATTGGGCACTGCCATAGATTTGGCCAGCTGCTTACTGACCAGCTGAAAGCAGGTAAGAGAAGCACACAGCAGGTGAGTGAAAGCATTGCTGAAAAATGCAAAGAAAGTCCAGACATGCAAATATAACTTGTCTGAGTTTAGGAGCCTTGATCATGACATTTATTTGACCACAAACAGAGTATTAGTGGCTGTGGTGACCTTTACTTGGTGGCCTAAAGGATAAGATTTTCATCTTTCATTATGTGACAGCTCCCTGGTGAGATGTAAACCTCTTTTGTCAGAAACAGAATATGCAGTGCCTGCCATTTACATGTGCTCTCTATTTGCATAGGACTTGTCTGTAAGAACCAGGGATAATCCAAAAAGTAAGTAATTTTCTCCACTTACTAAAAAAGTTTTACACCAAAAGCAATAAATAGCATATTTGAGAATTATGCCTAAATTGATGAACACTCATGTAAGATGAAGGCATACCAGTGGCATGGAAAAACCTAATTTATTCTACTTCCTTAATTTAGTGACCACCATGTTGAGATCACATGACCATTTGAATACTACTTTCCCTATGTCACTCACTCGGCGTTGTGTCGATGTAGTGACACTAGGAGTCACTCTTGGGTGCCCCAAACACCTCTGCTTTTTTGAAAAAAGGCCAATGAGAATTGGCGAGTGGAATTTGCATGCCATTCCCCCAGACATACGGGTATAAAAGGAGCTGGTATGCAACCACTCATTCAGATTTTCTCTTTGGAGCCGAGCGGTTCTATTCATTGAGCTGAATTCATCCGCTGAGTTCATTCACCTCTCTCTGCTGGATCTTACGGCGCATTTCAGCGGCTTCTCCCCCTCTGCATCTGTGGTTTGCCCCTGGGCATTTCGGCAGAACATTTAAAAGAGTATATACTAAAAGAGTATATTTTCTTTCTGAAAGGGCGGCACACACGGAACGTCTTTTTAAAGATGCGTCTTTTTAAAAATGCCTTTCCGTTTGTGTGTTATTCCTGGTTGCGGTCGTTATCTCCGCTTCTGATGGCCACGATCGCTGTCTTACATGTCTGGGCACTGCCCATGTGGAGACATCGTTCGTGGATGAGTCATGTCCTCATTGCGAGAACATGACCATGGCAACGTTGCGGTCGCTTACTTTCTTACGAAAGCAAGCCACCCCAGCGGCTCCCCACACCGGTCCTTCTACCTACGGGTTTGAGGCCACGTCAGTTAGCACTGTGGGCGATTTGGGGACGTCTATGGGACCACCTCCACCGGGTATTCCCCCACGGACCTCCCATTCCCCAGCACGCTCGCTCGCCCCGATCGGGCTCTCGCACGAGACCGGCGGCTCGTCTCAGCGCGAGTTCGACTTCTCGTTCGGAGATCCGGAAGACAATGAGTTATTGAGTGCAGCATCGGAGAGCGGGCTCGTCCAGTCTGACACAGAGGCTTCGGCTCGGCTTCCTCCTTCGGGAACGGTCGCCCAGCCTCACGCCGACGCGGAAAAGACGGACGTGCTTTCCCGGGGCGGCCGCGAGCGTCGGGCTAGAGTGGGCCCTCCACTCTCCCCTGAACCCTCGTGGCTCGACGATCGGTTCCTGGGCACAGGGCGCCGGCCACGCCCCGCCCCCTTTCCTTTCTTCCCGGAAGTGCATGAGGAGCTGACAAGATCGTGGGAGGCACCTTTTACTGCCCGGTCCTGGTCTTTCAGCTCCCCCGCTCTCGCTACCCTCTCCGGGCGACGAAGGTCACGGCACGGTCTCTCGGGCAGGTGATGTCCACCCTGGTGGTCCAGGAGCGCTGCATTTGGCTCAACTTGGTCGAGATTGGAGAAGCAGAGAAGGCACGGTTCCTTGATGCCCCCATTTCCCAGGTTGACCTGTTTGGCGACACCGTCAAGGACTTTGCCCAGCAGTTCTCAGCGGTGAAGAAGCAGACGGAGGTTTTACAACATATCCTGCCCCGGTGCGGCTTTAGACCCCGCACCCTGTCTGCTCGTCACCAAGGGCGTCCTCCTGCAGCAACAACACCGGCTCCGCCGCAGCCCGCCCCGTAGCCCGGCTCTGGCGTGGAGCCCTCCACAGGAAGCAGACGTCACCTGTCTCGCGGCCGGCCGCTAAGAACCCGAGGAAGGCTTCAATGCGCCCCCGAGACGGGTGATCCACTTCTCTGGGGCTGGTCGACAGATCACTCCATCCCCCGGTGGAGGACCGGGAGGAGAATCTTTTGTCGCCGCATGCCCAGGAGGCTACGGCACCCAAAAGCCTGACAAAAGAATGGTCTCCTTGTCTCCTGGGTCACACATCCGGTGCGCACGGCCGTCGTCACGTCCACCGTCCCATTTTGGCAGGTATGGCGCTCCAGCGGCGGACCCCCCGCCCCTGTGCACCCAGCTGTGGCACAAACACGCCCACACGGGATTGGTTCTAGTGGACTACGGGGACAACATTCCTCCCCCCCCCCCGACCAATCTTATGGTGGGCGGTAGGAGCCAGGTAAGTGCTTCGATGTCCCTGGACTCAGCACAGCCATGGGGCTCGAGTCCCCTTGACATGGCACCTCGAGCTCCGCCCTGCCGCGAGGCCCCACCTGCCGGTACGTCTGACACGATTATACCCTTGGTCCCCCTCTCCCGGAGTTTGGACGCGTGGCTTGCGCTTTCCAACCTATCTCGATGGCTGACCCGGACCGTCCGACTCAGCTACGTGATTCAGTTCGTCAGGTGCCCGCTCTGGTTCAGTGGTGTCCGCTTCAGCTCGGTGAAGGGCGAGAACGCTGCTATCTTGCGTGCGGAGATCGCGACCCTCCTGAGCAAGGGCGTGATAGAGCCTGTCCCTCCAGCCGAGATGAAGAAAGTTCTACAGCCCTTACTTCATCGTACCAAAGAAAGACGGTGGGTTGCGATCAATCCTGGACCTGTGAGTACTGAACTGGGCCTTGAACAGACTCCCGTTTAAGATGCTGACGCAAAAACGCATTCTAGCGAGCGTCCGACATCTAGATTGGTTTGCGGCGGTTGACCTGAAGGACGCGTACATCCACGTCTCGGTCCTACCTCAACACAGACCCTTCCTGCAGTTTGCCTTCGAGGGCCAGGCGTACCAGTACAAAGTCCTCCCCTTCGGCCTGTCCTTGTCCCCTCGCGTCTTCACAAAGGTCATGGAGGCAGCCCTTGCCCCGCTAAGGGAAGTGGGCATCCGCATTCTCAATTATTTTGATGACTGGCTGATCTTGGCTCACTCTTGAGAGTTGCTATGCGCACACAGGGACCTCGTGCTCCGGCACCTCAGCCGACTGGGGCTTCGGTTCAACTGGGAAAAGAGCAAGCTCTCCCCGGTTCAGAGCATCTCTTTTCTCAGTCTGGAGTTGGACGGCACACAGCCGCCGGCTCTTGGACTGGCCCGTGGCCGCGTTGGCACATCAACTGCCTAGAGTTGTTGGCAGTACTGCTCACCTTGTGGAGGTTTTGGCTGTTGATCCAGGGCAAGCACATGTTGGTCTGGACGGACAACACAGTGATGGTAGCTTACATCAACCGCCAAGGCGGTCTACGCTCCCATTGCATGTCAAAACTCACCCGCCGTCTCCTCCTCTGGAGTCATCAGCGCTTCAAGTCGCTACGAGCCACTCACATCCCGGGCAACCTCAACACCGCAGCGGACGCGCTGTCATGCCAGGTTATCCTCAGGGGAGTGTGGAGACTCCATTTGGAGTCGATTCGGTCGAGCACAGGTAGACCGCTTTGGTACGCCCTGACTGAGGCACCTCTCGGTATAGACGCGATGGCACACAGCTGGCCCCCTGGACTACACAAGTATGCATTTCCCCCAGTGAGCCTACTTGCACAGACCCTGTGCAAGGTCAGGGAGGACGGGGAGCAAGTCATCCTAATAGCACCCTACTGGCCTACCCAGACATGGTTCTCAGATCTCAAGATCCTCACGACAGCCCCCCCGGCGAATTTTCCTGAGGAAGGACCTTCTTTCTCAGGGACGGGGCACCATCTGGCACCCGCGACCAGACCTCTGGAATCTCCATGTCTTTCCCTTGGATGAGACGTGGAGGACTTAAGTGGCCTACCGCCCGTGGTGGTAGACACGATCACTCAGGCTAGGGCTCCCTCTACGACGCACCTGTATGCCTTGAAGTGCCGTCTGTTCACTAAGTGGTGTTGTTCCCGATGGGAAGACCCCCAGAGATGCGCAGTCGGATCGGTGCTTTCCTTCCTGCAGGAGAGGTTGGAGGGGCGGCTGTCCCCCTCCACTTTGAAGGTGTATGTAGCCGCTATTTCGGCTCATCACGATGCAGTAGATGTTAAGTACTTGGGGAAGCACGACTTGATCATCAGGTTCCTGAGAGGCGCTAGGAGGTTGAGACCACTCCTCGTTCCCCCGTGGGACCTCTCTGTAGTCTTTTAGGGTCTGCGGGGAAGCTCCCTTTGAGCCCTTGGAGTCAGCTGAGCTGAAGGCACTCTCTTTCAAGACTGCCCTCCTGACTGCGCTCACTTCCATGAAGAGGGTTGGGGACCTGCAAGCATTCTCTGTCAGCGAATCGTGCCTGGAGTTCGGTCCGGGTTACTCTCACGTGATCCTGAGACCCCGACCGGGCTATGTACCCAAGGTTCACACGACCCCTTTTAGTGATCAGGTGGTGAACCTGCAAGCGCTGCCCCAGGAGGAAGCAGACCCAGCCTTGGTGTTGCTGTGTCCGGTGCAAGCTTTACGCATCTATTTGGATTGCACGCAGAGCTTTAGAAGCTCCGAGCAGCTCTTTGTCTGCTTTGGTGGACAGCGGAAAGGAAGCGCTGTTTCCAAACAGAGGATCGCCCACTGGGTCATTGACACCATCGCTATGGCATATCAAGCTCAGGACATGACACCCCCTGCGGGGTTACGAGCCCACTCTACCAGGAGTGTGGCGGCCTCCTGGGCCCTGGCCAGTGGCGCCTCTTTGGCAGACACCTGCAGAGCAGCGGGCTGGGCAACACCCAACACCTTTGCGAGGTTCTACAATCTCTGGGTTAAGTCGGTTTCATCCCGTGTAGTGGCAGGCACAACCAGGTAAGTTCCGGGACAGCTGACCGGGTGTACCACTTGCGCATATCGCCTTTCCCCTCCCTTGAGGGGAAGACATGCGCTCTTGACTCCCAGTAGTGTTCACAAACTGTGATCCCTGGATGACTTCCTCCTTAGCCCTGTGGTAGTCGAGTTTGCGGAGAAACTCGCTGCCGGCTCTGTAAGTGCGCTGGTAAGGCCCTATACTGAGGTAGGTGCTCTGCATGCGGTGGTTCCCCATAGGTAACCCCATGTGTTATATCTTCCATAAAATCGTTTCCCTCTTGGTAAACTATGTGTTCCTTGAGCAGAGGGCCCTCTGCTCCAGTCGCCATGCTTGTAGAAACTCCTCCCCCCTTGGGTATGACCTACCATGCAACTCTCCACATGACATACTTCCGACAAGACTCTGTAAGACCATGTGATGTATTTCCACTTGAAGTACCCCCCCTTTTCTCTGGGTGGGGTGTGGTCTCTGCATTGTCTTCCCCTTGGGAGTGACCCCCCCGACGTGGACACTCATGGATCCCAGTCCGTTAACAAAATTCCACTCTTTTTGGGGAGAAAAGAGGGACAAGAGGCCTCAGCTAGCCTGTCCCTATTTGTTGAGCAGTCGACTTGTTCCTGAAGGACCATTCAACGCTCATAGCAGCGTTGGGGGAGGTTACGTGATGGCCTGATGCACTGGCTATGAGGCACACAGCAGTCTGCCTGTCACACACCGCCAGTTCACGCAACACAGTTCAGCTAGTTGTGGTGTTTTGTATAGGGACCCCTAGTGTCACTACATCTACACAACGTCGAGTGAGTGACAGATAGGGAACATCCTGGTTACTTTCGTAACCTCTGTTCCTTGATGGAGGGAACGAGACTTTGTGTCCCTCTTGCCACAATGTTGAACTACCTGCTGAAATGGCCGGGACCTGGTCTCGGCTCCTCAGCACAAAACCTGAATGAGTGGTTGCATACCAGCTCCTTTTATACCCGTATGTCCGGGGGAGTGGCATGCAAATTCCGCTCGCCAATTCTCATTGCCCTTTTTTAAAAAAAGCAGAGGTGTTTGGGGCTCCCAAGAGTGACCCCTAGTGTCACTACATCAACACAACATCTCGTTCCCTCCATCAGGGAACGGAGGTTACGAAAGTAACCAGGACGTTTTTTTATACCCGTGAATAGGTTATTTCAGCACTTGTTTCAATATCCGAAAACTTTTACTTTTGTGTAAAGCTGCATTCACGCCGATAGGTATTTGCAAGTCATGTATAAAGACCACTGCCATATCAGCCAGTGAAACATAGACAGACATTACTTAGTGCACCTTTAAAATTATACTGCACAAATTGTTCCTAAACCAATTCTCTGAATTTGGATTTGTTGATCAAATCAACCTAATAAAGCTAAAGTACTTTTGTTAGTTGTGTTGGATACACATGTCTCTAAAATACTTTAAATGTAAGCTGGATTTTCTTCTATGATCCAAGTAATTTCTAAAAGTGCTGCAAACATCCTTCCATAGATATTTTCTCATATCTAATGAGACCACTAGTGAAAATGCTTTTATTATTATTTTATGAATAAGAGGTCTCCCTTTTGCTTTAATGACAACAGACACTGGAGCTGGCATGGACTCCACAAGTTTGTGCAAAACCTGATGATCCCTATTATTCCAATATGATTTGAGAATTTTGAGTGCTTCAATGGAGATCAGGAAATCTGATCATTTTTACATGGTCATGTCATAAATTAGCTTATTTGATTGCTTATTTATAAACAGGTTTAAATGGATAGATTTTGAATCCCATAATTTCAATACAGACTCATTGTTGACCCCACTGTATTTCATCAAAAGATCAACATTTCTTGCAACAATATGGTCATAAATAGATGCTGGTTAAAATGTTTAAAAAACATCAAAATGTCTGATTTTGCCAGCTGGGGTGGGGACATTTGTTTTACATGATCAAGACGTGTGCCTGTGCCAGTCACAGTCTGATTTATTATTCATACCAGGGTTCTGGAGTTTTCCATGCACAAGGGGAGAAATCAATTAACCTTTAGGGTGCTAGAATAGACACCGCCCAGCTTGAGAAATGGATTTGGATGCAAAGGTTAGAGGGGTGAATCCCCTGGCACAGTCACATACATGGTCTTTCATGTTTGCATGCATTTGCGATTCATCGGTGTGACAAATCTAAAATAAGTATCACAAATCACAGCACTCACTAATTGCTCCTTGTGCTTCATCATCATTGCAACATATCATTAAAAAAAAAATCTTCAGCTTTGATGTTAATATGCAGTATGCTTGCTTGTAAAACCAGAAGCTTTGTGCATATTGTTCATGCACTAGACATAAGGCAGCTATTGAAGTAAATAACATGCAGCTTAAAAAACAATCAGCATCTAGCGCCTGTCAGCACACCTTGAAAACAGGTCATTTTCAGTTTGGCTGTAATGACTTACATCTGGCCATGGGTCACCGCCACTCTTTTGAATATTAGAGGGTAGCCAAGAGCCTCGATTAAAAAAAAAAAAAAATGCACAGGTAGGTGGCTAATGTATGTAAAATCATGTTTGATGCTATATTGTGGGGAACTCTAAAAAGAGGCTGACTGAAGGACAGTGTTTTAAAGGCAAAATTTAAAATTGAACCCAAAACATTTCTCTGGCTGGAGAAACTACATTCAGTTCAGTCAGTCACACTCACACACTTCAGGACAGAATCGCAGCAATCTGAATGGATGTTTGTGTGTTATCTGTTTGCAGAGTTATTTACCTGCTATAATGCTTGAATATGTTGTTTGGTAAGGTTGTTGAAGATAATAAGCTAATATGTGACATGTTTACTAATATTTAGGACTTCTGAAATTGACTTTTGGTTATTGTTATATTACATATTAAAGCAGAATATTTTTATCTTTCACAAAGTATATTTTATCCCCGTCATAATTGA
This sequence comes from Myxocyprinus asiaticus, assembly GCF_019703515.2. Taxonomy (NCBI): domain Eukaryota; kingdom Metazoa; phylum Chordata; class Actinopteri; order Cypriniformes; family Catostomidae; genus Myxocyprinus; species Myxocyprinus asiaticus. Next base: position 21,505,819 of record NC_059388.1, read on the forward strand.
ATCCTCGTTTTTTTCAGTTTACGGTGTTATTGTGTGCATTAGTGTTGTCAAAAGTACCTGTACTTTGTTACCAAGTTGATACTAAAATAAAAAAGATGTAACAATTGCAGTACTGGTAGTACCAAACACCGGCTCTGTCCGGTAGCAGCGCGCAGTATGACTGACACACGACAACTTTAAAATGCTCACAGGCTTAATTTGAATGTGTTTATTTATGTAGCATTTAAAACAACGGAGTTGACCAAAGTGCTTCACCGTAATAAAATGTAAAACATAACATTTCAAAATTACCACATACACAAACACCAGTAATCTAAAATAAAAACACGCCAAAACTGTGTCCTACATTTCATTTGTCAGACTCAAAGGACAGTGTAAACAGATTTCAGACATGACTTGAAAATCTTCAATGATCACACTGGGCCATGTCGCGAATTGTTTATCCAGAAAAGTGACGCTTCTGGCAAAAAAATATACGTATTAATAAAGCCAGGTTCAAAATATAAACTAGAAATTGAAGAAATCAAATAAAAACTTGTATCAAAAAATATTAATACAACTGTATAGTAAAATGTAATATTATCTGTAGTAGTAGTAATAATAATCAATTTATCACAAGCAAGACAGCTGTTGATCAAGGTTTGGCAAAAAAAATTAAAAAAAATGCAATGACGTTAGATTTTTACTTATTACAATTTTTAAGAATTAATTGATTAGACACCATTTTGATTATTAAATTAAAATGTAAACATGTTCTGGAAAATAATTAACTATATTCAAATAATTATTAAAAATAACTAAATGTGCTATTGAACACACCAGTTATCATCAGTGTTGGGGAGTAGCTAACTACAAGTAGTGACGCTACTAACTTAACTACATTTTTCAGTAGCTTGACAGTAGCAAAGCTGCTTTTAAAACAGTGTAGCTTTTCCAGTGGCAAACGACTTTTTCCAGCAAGTAGCTGTGTAGTGTGACCAAACGCTACATCATGTTTTGGTTTGATTATAACTAATAGCCTTCTTTATTTCGTAGAAGCCAAACTTCTACCGGCAAAACATCTGATGAACTTGAAGCCTATTCTGGCTGCTGCTCAGAATCAGACAGTGTTATTTTTTCTTCTTCTTCTTCTGTTACTGCAGATCACAAACTAAAATTGTGCATAACCGCCACCTACTGGCAGCTTAGTAGGGCTCACAATAAAAGAGATTGTCTGATGATTATGTAAAGCGACACACCACAGTTTGTTACTTTACAAGGTGTGCAGTGCCAGATAAATCTGAAAATGATAAAAGAACACGATTCTATTCTGTGAAACAAAGAAAGCCATTTTGTTGTTAATAGACAACATAGCAAATTTACCTACACTTTTTTAAATAAAATAATTTAAAAAGTTATTATTGCCTACTGAGGGATATTTTTTTTCCTGTTCTGAATATGTTTATTTTGCTTCTAATTATCTGTGCGTTATTGGGAGCAGCGAGAGAAATAATTCCTATCATGCTTACCTATTTGTTTTCTCCATTACTTAGCATTAACTATTATTTTCATGTAAATAAATATAATTTTTGGTAAAATAAATAATTTATAATGGCATGTATTATTATGCGACAATCTGTTATAGGGTGACCTCTTTTTCCCAACATATCCTCTTTTTTTGGACCAGAATAAAGTGTCCTGCTGAGATTTCAAAATTGCCTCTATATGTCCGGGAGATTTTTGTAGAGCAACTTCTGTATGTGACCTGTAAAGATGGCACTTGTTCATCAATGGCAAAAAAGTCAGAAAATACAATGAACATGCACACAGGTGACAGGAGAAACAAGCCCTTAGTCTCTATTCACATATTATCCATACTCAATATTATGTGATAAGCACAAAACGTCAGCCCAAGGAGAGTTTGTCATAAAAATGTGATCTTTAGGGAAGTAGGCTACACCTGGGTACAACAGGAAGACTGAAAAGTGTGAAGTGTAGTATAAAAATTATTTTTTATTGGTGTCTGATTTTTCTGTTTATATTTTATGGCCATTATTAACTGTATTAATGTTACTATTCATTAAATGAATTAAATACTGAACATTTAATGTTATTTAATTAAATATATTAAATGTATTTAATTAATACATGTATTAATAAATGTTATTAGTGTAAATTTTGTTGTTAATATTATTGGTTTGATAGAAACATTGTAAAAAAAAAATATTGCCTCATTAAGTAGCTTCAATATAGCTAGCTACTTTTTGATAGTAACTTGTAGTGTAGCTAACTACTTTTTCAAAAGGGTAGCTTGACTGGAGCTTAACTACTTTAAATGATGAGTAGCTTGTCAAACTACAGTTTCAAAGTAGCTTCCCCAAAACTGATTATCATATTTTTGCTGTGTTATCGAAATTGGTATTGAGAACCAAGACATTTCTCTGGTATTGGTACCGACTACTGAAATTTTGGTACTGTGATAACACTAGTGTGAGGAGGCAGATGGCGAATGGGGATCTAAATGCAGCTTTTAATGAAACAAAAGATAAACAAGATAACTCGGAATAAAAGGAAACACAACACAGGGAGCCAGGCACAGAACATGACAACACATGTGAAGACTGACAAAGAAACCAGGGCAAACAAGGGAATGAGGAACACCTCGGGAAAACAATCAGGGGAAAACCAATCATGAAAAGAAACTACAAAGGACTACAAAACTAACAGGAAACAGAAACGGGGAATACGTGACAACTAGTGTGCATTGCATAGACATACTAATTTAGTATTATGGTTCACTTGCATTATGCCATATCACAAGTTTCACCTCTTAAATTGATGAGTGTAGTACAATACAAACATTAATAGTAGATAAAGCACTTGAAAAATCATATTAAAATATACTGGTAACTGATGATAATTGAGGAGATTGAGTCCCCTGTTCTCTATGTAAAAGTGTTTTTATCTTCATCATAGCAAGTAAAATTTCAGTTTTACATTTTCAATTGTATAATATAATATCAACATGAAAATAGCACATTATGACTCAGGCTCTGAATATCTCCCAGTCATGATCACATACAGGAGATGTACAGTTAAGCTCAAATCATGAGATTAATTTGCGAGAAGAGCAGTGATGAAACATGACTGACGTAAAGTGTGCTTCCCAAAGCACAAAGTTACTTAGTTCAGCTTTGAAATACATGGCACTGTGTTTGATATTTTGTTAACTAATGCTATTGCATTCATACAATTTTAAGTGTGGCTTAAGTTTCCAAATAGCCTACTTTTTGGGACCACTGAATAATCATTCTTTTAACTTTATCTTAGAGGTAGTATCATCACTATTACTTGATTCAAAGCATAAAACAGCACTTTTGGCAAACACATGACTAAGCATAACACTTCTGCAGCAATTATCCAGCTAGATCCACACAGGTGTATCCTGTCTCTCTATGGTGTGCTCAGTAGCTCTTGACATTAAGCAGTATTCAAGAGGGTAAGCACATTGAGGATCATTCGCGTTGGGTTACTGATCACCTTGTTGAGTTTATTTTTATTTTTTGCTACAAAAATCGGTTGACTGTACATTATCCCTTACTAAGACTTTTGCACAGTAGGCTACTGTATATATACTATATATCGTCAAAGTGCATGTCTTCATTTGAATGGCCGTCAATGGAAAAAGATGCTTTGTAGACCGATATGGTGTAGTGATGGTATCTACCAGCAAGGCTGCCATGCTAACCAAACAAACCCTGACCTCTGGCTTACCTTGACTAAGGTCCATAGGCGGTTAAGAAACTGTCTGCATGCTACTTATTTACTGAAGTTATGTTTGATATCTGAAAAATAGAAAGTCATTCATCATTAGTAAAGTACAGACAGTATCATCATCTGCAAAACAAACAAAATTTGTAAAAGTCTGAACTCCTTTACAAATGAGCTTCTGTGTCATCCCAGTCATTTTCCCTTTATGGACTCATTATACAAAGATTCTCATTCTAGAAATGAAACCAGGTCAACTCTCATAAACATGGTCTTATTATAATGCATTGACTCAGAGCATGGTACAATCCTGCATGACTCACTAGCTTTGCCATTTTAAACATGTTCCACGACCCAAATTATGATTACTGCCTTATCCATTGGGGCAATTAATAAACAAGAGGTCCTTAGAGGGGAAAAACAGAGCTCATGAAATTCAAACTAAATCATCAAAATGATTCACAATGCTGATCTGACTTTGTTTTCAGAAAGATGCATCAGTGGATTCTTTCAGGCTTTCTTAAGGAACAGAATCACTCAGCTCTGTCTACAAACAAATACTATTGTTATGCTTTGAAAGATTAATTACTGGAGTAACAAGGTTTATTGTGGGTTTTAACTCATTAAGCTGAAGAGTCAAGCTCTTGAGCTATCCTCTAATCCACTTAAGGGCCAAATTAAACCACTGAGAAACTCAGTGCCTAGAGGCAACAGAGAGAACACTCCATGCAAAAGTGCAAAAGTGCAAAAGTCTTTTTGGAGCAGCTATCAGGGGTCTTTATTGATGTCATGTTGGCTGCCTTTTTCATGTTTGCAATTCTCAGTCGACACACACTGAATGCTCTCCTTAACACACTGGAGGTGAAGTTAGGACTCCCACAGTATCACTTTCTAATCAGTTCTCACAGTAGGCCACTTTTCACCAGTTCTAATTCATATTGCTCTCATGCAGAGTCATTGCATTGCATGCTTTTAACTTCAATAAAAGGCAATGGTGCAGCCTCTGTGGTGCATATCGGGATCCATCTCTTAAATTAGCGTATTTTATATTGATTTTCAGGGGTGTGTTTCCTGTACAACTACGCAATTCACTGCTTAACCACCATAGTACGATGCATCGTTGGAGAAATTAACTAGCTAGTCGTGACTTTCCCGAAATCATAGTAACTATGTCGCACATTCATCGTTCTAACCACGTTGGTTCTACAATATAGAGCTAATGATGTTACACAGGGGTGGAGCAACAACTTCTGCAGATATCAAATTATAATAGCTCATTTACACATGCTTCAGAAAGCTGTTAATGTGCAAAAGCTGCTGAAGACAAGAAAGCTGCGTGCACTATGTAAATGCGACAGATACATTGCGCTGCAATAGTGGTGGTTCCCTTTACATCAGACTTCAGGGTTCCCCCGTTGCACTTGAGCACATATGCACATGCACTTTTCAAAAATATATAAGAACTTCACTTATGCATAAACACGGAGATGTAAGCCATACTGTGTGACATAAGCCATGTGTGTTAAAGCATTACCTCTTAACAGCCTTGAATCCCTTAAACGGCTGCATTTGCGTCTGTGACATTTCAGAATGCCGCTTTCTGCAAAACACCGGAATAAGCAGTTTTCTTAAGTGTATGTAAAAGTGGTCTTGACTGAATGGAAGATTTATATGGAATAAAAGATAAAAAAAGTATCTGCACAGTCAAATGTTGTCCACACAGCAAATAAACAAGGAACTATGCTGCTAACCACAGGTTTCTGGAAACACCAAATCGTTGAACTTTGTTGGTAACAATGGAACTGCAACCATAGTTGGTTAACGAAATTTTGGGAAACACACCCCTGATCAGGATGCTCAAATACACAAAAAGTTGTATAGATCTTTGTTCCTCAATGCTCCTTGTGAATACTTATGTTCCTTGCACATATCTAAGGCCTATTTATTCCTGCATATGCATTGGTACTAAGCAGCTTACAGTATGCTGTTTATGCCAATGCCAGCATGCATGATACTTTCATGGCACTGTGCTCACTACACTAACACCAATACTACTGAGAGCACAGGGGGATAGCGTCCCATACTAGACGTTCTTTCCCTGACATTGTCTGTAAATTGCAATCCTGGTCCATTTATCTTCTGTCACCAACAACCTTCAGGTCAGATTGGACGTGAGTTTAGAGAACAGAGTGCAGGTCTATCTGTTTGCAGCAGAAAACACAGACTGTTGGATCAATATCAAATCCAGATTTTATTTTGTTACATTCTGCCTGAGAAGGGAACGAAATTACCTTTTCTTTTTTCTTTCTTTTTTTTTTTTTTTTTTTTTTAAACTTGAGCTGTTGGTGAACTCCACAAAAATGTCAGAAATGTACCTACAATTTTACTCTATTGATTTTGTGCTGTTTTACTGCTCTGTCTAACATGCCATATTGTTTTGGAGACCTTCTGCCATCCAGTTGTACAGACATCCTTCCAGCCATCAATCAATGTAACAACCAATGTCATATATACTGTATAGATTATACACTATTATTTCAGTGTGTGGTGTGTAGTGTGCTATAAGTGGATAAGTGTGTCCATTCTGTTTAATGTGTTTTGAACAGAACTGAATTCAATAATAATTAAAAATTACATTTATACACATATCTATAAATAAACTAATTCTATTTCCCATGCACAAGACATTCAATTGCACAAGGAATGTGCAATGGAATGCTGAAACTTCTCAGTTTTTTTTTTTTCTGTTTTAATCTTCCTTGGCTTCTGTTTGTCTTTAGAAGGATGTATCTCAGTGGAAAGGGTGTCCAGATAAACTTGAGTAAGCAAACAGATAACATTAGACAAGAAATCACAAAGTCTCCAAAACTTTTCTTTACAATGATAAAAGGTTTGGCTCACCTTTGGTCTCCAATATTTTCAGAAGTATCCCATGTCAGGTGTGACATGGCAGCTTGATGGAAATAGTCTGATAACATGGACAGAAGACCCCAAAAGGCCAGTGTGCACATATAGGGCTGCGGTGGAACATGTACAGCTGCTGCCAGTGGATATTCTGGACGAAGAACACCTACAGTGCAGCAGCGCAAAACACTTCATGCATACACACAGCAAAGGTCCATGTGTTTACTACTGAGTATAAATTACAAGAAGCATTCTTCTTTGATATTTAGCTAATTTATGTTTTAATTAACAATTAACAATTACTGGTATACTTTTACACGAAGATGTAACCAAATATCCAAGATTGAGGGGAACCAAATGTAAGTTTAATAATCAACCATTATTCTCGCTCAGTGTCAATAGTGGTTACAGACATGTTTTTATTTATTTTTTACGTGTTTAATTTTTGGTTTAATTTCATAACACAGTTGTGTCAAATTGAACTGTGTAATGTTTAAAATAAATTAAACTTAAAATATTTCATTTTTGTTTTATTTTATTAAAAATTACTCAAGTCAATTTGATTTTTGAATTTTATTATGGAACTGAAAAGCACAAATCTTAAAAAATTTTATTTTTTTTGAGTGTTTCCACACTTAACTAATTAATTTCCATAATTAATGATTACTGGATAAAGATTTTTCCTTATTAGTTCTACAAATACTCACAATGAGCTAAATCTAGCTGATGAAATCATAACTATTTTAGACATTTCCACGACCTCATTTTCCCAGCCTAAAAATCACATATTTTGATGCATGATGTGGTGACATTTTTGCCAAATGATGTTACGTGGGTTCTTACATGTAGTACGGCAGTTCCAAGATGAAATGTCCATTAAAAGCCGGTTAAAAGCGTTGCATTTTCTTCCAAACAGATGAGGTTTTTAAGGTTAATGCTCTGTCAAGTTTTAAATCAACAAAACCTACCTACCCACCCTAAACCTAAACATTACAGTGTCATATATCAAATGTAACATGAGAAACACAAATGACACTTTCAGCTCACATGTCCACTCGCATGTTCTTCAGGATTGTACCCCAGTCCTTTGCATTATAATTGTAAAGCACTATGAGTTGAACTACTGCACTTGAACAAGCTTGTATATGTCACTGGTTATCTATAATGCAAATTTTAACATTAGGCCTATCACGATTATAAATTAAACGTCTGATAGTGGTTATTTGAACTAACCTTGATTATTGTGCACTTTTTTTTCCAATCACGTTATATGAATACTTGTGTATTCGGTGAGTAAGTGACAGTCTGAAAAGTCTAGCCACATCGCTAAAACATAGGTGGTCAAAATGTGGTCGGGGGCACAGAGGTTAAAGTGAGGGGCCAACGTTAGTCATGCCCAAGATGATATGAAGAAACAGATAATCTCAAAGGTCTCATGGGTTTAATCGGAGAGCCTTAAATTGATGTGTGAAAGTGAACAATTTTGGATCTAAATATTTTACTATTGCATACTAAAATAATATAATATAAAGGGATAATCCATGGCTAGATGTGCGTTAAATGATTTTAAAAGGTGAAGAACCACCTGATGCGATGCAGAGAATTGATTACTTACAGCTGTAAAATATTTCTTGCAGCGCAAATTTTGACTGGAAGAATAAGAAATAATGGTTAATTTTATCTAAGGGCCATTAGATCTGCAGCTCTGCCTGTTCTGAATCAGACGCAGAGAAAAAGTAGTGCAACCACACACTTGGCCAAAACTATGAATTTAAATGCACAATCCAGATACAATCATATCCACAAAATGTAGAGGGGCTGGCACTCCAGAGACAATTTATTATTTAATTGTTATTCATTGTCATTTTCACATTAATGTGGAAAAACCGACATTAAAAATGTGGCAGTGACAGTAAAAGTAGCACTTACTGTATAATAAGGGGAAAACCATTCAAAACTCTCTGGAACCTGCAGATTTTGACCTCTGAGACATCGGTATGGTATCCATCAAGGCTGCTCGATTGACTGAATTAATGAAATTGCAATTTGTCCCTGCATCACCACAAAAACACATTTACCTGCGTTTTGTAAACAACAGCACTTCTTCAGTGATTGAGTCAGAGATGTGGGGGGCCTCTAGTGGCTATAAGTGGCACTTCAGCACAGAAACATAATATACACAACACATTACAGTTTAAATCGTCTTGCATTGCCTTGCTGGACAGCGAAGGATGCATTTAATAGGTCCTGATTTCAATCTCTCACCTTCCGTGCAAAACAAGCTGAATTCCATTATATTAACTATGTATGTTTTCAATTGCTATAGTTCACTCTGCTTGCTCTGCAATGTTATGTTGCTATGGTTACAAACAGAGCATTAATATTGAACGGTGATTAAGACTGACGGAACTATCTGTGCATTCCATGGTTTGAACCGCATGCATTCCAGCCAATCAGAATCGAGTATTAGAACAGACCATGGTATAATATAATATAATATAATATAATAGCTATTCAGGTTGGCTGGATTCCAATAACAACAGTGTAAATACAAAATGGACCGATATTAAAGTTGACCAAAAAGAGAGACAGATATTTTAAGTATTTTGAAATATTTTGATATTTAAAATATTATGTTTAATGTCATACATAAGTTTTAAAACCTTAAATCATGTAAAAGTTAAATATGAATAAATGACTTCTTTAAGGTTTATGAAGCACACATACACCTATGACAAAATCATGCCAATTAATCGTCATAATCGTGAAAGCCCTAAAATGGAAAATTAATCGTCATAATCATGAGAGCCCTAAAACAGACAATTAATCGGCATAATTGCAATTATTTGTTTGACAATCAATTGTCAGCCAAATTTCATAATCATGACAGCCCTAGTTAAAATGTAATGACTAACAAGTCATGAGCTATACTAAAAGAGTCTGGTGTCATAAGATAGCCCACCATTACATCCATCAAGCACATGAGGGAGATAGACAGAGAAAGAGCATAAAGAACATTCACTTTTAATTCAGAAAGAGCATCAGTGTTTCCAAACAAAGAAATCTAAAAGTCCCTTAATCTTTTTCATGAATTATCAGCTGTTCATTCACTGGAAATCTTCCCAGTAGAGCGATTCTTCAATCGTCCTGTCCAGAGATCTTATATAATGCCCTCTTACATAACCCAGTTTACCTGATTACATAAGAAGCAAGGAGGAGATAAGTTCTCTACAAGGTGTTGAGATAACTTTTAAACAGCCCCAGAACCACCATAAATAACCTTCACACCTCTGTCACATACCCACTCTCGCAAGCCTCTATTGAAGGCAAGTGATTGGGGTGCTTTACATCGAAGGTCTCAGACAGAATTCATGAATAGACGCTCTTAGTGGTCGTGATAGTGGGTTGGTCTCAGTGAATGAATATACTATAAATATCTTTCAATATTTCACCCCCGTAAGCCCGTGCTGAGTGAAGGTTTTATGTGGCAAGGATTTGTTAGTCATGACTTATGCAGTAAAAGCAATACAGCCCTTAGTGGTCACGCTTGATCAAAACGTTTCATTTTAGAATGTTTCAGATGAACACTTCAGCAAGATGTTGCTAAGATGAGCTCAGTTCAAAGAATCTAAAGTAGTTTTATTTCTATAGCATTAAATGCATATGCTATGATCAAATCTTGGATGCATTTATTAGATATTCATTTATTCTTCTTGCATACTGATTAAAGTCCACTTCAAATACATCTTTGTATCATTGGCAAATACATGTATAAGCAGGGCTTATACCAGGCTCGTTCAGAAAGCAACATCCCTACAACGTGAAAGTTTAGTTTTGGCACATGTATGTTAATCATAAGCCACATGTTCTATTAAAACACATTGTGGCTCAGATTGACTGGCATCAGTAGTATTTACTGTATCAAAGTGAAGTTGTTTCTCTTGAATAGTGTTATGAGGTTAATAACAACCATTGACACAAACCACTGACTTTGTGAATCCATGTCATCCATGAGCTGCAAGGCCAGTTTCATAAATCAACGATCCTGTTAATCAGAGCAGTTTGAATGCAGGAGACATGTTTTCTTCAAATTAGGAATGACAAAATTACCAAATTTTGATGCACAGTTTACACATACACGTCTTTAGTACACTGAAAAACTTTAAAGGTGAAGTTTGCAATTTTCTTAAATGTTAAAATATGTTCTCCTATCCCAGCTTAAAATGCAGAGACAATTATACGTAAGCAATTTATAGAATGATTTCCACAAAAAGTGTATATGCTGTGACTTTGGTGCTATCAAAACATTGCTCTGTTTGTTTGAGCATCCCGACCAGCCCGACACAGCAACACTGGCTCAACCAATGGCGTGAACTATGTATTAGTAGACCAATAGCAGACAGATGGAGTTTCTGGAAAACTTGTTTAAAACTAGGGCTGGGTATTGATACAAATTTCCTGATTTGATTCGAATCCGATCCACAAGCTCTTGATTCAATTCCGATTTCGATTCGATATCGATTCATATGGGTATTTTTCAGTTATAATGTCCCTTTTGCTTACATATGAAATAAATTATCTCCTAGCTAATGCTGCTAATTATACAGGGGACATTCTTACTAGGTACATTATGAAAATATAAATTGTACTAATTATATTTTATTAGTTTTTCATCATTTTGGTCACATTTTAGCTTTTTTAAAATGAACAAATCAATGTATTCAATCAATAAGTATGAAATTATTTTGCATATATTATATTTTGTTAATGTTTAATTGCATAATTTGTACTATTTACAAGCATTTACATTGACTTGTTGAACATGTGCTAAAGCCAGTACTATCTCTTTAAGGAAAGCGACATTTCTGTAAAAAGCGTCTATAAATGAGCGCCTGTTAGCGAGAGAGACTAAAATGGCTTTATCTCATCTGTGCTATGCGTGATTAGAATTAAATGTTTATTTATTTATTTAGGCTATTAAAAGAGACATTACTCATTGACAAATGGGTTGTGTGGATCTCGTCTTTGGACACACTGAACAACTTTTACTCTCAACAAGCAGTGAAAGGATCTCGCTGCTGAATACTCCACTACTATACTACACAATTTATTCACTGGTGAGTGAAATCTAAACATTTACCAGCCAGTTGCCAAATATATACTCAAATTGTAGCAGAGGGTTGCGCATAAAGTAAAAAATCGATCTCAGTATTGAGATCATTCAAATGAAGACTGCGATGCATAGGGAAATCAATATTTTACCCACCCCTATATAAAACAATTTAAATATTATTGTTTATATTATTATGGTGCCACTAGAGGCTTGGAAATGACAAACATCAACCTTAAAGGGATCTACACACATACACACATTTGTTTTTTAGAATGCTCTGATTTACTGTTTTTGCTGAGTAGTATGCAGGTAACTTTATAGCTAACAATTTAAGAATGCAACTATCATGTAACCACAAATTTAAAAGCATAACATACTCTTGCATAATACTGCACATATGGTGATATCTGCACAGCCCGCTCAGTCACTAAGGGGTATGAGTGAGTTATTGGAGAGTTACTGAGGTCACAGTCATGTTTTTTCATCACTGTGCCTTTAAGCACTTGGTTATAAACCACTCCAAGGAGATCTCAACCTGTGGTTTTGGATGAAAGATTAAAATCACAAATTTCTCCATAGTCCCCCTTCTTATTATCTCCTTCCTTTGTTTACATTATCAGATGCTGAGATCCTCCTCTCCATCTCTACCCATCGCTCACACACGCCTTGCACAAAAGCTGGTGGCAGAGATTAGTGGTGGACACTCGCTCTAATTAGAGTTTAATTATAGCCCAGCAAGGCGGTAGGGAAGACCTCCACCAGCACACCCCTACCAGTATTGACTAGCGACAAGGTTGCCTTGGCAACGGGGCAATCAAAGAGCAAGGCTGATGAATGGTGAATGTCTGTTTCAGAGTCAAGCTGTGGTCCAGAGCATTCTTGCATGGGTACATTCACACACACATGCACACTTGTTAAGCCTTGGATGAGTTTTGGGGTACTTTATTCTGAAGCATTAATGATATTTTTATGAGGCAATATGAGGTTAAATTGTGAATTTTTTAAATACAGTATACTAAATTATATAGCACATGTTTTGCTGTCTCTCCTGCTTTTGTAATGAGTCACAGCACTTAAAGAGTTAGATTACCCACCCTCATGTTGTTTCTTTCCTCTGTAAAAGACAAAAGGAGATGTTTAGCAAAATGTTACTGTGGGGCATTAGTCACCATTTACTTTCATTAGCTGCGTTTCCACTATTGGGCCAAATGTGGGCGTGCTAGTGCGTGCCAGGGCCAATTGTGTTCCCACTGTCACTTCCGGCACTTCATCGTGCCTCCTTAGGGCTTTCTCGGTGCCAATGGCCCATGGCCTTTGGCCCGCTGATTAACCTTGTGCCAAACAAGGCCAACTGGTGAATAAGGCGGGGTCAATGTGAAACTGTCCAGGTTGTGTATCCAGCACACAACAGTACAGGTTCAGGAAAAATGTAAAACAAATCTGTTAAAATGCACAATGGACAAAGCAGTGCCCAAAGAAAAAACTTTCCACGGTTCGAGATCATGAACGGTGTGCTGGGACGTCATCCCACTGTTAGTGGAGAAACCACTAACTAACATTATGTTAATTGACATAATGTCAGTTACAGTCAGTGAGTTGTTATCTCTAATTTATCTTGCTAGCTATCTAATGTTTACAAATTATATAAACTAGATATTCCAGATAACTAGATAACATGATACCTCATCTTGAGCTTCCCCCTTGCTTGTGAAATGGGTGGGGTGTGTTATGTTGGGACCAGGGTGGTGCGTTAAAGGCAGGTTTTAGTATAACGCTGTGGGGCTATTGGCCCGATGATGTGAATGCAGATCAATTTTGATTGATTTTCGTGGCTCAAGGTCCAAGGATATTGGCACTGGCTGACCAGTTGATAGCCCTGGCTCACACTGGCCCGATAGTGGAAAAGCAGCTATTGTATGGGAAAAAAATGCAATGAAAGCAAATGGTGACTGAGGCTAGCAGTACCTAAAATTCTGCCAAACATCTCCTTTTGTGTCATACAGGTTTGGAAACACATGAGGGTGAATAAATGATGGCAGAATATTCATTTTCACTTCATAACTGATTTAACAGAGAAGGATACACTGATAGGAAAGGATTCATTCCATATTATCACAACATAAACTGAGGAGTTACAAATCTGCTTGGTTTCACAAATCTCCCCTGGTGCTAAAATAGAAGTTGCCAACCTAATTACAATATATTTTGTCTATAAAAATGATCTTATTATCATTATGATCACGTATTGATCAAACACAAGCTAGAGCGACCAAGATATTTCTAAACTATCAAATATAAAATACTACACTAACATGGTTGTAACAGTAGATACTTCAACATGTATTAAGTTTCAAATTTGCTCTGTGTTTTGACATTTTAATGTCATTTGTTACCATGGTGATCCTTGAAATGATAGCACAAACAAGAGGATGCAATAATTGATTTTTGTCGTCTAGCTCTCTCCTTTATTTGATTTCTTTTTTTGGACAAAGGGGCAGGCATAAACATTTTTAATGAAAATTTTATATTTCAGTATTTGTGTTTGAAAATGGCAAAACAATTAGTACACTCAGGTAATTATGTCAAATATGAGAATAAGGATATGGCTTTTGGCTTCTGTAATGGCTGTGCTGTCACATTGTCACAAATATAATAACGATTGGCTGGTAGGAAAAGCTTTTAAATAAATCAGAGGAACATGTATTGCAGGATCCAATTTCCATGTTTATGTTTTAAGATCTGTTTTGTTGATACGCTGAATGTTCATATAAAAACTGGCATTAAACTTCACTTTGATTTGACTTTAAAACAGTACATTAAAGTTGTGGACAAACACATGCCAGTAATGAATAATCCATATTTTCTTCGCTTACTCACATACTCAAATTAGGAAAAATTATCACGGTAATACATTGATTGTTTTTTACATTTTTTGCTTGTTCAAGATGCCTTTATTTTCTGTTGACCCCCTAAGACAGGCTGACTGGATTTAAAAAGAAACCAACACTCTTTGTGTTCTTCTTAGTCTGACAACGCAATGGCCTTGAGTTATCAAAAGTAACTGAAAGCTGCATTCAAAAATGTTAGCCATAAAACATTGTATCAGTGATACTAGTAGCTTGCAAGAAGCATCCTACAACAATTGCTATTTGTGCATTATAATCGTCAGACACTGATTGATTGACATGCACAAAGTAAAGTTTAAAATGTGATACTGCATGAGCAAAATATGTGAAAACTGCCACTTTTGTGAATAATGACTTCCCAGGGGGTGTCCAGAGGGCTAGCCATGCAGAGGTAATCACTCAGAACAGCCCAGTATGTGACTCTCACTAACCTCAGCTCATCTGTAGATGTGTGTGTTTATCAGTATCTGATTGTGTGTGGGAAAAATGAACAGATATTCTAGACCATGTACTGTATGTGTGTATGAGTGTGTCCTTTATTTAAAGTGAATGTGGTTCACCATTGTGATTCTAATGATACATTCACAGTCTTTGAAATATGCATATTCAATGTATCATTGTCTTGTTGCCAATGAACTATGACCTGTAATCATGGCAAATGCAAAGAGAATGTCTCAAATATTATATCACTGCAGTGGTCACTTTATTTGGTAGGATCTCACTATGGTTTAATAATGTTCACATTCACTAGTTTTTTGTTGCCAGGGAATTCATCTTACAATGGGATTCTTGTACATTGAACCATCACACAGATGAAGAATTAATTTAACCTTTAAAAAAATGAGAAGTGATGCAGCATAATATACTTGAAGGCCTAGGATACTGTCTACTGTGTTAAAGGGATAGTTCACCCAAAAATGAAAATTCTCTCATCAATTACTCACGCTTATGCCATCCCAGATGTGTACAACTTTCTTTCTTCTGCAAACCACAAACACAGATTTTTAGAAGAATATCTCAGCTCTGTTGGTCCATACAATGCAAGTGAATGGTGGCCAGAACTTTGAAGGTCAAAAAGCATATAAAGGCAGCATAAAAGTAATCAATACGACTCCAGTGTTTAAATCCATGTCTTCAGAAGCAATATGATAGGTATGGGTGAGAAACAGCTCAATATGAAGTCCTTTTTTTACAAAAAAAAAAAAAAAAAAAAAAAAAAAATCCTTTACTTTCACATTCTTCTTTTGTTTTAGGCAATTCACATTCTTTGTGCATATCGCCACCGGGCAGGGAGGAGAATTTATAATAAAAAAGGACTTAAAATTTGATCTGTTTCTCACCTACACCTTTCATTTAGCTTCAGAAGACATGGATAAAACCACTGGAGTTGTATGGATTAATTTTATGCTGCCTTTATATGCTTTTTAGAGCTTCAAAGTTCTAGCCACCATATCTTACATTAAATGGACCTACAGAGCTGACATATTCTTCTAAAAATCATAATTTGTGTTCTGCAGAAGAAAGAAATTCATACATATCTGGGATGGAATGAGGGTAAAGGATGAGAGAATTTTCATTTTTGGGTGAACTTTCCCTTTAAGCATGTGATTAAACAAAAAACAATAGCTTCTAATTAATGGTCCATCTGAGATTGTCACATTTGACTTGGTTAAAGGTCAACATGTTTCGTTGGAACCAAAAACAAAAAGTCATTAACGTTTATAAACAATTTTTCCCATCTGTTACTATATATGTACATGGACAATTTTAAACCCTGCCATAAATAGAACGTGACTATATGCTTTAGCAAGTCATTGTTGTATACTTTATTAATTTTACATTTTATACACAGAAATACACAAAATATGATCTTGGTCATTGGCTGCACACAGACTGATTACTGTGAGCAAACACCCATAACATTTTTTGATAGAACAGTCAGTTTAAATTATATCTCAATTACAGAGTTTCATTCCGCAAAGGAAACTGGATATAGTGTAAAAATGGACAGATACAAAAGTATGCTGTAAATATATTTCATTTATCTATTAACACTCTTGTGTAATTCCCTGACATGTACTAACATTCAAGATCAAGTTCTTGCACACTGTTTAGACTGCTTAATCGCCCAAACAGCTCTTAATGTCATAAAAACAAATCATAATGTTATACTGTATACTCCTTCCATTGTGAGAGAGTGACATTTTCTCTGTAAATAAAGAGCAATTTCAAAGAGTTATTTGGGTTTTCTGTGTAGAGAATCTTCCTGCTGCTCTAATGGAGGTTTTCCGAGATGTGTGCCGTGGGAGTTTCTGTAATTAATGGCATGCTATAAGAACAGCCCCAACAAAATGCTCACTGATATCACTTATCATAACATACTCATTACTATATATGTCAGAATGTTTAGCATTTATGATTGGTTGTTTAGGAATAAGCACACAGTATTTGATTCTGTATAAATACATTTTTGGATTATCCTGTTTTAATTTACATAATCAAAGGGTGTGGCTATAGCAGCTGTGAGTCTCTTGCTTTTCCACTTCCTACTGTTTGTCAGGATCAAACCAGTGAGGTGGAAATCATCTTAAACCTACCACTCTCTGTTCTCAGTAGTGAGTTATCAAACAAACTAATGCTTACGTTTTTAACTTAAATACTGTATGAGTCTAGTATTGATAAATATGGCAGATATTTTATTTTATAGGAATAGATGACATCTAATAAATTTGGGAAGTTGACATGTCCTGCATTGTGACTTGCTGTACTCCATTTAAAACTACTGTATTTTAAAAAAGCATTTACAATAATAATTATTTTATAATTGTTACGCATTAAGCTTTTATGACCTCATATTAATTTAAAGACTTTGGAATGAATGTTTGTACTTATTAAAGTTTAATTTGTCACACTACAGGGCTATTTAAAATCATGTGAAGGAAACTAGAGAAGCAAAAAGGTGATTAAATATTATGAAAAACTTTACAGGACCTACGAAATACATGTTCTCTTACACACTCTTTGACATTGTAACCTAAAATATAGAAATGTAATGTGTGAACTATTCTTTTATACATTTTATAATTATTCTAAAAATTTGTGTCAAAATTTTAAGCATTCATGTTTCTTATTACATTTCTTACCAAGTGCAAAGAGAGATATGGTCAAATTTACCTAGTTCTAAAATAAATAAATTTGATAAGCAAAAGCTGCCACAACCTCACATACAATAATGATATATGTCAATGTTCAATGGCTGTACCATGCATTGCGAATGCTGTAAGGCAGCTGTACAGCGTGTTATAATTACATTTCTGCCCCACCGACAGCTCCTATTGCTAGCACATTTAGGAGATTTCACCGACAAATCACATGCCTATTAAGCCTGTGTGTAAGTAGTTTTTAATGGCAATCTTTTCAGCATCGAGCACTCATGGAAAGAGACATTCCCTACACATAGCACTCAAACTCACACACTTATAGCTACCAGATCACATTTTTCCACATTTTCCTTGCTGCTCTAATGGAGGTTTTCCGAGATTTGCGCCATAGCTTAAGACCCAACCTGAACATGACAACATCCTAATGGAACACAAAAAATGATTCTAGAACTCTTAAAATGCAAAAAATGCCTTTCATTGGTTTAATTTGAAAATACATTTTTACATTGACAGGATATATCCAAGTATACTGTAGGCGGACATTATATCTCTTTGAAATATTATAAATTGAATATACTTATTGTCTATTAAATGAACTCTGTACTACCATGAGGTATGAACAAGTCTTGTTAAAGGTCAAGTGTGTAATATCTGCATCACTAGTGTCACCAAATGGTAACTCCAAAAATAGTGTCTGTTTTCAAACAGGCTTCCCCAGTACTCTGGGTCTACTATTGGCTGGACAGACAGTCCCACCCCAAACTCCTGCCATTGATTGAGTCAGTTTTACTATCTCTGAATGATTTTATTAGTATTCAATGTAAGTAATTATTCATCTTCCAAGAAGCTATTAATATTGTACATATGTTGCCTCAGTCCAGGCTTGAGTGAACCCACAAACTTTTGTTCTCTATACAGTGTCTGACTTATCATGCAGGCAAAACTATGCACATCTGTGCAACAAACTGTAAGAGCAGCACATTGTCTGGTTGCACAGGGCAGAGTCACATGCATATGGGTCTGCATGAGGATGATGCCTTAACTGCTCCCCAGTTTGCGTTTGGTTGTCAAGGAGATTGTCGGACACTATGAGCGGCCCTGAGTCTAGGACATGGTGTACTCTAATTCATCAGACATGCATTCACAGCCCTCTTTATCTCAATCAAATACATTTAGTTTCTCATCTTTCACTGTTTTTCTATCTGACAGCACAAGTACAGTAAAGTACATATGGAAACTCCTTTATATTGTTAATGTATCATGTAAACAATTTCTGTGAACTATCAAGTAAAACTTTACCAAAAAGCTTTAAAAGTACAATATGAATACAAATACAGACAGTATAACTGATACAATATTGATTTACTATAGCCACATTGATGGCAGGAAGGTTGCCAATGGTTAAACAATTACAACCTTCTAATAAGTAAAAGTAAAAAATGTCTTGAAAAAATACTAGAGGTTTTAACTAAATGCTTTGCTGCCAAGTTTGAAAGCTGAAACCATAGTAAAGTTACCATACATTGTTCAATGTAGTGTATTTACAGCCTCTTTGTCTATCAAAAAGCAAATGCACAGAACAATATGTTCCATTGGAACAGCTTCATTTTGTCTAAATAAAGAAAATAAGTCATTTATTTGCGTCCTGTTTATGATCCTCCCTCTCGAGACAACGTATGTCTCCTATTGGGCAGTGTCGAAATGTCCTTACAATGTTCCAGCGCGCCACAGAAGCCATCACCAGTCTCTGCTTGCGCTTTTGCGCCAAGGACATGGACTTGGATGTGTTACTCTCTCTCCATTCTTATACGCATCAGCTGCGCTCGGCAGCACACATGGTGCCCAAATGAACCCTCGCTCTCACGGATCGTCCAACATACAATGGATTAACAGAAAAGACATGAATGTCCGCAAGGATGATGGCATAAGCCTGTGCCAAAGGGCTCTCCAAATAGTAACGGAGCTGTGCCTCGCCGGGCACGTCGATCGGGAGAAATGCGTGGATATATTTCCACTGGAGAGCAACATACCAGGTAAAGGAAATTCAGGTAAATTGAACGTAAACGTTATCCTACTTTTTTTTTTTTTTTTTTTTTTTTTTTTTTTAAACACTTTTTGCTGAAGTTGTTTCTTTATGTTAGAAAAATAACGAGCAGCCAAGACAACTTTTTGACAAGTCGTGCGAAGTCAAAGGAGGCTACTTTAAAGTGTGAAAAGTTTGTTCATACAGTCCATGGACACAGAAACATTCGCTGTAACATTTACTGCCGAAAGTCAGACTTCTCCCACCTGTAACTTACTAGTGCGCAACAGGTCGTAAGTGGAAAACCTATTCACAAAACTCGCACATTTTTTTTTTTTTTTTTTAATTTGTAATTTTTTTTTTCTGTAGCCGATCAAACTTTATAAAGTGATTTCTGTATGCATGCATTAGAACTAGTGAAAAAGTGCATGCAATTATTTTTTGCTGCATTGTGCAATGCATTAAGCATCTGAACCTGTTGCACTTTTTTAGAAAAATCTACTTTTGTTCCCTCAACATTGCTGTCCTTACAATCTTTGTACGAAAATTACACATTTGGCACTAACTTTTTGCAGCATTTTACAGCGCCTTAATAAATAGGTAAAAATGCAACAAATGTTTAATCCCATGCTACAGCACAAATGTGATGAGTGCGTGTGAACTATATACCTTATATTTTCTATATTTTTCATTAATGTCCTCAGTACACCCAGAGAAATTTCCTTGGACCGCTGTAAGGGAAGCAAAATGACTCTGAGCTCTGCTTTACTAAACAAATGCATTTCAGTCTTCTTTTTCTTATACCTTACCCTCTCTCTCTCTCTCTCTCTCTCTCTCTTCTTTTTCTCTCTCTCCCTCTTTCTCCTGTTTGTCTGTCATGCATCATTTAATGTCACTGGTCCTCTCTGTCTGCCTGTCTGTTCTTCATTATCTTTCTCTCACCTTCTGTTCTCTATTATCCCCACTCTCCGTTTAACACACTCTCCTTTCTTTCTCTATCAAACCTTCATATACTTTCCCCATCCCTCTTTTTGCTCTCTTTCACATCTTCTTGTTGCCTGTAGACATCTCTGTAAGTCTCCTAGCGGTGGTTGTAGGTTTCTGTGGGCTCGCCCTTTTGGTAGTCTCTCTCTTTGTCTTTTGGAAGCTGTGCTGGCCCATTTGGAGAAGCAAGGCGCTCTCGACCAATGCTGACAACTGTCCCCAGGGGGTACTACCTGAGGCCCCCCCAGCCCTGCCTCCTGTGTCTCGTTCTATTTCTCCTCATTCTGATGCCAAGGCAGTTGCAATTGCGGGAAGACAGCCATCACAACACCAGCAGGACGATGAGGATGAGAAGAAAAGAATGGTGCCGGAGGTAAAGGTCAATGGCCGCAGCTCAGTTAAGCTCCTAGAGGCAGCCATGAAGATCAGCCAGACGTCACCAGACATCCCTGCTGAGGTGCAGCAGGCTCTGCGTGATCGTCTAAGCAAGCAGGCCAAGATCCAGCGGCAGACTACCGAACCTACCTCTTCATCCAGGTGATATATACACCTCTGAGTGTCATAGTCCTGCCTATTACATTATATTACATTCTATAGAACAGATCCTCTAATCTGATTGGACAAATGGTATTCCAAGAGTGCCGTTATTTAGTATAACAACACTGGGATGCTTCACTGTTTGTATTACTCTGCTTGTGTTCACGTTGTTCCAGACAGGCTGTCAGTCTGTGCGTTGCTTGGTGAACAGTGTTGGGTGTAATCCAGTTACAAAGTAATTATTTACTGTAATCTAATTACTTTTTAGACCAAAATAGTGTAATGCATTACATTTTAAATACTTGCAATCAGAATACAGTTACTGACTTTCAATTAATTTAATTACTTTTAAGTACATTAAAGGGTTATGCTTATTTCTAATATATTATTTATGTAGAATACATTGTGAAGTCATGTGAAGAAAAAATGTGGGGTGCTGAGTGTATGACTTGTGTGTAACAAAAACAAGAAAGATATATAGACATTATTTTGAACTTGTTAAGTGGAAAAGTGTTTAAGAAAGTAATTTAAAAGCAAAGTAATTAGTAATGTGTAGTATTTTAAAGACTAGAACATTTACCATCTGCATAGAAATGTAGTAGCCTATCTAGAAATCTGGATGGCACAGAATGTTTATATGATAAACAATCCAGAGGCGCTTATAGGCTAATCAACATTGTTCTGTATTTTTGCAAATAATTACAACACATGACCAGCATTATAAAAAGGGAAATTATTAATAGGAAAACAGGGACTATTGAGATACTCTATGTTACAGGACTTTGAAATAATTCTATATTCTATCAATTCTGTGCTAATATTATCACAGCTCTCTTATTTTCACTAATTTACCTCTGGTTGACAGGGTGATGGCATGTCTCCTGGTTTCTGCATACACCCATTAATCACTACAGCTCACCAATCAGAGCCCTGGAGTCACATTGCCATGGCAACAGCATTAAGTGACCCAGCAATTAAACAATCAGCTCCTCTTTTCTTTGTTTCGTGTGGCCTCGCGTTTAAAGCAAGCAGGGATGTAATTAGTGTTGCCACGCAATGGAATTGACGCTGTAACTTTTTGTCCGACTAGGGAAGTGATGAACAGCTGTGTTTGGTTCCTCATGGAATCCATTATTGACTAGACACAGAACTGACATGAAAAAATTCCACAGCATAACAAACAAGGTGTCCTCATAAATTACATGTTGATAAGGTGCACGTAAAGGCCAAATGAAGCTGCTTAAAGGTCAATGTGAAAGACGATTCAGGTGTTCCTGGGTTGGTAATTTTTGCTGTTTCCTTGGTTTCCTTTGCTGTCATTTCACTATGTATAACTTCTTTCTGGAAGCATATTCTTCTTTCACTCTCAGTATTTTTAAATAGGTTGATATGCCATGTGACAATAGCATAACTTCTGCAAGAGACTTAAAGGGGTAGTTCACCAAAAAAATTAAATTCAGTTACTCACCCTCATGTTGTTCCAAATCCATATAACTTTCTTTCCTCTGTAGAACACAAAAGGAGATTTTAGTCAGAATGACAGCCTCAGTAGCCATTTATTTTCATTGTAACAATAAAAGATGCAATTAAAGTGAATTGAGACTGAGGCTAACATACTGCCAAAGAGGGACGTAGATTCCGGGGGGGGGGGGATAACCCCCCCAAAAAAATCACAACAAGCAAGTACAACCCCCCCAATATTTATGCAATGATCAATGGAAACATGTAAATTCTTCACACTGTAATATATATATATATATATATATATATATATATATATATATATATATATATATATACAGTATCTCCTAGATATGATTTGCAGTCACAACACATTTAATGAGAGAGCAGGAAAACATGACATTATTTTTTTTTACACATATAAAATGTAAATGAATATTTAATGCCTAAGATCTTACCATTTTTAGGTTAGCTGAAATTCAGGTCAGTTTCTAATACCTCTACTGTAGGTAAATGTGTAGTGTATCAAAGTGTATAGTGCTATCATCAAAACCTTTTTTATTGAAGTATGTACATTGCTTACTTATATTTATTCAACTAACTATGGACATAGATGTATTATGATATTCCTGCCTTTAAAGGGATAATTCACCGAAAAATGAAAATTATCTCATCATTCACTCACCCTCCTGCCATTCTAGATGTATATGACTTTCTTTCTTTTGCAGAAAAAAAAAAAAAAAAAAAAGATTTTAGAAGAACATTTCAGTTCTGTTGGTCCTTTCAATGCAAGTGAATGGTGGCCAGAACTTTTAAGCTCCAAAAATCACAAAAGGACCACATAAATGTAATCCATATCTTCTGAAGTGATATGATAGGTGTGGGTGAGAAACAGATCAATATTTAAGCCCTTTGTTTGTTTGTTTTTGTCTGTTTTTTACCATAAATATCCACTTTCACTTTCAAAATGTGGAAATAATGTAAAAGTGAAAGTGGAGATTTATAGTAAAAAAGGACTTAAATATTGATCTGTTTCTCACACACACTGATCATATCACTTCTGAAGATATGGATTTAACAACATATGGATACAGCTGAGATATTCTTCTAAAAATAGTTGTTTGTGTTCTGCAGAAGAAAGAAAGTCATATACATCTGGGATGGCATGAGGGTGAGTAAATGATGAGAGAATTTTCATTTTTGGGTGAACTATCCAATTAAAATTAGTTTCCTTTTGCTGTAATATGACAAAAAAGAAATTTTTAGAAATAGAAATAGTTTACATTTCATTAACTAAAACCAAGATGTCATCTCAGCTCAAATTATTTGAGAGAATGGTTTGCAGTTCACCTTAAGTACTCAGTCATCAGTGAATTCTGCAACAGGTGTCTTACTGTTGACGTTTGCACTAATAAGACCTTAACTTTTCCATCTCCTCCTCCTTATGAAATATTCATCCTCCTCTAAGGAAGAGTAGAAATACAAATTCTGAATGCTGGCACTGGCTCACAGAATCATTCAAAATGGTTGGCAAGATATCTCAGAAACACAGCCATCAAACCCTGGGTTTAATAAGATGCGTTCTTCAAAATCTGGAAGAAGCGGTTAATTACTCTCTCTGTGTTCAATTTATATCATTGCATTGTGCTGGAATGTTTGTGAAAATTGCAGGGCACAACGTGCAAGAAACATTTGCAGGTGACAGAAAGGGGTTGGACAAAGTAGAGAGAGAAAGTCTGATTGACAGTGATGAGGAGAGATCAAGCGAGACAAACAAAAAATAGACAGGACTGTGTGGAAAAAAGAATTTAGAATGTTCAGAATTCTTTCACATTTTAATGCCATTTGTCTTTGCTGAATTATATAATCCATTAGAATTTTTTTGGAAAATGCTGTCATTGTCATATGTTTGTTGTCATCTTCCAAAAGGTGCTAGTTGCTAGGAAACACCAAGGATAAGGAGAGATTTATGGTTTTCTCATAGAATGGGAATAGGTTTTATAGACTGAAGATCCAGTCCTAACTATTGTGATGGAATTTTTTGAAATCTGCAACATTCAAGTTGCTAAAAGATGGAATCAAAGAGTTTGAAGAGAAACACTGGGCACTAAAGTGCTTGTTGTCCACTGGTTTGTGACAAACTTTACAAGAGAACCTACAATAGTAAGGAGCTCAGATACTGCATGTTTTCAATAATTATCTATAAAAAGTTCTTCTCTGTTCTTTTTTCCAAGGCACAATTCTTTCCGCCGACACCTGCCACGGCAGATGAATGTGACCAGCATGGACTTCACCATGGACACTCTACCTGTGAGGCAGTCTTCTGCGGTCAGTATTGGCCGTATTAAACCTGAGCTTTACAAGCAGAAGTCAGTGGACTCTGAAGAGGGGTCCAAGGAGCAGGTGGAAACCTGTGGCAAGCTAAGCTTCGCCCTCAGCTACGACTATGAGGAGCAAGCTCTTGTGGTTCGAATTCTAAAGGCCCTTGATCTGCCCGCTAAAGACTTCACAGGCACCTCCGACCCCTACGTGAAGATCTACCTGCTTCCTGAGCGCAAAAAGAAGTTTCAGACAAGGGTCCACCGCAAGACGCTTAACCCAACATTTGACGAGGTGTTCTGCTTCCCTGTGGAGTACAGTGAGCTGTGCAATCGCAAGTTGCACTTCAGTGTGTACGACTTTGACCGCTTCACAAGTCATGATATGATCGGTGAGGTGGTGGTTGACAACCTCTTTGAGCTGTCTGACCTATCACGTGAAGCTGTGGTTTGGAAGGACATCCTTGCTGCCACTACAGTGAGTATGGCATGTTTTTGTCTGGCCATTGACATGCCAACTCATAAATTAACAAGAGCTTGCTGCAAAAATGCCACCAAATGTGACAAAAGTGCCACCGATATTCAGAATGTTGGGGAGAAAAAAAAATCCCCCGTAATGAATTCTTCTGTGTTATTTATTTGTCCTGAAATATTTTTTGTATTTACTCAAATTCTATTCTAGGCGTAAATATTATTCAGATTCAGGTGTTAATTATACAGATATTATTATTTCAATGAACGGATTATAAGTATTAGTCAAAAAAGGTAAATGGCACATAATGTTTAATAGAGGTTAGAAAAAATATGCCATAAGGGGGAAAAAAATTTCTACGGGGCAAATATTTATAAAAGAGTGTAAGGAATGTTCCAAATTCAATACAAGTTAAGCTCAATCGACAACATTTGTGGCATAATGTTGATTATCACAAAAATGTATTTCAACTTGTACCTCCTTTTCTCACACTTACAATGGAAGTAAATGGGGCCAATTCATAAATGTTAAAATACCCATTGTTTCAAAAGTATAGCCACAAGACATAAAGGATATGTGTGTTAACAAGGTTTTAGTTTGATAAAATTGCTTACTAACCTTTTCTTTGTAAAGTTATATCCAAGTTTACAATTTGCCATGATGAAGTAACACAGTAAACCATAAAACGACCGTAAAAACACTGATTTAAACAACTTTACAGCTTAAATAATACACAAGTTTCAACAGAAGAATGAATGTAAGTGCTTTTATAAAATTATAAGCTTTTTTGCCTTTAAACCCTCAAAAAACAGCCCCATTTATTTCCATTGTAAGTGCCTCACTGTAACCTCGAATTTTGCTTCTTTTTTTTTCAAAGAAAAGGAGGGATGAGTCGAAATTATTTGTGGTGGTAATCAACATTATGCCACAAATGCTGTCGATTGAGCTTAACTTGTATTGAACCTGGAATATTCCTTTAACTTACACTGCATCAGTGTATATAAACTTACCTGTCATATACTTCTGTTTCAGTCAAGCTCCACAAAGAAAGATGAACTGCAAGTGTGAAGACCCTTTTATAGGTCTCATTAACGAATAGATTAATCTGTTATGTAAAGCCTTTGCCAGGTGTGAGGGAGGGCTCATCTCCAAACTGACTCACCCTTTCAGGGCACCCATGAACCCCATCCAAAAATAGATTAAATTGCTGGTTATCAATGCCACATGAAGCATGATTATCAAGCCAGAGCCTTCAAACGGCAGCCATGACTAATCCAACAGGTGTAGAATTCAGTTTGTCCTAACAACCCACTGACATCTGAGCACAATGAGAAATGTCACCAGAAGCCAATTTCAGAACTACAAGAATGAAACATAAGCAATTTCCTCCCTTGTAATTTTGGCGGGGGGACTGGCTTCCTAATCTGATTGGGTCCCATGATAATGGAGGACACTCAAATATTAGGCCTCAGGTAATATATCATAGCTTATGTAACTGCCTCAGTCATGTTTTTTTTTTTTTTTTAAGGACAGAAACCAATTGTCTCCAACAATGCAGCATGGATACATTGGTTTTGCAAGGCTAACATTTGTGGCCAGGGACGTGCACTGCCCCTTTGCCCTCCTGGGGAAAAGAATTTCATTTGCAAATATTAATTTTGCAGACGCTTTTTATCCACAGCGTCAAAGCAATTAATACATGATAATTAATAAAAACACTCTCCGCATATTCTTTTTAATTATGTAAACATGCACTAGATGACCGTCTTCGGCAGTTGCGTCGCGTCTCTTGTTGCAGGCAGTGAATCAGGCGCGACGGTGGGGCACTTGACAATTGAGTGGGTCCAAATGTGTAAAAAATGTGCATCAATTAGTACTGATATTGCTTGAGTGGGCACAAATGCGTTAAAAACATGCATTTGTTCACAAGGTGAATGATCAAATGGCAGAGCTAATGTAAGTCTCTGAAAATTAATACTTTTCTTTAATTTCTTTAGTTATTTAAACTTAAATGTAGACTGTCCAATTACTACAATTGCTGCACAGCTAAATCATAAAGTTCTAATATAAATGATAAAGAATGATAAAGTGGGCCCTTCAACTGTTGCTGAACTAAATATATAAAGCAAGCTGTCTTTTACAATTTACGGTGTATTAAAGTATACATACATATATAAAGCCTATGTCAGTCCTAGAAAAATAACAGTGAAGACAGTAATTTAACTGCATAATGTTAAATAACACAGGTCTGCAAGTTAAGCATCACATTACGCTCTGCATATTGTATATGTTCAAAGTGTGTGTTGCACCCTGTTTATAGTACCACACATTCACAAAAAAGAAGATTGAGACAGAAAGAGAAGCACAGGGAGGCTGGTAAAGGGGGTGTTTCTTTGCAGAAATCATGGTTTTGATACTATTAACAATGGTTTTACTACAGTAATATTGTATTCATTTAATAATTATTGGTTTACTATAGTAGTATTGTAGTAACCATGACTGTAGTAACCATGGTTCATTTTGTGTTTACTATAACAAAACAATGGTTAAATATTACTACATAACTGTCAAGGTCATTGTCAACCAATAGACAAAGAGTGTTCAGGATCATACAAACCTGAGATACGTTCAAAAACAAGAGATATATTTCCTGTACTTAATCCAGAACTGCTCCAGTGACAAATCATTAGGATTTGTTCACCCTCTTCAGCGTTTTGCTGTGAAGTAATGCAGTTTATGACTAATCAATTGTGTGAAGACATTCCTTTTTTTTCTCAGTTTGAGCCACTATGCACAGCCCTGCTTGTGGCAGCGGTTAAGCACTTAATGGTGCACTGATACAGAAATTTGTGGCAAATGCCTATAACTGACAACTATTTTTATGCTATGGCAATGCTCTATAATAGATAACATATATCTATTTTCTTTTGTTTGTTGATTAAAAATATGTCTTCACAATGAAGATCCAATCTTTCTCATGTTTCAAGTTAAATCAGACATAGAATTTTTTTTTAATGTACAACAGAAAATATGGAAACAAAATTAGTACTTTTGTAACTTGGCATAAAAAAGTGTTCACTCTTTGATAATATTTGCTTCCAATACTGGCCATTTCAGACCAATAACAATAATTTAAGAAAATTATGATATTAGCCAACATCATATTCACAGATATATTGCACATCCTTAGGTGAACTCAGTCATCTTAAAGCAGGAACTATATGGGTAAATGTTCTTCATATTTAGCGCTAACATTTCATTAATGTTATGAAAGTGTTTAGCCCTAGGCTGAAGGGCCGGAGGGTAGGTCTATAAAAAGGGTTGTGTACTTAAAAGCTTTTGCTGTGTTTTCTCTATAGACCTGGAATATTAAACTCCAGTAAAAGTGGTAGTCTACCTACAAGTTTGACCTTTTGTTGTGTATTATTACAAAAATAATTCTTCTATTACTAGAGATTTTTTAGAGGTGATAGACATCTTACCAATTACACTCACCTCACTTACAGTGACTCATGCTTTGATGCATTTAACAATGACGTCCTTCTGTCTTCCTGATAAATAAAAAAAATTAGTGGTGACAGCATTTTATTCTGATTCTGGTTGAGCTTTGTTGGGGTGAGTCATTCCTGTTTGGGAAATGTAATCTCCTCCTCCTCCTTGTTTGATGCATCAGTCTCTTTAAGGCTCATTAATTTCCAGATTGTTTTGTTTTCCACATGTTTAATCATTTTGTTGACATTCTTCTTGTTGTTTTGTTGATGGGGACATGCGATTTTGTTATATCATGATGTTATTGTCTTTTTCTACCCTTTTGTTAATGTTTGGATCACTCTCAGGCTGTTTTCTTCTCATTCTCTTCACTGACTATTGCTTTCCCTTGTAGCTACAATACAAAATTATTGATTAGCAGGCTAGCAAAGGCAATGGAGAGGTTTCGACCTGTTGTGCTCAGTTATGAGAGAATTACTAATGCCCCTTATGGACAAAACTGACTCTTAGAAGCAGACCAGCTGCTCTTTGGCCCCTGACTGTGGAAAGAGGCTAGTAACGCTCAATTCCCAAAATAGTCAGAGCCGTAGATTGCAGCCTTGCTCAGTTGCGCTTCCGACTGCACACTGAAAACCTTTATTTTGTCTTTAGATGACGTTTGAAGGTCTAATTTTGTTTTGGAGCACATTGCCGCTTTGGTACAAGGCCATTCAGATCTGGAAGAGGGGGAAGTTGGGGAGACATATCAGGAAGGATATTATTACCCCAAGATTTGTGAATTGTTGCAGTCAGACACACACGCCAGTGGGATATGTGACTCCTGAACTCGCCTTGCAGCTCTCTGTATTCACCACTTCTGTTGTGGATAACAACAGCAGTCAGAGGAGGGAAGAGAATGTGACAGAGAGAGTGCTGACGTCAACATAGACGTTGGATATACCATTACAACCATGTAATCAATGTTATTGAAGAACTAGCTTTGGGAGGCTGAATAAGTATCTGGTATACCAACAAGAAAAAAAGTATCTTACCAAGTAACAGAGGTTACGTATGTAATCTCTTTTGAATGTTTACTTGGCCAGATGAATCGTCATGGTTACTTGTGTAACCTCCGTTCCCTGA
Source organism: Myxocyprinus asiaticus (assembly GCF_019703515.2). Classification (NCBI taxonomy): domain Eukaryota; kingdom Metazoa; phylum Chordata; class Actinopteri; order Cypriniformes; family Catostomidae; genus Myxocyprinus; species Myxocyprinus asiaticus. The sequence continues at coordinate 21,536,056 of NC_059388.1, forward strand.
TGGAGGGAATGAAACGTTGTGTCGATGTAGTGACACTAGGGGTCACACTTGGGAGCCCGAGACACCTCTGGTCTTTTATAAAAGGCCAATGAAAATTGGCGAGTGGTATTTGCATGCCACTCCCCGGGACATACGGGTATAAAAGGAGCTGGTATGTAACCACTCATTCAGGTTTTATGCTGAGGAGCCGATATAAGGTCCGGCCATTTCAGCGGGTAGTTCAGCGTTGTAGCACGAGGGACACAACGTCTCGTTCCCTCCATCAGGGAATGGAGGTTACACAAGTAAACATGACGTTCCCTATCTGTCACTCACTCGATGTTGTGTCGATGTAGTGACACTAGGTGTCCCTATACGAAACGCCACAATTGGCTGAACTGTGTTACGTGAACTGGCGGTGTGTGGTGGGCAGACTACTGTGTGCCTCATAGCCAGCACACCAGGTTGACACGTAACCTCCCCCAACATAGTTATGAGTGTCGAACGGCCCCTTGGGGACAAGTCGACTACCCAAAAGATAGAGACAGGCTAAACCCAGTCGTGGCCTCTTTTCCCCTTCTCTTTTTCCACTCCCTGGAAAAGAAGGGGGATTATCCGACTGGGCCGCCAGGTCTAGTCGGGTGGGTGTCCCTCCCAAGGGGAAGACACCGCGGAGATCACACCTCACCCAAAGAGAGGGGGGGATATTTAAGTGGAAAAATATGTCATACGTCTTTCCGACCATGTGGAGAGTCTTCAAGGTAGATCCTACCCAACAGGGGAGGAGTTACTACAAACATGGAGACTGGGGAAGAGGGGCTCTGCCCTAGGAAGACACAGTTTGCCAACAGGGAAACGAACTAGCGGAAGATATATATTGCATGGGGTTAGCCTTACAGGGAACCGCCACATGCGGAGCACCTTCCCCAGAACAGGACTCTTAGCACGTGTACTGGGCCGGCAGCGAGTCTCTCCGAAAACTCGACTGCCACAGGGCTCGGAGGAAGTCAACCAGGGAACAAAGTTTGTGAACACTACTGTGAATTAATGGCGCACGTCTTCAGCTCAAAAGGAGTTGGAAGGCACTATGTGCAAGCAATACACCTGGCCAGCTATCCTGGGCTTATCCGCTTGTGTTGCGTGCCACTACCTGGGACGAAACCGGTTCCACCCGGAGGTTGTAGAAACTTGCAAAGGTGTTGAGTGTTGCCCAGCCCGCTGCTCTGCAAATGTCTGTTAGAGAGGCACCTCTGGCCAGGTCCCAGGAAGCCGCTACACCCCTGGTAGAATGGGCATGTAGCCCTACCGGGGGCGGCATGTCCTGGGCGAGATATGCCATAGTTATGGTGTCAATGAGCCAGCGCTTCCCTTCCGCTGTGCACCAAAGCAGACAAAGAGCTGCTCAGAGATACTAAAGCTCTGCGTGCGATCCAAATAGATGCGTAAAGCGTGCACCAGACACAGCAACATAAGGGCTGGGTCTGCCTCCTCCTGGGGCAGCATTTGCAAGTTCACCACCTGGTCCCTAAAAGGGGTGGTGGGAACCTTGGGCACAGAGCCCGGTCGGGGTCTCAGGATCACGTGAGTGTAACCCGGACCGAACTCCAGGCACATTTCACTGACAGAGAACGCTTGCAGGTCACCTACTATCTTGATGGAAGTGAGCGCAGTCAGGAGGGCAGTCTTCAAGGAGAGTGCCTTAAGCTCGGCTGACTGCAAAGGCTCAAATGGGGCTCTCTGTAGACCCTGAAGAGCCACAGAGAGGTCCCATGAGGGAACGAGGCACGATCTGGAGGGATTCAGGCTCCTGGCACCTCTTAGGAACCTGATGATCAGGTTGTGCTTCCCTAAGGACTTACCGTCGACTGCGTTGGGGTGTGCTGCTATGGCAGCAACGTACACCTTCAAGGTGGAAGGGGACAGCCTCCCTTCCAACCTCTCCTACAGGAAGGAAATCACTGATCCGACTGTGCATCTCTGGGGGTCTTCGCATCGGGAAGAACACCACTTAGTGAACAGACACCACTTAAAGGCATACAGGCGCCCCGTAGAGGCCAGTAGGGTGCTACCAGGACGACCTGCTCCTCATCCTCCCTGACCTTGCACAGGGTCTGTGCAAGCAGGCTCACTGGGGGAGGATGCCATATGCCCCAGGAGCCTCTGAAAAAGTTTCAGTGGAACCACTGTTTTCTGTTTGAACAGGCCAGCACCAACTGGGCATGCTCATTCATGAGTTGCACCATCAAGGAGACTGAGTCCAACTCCAAACCGAGAAAAGAGATGCTCTGAACCGGCAGGAGTTTGCTCTTTTCCCAGTTGACCCGTCCCCAAATCGCCCCCAGTTCTAGCCGCTCTGGCCTCATACCCGTAGGTAGAAGGACCGAGGCGGGGAGCCACTGGGGTGACTTGTTTTTGACCGCAACATTGCCATGATCATGTTCTCGCAGTGAGAACATGAACCATCCACAAACACTTCCTCCATGTGGGTCGCGCCCAGACACGAAAGACAGCGATCATGACCATCCGAAGTTGAGAGATAACGACCGCAACCAGGAATAACACACAATCGGAAAGGCATCTTTAAAAAGACGTGTCTTTAAAAAGACGTTCCGTGTGTGCCGCTCTTTTAGAGAAATATATACTCTTTTAGAGGAGGAAAAAGCTCTTTCAGAAAATGTACTCTCTTGTTTTTCTGCCAAAGCGCCCAGGGGCGTTCTCTGCAGTGCAGAAGCGCTGAGGAGGGAGAAGCCACTGAAATGCGCCGTCAGATCCAGCAGAGGTGAATGAACAATAGTATTCAGCTCAATGAGCATGACCGTTCGGCTCTGAAGAGAAAATCTGAATGAGTAGTTGCATACCAGCTCCTTTTATACCCGTATGTCCGGGGGAGTGGCATGCAAATACCACTCGCCAATTTTCATTGGCCTTTTATCAAAGACCAGAGGTGTCTCGGGCTCCTAAGTGTGACCCCTAGTGTCACTACATCGACACAACGTTGAGTGAGTGACAGATAGGGAACCCTATCTTTAGCAGTCTTTCAGAGATTAATCGATGCATTTTAGTGAATCCAGTACTGAAAAGCTGTGAATACAAAAGTCTATTCTGGCCTTTTGGAATGAACTTTACTGCCTCTGCAAAATGTAGGTTAGGGAAGCTAGATTTATCTAATTTAAAACTATATGCTCCACAGTAACTCTTCCACACAGGCTATAACAGCCGTTATGAAAGTCTTCTTGGAAACAGCTCAACTTCTGAGAACAGTAATATTTCTTTTACAACTATACAGTTGTTTTTGTGTACCTGATTTTTTCCGCCAAAGTTTTCAAAGAAGATATATTTCTGCTCTCTAGATCTAATATACAGGTGCATCTCAATAAATTAGAATGTCGTGGAAAAGTTCATTTCAGTAATTCAACTCAAATTGTGAAACTCGTGTATTAAATAAATTCAGTGCACACAGACTGAAGTAGTTTATGTCTTTGGTTCTTTTAATTGTGATGATTTTGGCTCACATTTAACAAAAACCCACCAATTCACTATCTCAAAAAATTAGAATACATCATAAGACCAATAAAAAAAACATTTTTAGTGAATTGTTGGCCTTCTGGAAAGTATGTTCATTTACTGTATATGTACTCAATACTTGGTAGGGGCTTCTTTTGCTTTAATTACTGCCTCAATTCGGCGTGGCATGGAGGTGATCAGTTTGTGGCACTGCTGAGGTGGTATGGAAGCCCAGGTTTCTTTGACAGTGGCCTTCAGCTCATCTGCATTTTTTGGTCTCTTGTTTCTCATTTTCCTCTTGACAGTACCCCATAGATTCTCTATGGGGTTCAGGTCTGGTGAGTTTGCTGGCCAGTCAAGCACACCAACACCATGGTCATTTAACCAACTTTTGGTGCTTTTGGCAGTGTGGGCAGGTGCCAAATCCTGCTGGAAAATGAAATCAGCATTTTTAAAAAGCTGGTCAGCAGAAGGAAGCATGAAGTGCTCCAAAATTTCTTGGTAAACGGGTGCAGTGACTTTGGTTTTCAAAAAACACAATGGACCAACACCAGCAGATGACATTGCACCCCAAATCATCACAGACTGTGGAAACTTAACACTGGACTTCAAGCAACTTGGGCTATGAGCTTCTCCACCCTTCCTCCAGACTCTAGGACCTTGGTTTCCAAATGAAATACAAAACTTGCTCTCATCTGAAAAGAGGACTTTGGACCACTGGGCAACAGTCCAGTTCTTCTTCTCCTTAGCCCAGGTAAGACGCCTCTGATGTTGTCTGTGGTTCAGGAGTGGCTTAACAAGAGGAATACGACAACTGTAGCCAAATTCCTTGACACGTCTGTGTGTGGTGGCTCTTGATGCCTTGACCCCAGCCTCAGTCCATTCCTTGTGAAGTTCACCCAAATTCTTGAATCGATTTTGCTTGACAATCCTCATAAGGCTGCAGTTCTCTTGGTTGGTTGTGCATCTTTTTCTTCCACACTTTTTCCTTCCACTCAACTTTCTGTTAACATGCTTGGATACAGCACTCTGTGAACAGCCAGCTTCTTTGGCAATGAATGTTTGTGGCTTACCCTCCTTGTGAAGGGTGTCAATGATTGTCTTCTGGACAACTGTCAGATCAGCAGTTTTCCCCATGATTGTGTAGCCTAGTGAACCAAACTGAGAGACCATTTTGAAGGCTCAGGAAACTTTTGCAGGTGTTTTGAGTTGACTAGCTGATTGGCATGTCACCATATTCTAATTTTTTGAGATGGTGAATTGGTGGGTTTTTGTTAAATGTGAGCCAAAATCATCACAATTAAAAGAACCAAAGACTTAAACTACTTCAGTCTGTGTGCATTGAATTTATTTAATACACGAGTTTCACAATTTGAGTTGAATTACTGAAATAAATGAACTTTTCCACGACATTCTAATTTATTGAGATGCACCTGTAGAGTAGGGCTTTGTTTAAACCTGATGAGCAAACATTTGGTCCAATATCTTCCAAACTATCTCCGAGTTGTCATTGGAAAGGCAAATAAAAGTCTCTTTGGAGTGTCAGTCAATAAGGGTTTTGTTAGTAGTCATATCTAGTGTTCCCTGTAGAGAAAAATCATCTTACAATATTTTCTGAAGAGCGTGCTTTTTCTCCAGAATCATTAAATCAATCAGTAGTAATGCTATTTTAGTACATGCAGTACAGACAGTATACAATAGCCATCTTTTGGCATCATAGAGTTAAATCAAAACAATTCTATTCATCAAATCTAGGGACAATATATGCAACTGCATCATTTGCTTTCTGCATTAAAGGTGCTGTAATTGTCTATGGAGCCCCTTAGAGGACAGGGTGTGATTTTTTTTTTTTTTTTTTAAATAGTTTTGCATGCCCTAGCAATAAGTTATGCATTCCCTCGCAATAGTTTTGCGTTCCCTCGCAATAAGTTTAGCATCCCCTTGCAATAGTTTTGCATCCCCTCGCAATAAAGTTACCATGGTTTTACTACATTAACCATATTTTAACCATGATATTCATAGTGAAACCATAGTGATAATAGAGGAAAACAAAAACTATGGTAATAAATATAATAATTTTGTGGGTATCATGGTTTTACTATGCAAAACCATAGTTTAACTATGGTTAATGTACTATGAACTAACAAAAAAAAAATAAAAAAAAAATAAAAATAAAATATTAACTAACATTAATAAAGATTAATAAATATTGTAAAAATGTTTTGTTCATTGTTAGTTAATGATACCTAATGCATTTACTAATGTTAACAAATGTAACCTTTTAATAAAGTTCTACCAATATTGTAGATTGTTATAACCAAAGTTTTTAGCAGAAAACATGTTTTTTTCTATAGTAATATTGTAGTAAATGTGATTGTTTTAGGCTAACCGATTTTTTATTATAATTATTTTATTTATTTTATTTTTAAACGGAAACCATGGTTTTACTATAATAATACTGTAGTAACTGTGTTTTTTTTTTTTTTTTTGGTGGAAACCATGGTTTTAATAGAGTATACTATACTATAGATTAACCATGGTTAATCTTACTATAGTTTTACTACAAATACAGTATCATGGTATTTGTAGTAAAACCATGATACCCACAAAATCACGATTTTCATTGCCATAGTTTTCATTTTCCTGTATTATTACTATGGATTTACTATGAATATCAAGTTTAAAATATGGTTATTTTAATAAAACCATGGTAAATGTATTGCGAGGGAAAGCAAAACTGTTGCGAGGGCACGCAAAACTTATTGCAAAGGAAGGCAAAACGATTGCGATGGAATGCAAACTACTGCAAGGGTACGCAAAACTATTTCAGAAAAAAATTCCCACCTTGTCCTCTAATGGGCTCCACAGATATCACTGAAATAGGTGCCACAAAATATCACACCTGTCTCATAAGATCCCTAGGCTGGGTAAAAAGGGTAAAAGATGTACTAATTCTTTTCCTTCTTTCTCTGTCTTTCTTTCTTTCTTTCAGGAGAGTGTGGATCTTGGTGAAATCATGTACTCCCTTTGCTATCTTCCCACGGCTGGACGCATGACTCTTACCGTCATCAAGTGTCGTAATCTAAAAGCCATGGACATAACTGGCTACTCAGGTCAATATTAAGAAAATGAAAATTACGCTATGTTGTTCTGTGCATTAGATGTGATCAATATACTGAATGAACAAAGCAATTGAGTGGCTTTTCATGCGTTTTGGAAATGAAAAGCTCTAAAACAGTTTCACATTGTGTTCCTGTACTCAGATCCATATGTTAAAGTTTCCCTCATATGTGACGGTCGGAGACTTAAGAAGCGGAAGACAACCACCAAAAAGAACACACTCAACCCAGTTTATAACGAGGCCATCATTTTCGACATACCACCTGAGAATGTGGAGCAGGTCAGCCTGTCAATCACAGTGATGGATTATGACAGGTCAGTGACTGCCTATTCAGACAATATAGTCATAGAAAAACAATAGCCATACAAATTTTATACTCATTCGGGGCCATGTTGAATATAATTTCATCTGACATGAAACACAATGTTGATGCCATTAAGTCAGATAACATGCTTGGCAGTTATTATCCAAATATTTGCAGCAAATAACTTAATCAAGAAGAACTTTCTGTCTGGCCCTGTAAAACTCTGCCGTAAATGAATTAAATCAGCCACAGTAATTTTCTGCATGCAGCTGCACTGTAATAATCAGCAGATTATGCCATCAAAACATCACTCAAACAGCAAGTAGCAAAATATTATATGCAGGTAAATGTGGAACTGTTTATGCCATGGTCCTGTTGTCTTTCAGTTCAGTGCAGCTAGTTTCCCCCTGTATTGTCTAGCCATTATTTTACATCTGGATGTGAACATCTAGAATGTTTTCCCTTTTACTCAGAAATACTGAACCACTCACCAGTAAACTCTTGTTTTAAAGAAGAAAATCTACTGTTTTATTTCTCTTTCAGAGTTGGACACAATGAAGTGATAGGGGTGTGCAGGGCGGGGCCAGATGCGGAGGGTCTTGGGAGGGATCATTGGAACGAGATGCTAGCTTACCCACGCAAGCCCATCACCCACTGGCATGCACTGAATGAGGTAAGAGCCTAGAAAATGTAGTAGGAAGGGGGTCTGCCAAGCTTTTTGGTGATGACACAAAAGAGTTGCAACATTTTGAAAATGCTAAATCCTCTACAGTCAACAAAAATATTAGATCTTATCTTTCACTGTGCATGGCTTCAACAGCTGACTCCATGAAACAGTACAATGTTCATTTAGGCCTGGTGTGGTGCTTTGGACTTATTCTGATTTATTAAAGGAATACAGTATATGTTTGGTTAAAGTTAAAGGGATAGTTCACCCAATAATTAAAATTCTCTCATCATTTACTCACCCTCATGCCATCTCAGATGTGTATGCCTTTATTTCTGCTGCTGAACATAAACAAAGATTTTTATAAGAATATCTCAGCTCTGTAGGTCCATACAATGCAAATGAATGGTGACCAAGTGTAAAAGTAATCCATAAGACTCCAGTTATTAAACCCATATCTTCAGAAGTGGTATAATATGTAGATGGGGTGAGAAACAGATCAATATTTAAGTCCTTTTTTTACTATAAATCCCCACTTTCACTTTCACATTCTTCTTTTGTTTTTGGCAAATTCCATTCTTCATGTATATGGGCAGGGAGTAGAGTTTATATTAAAAAAGGACTTAAATATTGATCTGTTTCTCACCAACACTTTCATATAGCTTCTGAAGACATGGATTAAACCACTGAAGTTTTATGGATTACTTTTACGCTGCCTTTTATGCTTTTTGGACAGTTCATGAAATTTTGGTACCCATTCACTTGCATTGTATAGACCTACAGAGCTGAAATATTATTCTAAAAATCTTCATTTGTGTTCAACAGAACAAAGAAAGTCATATACATCTGGGATTAAATGATGAGAGATTTTTCATTTTTGGTGAGCTATCCCATTAATCTCAGTTGGCAGCATTACCACACGATTACCACAAAAAATATTTCAACTCATCCCTCCTTTTATTTAAAAAGCAAAAATCAAGGCTACAGTGAGGATCTTATAATGGAAATGAATGGGGACAATTTTCTAAAGAGTTTAAAACAGAAATGTGAAGCTTATACTGATAAAACTTGTGTATTATTTTAGCTAAAAAACATTTATATCATAGTTTTTACAGTCGTTTCAGGATTTTAGGGTTTACAGTTTTACGTTGTCATGGCAATGAAGTTGTCAAATTGGCTATAACTTTACACAGTAAAGGTAAGTAGGTGATTTTATCACCCTAAACTCATGCTAAGATGCATATTGTTTAGGTTTTGTGGCTATACTCTTGAAACAGTGAGTATTTTAATGTTTACGAATTGGCCCCATTCACTTCCATTGTAAGTTTCTTTCTTTTTTTTTTTTTTTTTAAGAAAGAAGGGACGATTCGAAATTAATGTTTGTGGTAATCAACAGTATGCCACAGATTTTGTTGATTAAGCTTAACTTGTATTGAACCCAGAATATTATCCAAAGTCTAATATGTCCTAAGCTACTTTGTAGTGATATTTTGTTATCTTCTGTCTTTGCAGTGGCCAGGAAGAGCATCCAGTTTTGAGAGTCAAGGATCATGTCCATCCCCCAAACCCCCACAGACCCCATAACAACTAGGAGTTCCCACAGTCCTAATAACAACACACATTTGGTTTGTATAATTAATAGGGTATATTTTTTCTCTAGTTGTAGCTTGTAACATTGCATTTTAATCAAACTATACAGTACTGGTATCCCTGCTACATACACAAACAAGGATCTAACTCTGAGAGTTTCTGAAACACTTAGCTTTCTTTTTAAACTGGTGCTGAGTTTTTTCGCTCCTAAAACAAATGTTTTCAGGTCGCTTTGAAGCTGACAGTGAAATGATGTGGTAAAAAAGCGAAGCCTCTTCCTGCCTGACAGTATAATGATGCCATGTCATTTTACTGACAGATGAAATTACAGTGTTTATTCATTTCATATTTTTGAGTTTCTGACAAATGCTCTCCTGGTGAAAATATTAAACATGATCACATGTGAAGTCGACATGATGTTTCCGATAGTTTCGGTACTCTAGGATCGGCGACTGTATGCTGACACGTTGACAAGCAGCATTATTATCAGACATGTTTGCAGTGGTGTCAATGTGTTTACTTTTCCACCTAGCGCGATTGGCAGCACGTTGCATCAGCTGCGTGGGAGACAAGGGTTCAAAGGCAGGCAGTAACCACGTTTTAAATAATCAATGACGAGCATGATTCGGAGGTTTCACTTTTCCCTCTAACATTACTTATCTACTCCACTAATGGTTAAGGTAAGGTTTGGGTAGGGGGATAGAATCTATAAATATATGCTTTTCTCTTCATTGTATAACATCCTATAAAGCTGAAAACAACTTGCTTCACTACTAGCTTTTGATGGCCTCTCCTGGACATAAATGGAGCTCACACGTGCCCATATGCCCTACAACACTTACTGCTTTGGCCACTGGGGGCATTGTTTCGGAATTTCTGTCAACGCATACCGATTTTGACAAAAGAAAAGTCAATTTACTTTTTTTCAATTTCACTGTGAGATCAGGTTGAAATAGTTGACAAATTTGATTCAGGGTTAGGGTAGTAAAAAGAAAAAGCTTTGAAATATGAAATCAGGACTTTTGGCATGGAGGTTACAATAAATCAAGATTACTATTATTACTTAAAGTATCAAGCATCTAAAACTTCTTCTTTACTCAAAGAATGGATTAGAATAGTTAAAAAAAGAATATTTTTTTCAACAAAGACACATCAGTCACTTGAGATATCAAGGTGTTATTACTGGCATACCACATTGTGCTTTATCTATGACAGACTGCTTTTGCGTGATATGAAAGCTGGATATTCGTTATACAGTCTGTATTAACTTATCTGAGATTAAGAAGAAAGGAGAGAGAAAGCCACTTTGAGTCAATATTTGAGTCTAGCTTTTTTCAATGCATATACTACCAGTGATGGGTGAATTAGATTACAAAGTAATTAGTTACTGTAATAGAATTACTTTTAGTCAAAAAAGTAATGTAATGCATTACATTGTAAATTCTTGTAATCAGATTACAGTTACTTTCTTTAGTTTAAAGTAATTACTTTTAATTACATGCACTGAAGTAATATGTATAATACATTTAATGTATTCATTTATATGTAGGTCTGTTAGCGTTTCTGTGACAGCTGATGGGTGTGCGACAATGAATGAGAAGAAAATATAGGCATTTTGAATTTGAGCGGAAAACCAAAAACTTTTCTGGGAAAAGTGATTTAAGAAAGTAACTTAAAAGTAAAATAATTAATAATGTGATTATGTTTTAGATTAAGTAATCAGTAAAGAATTATGATTAAATTTTTAGAGAAGTAATTAGTCATTTGTCGTGGGTTACTTATTTTGAGTAACTGACTACTACATATGTTATAAATCTACTAATTGAAATCATGTGCTTGTTGATAGCTTCTAAGTACATTTTTCTGAATAAAAACTGCTATATACAGGTATATTGATTTATAGACACAATATAAATGTAATCAACAGTATTCAGTAGCCATTCTCTTTTTAGAATTACCACATGTGTTTATCTTATCTGTTTGTTCCAAAGTTGGTGTCTGCCCCTTTCTTTGAAAAAAATCCAATAATACATTTCATCAAATAGATTGAGAAGCTGGTCTTCTCACTTTCCTCATTTTCCACCATGAAAACATTGAGAAAAGAAAAAGGGAAACTAAAGACAAAATTATAAACAGAGATATAAAAACATTTTCCATGGGTGTAGGCACCAAAAGCCTCTAGTGTATACTCGGCCATTGATTAGACTGAATGACGCCATGCCTTTAAGAGCAGTCACGATGTGAACAAATCTAAATCCATTTGAAAACCTAAAAAACAATGGAATTTCCAAGATTTCTCTGCATCAAACCAACTTTCAACTTTTCTGCTAGTATATGCTGAAATTAATGTTGTTTAGAGGGGAGTTTACCTCAATTCAGAACAAAACATCTTTTTGATTATTACTGTTTAATTAATATCCAGGTTAATATTTTAATGAGTTCTTATTAAGATCTTTAATCTTTTCAAATACATGTAACACTTCCCAAACATTACATCCTCATATCCATCTATATTTCATATCTATAAACAATCATCTACAGTATCTCCCTCTCCCTTACAGGTGTACAATTCCATTTTCAGTGCTAAAAGGCAGACAGTATAAAACTGTTGCAAGTGAGACACAGCATTGTTCCTAAAAGAATATACAAAGTAAAATAAAATTTGATGATGTCTTCGATGCTCGCACAGTGAATAACACAGTTGGAAAGTTGTGTGCAATTCTGTTAAGGCTGTAAAAATATTTCATCAAGCAAATATTGGTGAAATATGCTATATAGAGATCCATCTTCAGATGACAGTTGAAGGGGAAATCATTGCTGATATGTTATTAATGAGGAAAAATTGGAAAATTAGCTTTCTTCTGAGGTGGTCAAGGATGAATTGGTTCAGGGTAAAACTTGAATGTTTTTTTTTTTCTCTCCCCTTTTTCCTCTCCAATTTGAAATGCCCAATTCCCAATGCGCTCTAAGTCCTCGTGGTGGCGTAGTGACTCGCCTCTATCCGGGTGGCGGAAGACGAATCTCAGTTGCCTCCGTGTCTAACCACGTCTGACAGTCAATGTGTGCATTTTATCACGTGGCTTGTTGAGCGCGTTACCGCGGAGACATAGCACGTGTGGAGGCTTCACACTATTCTTCGCGGCATCCACGTACAACTCACCATGCACCCCACTGAGAGTGAGAACCACACATTATAGTGACCATGAGGAAGTTACCCCATGTGACTCTACCCTCCCTAGCAACCGGGCCAATTTGGTTGCTTAGGAGACTTGGCTGGAGTCAAAACTTGAATTTTCAATTAATCGTTACCATCTAAAGCAATTAATGTTATTGAAACATTTTTCTTTCAAGTAAGAACTGTGAAATGAGAAGAAGTACTGTCACATAATATAGGTACAATTCATGAAATATTTACACATTGTGGTAATTTAAAATGGGTGGACAACAGACAATAGAGAAGAAAAAAACCTTCATTTACTTTTGCCTGTTGATTGGTGCCTAATGTGGTTGAATTTTGTTGTATCATTGCAGTGAATTATTCATTGTGTGAAATCATCCAGCATTTATTCAGTCAGTATGCAAATAATATGGCACAACATGGTAATTGCACACCTACCTACTGTATCTTTTTACAGCTGGACCCTTGATTGGGTTGTCTGAGTATTACTTGTGTGTCCATAAGTAATAATACAATCAAACATGGCAATTACACAAAAGGCTGTGTACTGTTAACTGAATTGCACATTAAGACAGTGCTTCTACCCAGAGCTCGGTCAGAGTAATAGAACAAAGATAGTGTATTCTTGTAGCATGCTGATACCAGTACCTAGACTTGATTGATATCATTTAGAAATATAGACTCCTATTATTCCTCAAGAGTTATTCTTTTTTATTTAGTTTAGATTTGCCAGTGCCAACGTGTGTATATACTTGAGAATTTCTTTAACAATTGTTATCTTGTTAAAGTGCATTTCTATGGATTGTTTGGTGGTGATTTGTACTATGGGCTTGTGATCTTGAATAACTTTATACACAATTTGCATATATTGTGTAATGGCTTCTCAAAATGTAAACCTGTTTTGATTAGCACTCAACTTCATGGGATTATTTCTTGTTGAGCTATTGATGAATCGCTTCTCAGTAAAACAGTAATTCTTTGTCATCCTTGCACCTGACAACAAAAATGATTGCTATATGTTGTTATGATGTGTACAGTTTGTGATAACTTTTGTAAACAAAAAATTGCAGTAAATATTTGAAATATAATTTTACTGGATGTTTCAAATGTATTTTTAACTAAATAAACTCTGAAATGTCAGTGTGTTTTACAAAGTGTCTTATATTATAGTTATTTGCTGCTTATAGTTTTAGAATTCAAGCTGAAAAAAAAAAAAAAAAAAAAAAAAAACCATACACTTACTGTCTCAGAGACTTCTAGTCTCTGAAACAGAAATTTCAAGCAAAATCCAGTGCTGTTATAGGAACATTCTGGGTTATTTTGAACCTGATGTCTATGTACAGCATCTGTGTCAATTACAAAAGACAATAATACAATGTAACTCCATTGTCTTCACATGAAGTTGACTTTTTTTATATAAACCAAGGAATATCGCAACTGTAGGGCTGTGAATGTAAATCAGGAAGGGAGTCGCATTTAGTTGCATATTTACATAATAACCCTAACAAGCAGAATTAACAAACAGCACAGTGTTTTCCTCCCTCACTACCTGGTTTGACTGTATTCTTGATTTTTCTGATTGTATTCTGGAAATTTCAAGGGAGCTTTTTCTCTAAAAATCTGTGTTTTGCATTTCACAGATATTTGGCTTAACATTCTCAGAAATGGGTAGATGAACTGGAAGATCCTGAATAGGTTAGCTAAGCATACAAAATGTATATGGTACTTTCAGAATTAAAGATGGACATGTCTTTCTGATAGTGGCAACCGAAGGTAAAAGCTCTGTATGGTGTGCAGTCACCATTTCTCAGACAATTTACTTAATGGCGTCACACTGTTCAGATGTAATTAGGCTGTCTCTGATATTTAATAATTAATGACACAGACAGAGTGGGAGAGAGAGAGAGAGAGAGAGAGAGAGAGAAGAGAAAATGAGATTTTGAGCCTTTTAAGGAAATGAAATGTAAAGAATCTCAGCAAAGTGCCTCTGATTTGATCACATTTTAGTGAAAAATGGCTCATCGATATGTTGTTGCAGCCCTTATCTGTGTCTCAACGCTGATTGGCTTTGAAGGAGAAACTGTGAACAATTTATATTGAGAAATGTGCGTTTAACCTACATCAAGGCCAAGTTAAACAAGAGACCAGAGCCAAATGGCTTACAGAGAAGAAAGAAGCACCAGCCATCATTGAAGATGATGCATGTAATAAAGAGCAAACAACATGCTTTACACAAAAAGAGATGCTGCTCAAAAGAGGGGATGCTTTCTATCTTACCTCTGAGCCTCGGACTGCTGAAAGCTGTTCATCAAAAGCCTGGTGCACCTAAGAAAACCTTGATCAGGCTGACAGGCATCTGCCATTTCCTTCATCTCTGTGAATATCAAAGAGTCGTCTGCCTCAGTAGTCAGCAATCCATTCAGTCTGCTGTGGAAAGAAATGGCAGAAAACCACTTGGTTCTAATGTTGAGTTTATAACTTGTTACCATGAGCAATGAACTGTGAACACATACAGTCCTGGGCTTGTATGATTAACCCATTTAGATTGTTATTCAGCCTGCATAATGTTTTGTGCATAATATAATTAGATAATTAGACCATGACAAAAAAACAGCATTTAAAACAATATAACAGTTTAGTTAAATGCTGTGTGCAATGGAATTGCAAAAATAACTGTTTTTAAACAGGTTTCCTAAACACACTAAACCCATCATCCACTGTTCAAACCCACAACCCCACACCAATGGTTAAGCAAATTGTGCTTTTCAAATCAACTTATGAATGGCTTACTAATAGCTGTCTGTGTACATTTAACTAGAATAAAACCACATTGTATTTTAATATTGAAAAAAGTACATACACTGAATTTTTTTTATATAAATTATATAAAATATAACAGAAAGGTTAAGTACTTTCTGCATTGAATATATTTACATTTATTTGGCAGATTATTTTATCCAAACAACAAACAAAAGAGGTATAATACATCATAAGCAATTCATCTTAAGGAGACAGTATGAAAAGTGCTGCATTACAAAGTTTCAGCTGCATCAGAATAATAGTATCCAAGACAGATTAGTGTGCAACAAGAATATATATATATATATACATACATACATATATATATATATATATATATATATATATATTGTAAGTGCATGGTCAAGTGCTGATGGAAAAGATGTGACTTTAGCCGTTTAAGTGTGAACTTGAAAATATTAAGCAAATTCTACTTTCAAACATTAAAAATTATTGCTCTAGCTTGTACGTTAATATTATTATGATTATTTTTTTACTTTTTTTTTTACAATGTGTCATCATGTATTAATCTGAAAGGTGCACTCAGTATTTTTTTTCTCATTAAAACTCATGAATTGTAATTTTGCAATATATGTAGGAAATCATGATCACTCACATTAAAATGTGATATCATTTCAGTAACCTTATAAAAGCTGTTGTATTCTACATGGAGAGGGTCCGTACATGGGAGCAGCCATGTTAGAATCGCATGACCAGACAAATATTTCTCGCTTAATCTCAGAAACTGTCCTGTTATTTGACTCTTTCACTCATTGATTTGCAAAAATAATACTAAATTTCAACAATGGCATCTGAAATTAATTTAAATTAAATTAAGCTGCATCCAAGCTGCTAGGTGTAAGTCTAAGATGACACAAAGAGAAAAGTTACTGAGTGCACATATAAAGTAGAAAACCTTGTCATATTTATTTGCTTATTTGAGTACATTTCACTAGTAAATTAAGGAAATGTTACTTTTTAACCAAACGTAACTTTTAGTGTTATGTTTGGTTACTTCTTGTTTTCTGCAGAATTAAGTTCATTTTCTACTCAAAATTAATTGTGGGGGAAATCTCAATTTCACCGTTACCCTGTAATAAAATATCTCTTTCAGCAGGTTTGGAAAGTCTGATATGAAATGTGTTTTAGATTTTAGCCAACAAACATTGAAAACACACACAAATGTCCTTAAATATATTACATAGATCATAATTAAGTGCTGAGTCTCTCTTTTAAACTGTAATTTCTATCTGCAGAGTGACAATTACATGTCACCTGTTGGCAAACAGGTGTCCATCATTTTCATCAGTAATGATATGCATTGGAGAATAGTTTTAGGCAAGAGTCATTACAAAGCACTCCTGGATTCTGTGATAAAGGAGCGATTGGACATCAGGGGCAAAAGCTCTTGTGTTAGCTGTTTTGCATCTTGTAAAATCTACAGTGCACTATGTCTCCTTAAAAAGAGCCTGCAGGGCCACCATGTGTGAATGTGTTCACACATTGTCAGTTTAATTGTTGCACTGTCACTCACAACAAGGAAACTAGGGTCCATTTATATTTCCCCAGGCTGATGTGCTCCAGCCATTTCTGGAGACTAGTTCAAGAGAAAAGGCAGAGATGATCATGAGCAACTTGTGCCTTCCTGGTCTTCTGGAGACTGAAAAGTGCAATTTTAAAAATGAGAATTTTGAATCATTCAAAAGAAATAAGCACTGAAAAAGACAGACAAATACTAAACTTGCATTTTTTTCTCCTAATAATCAAACCTTAATCTCAATTTAACATTCAGGAGAGAGTCACATGTAATAGTGGAATTTAAAGGCATGAACGCCACATAAGAATAAAATTGCATATTATACCAGTTATAATTACATTCCCATGTTTATGTGTGTTTCAACATGACATTGTAAAGAGGACAAAAAGCCTTGACTGAAAATTAAAACTCTGAAAGAACTACCTTTTTCCTTTTATTATCAAGTAGACATCTAGAGGGTTTGATTGATCAATGTTGATTAAGAGGGACTTGTAACAAAGTATATTAAAATAAATGCTTTATAATTGCTTTTTCTCCTGTTGGACAGTGAGACATTTCTTCAATGTTAGCACTAAAACACAGTCATGGCTATTTCATAATGTGTATGATCTGGTCTGTGATTAGGCTTCAATTGCGTCTATTAGCACACCAGGTAGTGGCAGTCAACTGTCTTACTTTGGTTCAGGTAAAGACTTCTTTTTCAATGTTAAAAATGCCCCTCAAATCTCCTAACCTAATGTGCATACAA
Organism: Myxocyprinus asiaticus; assembly: GCF_019703515.2. Lineage (NCBI taxonomy): Eukaryota > Metazoa > Chordata > Actinopteri > Cypriniformes > Catostomidae > Myxocyprinus > Myxocyprinus asiaticus. The sequence continues at coordinate 21,553,483 of NC_059388.1, forward strand.
AAACAGAGGAATATGAACAAATGCTGCTGTCAAGGCTTGATTTTTGGTAGATTGTACATACTGGTGTTGGGCCTCATGTATTCAGATAGAAGACAAAAGCAGGCCTAACAGTCATAAAAACATAACTCAAGCCCCCACCTTCTAAGTCGTAAATTTTACTGATAAAAATCGCGCCAAAATCAAACAAAGGGAGTCCAAAACAGACTACAGATCCATGAAGCCTTGCTCACTAAAGGATCGAGTGCTCAACTCCTATTGGATGAGGCACACAACAGAACGTCCCTCAAACATGACATCATCAGGAGTTCAAATAATTCTGAAATGCTTCCAGAATTCGCTTCCAGCGACTTGGTCCACCGAATATAGATGTAGTTTTTTCGCTGCTCTCCGGTGCAATCTCGTGGCACAAGGAAGTAATGTCCGACTTGAAACTGTAGCCATACAATCTCCATCTCGCTGGATGAGTTGAGATTACTCTGTGTTCAACCAAACACTCTAACGGATCCGAAGGAGACCGCCGAGCAATTCGCATCTTCATCCGTTTGCCTACAGAAGTGAAGAGATTAAAGATTTCTCTTCCATCTTCAATCAAGTCGACATTTCTGAGTTCTCCGCCAGCCCCACGAGAATCAACAGCCGTACCACCCACTGACAATCAACAGAGATAGAATATTATAGCGTGTTATTCTTGTGTTTCAAGGTTTTTGCTTGTAAAGTTTACGGACCGCCATGTCCGCTCATTATTAATACTCAGTGTATTAATTATCACAAATTTGTCTTGCTGTATTGTGGTCCAACCAAATTGGATTGTGCAATTTCGCCATCGCGGGTGAGACAGAAACTGAGTTCATCCATTAGAGTCAAATAACGCAGGACTTTTACGAGCCCCGCTCGTAAAACCGCGTCTCTGAGTGATGAGCACAGCTGCTTTCTCTCCCGCTATCGCGAAATCAGCTTCAGGGCTGTCACTTGATAATCTCTCTCTCTCTCTCTCACTAACCACACTGACACACACACACACACTGTCACACACACACACCTTATGTGTTATAGGATTATTTTTATTTCCATATCTAATCATATCACTGTTTAGTTTGTAGTTGTAAGTCGGAAGTTTATTGACTGCATTGTATTAATTATTAATTGATATTACTGCATAAATAAACTTTGTTTATATTACAAAGAGAAGTTTTTTGGTTTGTTTTGCATATGCCTGTGTCATGCTGACGGGATGTCAGTGCTCGGATTCAAACCTTCATTCATTGTTTTTTTCCCGAAAATCGATATTCTTCGGATGCCGATTTTCCTAAGAAAACAATCTAATATTGAGACTGTTTTACTATTTGGTTATTAGTCCCTAATTCCAGTGTGGTGCCCCGTCAATGTTAATCCTTATTAATATTCTATTGATTTTTGATAATTGATAATTATCTTTGATGGTTGTTGAATTTGAATGATCAATAAGCTAGTGTTAATTTTAATTAATGTTTCATCGATGTTAACAATTAAGGATTATCTTTGATAATTGTTGATTTAAAGGATTTAAAAAAGCTAACATTGATTCTCATCAATGTTCTATTGATTTTAATAATTAATAATTATCTTTGATAATTATTAATTATTGCTAATAACCAAACTTGCTCCTAAACGTAGCACACTACATTTACTGGAGCCCCGTATGAGGTTTTAATGAGTTAGATCCAATTAATTAATTTAAATATTAATTAATAACTACAGAAATAATTAATAATTATTTATTATTTCTGATAGTAACACTGATCTAAACAACCAGTAAAGCCCGACACTGGAAAAAAAAGCAAGGGAGAACCGTTTAGGTCCTAATTGATACCATTAGTTGAGCAGTTCACAACCTCCTTTTGATCTCCGACAAACTTCTATCGCAACTTTCTGTTGATTTCACATGGTTTGGGTCTCTAATACTTAAAAAAAAAAAAAATCCTTTGTTGTATTTTGCCAAGCTGCTTGTTTGATTTTGCATTAGCGCTGTCCTGATCAGTGTAAGCCAGAGGTTATTCTATGATATACTGTATTAGTGTTGTCATGTTGAGGGGAAGTAGTGGACAGGCATTGTGGTGCATGGCTCAAATTTGGATACAATGCTTCCATATGCATCTGACTCATAAATACTGCATGTCTCTTTCTATAATCATCAGCAAAGAGCAGTAATGTCATTTGATGGTATAATTATTAGAGGACATCCAATTCACGTTTTTATATTCCACTCACTAGTTGAGTAGTCACTGTCAAGGTGCCCTATCTGGCTGCTACAGTGACTGCTTTCCTGCAACTAGGTTATCAAAATACATTCCACAGCATAAACTGCAAATCCAGTCTATAAACTCCAGTCTGTGCAACAAATAAGCATAAAATACCAAAATAAAAAGCATTAAATTGCATTGTGCCATTAATAATTCATTTTAAATTAACAAACTGAAATAATACAACAGATTCAAAGGAACAATTTTGGCTATATTTAAATCACAATTCTGAACCAGCAAAAAAATAACGAAAATAGTTAGGCTAGAGTGTCTGACTTTCTCCTTGCATCCTACAGTATGCCAGTATTAATATAATTTTAAAATGGAATTAATCCTGAGTGAAGCAAACTAAAAGTGTGATACATTCTTCAAAACAAATTGTACAGATAAACACATTGATTTAATGAAAACATTAACCCGTAGTATCTTATTTCAATACATGTATTACCACTAACGACTACTTAAAGAATGTCTACCAGTTTTCTCATTGAGCATTATGCAGTTTTTGTAAAAACATAATCTATTATTGCCTTTTTTTTTGTGATATACTGGCGAGAGCTCTTATAAAGATGAAAGGTTGCAGTGCCTACTTTCCATGCTTCGGACAGAGGTGCCGGCGGTGAATATGTATTGATATGAGGAACCAGAAATAGACATTTTGCCCCTTGGATCAGAGTGCAGAAATCAGCTTTCATTAGAGCTCTCTTAGCTGATATACTTAAACACACACACGCACAAATAACTTATGAATAAATAAGATTGGTTCATTTAAGTGTGTGCATTGATGGAAAAAACTATTAAATCTAGAGATGCTCTGCATATTTCATGTACAAAAAAGGACATAATCAAATGCATGGATCATTATCTTGTCTTTTGAAAATAACTGACATTCAAATCTTTTTATGGAACACTGGTATAACTTAATTAATGGTCAATTGTTTTGCTAAACTTTGTTGAAGGCACATTTTGAGGCAATACTTAAAATCTTCTCTAAACTAATTTTTGTCTAAAGTTTGTAATTTTATCAGTGTTAAAATACTTTCTCCTATACTAGCTTAAAGGGATAGTTCACCCAAAAATGAAAATTCTCTTATCATTTACTCACCCTCATACCATCCCAGATGTGTATGACTTTCTTTATTGAACAGAACACAAACAAAGATTTTTAGAAGAATATTTCAGCTCTGTAGGTCCATACAATTCAAGTGAATGGTGGCCAGAACTTTGTAGCTCCAAAAATCACATAAAGGAAATATAAAAGCAATCCAAATGACTATAGTGATTAAATTCATATCTTCAGAAGCAATGTGATCAGTGTGGGTGAGAAACAGTTCAACAGTCCATTTATACTCTATATCTCCACTTTCACTTTTACATCTGAAATTCACGTGGCACCTGTTTAGTTTAACTTTCACATCGGAAAGTAAAAGTGGAGATTTAGAGTAAAAAAGGACTTAAATATTGTTCTGTTTCTCACTCACACCTATCACATCACTTCTTAATATATGGATTTAACCACTGGAGTCATATGGATTACTTTTATGCTGCCTTCATGTGCATTTTGGAGCTACAAATGTCTGGCCACCATTCAATTGCATTGAAAGGACCAACAGAGCTGAGATATTCTTCTAAAATCTTTGTTTGTATTCTTTGAAGTGTTCTGTTGAAGTCATACACATCTGGGATGGCATTAAGGTGAGTAAATGATGACAGAATTTTCATTTTTGGGTGAACTATCCCTTTAATATGCAGAGACAGGAAAGCCATTTGTATTTTGATTTCCCTGAAAAGTGTAAATAAATACTGTAGTGCTACCAAAACATTGCTGTTTGTTGGAGCATCCTGACCAGCCCAACACAGCAACATTTGGCTCATCCAGAGGTGTAAGTATTGCGTGGGACTGTTTGCCTGATCAATGTAAGATATGGGCAGTGCTCAAGAAACCTGTTTGAGGACAATCATTATTTTTTCAATTCTGTTAGATGACGCTAGCATCACAGAAATTACATTCTTCAGCTTTAATTATATTATAGTAAAACAGATACATTTGTTAAGACACATGTCCTATGTATTTAGTGTATGCCCTATCCAGCCTGCTCAAAGTTATGAAACTCTCTAGGATAAGTGAAGACTGCATGTGTTATGACAGCATTCCTATCACTGAGGGCTCAGCTCTAATTCCCTGGAATTATGCATTTGACTTTGGCTCACAATCACCTCATGTTGATGGCACTAAGCACTTTTTTTTTTAATCCAAGTATGTCACATTCAGTCAGTCACATTCAGCCTGGTTTTGACTTCAAGCATGGTTGCTGATTGTCATTACCAAGTCTAATCTGAGGATGCTATATCGTAAATCGCTAGCAAGAACAAAGAAAAGTGATGGTGAATTTTAATGGTGACATTCATTACAGTGATCAATGAAGAGTAAGCTAGACAGCCCCATCTCTTTCTTTCTCTCACTTTAAGATCTACATACTGTAACGCTCTCATAAGCACATAAACATTGTACACATAAAATTCTAAATGGCCTTGTTTCCTTTTTTCATTTTTAACTTGCTCGAATTTTAAATAAAGTATTCCTCATTTCACTCTACAAGTTAAAGGGATAGTTCAACCAAAAATGAAAATTCTCTCATCATTTATTCTCCCTCATGCCATTCTAGATATGTATTATTTTCATTGTTCTGCAAAACACAAACTAAGATTCACATAAAGTAGTCCATAAGACTCAAGTGGTTAAATCCATATCTTCAGAAGTGATATGATAGGTGTGGGTGAGGAACAGATCAATATTTAAGACCTTTTTTACTATAAATCTCCACTTTCACTTTCACATTCTTTCACATTTTGAATGCAGTTCCAGCTCATTTCATGCTCTGCAAACAACTCCTAATTTTTTCTTACTATGTTTAGCTTTACCACTTGGTCTCAGCAGAATGAAAGGCAGGTGAATCTGGGCCTTAAAGTAGTATTTAGCAAATATCTGTTTATATGCCCTAAAGTGAGACTGCTGACCATCTGGCATATAAATAATCAGGCTTTTAACAGCAGGCAAAACATCTGTGGTCAGAGTTTCGTGTCCATTATGGGAAGGCAATGCTCTGCCATTGGTTTGAGCAGCAACAAGCTTGGAATTTGAGAAAAAGGATCATCTAGGGGGAGGTAGATTGATGCCCTCATGGTCAGACTACAGCTGTTTGATAGTGTCGACTAAACACAGGTCCCATCTCAATTTGGTGAGCAGTGGAGATAAGCCTGCTAGTGGTGTGTGCTGAGCCAGTCCATCCATCCTGGTGTCAACAGAATGATAAGAAACCCAACACAAGCGTGAGAGCTGGAGGGGCAGAAGGGATACAGTAATCTTGCATACTTAGGCCTAGTTAATTTTAATATGGTTATGCAAGATGCATATGTTGTTAGAAGTCTCCAATAAGAAATACAACTTCATTTGCAACATTATGAATTCTCAGGTGCATGCGTTCACAGTACACAGACCATGACACATGCAGTGCCGAGAGGAGCAGTTATTCCATGCAGTCAGAAATCATGCTCTGCATATCAAACAAAATCACAAAAGACTGATACACAGTCACATGTAAACAGAAGCTTCACTCATCTATCAAAAGTTTTTTCATATCTATCACTTCACTAAAGGCTGGAAAGTTTGAGGGAAGGTATAAGCTGTAGGGTGTAAAGATACACTGTAAAAAATGTCTGTAATATTAACAGTAAAAGACTGCAAAAATGCTACAGAAATAAAACATTAATTGATTAATGAGTATTAACTGTAAAATATGCAGTAAAAATTTTTTATATATTTTAAAAGACAATACAGTTGTTTTTACAATAAAATGTTGTAAAAATATTTTTTTTGATTGAAAAAGTATGATTTTCCTGTATAATTAATGGTAAAAAAAAATGACATGTTTAGCAAGAGAGTACATTTACTTTTTACAGCAAATTATTGTTAAAATTACAGTATAAAGCAGTAATTGGGCGTTCCCACAATTCCCTGCATGACCCATTACATTTCACTATATTTTATGGGAATAGTTATGTTTCTTCTTATTTTTAATATCAGTTACGTACATCGGGGTGTACTGTTTTATATTTTATGTAGTTTAGTTCATGTTTATTACATTATTTTAATTTCACATGTGTTACCCTGATGGTGTTAGGTGTTTGTGTGAGTGACATTGAGCACTGTCTTCTCATGTTTCTTGGTTAATGCTCTTGGAAGAACCACTATTGGTGAACTTCATGTCATCATGTGCTCTTCTGTAGTTACAACAAATACCTGATAAAGTAAAAGCAGATTTTTACAGTTTTAGTAGGCTAATATCAGGTTTATGACGTTTTTTTTTTTTTTTTTACTGTAAATTTAATAGAATATATTTATTTATTTTACAGTGCCATTGTGGTCATGTAAATTACAACAGTTTTAAACTGTAAAATTTACAGGTTGTTCTGTAAAGTTGTTTACATTTTTACTGTATTTTTTACATAATTATTCTGGCAACCACAGCTGCCAATTCTTTTTTTTTTCTTTTTTTTTTTTTTGTAAAAACAACAGATTTTTTTTTACAGTGTAGTTTTAGGGGTTGCTTATTGCAGACTTGGCCTCCAGTGGTCTCTATGGAAACCCCCAGCTTGCTTCAGCAGCCTCTGTATGAATTTAATAGGTATACCTGCGTTCCCACGGTGACCAGACAGCAGATAAAGCTTGTGTCAGTCACAGCTGTTCTTTAAGAACGCATCCTTTATTGCTGGAGCGCACTTGTGATTTAATTGTGCATGAGTAACACTTCATATTATTATATGCAGCTAAACTCCGGTGAATACGCCAGTAGTAAATACGATCAGATCTCTGCGCTGTGATGCAAAGCTGTGAATTTCCTTAACCTCTGATCTATTGGCCATAGGAGAGCAGTGTGGCCAAAAAAGTACTCTAGTGATTTTTTTTAATTTTTTTTTTAAGGATAGCAATTGAACGCATGTGCAACAAAGAATGTGATTGATGTTAATTTTTTGTGCTTATGTTGTCACAAACATAATTAGGGATGAAAGATCCGACAGAGAGATACAGACATCACAATGACAGTAATTCAGTTGTTTAGAGCTTCTCAGTCACATGTTTCCACCTAGTGTTAAAAATGAGAATTGCAATTGAATATGGGTGTCTGCTGTAATCACATCTAACCCTGGAATGACCCAATGCTCCATAAGTGACACAATGTGTGTTTTTCAATGGTTGACTTTTGAATTATCACATTATTAAATGATTATACCCCATCCTTCACCCTAAATATATGATAACATTATTTAATACAAGAATGCAACTTGAAACGTTGAGACTCTTGATGTCACTTTTGCATCATATTGCAGTGAAACTTCAGAGTGATCCAAAGAGCGAGCGCGCTCCGGACCACCGCACATGCATATTAGCAATTAAAAGGAACGAAAGTTGTTTAAATGGCGTTATTTTTCCCTACCCGTATTCCGACAACTCCCGCGCAACAGTCTGGTTCAGTAAGTAAAAATCCCATTAATTTATTCCATAGACGAATAGATTTTCAACAATAATTTATAAAACTTTAGAGACAGACCTATCAAGAGTTCCGAGGTTGTTCATCGATGGTATATGCTTCTGTTGAAGCTATCCGTCTGCGTTATCTCAACTTCATTGCTTAAAAATCGTGTTTGATAGCGGAATCCATAGTAAACAACTACATTACCCATGGTACAGCAGAGAAATATCTACCAATCAGAGAACCGTGTCCAACGAAACCCACGAAAGGTGGCTCGGCGCGACCGCATGCTCCCATGACGCACTGTGAATGACGTAATCGAGTCGGTCTCCCTTCACCCTTAAAGGTGCAGTATGTAACAATTTTCATGTATATTCACCATTTTTTTTTTTTTTTTGCCAATATGTGAACGGCTTGTATCTTAAAAAATTTGCCCTTCCCAGACTTCCTAGGTTGCCTATTAATGCTTATAGACTGATTTTAATGCGAAGGGAGCGGGTCCGTTTTGCCAGGAAAATCCAAAGGATGTGACATTTATGCGTGGTCCTGACAGCCTTCTACTGAATCCCGTCTCGTTAAGCGGGAACGTGATCATGGTAGAGTGAAAACTAGAGTGAACATAGACAGGGCATTTGAGTCCTGGAGGGACCTTCGTTCGTTTTTGGGGATCAAGACCGACCCTGAATTGGCGTTCTTTTCATTGGACAGGTAAGGTTACATAACTGCAAAGCATGTGAAATATAGTGCCAAAAGGATTGATCTGTGTAATTTTAGCTAACTTGATTTTGCTTGCTAACGCTGATGAATTGCAAGCTACCTTGCTTCGTAACTTTCAAATAATCTCAACGATCTTCTCTATATATTAAAAGTCAGGTATACAGGAAAATTTAAGCAACTAAGCTGGTTTCTTGATCATAGTACAACATATGACATACAAAACATACAATAGTGCAACATAACAGTGCAGTGCAACAGTAAACTGTCTGGTATAGTTCGGTAGTATGTAGCTGTGTGTGTGTGTGTATCAGTATGCTATGTTAGCTGATAAGTAGTTTTAGTTTAGTCTCAAAGTTTGTAGTAAAACAATCATAACTGTGTAATTTTAATTATGCTACCTCATCTGTCAACATGATGCCAGTGAGTCACGTTCAGCCTCTGTACGTTACGTCATTATTTTGGCTGATGCTCGCTTGCGTCCCTATGGAGTGTGTGCACAAGCACGAGCAACAGGTAGCTGGCTGCAGTTCACTTAATGGCCACAGGTGTCATTAATAACAAGGGTTTCTGAATCTTACATACTGCACCTTTAAACTTTTTTTTTTTTTTTTTTTTTATAATTATATTTATTTATCACATGTTATACATTTGCACATATACAGTGAAATTCTTTTTTTCACATATCTCAGCTAAGCTGGGGTCAGAGTGCAGGGTCAGCCATGATATGGCACCCCTGGAGCAGATAGGGTCAAGGGCCTTGCTCAAGGGCCCAACAGTAGCATCTTGGTGGTGCTGGGGCTTGAACCCCTGACCTTCTAATCAGTAACCCAGAGCCTTAACTGCTGAGCCACCACTTGCCCCCAAACTACTTGTATATTTAAACATACTGGAATATTTTGCAATAAACGTAAAATATATTGCTTCTATACTTATAATCAACAACCTAAAATGTATAGTTTTATATATTCCCATCGTTTTTTATTCAATGACATCATTCGCAATGCTTCATGGGATTGTAGTTTCTGCCCTCATGAAAGACGATAAGTACACAGCCTTGTACCTTTGTTTTTATGTCCGATTTTCAAATACTTTTTTGACTCAAAACAAAGTTCGTGATGTTGTGATTCATATTGGAGCTGGTTGGATTGGTTCATGGCTCACAACTCTTTTATGAAGGATTTTATTAAAAGTCTATGGAAGAAATGAATAGGAAAATACTTCCGGAACCCAGATGGCTGAAAAAGTGGCGGTCACTGTTGCGCTCTATTGATATAAATTAGACTTAAAATGATTGGACGAAAGTTTTCTATCCATCACCAGCTTCTTATTGGATGGTTATCTTATCCACCTTCAAGATAAGGCATTTGGGTGATTCTATCTTCGGACACTTTGCCATTCCAGCAGAAGAAATCTATTTGTGTTTTTATTTTATCAGTAGTAAATGGCTGAATAAATGTAGTGGAAAGAAAATAATTAGTTATGTGACATCACTTTGTCCTGAACAATAAGGAGTGATGTGAATGAGATTTTTTTTTAATTTATTTTTTTATGACAAACCTTTATTTTACATTTATCTATGGTTTCACTGTATGCCAAATATAAGAATAAGAAATATCAAGGTAACTATCACTTCGCATAAGAAAATTTGTATTTTCTGTGATTATTTTAGACTTTTCTGAGAATGCCGTGGAAAAGAAATACATTATTACATAGAGATGGAATGTGAATAAATTCAGTTTTAGATAGAAAGAGTACAAAAAGACTACATTTATGGAAATGTATATTTATTATCTGAAAAAAAGAAAAAAATTAATGTAATTGTAAATCAAATCAAATCATCATTGTATGGACCTACAGAGCTGAAATATTCTTCTAAAAATCTTAATTTGTGTTCTGCAGAAGAAAGAGAGTCATACACATCTGGAATGGCATGAGGGTGAATAAATGATGAGAGAATTTTAATTTTTGGGTGAACTATCCATTTGTTCTAATTGCTCATTTGAAATAATAGACTTTTTAATAAAAATAATAATAATATTTGCGGAATTAATTAATGATAATAACTTATAGAAAAGAAGTGACAAATTATGTTACATGTCGTGTATTTAGCTGTATGGAAATTAAAATTATATGTGAATATTCCTAACATTCTGACAGTGCAATCTCTGTATGGCATATGTGATATTTCTGAAATATCTAAAATACATGTCTTTATTAAACTAAAAATGGATGGAAATTAAATAACAGCCAGAGGGGTGTCCGGGGTAGCACTGGACACCCCTGACATCCGATTGGCCACCCCGGGTGCCACCCCAAAATTTGATTCGCTACTGGCAGTTGCTGATGCTGATTGACATCTCATTTAACCTCTTCTCAAAAGAAGAGTTTTTTTGTTTTTTTTTTCTCAGGTGTAAGAATTAAGGGTGATTGTATGTAGGTTGGTGGAGTAAGGTAAATCAGGAGATTGTATGTAGAGTGTCAATAGTCCATTTGGTTGATAGGTGGCGGTAATGCACTTATGTGTCTGCGATCCGCCGTTACGGAGGCTCTGAACCACACAGTGGAAAAAAAAAATATAAGAGTGAAAAAAAAAAAACATTTGTGTCTCAGTTCCTTCCTGAGCCTAAGTCTTACATTTTTTTCTCTATTCCTAAAATTGTTTTTTCTCTCTTGAAAAAAAAAACAATTTCTCTCTTGAAAAATTTTCTTTTTCTCTTCAAAAATGTTTTTAAAATTTCATGTTGTATGGGTAATTATTATTAATTACTATGGACAAATTACAATTGCAGGAGATCTGAAAATGGCTGTGCACTGACGCTCCCCATTCAACCTGATGGAGCTTGAGAGGTCCTTCAAAGAAGAATGGGAGAAACTGCCCAAAAATAGGTGTGCCAAGCTTGTAGCATCATACTCAAAAAGACTTGAGGCTGTAATTGGTGCCAAAGGTGCTTCAACAAAGTATTGAGCAAAGGCTGTGAATACTTATGTACATGTGATTTTTTCGTTTTTTATTTTTAATAAATTTGCAAAGATTTCTAACAAACTTCTTTCACGTTGTCATTATGGGGTATTGTATTGTATAGCTGAAAATGGGTGCTAGCCGGGGAAGGGCGTGTCGTGGAGGACATAATAGAGCCGATGGTGCTGGAGCAACTAACCGTTCGTCTGCCCAAGAAGACTGCGGAATGGGTCCAGTGCCATCGCCCCACGTCGGTGGATGACGCTGTCCAGCTGGCCGAAGTCCACATGGCGGCCTACCCCGAAGCTGGCGAGCAGTCCAAGTCTCTCTCTCTCTCTCTCTTCTACTCCCCCTTCTGCCCCTCCCTCTCCTCCCTTTCGACCTGTTCCCACCCCGCGGAAATGGGGGGCATATTTACCCAAACCTTCGCCGTGCTTCCGTGGGCTGCACTACGTGCCAACCCCCTCCCCTACCCCTCTCCGTCATCCTTCCCATGGTGATGTCTCCACCACCACAGGCGCAGCAAGAGCGCCTGGGCCAGTCTGTTGGAGTTGCAGGGAGCCGGGACACGTCTAGGACCGGTGTCCGGTAATGGAAGTGGTGACGTGGATCCGGGTCCCCGACACACCACAGGATGCCCCCGATCGAGTTGGGATGTATCGCATACCGGTAAGGATTAAGGCGTGTACATACCAAGCCCTGGTGGATTCGGGTTGCAATCAAACCTCGATCCACCACGGCTTGGTTCAAACCTCGATCCACCACGGCTTGGTTCATGACAGGGCTTTAGGTACAAATCACAAGGTGTTGGTGAGGTGTGTGCATGGGGATGTTTACGAATACCCAGTAGTGACCACCATTATTCAATTTCGGGGTGTAAAACATAGAGTAGAGGCCGCGGTTAATTCCAACCTCACCCATCCGCTGATTTTGGGAACAAATTGGCAGGGGGGTTATTGAAAGCGTTGTGTGTGGATGGATCCTGCAAACCGAAAACATGGTGTGTGATGTGTGATGCGATGGCTGGGGAGGCGGAGCCGGGGCCGTCCATGTCTGCTCAGCATCAGAATTACGCAGGAGAGGATTCCGGAGGGCGACTTCCCTCTAGAGCAGTCACGTGACGAAACCCTTAGGCACGCCTTTGACCAAGTGAGAGTAATCGATGGCCAACAGCTCCAGCCGGATGTCGCCCTCACATACCCGTACTTTTCAATTGTGATGGATGTTGCCCGGGCCTGAGGCCCTGAAAAGCCCCCAATTCTCCTAAATTAAAGATATGCCTGTTTTTGTGACCAGTACAGAGTCATTGAAATATATATAATTCAATGATAAGATCTTTTAAATGTATTGCTTGCTTACAGATTGTTTGCACATTGGGGCAAGTAGGTTTAGCTGCTGGCCAGAGATCTCCAAATGTGGATGGGATCTACAAAAGAGGGCGTGGTTACTCCAAAAGTGGGTGGGGTTACATCAAAATGGGGTTGCACCTACTCCAAAAGAGAGATTCACTTCCACCCACTGTTAGGGTTAAGGAAAGGGATGGTTAGAGGCTCCTTATATCTTTGCAGCCAGTTTGGATCTCCCGTCCCTTTTTGGTGCTCTGCCTACAGCTATCCCTTTTTGGTCCAAGTAGGTTTGAAACACCAGCCTTGTGCAAAACACCTTTCTTCCAGAATGTGGCAGTCCAAGAATGTATATTTGAGCTTTTTTATTACTTGTTATTTCATGGGTTTTTGGAATAGCTTTTTGATTGATGAGGGAAAAAGGGGGGTCTTTGATAAACATTACTAGAACATAATTTTCTGTTTTGTTCTATAACAGAAATTACACAGTCATACCTCAACTATTGTTATTAATTATAAGTTGCTAAGAAAGGAAGGCTTAGAAGCCTGAGAATGTAGTTTGAAGCAAAACATCATACATACATTTAAATGTTTTTTTTTATTATTTTATTTAAAATGAGAAAAATGTCAAAATGCTTTAAAATGCTCATTCTTTTTTTTTATTTTTTATTCCAATATCACAAAGGTGATGCAATCTGCTTAATATAGAGAGTGAAAAAGGGAAATAACAGAATATAGAATGCCAAAAGCTATAGTAATGGTCTCTTGGTCACTCAGTCCCTTTCAGTCTGACTGGCTCCTCCACCACACCATCATAGTCTGTTATTAAAGAACAAGATCAACTTGTTATGAGATATGATTACATAACTTTTGGCTATCAATTTACATCTGCAGCAGTGGCTTACAATAAATAATTTTATTAATTCTTATCAAAAATACATAGAAGAATGTGCATAGCCTACTATGTTTCTCACAATTACTGAAACAGGTAACTATGCGTAAATATTAATAATTATTACTATACCTTTATTACCATATAGAAAAAAGTAGGCCTAGTTATAAAATTGCAAACAGGCTGTGGCATGGGGGGGCGTGGTCATGTGTCTGTCTGCGGGAGAGGGAGAGCGGTAAGGCTCGTCACCTTGCTTATAATTATCTCTAATTCATTATAGTGATGGCGGAGGAGACAGGGGTAGGAGAGACAGACAAGGGGAAGGGTCCTCTGGACCGGGAGCGGGGTTTGGGCGGGGCTCCCCACCTCCGAGGAGTCGGAACTGGGCGGGAGTGAGGGGAACATGAGGCACAGGGGGTGAAGAGTGGCAAGAAACTGCTTCACCGCCTCCTGGGAACGCCGCCATGTAATCCTCTGCCAGCTGGACGGCTTCCTCCAATGACGCCGGGCGGTGGCACTGGACCCACTCGGACATGCCTCGAGGGAGTTGGGAGACGAACTGCTCCAGTACCACCAGATCGACGACTTCCACAATGCCGCGGGTTCCCCCCACCAGTAACTATTTCTCCTGGTTCTCCTCCAAAGCCGGGTTTTCGGCACCACTATAGCAAAGCTCTTTGTTCGGGCAATGGAGGAGTCAGGAGACAACGAAGCAGGTTCAAGGTCAGTTATTTTAATGTTCAGCTTGGACGGTAACCATCAATACAAACTAAACTGTTCACAACAATAATGGGCAAAACACTCTGTGCTTGGCTGTAGGTCTTCCGGTCACTCTCCCTCTCTCTCTGATGCTCTGGCTTGCCTTTTAAGTCTCCCTCTGCCATCACTATAATGAGAGACAGGTGTTAGAGATAATTATGAGCCAGGTGACAAGCCTTACCGCTCTCATTCTCCTGCAGACCGACACATGACCATGCCCCCCCATGCCACACAGGTCAATACGTTTGTAGTCACAAAGTGTATGGTACATCACACTAAATCTGTCCTTTATTACCAAAAGAGTCATATCACCCTGTAGCTCAAGACTGGTTGCCCACTGAAGCTAAGCAGGTTTGAGCCTGGTCAGTACCTGAATGGGAGACCTCCTGGGTAAAACTAAGGTTACTGCTGGAAGAGGTATTAGGGAGGCCAGCAGGGGGTGCTGTGTGGGTCCTAATGTCCCAGTATAGTGATGGGGACACTATACTCTAAAAAGGCACCGTCCTTCGGATGAGATGTTAAAACTGCGGTCCAAAATCTCTGTGGTCTTTAAAAATCCTAAAGCACTTCTCATAAAGAGTAGGGGGGTGTAACCTTGGTGTCTTGGCTAAATTCCCCCCATTGGCTCTTCTCAATCATGGCCTCCTAATAATCCCCAGCCACAAATTGGCTTTATAACTCTATTCTCTCCTCTCCACCAATAACTGGTGAGCACTATGGTTGCTGTTGCATCATCCAGGTGGATGCTGCACACTGGTGGTGGTTGAGGAGCGTCCCCTGTTCACTGTGTAAAGTGCTTTGAGTGTAGTGTCAGAAAAGCACTATATATAAATGTAACTTTAATTAAATTCTGCTGACTGCCCAAACCAGACACATGTTAAATGCTAGTGTAAAAGCATCATAACTAATAGGCTGCACCTGTTGTTATACAGTAGAATAACAATATAATTTACACACGTTAGAATCAAAGTTCTGTGGTGATTGTATCATCATAGCTTTCATTGATATCATCTACAAAAATAAAATATAATACATAAATAATAAAGCTTTATATCATCCACAATGGGCTCCAGTTTGAAGGGTGATATACAGTATACTGTATTTATAAACATACCTGCTTTAGTATCAGTAATGTGTTCTATTGGGATGACATCCTCATAGCAATCAGGTGTCATCTGCACCTAAAAATACTCAGAGATTCATCTAACTGCAGTCAAAACAAATTTCTATAACATAAAATGATATGACAGATGAATACCTGTTTCATAATCTGGTCTCAGTCCAGCAGTGATGACATCATCATATTTATCTGCTGTGTTCTCTCTCACAATCTTCATCTGCACACACACACACACACACACAATAAACATGCTGCAGTGATCCACTAATTTTTTTTTGGAAGAGACAAGCAGGCAAGTTTAGCATGAGGTCCTACATGACTGACAACACCCTCAGTCACATTCACTATTACCTACAGGAAACCATCAAACTTCAAACAAATCAGAGGCATTTCTGATTTTCTCCATATCATACCTGTCAATGCGGATAAGAATTTGTCCTCCCAACCCATCAAGATGCTACACACACACACACACACACACACACACACACACACACACACACACACACACACACACACACACACACCATTTTAGGGGTGAAAAAGTCATTTGACTTACAGGAGACAGAAAGCACTCTTTATATAAAACACGATTATATAGTCTACAGCATCAAAGCCATACACCTGCAGAGATTAGATAGAAGCATTGATATCTAACTTATGAACAACAACTCTAAATTGATAAACAGTCTAAAGTCTACATTGTAAAATTAATGAAAACATTCTGCTAAAATTAAAAACTAATATTATGTTGAAATACACATGTTTAAAAGACAAGTTTTATCAGTGAACAGACACTTACTGAAAGCACAATGTATGATTCGAACTTGTTTACAGTATGGCAGAAAGGACTGTTACTTTCTGGGGGTGGGGGGGGGTCGGTCTCATATATAGTCTTTGTCAATGGGGCCTTGGAGTGAAAAAAAGTTTAGAACCTCTGATCTAATTTGCACTCTACATTCCCTTTCTTGTGTGCAAAACAAATTTCTTTCAGAGGGTGGCAGTAACAAACTAACAATGTGTAGTTCATCAATTAAAGAACAATTCAACAGTTTCGATTTAAGTGCACAAGGAACATTTAAGTCAGTTTTGAACACAACAGATGAGACTAGATTAGAGACACAGTTGTAAGAGAAACATTTCATTGTGAGAATAATCATGATGTTTAAGCATTGTCCTTAAGATTTCCATGGAATAAAACCCCAATTTTCACCTTAATTAAAATGGAAAGATAAATCATTGCTCAGTGTTAGGTATTTTTTGTAAAATTGAAAATTGTCAGCCTCCTCCACCCTATAGACACTTAATTGAGGATACACAAGCACACATCAAATGGGATAAAATCCCATAACCTACAGTAGAATTTGGATATACAGATATACAGTAATGAGAAAACACTTCTATACAGCATCAGAATCCAACACCTGCTGATATACAGTGCATATAGTGTTATAACACGGCTCTCTTAAACATCCAGTTCTGATTGGTACATTCCAGCATTTTGCCATCAGATATTTTTGTTAATTAAATTGCTCTCTTTTACTTGATTCTGATTGGTCAGTAGTAGCATTTAGGGCTCAGACTATCCTATATATTTGACATAGCACACAATACTTAAATACTATGACACTATGTCATACAAAGTTTCTGGCAAATATAAAAACAAGTAAATTTACACTGATAATGCAGTAAATTGTTTATATAAAAATATTTATTTTTAAGTACTGTAGTATATTGATTGATTTTCTCAAAGTAAAAAAATAAATAAATAAATAAATAAAAGGTAAAAAAAATAAGTGACTGAAATGAATATAAAACATTGCTGGACTGCAACAAAACCTAACAGTACATCAGATCTTCAGAACCATCTCCAAAAGCAGTAAAATGATTTGAAGTTATGAGTTTGTTCCTTGAGTTAAACAGTCCCTCTGTGTTTGTCTGGCACCTTCTCCACATCATCATAGTCTGTTATTAGAGAACAATAACCAATTCATGTCAATACATACATAAAAGTAACATAATAAACAGACCAATATTTGCAGTCAATTTAGCTTTTCAATGATTAGAAAGACTAAGCTTAAATTATTCAGTGTGACCAGTGACGAATTCTCAGGGCTAGCAAAGCCTTCTCTGGTGGCCTAACATGCCAAATAAATAAATATTTTTCATACTTTCATTCTCAATCACCTTTTGCCTATGTATTTTTTAATCGCTTTCCACTCTTAATCTACAAACAATAGAAAAAAACGAAAAGTTTATCCAGTCAGAATTTATTCCTCAACGCTTTCAAGCAAAGTGTGACAACTGTTTCACAAATCGCATGCCCAAAGCAGCGTGTGAGTTTGAGCTCCACCCCCTCAGGCTTTCAGAATTTCTTCAGAATACCTCAACAGTGCAAATGAATGGGCAACTAAAGTCAAATTGTCAGATTCATCAGCCAGTCAGATTGATTTATTTGTTTTTGGTGTGATCTTTAGGATATATCCCGGTCGAGGCCTTCAAGTTGGCCTTGCGTGACGCAATCACGCTTTAAGTGATGTAATTTGAAAGCGAAGAGCGTAAGATGTTGCTGTCTGACAAGTCGGCTGTCATCACTGCTGGTAATGCCTTTGAGAAAGAGATCCTTATGGATTTAAAAACACGAGATGTTCTGCATGACCGTGTGATTGCTTAATTTATTAAACAGGAAAGGAGGACTGATTTTAACTTCAAGCAAATTGGCAAGTGCTTTTTGCATTGTTAAAGCAACATCAGGAGTTTTCTAAGTGTAAATTAGGCTGCTTGAGCATTCAGTGTCGGATCAAGTTTTGAAAAGTAGTGCAGTGTTCCGTTCAACTCGGAAAGTCGGATTTTCCGACTTCCTACTAGGAAACGTGCAATGGAATGCATCTTGAAGTCAGAATTACAACTTGTAGGCTCGTGCAGAAATTCTCAACTCTGATTTCGCAGAGATGCAGGTGCATGATGTCACACAAACATGTCGACACTCAGGGAGATATACAAAGTAATAAACTTTCACTTTATTAATTAATATCGATAAATGAGTTTGTTTCCACATTACATGATATTAAAGCTTGTTTAACAAAGGCAGTTTTGTTTCCTTAAACGTAATCTTCCGAATATTGGGGAATGGAATGCACTCTGACAAAACGAAATGTATTGCAGCAACATTTAAATCGCAAATATTATTAGATTGATTTTTCCAGGTATTATAGACCTCCTTGGTAGATTCTTATGAAAAATTATGATTTTGAATGTCTGTTCGGGAGACGTTCATTTCATAAAACAGTCATGCTGCAGTTAAAATTTGGCTTGCTTGAGCATTAAGTGTTGTTTCAAGTTCTGGCTTTGGTGCGTGGACGTGTTTTTAAAATGTCAGTTGTTATTACTGGTTAACTGTGACATAATGTATGATGCCCAAAGGCATAGGGTGTCTTATTCATTGTGAAACTGTGTTTTCTTAATGACATGAATCACACTGAAGTCCTAGAGTTTAAATGCATGGCCCGCCACTGAGTGTTACGTAAAACAGTTTACAATAACCTACCAAACAGGTTTCTCACATCTTCACTGACATCCATCACATCATCATACTCCTCCTGAACTCCCTCTAAAATCAAATGTGTCTATTATTACGAAAATGAAAAAAAAAAAAAAAATCTCACATTGCACTTTGTATTTGAAATATACTAATGATGACATCACAAATTTACATTTTTATATATGTATAACATTGCTATATACTATAATGTACTACATAATACAATACTTTATTTAGCTTCTATAATTTGTAATTAAATCACTGTACTGGGCTTCAATCTAGACAGGTAAAATCTAATACTGTACAATCTAAAATATAATCCAGTATAATACACACCTGTTTTATTACTGGAGAACTGTCGTACGATCACAACGTCATCATAGTTTTCTGGTATGTCATCTACAACAAAACACAGAAATACATCCATTGATGTAAATAGTCCACATAATTACGTATGTAAAATATACATTAAAGATACCTTCATAAATATTGTTAAAAATAATTTAATGATATAAACAAACCTGTGGCACAACGTCTCAGTCCAGCAGTGATTGCATCATCGTAGGTCTCTGGTGTGTCTTGTTGCTCTTCTAAATGTGTTCAAAGCAAAGATGTAATATACAGAAACTGTGTTTATAGCTCACTGGTCAAAAATGTTGTTTAATTAATTGTAAGTGAAAATCAGGTGAGTCTCCTACTGCTGATTTAGCTAAAAAAAAAATACAAATAAATAAATAATCTCTCAGGTCAAACTTAATTTGACATATTCAAACACTGTATTTTCTATATCATACTACTGTATATTTGTAACAATGAACATAACTAATGTGCTCAAATTCAATGGTTTTACTGAAACTGATGATAAATAACGGCTAAAAAATTAAATATTCACATTACAATTATGTTTCTGTGGATTCTATATCATTATAAAACCTAATGTAAATCCTATTTGCAATGATTGAAGAATTTATACGATAAAACAGCAACATATGGGGATTATCTAAAGTGTATTAGGATAATTTTTTCTTCAAAATATTGAAGTATATATAAAGGAAACATATGTTAACTTGCAAGTGAATGTTTTAATTCATTGCACAAGTTTGTATGTAGCAAAATGTAACATCATCACTTCAGTCTTCTAACCTGAAAGAATTTCATCAGCATCCTCATACCCAGAATGCTGTTCTTCAGAAAGGACTCTTCCTGTTATGAGAAAGCAGAACCATCAGAAACATGTTCACAATTACAAATCAGCACACAACACTGTTTAGATGCAAACTCATACCATAATAGTGACTCTTTATTAACTTCTAATATAATTCAAACACATGGATCTGCAAATCTGTTATTAATCAGTTCAGTAGTTTGAAAGTCAGTGTAATTCTGCTTAGAGGATAGTGTTGATGTTTGTGGCTCACTGTCCTGGGTGAAGGGCTTGAGGCTTGACCTGAGCACAAATACCCCTCGACATCTAGATAATAGTAAATTGATAGGAGTAGAAAGGGGAGGCGGAGGGATGCCGGAAGACTAGACACCATGTAGAGGTAAGCGGCTGTTTATATATGCTTACTCTAGCAATGTGATTGGTCAGATTAAAAGAATAGTTCACCCACACGCTTCCTGACTCCTCCTCCACATGACGCGTGACCTTACCAATGAGCTTACGTCATCCTTCTCATGAGCACGTGTCACAGAGATGTACGGAAGTGAACATTTGTAGTTAAAAAGTATATAAGTATTGTTTTGATTCTAAAAATAATCAATCGTTTGGTTTCAGAAGAACTTTATTTGTTGTGTGGATTATTTTGATGCACCCTAAATATGCATTTTGGACCGTCAAAAAATGGAGGACATTCACTTGCATTGTTTAAAGGAGGAGGCCTGAAATGGAATCCTAAAAATCTTAAATTCTGTTTTGAAGAAGAAAGAAACTCTTTCTTTGTTTTCCTGGCCTGAGGGTGAGTAAATTATCAGCAAATTTTAATTTTTGGGTGAACTATTCCTTTAAATGACCTTGCTCCTACTGAACCTTGTTTATAAAAATCCATTTCAATTCTCTCACCCCTCTCTGAATGAAGTGTCCCTCTCTGTTCATCTCTACAAATCAGGCACTATACTTTCAGACTGACTGACCTCTCTGAGTGATGTGTTTATCTTTATTTGTGATGAGTCTGTGATCAATCTCCTCATAAACTGCTTCAGTCTGAGTCTTGTGTCTTCTCTTGGAAAGAGCTGTGAGTGAAGACAAACAAACCTGCAGTGAGTTCACAACACATGACTGATGACACACTGAATAAGACACAATAAAGTCACAATTTAGTTTTCATTGTGTTAGAAATGAACTACTGCAGTATGTGATCTGTCGTACCTCTCCTCATCACTCTGTTCTGCTGAATCAGTATAATGAGTGGCAGTAAGAGCAGTAAGAGTACAGCTCCCAGTACAATCAAAACCACTGGAGGGATGGAGAGAGAAGATGATGGAGGAGTTTGTGGATGAGTGATCAGTGAGGACTGTGAAACTGGAGGAAAAGCTGATGTTGTAGGGCCAGGAGTAGTGGAGACAGACAAATCTGATGATGTAAATATACACATAAAATTAGTTGCTAAAATCACATTTAAATCATGCAAATTAAGGGCTTAAATAAATACAATAAACTTAACGCTAATTACGTGTATGGGGCATAATGTATCTCTAATCAGATTTTAACTGTTCTGAGAGCGGCATGTGTGATGTCATCACTCAATCACCTAATCACTCAATATTTAAATCACCTTCACAGGTGAGTCCAGCGTCCTCTTTGTGTGAGCAGTCAGTGTGGTTATTCAGGGAGAGAAGACAGTCCCACAGGTGAATCTCATTCCCTCTGCACTCGACTCTGTTCAGCCACACAACACCTTCACCAGCACCAAAGGCAGCATTCCCATCAGCACTCAGTGCTGCTCCACAACCCAGCTGCCTGCAGACCACCTGAGCATCCCTGATGTCCCACTGATCAACACAGACTGAACCCCACACAGTGTTATGATACACCTCCAGTCTCCCAGAGCACCGGCCCTTCCTTCCACTCAGTCTCAGAGGAACATACTCTAAAATTTTGAAAAAATCATAACTGTTTGTTAAAAATTCTCTAATTTGTTTGTTTGAGTGTCTTAGTCACTTCCTGGTTCTTTTGCTATTGAAAGCTGAATGAAGTTCTGTGAAACTGTGAAACAATTTGAAAAGAATGTGGAATATGGAACTATAATGCGGTCCACAAGCCCAGAACTACTTCAAAGCTGTGCATTTACACAATATAAATCAACACCTTGTAAATTGTCAACCAATCAGAATCAATAATTCAACAGTACTGTGGTATAAGTTAATGCATTATGCAAATATATATATATATATATATATATATATATATATATATATATATATATATATATATATATATACACACACACACACACATACATACACACACATACATACACACACACACACACACACACACACACAGGCGGCCAAAAGTTTGGAATAATGTTCAGATTTTGCTTTTATGGAAAGAAAAAGAATATTCACCAAAGTGGCATTCAACTGATCACAATGTATAATCAGGACATTAATAATGTGAAAAATTACTAATACAATTTGAAAAAAAAAAAAAAATCAGAAATTCTTCAAATACTTCAGAGTTCAAATAAAATATTACCACGTGCAGCAATGACAGCTTTGCAGATTCTTGGCATTTTAGCTGTCAGTTTGTTCAGATACTCAGGGCCCAGTTGTTCAGAAATAATCTGATCTGATTTCAACTATCGGATTGGATCAAATCTTGAAAATGAGTTGTTAAAAAAAAAAAAAAAAAGGATTCTGAAATCGGATTAGATCACGTAAACCAGTCTTAGTTTGATCTGGATCAAACCTTCAGAACTTTAGTAGGATTGGGATACCTTTGATCCCAAAAAAAAATCAGGATTATCCTGATCCCAGCAGAAGGGTGGATTTAGGGTGGATTTCAGAAACAAAATGTAATAAAACTTTAAAATTGATCATATAATACATTTGTATCATGTAGTATATATACATTTATTCACATTTTGCACTTAATTTGTTTAACCGTTACAGTGATAAAGTAGACATTAGTAGACACCTATTAAGCCTTTCAGTACAGTAAAGAAAAATAAATGATTCCGTCCCCATAAAAGTATCCCCCAAACAGCTGTCAATATCAAACAAAAATAATATATTAAATTTTAACTGTAATTTTCACTGTATATGAATTACAATGACACAATCATCAGAGATGACCCAGTCAAAAGTAGTTTCTAACAACTGCATCCCTTATTGCACATCCAGTCAGTCCCTCATTCTGAGAGAATGCCGGAGGTTGGTCTGGGTCTTCAGCAGTCTCAGGTGCATCATAATTGTTATCACAGAGAGGGACATGTTCAATATATCCACAATGTATTTGTAAATAATGTATATTTGTTTGTTTTATTAATTTGTTTTGGGTCAGATGAGGGGTCTGACTGTTTAAAAGAAATTGAAAATGGAAGAGGATATTTGTATTGTTTTATTGAGCTGTTTTCTGTCTCTCAAAAAAAAAAAAACACTTAAAGTGACACCATACTGGTTATTCTGCCTGTTGTTCTTTACATAGCTAGTAGCCTACATTGAGATAAGTTGTCCCATTTAGTGCACTGGTAATCCGGATTTTGTAATTTTGAAAAGTTTGTATCTGGATCAGGGTGATCCAATGTTGCTTTGAAAAACCGGCACAAAAGTAAGATGGATTACCTGATACTGGATAGCAAAACATGGGATTTCTAAATCTTTTAAAATTTTTGAACAACTGGGCCCAGGTAACATTTCACCCCATGCTTCCTGTAGTAATTGCCATAGATGTGGCTGTCTTGTCGGGCACTTCTCACGCACCTTACAGTCTAGCTGATCCCACAAAACTCAATGGGTTTAAAATCCATAACACTCTTTTCCAATTATCTGTTGTCCAATGTCTGTGTTTCTTTTGTTAAATGTCTAGAAAGAGCAGGTGTCTTCTCAGATGTAGCACATTTAATAAAAGGATTCTGGAACTTTATCATTTTTCATTGAACTTGAAGTGTATTGAACAGTCCATCAACATGAGCCTTTAGCAACCCTCAATTAAGCTCCAAGGCCTCCAGAAATGAGCATTAGAGGCAGGTTGCTGCATTAACTGAGTCTCTACTGAACAGTCCCTTTGAACTAAAGAAAGTTTACCTAAGGTATCATAAGCGAATTCCACTGGTTTCTGCCTCTGTCTCTTAGGATAGTATCTCGTAGGTTGCGGCAAGTCATTCTCAGACCCACTGTCTGGCACACCATTGTCACTATCAATTTCAATGTCATGACTTGGGTCATGACCAGAATGTTCCTGAGGCTAAAGGGGCAAATCCTCTTCTAAAGCCAAATGTTGTCTCTCAATTTTTGGCATACAGAGGCTTGAATGTTGGTGCTCTGGGGTTTAGAGTTGTGTGCTTTCCCACGGCTTCCCTGTCCTTACGTTGCCATTGGTAGTTAAAAGTGTACTCCTCCTCTGAATCACTTTCAGGATAAAGCTGGAGTCTTTTCTTAGTTCTTTCAGTTTTGTTCTTTTTTGCTGCATTTTGACAGATTTTTGGTTGTAGTTTGACACTTTCTCCTTTTTCTAGGGGCAGGAAATAACAAGGCAGGAGGAGATCTGTGGACAACACGGCTTCTACCTTTGCCACTCTCAGGCCTCACTTCGTGGACAGGGCTGTCAGCATGCTTTTTCTCCTTGACCACATGCACCTGATCCTCCATGTATGACTTTATCTTTCCTGGGCCTCCCCTTGGAGTCACATTGCGTATAAGAACCCAGTCGCCAGGCTGAAGGTCTCTTCTTTGAATTTTTTGATCGTAGTGAGCTTTTCCACAGGCTGCTTCTTTTGAGGCTGTCCTTGCTGCAATCTGGTATGCCTCATTCATTCTTTTTTCCAGCTCGCCACATAGTCCTGGTAAGTACTGTGAGCCTCCTCTGTTTTTAGGTTGAAGAGGACATCAATCGGAAGTCAGGGCGATCTTCCAAAGAGAAGGAAGAATGGGGAGAATTCCGTTGCTTCATTCCACGTACAATTGTAGGCGTGAACCACTTTAGCTAAGGAATTCTTCCAATCCACCTTTTCTTTGTCAGCAAGTGTACGGAGCATGGACAGCAAGGTACGATTAAACCGTTACACTTGCCCATTCCCCCTTGTGGATGGTACGGTGTTGTGTGTGATCCAAGGATTCCACAGAGTTCTTTCAATTTTGTCATCAGTTTGTCAAATTATTTTCCCAAATCATGGTGAATTTTGCAGGGGAAGCCAAATTTCAAGGCATAGTCATTGAAAATCTTTTCTGTGACAGTTTTGGCAGCTTTGTCTCTGGTTGCGTAGGCCTGTGCAAATCTGGTAAATGATCCATTACCACAAAGATGTATTCAAAGCCCTGCTTGCATGTTTCCAAGTGCAAAAAGTCTATTGAGACCATTTCAAATGGGTAGGTGGTGTGGATTGGGGTTAAAGGTGTTCTAGTTTGTCTGGCTGGCTGTTTCATTTTCCAGACATTCACATACCTTTGTGGCAAATTGTTCCACGTCCCTCTGCATTCTTGGTCAATAGAAATGGTCTCAGATAAGACAGAGCATTCTCTCTACACCCAGGTGGCCCATTTTCTGGTGTAGTTCTCTTTGGATCAATGAATGGTAAGACTTTGGAAGGAGCCACTGTTCTCTTTGTCTGGTTTTTCTACACAACACTCCCTCCTCATCCACATACAGTTTGAACCATTGTTTCAACTGTATTGCCACATTAGGATCTTCAGCTTTTACTGCCTCTCTACTCTGTCGTTGATTCTCTTTTTTGTATGTCAGGACTCTTCTAATTATGCTGTCACTCTCCTGAGCTTCACAAATCTGAGCTGGGGTCAAAGGTAGATCCAGGTTACTCTGATCGCTGTCCTTCACTAGACTTAAGACATTGAGGTGGACAAACCCTGTTCCTTTTGATGGACTTTCACTTTCCACCACCACCACTGAGGCACTGAGAACATCTGGCTGCACTTGTTCTGTACACTCTTCCATGTTCCTGTTGATGTCAAGAGGCATTCGTGACAGGCCATCCGCATCTGCATTGCTCTTACTTCATGGAAAAGCTGAAGTCAGCTACCTGTGCTACTCATCTGTGCCCTGTGGCATTCAGCTTGGTGGTGGTGAGTACATAGGTTAGAGGATTGTTGTCAGTATAGACAACAAAGGATGGGGCATAGTACAAGTACAGGACCCATAGGCTATAACTACCATCTTTCCATTCTGGCGCTGGTACAATACTGCACCCAGACCTTCCTGGGACGCTTCACAGTGCAGAACAAATGACTGGGTAAAGTCAGGAAAACCAAGGATCGGAGGTTTTGAGAGGAAATCTATCAGGCAGTTGAGAGTCTCTTGATGGGACAGAGTCCGCTCAATGTGATTACATGATGACAAATAGCCTTCTGGTGGGCGTGCGTTTCTGGGATGCTGTCTCTGGTACGCTTGAGTCACTTTGTTTTGTTGTAACTTGTATAATGGCTATGCGATGCGGGAAAAGTTGGGAATGTAAGAGCGATAAATGAAAGGAATCCTATCTTCTTTCTAAGGTAACTCACTGTGGACAGTGTCTTTTCCTTCAGGGCCTGTACAGGTGCAACCTCTGTTGGGTCCATAGTGTACCTCACCAGACACCATCTTTGCCTTACTTTGCATTTGAAAAGCTCACATTTTCTTGGGGTAAGTTTTATACCATGCTCTTTGTATCACTGCAGCACTAATCTGACATGAGCCAAGTGGTCTTCAAAACTACTGCTATGGACCAAGTTGTCATCTAAGTATGGTTGACAGATTGTGTCTTTGAGGCCTAACAAGCAGCTTTCCATGCTTCTTTGGAACTCAGCGGGTGCTGAACTGAGTCCAAACGGAATCCATTCCCATTGGTACTGCCTCCATGGAGATATGAATGCTGTTAGTGGCTGGCTTTCCTCATCCAGGAAGCCCTGGTGGTATGCTTTGCCCTGATCCAGAACAGAAAACCATGTGTTTCCACTCAGTGCATCTAGCATGTCTTGTATTCTGGGAATAGGATGGCGATCAGGCACTGACTTTTGATTTATTCCACGATAGTCACAGCATAACCATAGGCTGCCATCTTTTTTTTATTACACAGCCTACTGGAGAAGAGTATGCAGATCCGGAAGGGGTCACCCAGCCTCTGTTCAACAAGTCCTGCAAGTATTCTTTTACTTCATCATGTAAGGGCTTTGGGACAGACATGTAGGTTTTCTGCACTGGCCTGGTGCCGTGAAGTGTTATGTGCATTTTAAGGGATGGAATGTAACCTATGTCACCATCATTTTAGGCAAAAGCTTGACCTTCATCTCGCAGTACTTTTCTTACAGCTTTTTGCTGGGCTTCGGT
The DNA here is from genome assembly GCF_019703515.2 of Myxocyprinus asiaticus. Lineage (NCBI taxonomy): Eukaryota > Metazoa > Chordata > Actinopteri > Cypriniformes > Catostomidae > Myxocyprinus > Myxocyprinus asiaticus. The sequence goes on from NC_059388.1 coordinate 21,581,103, forward strand.
GAGATGGTCGAGATTCACAGGAGGATACCGTTCTTGTCTTTTCAGGTACTGATTTACAGTTTTGGGCTTCCTAACCAGAAGTGTGCTCAGGCTCGGTGGTTTGGACTGCAGCAGGGTAGACTGTTTTCACAGACTGTAACCCAAGATCTGATTTTGGTGAAGAGTAATGTTCACTTTTGCTATGTTGGAAATTGATATTGGTACATATTTGATGAGCCTTTCAGGGATTTTCACAAGTGCCTCATTTAGTTCTAGGCCTTCTTGGAGTGGGTTTAACTCACCAGGTGAAAAAAGTAGTTCCTGACCCAGGTATTGTGACCCGACATGAGCATGAACCATGACCGTTGTGATCTGATTTGCAGGCAGGTACACAAGCTTTCTTCCTGTTTTCACCATGCTAATGTTCACATCTTGCTCTGGGTTTTGTATGAGTTTCATCACAGTGTGTGCCTCCCGCTGCATGATAGAGAATGCAGAACTCATTGTACGAAGCATTTTTCTTTTCTTGTGCCCCACTGTTTTCTGTCCTTTTCACAATCTCTTCAATGACATTGTAGCCAATTATTGGATCTTCAGCTACCGCTGAGTCACTGGAGACTAAAATGTGCGCTTTCAACAATGGTGTTGGGAATGGTCCTCCATCTAACTGAAAGTTGGTCTCCACCTAACCAATAAATGAGATTTCAGTATTGTTAGCAGCAAGGCCAGTCAGCATTGCCTCTCCTAATAATTCTTCAAGGGGTTGAACATTGGTGTCTGGGAGATGCTGTTGTCACCAGGCATCATTCACAATGCTGGCTTGTGCCCCAGTGTCCCACAATGCCTCCACTGGCTGATTATTAAGGTAGCAGTTGACTAGACATCGCTTTCCAATCACATTTATGAGCTTAGATTCATGCTGAGGTGGGAGGTACTTCAATGTTTAGAGGTTTGTAGTGGCATTTCCTGAGGTCAAATTAAGTGCAATAATATTTTGAGAGACTAGCTGAGGTGACTGGTTATCCTGCACGTCATTCACAGGAAGTCTAGGTGAGAAGGAATGGGACACTTAAGGGAGGACTACTGATGGCCCTGTCTCAGTAGCCCCTGGCCGTTTCCTGAGTGTGGGCTCTGTACTCTGCATCCACATGAGAAGTGGCCTGTTTGGCCACATTAAAAACAGTGTTGATAATGTTGGGCCTCATGTATTCAGATAGAAGACAAAGGCAGGCCTAACAGTCATAAAAAACATTCCTCAAGCCCCCTCCTTCTAAGTCAGATGTTGTACTGATAAACATCGCGCCAAAATCAAACAAAGGGAGTCCAAAACAGACTACAGATCCATGAAGCCTTGCCCTCTAAAGGATCGAGCTCTCAACTCCTATAGGATGAGGCACACCACAGAACATCCCTCAAACATGACATCATCAGGACTTCAAATAATTCTGAAATGCTTCCAAAGTGGCTTCCGGCGACTTCGTTCACCGAATACGGACGTAGCTTTTTGCTGCTCTCCGGTGTAACCTCGTGGCATAAGGAAGTAATGTCCGACTTGAAACTGTAGCCATACAATCTCCATCTCGCTGGACGAGTTGAGATTACTCTGTGTTCAACCAAACACTCTAACGGATCCGAAGGAGACCGCCGAGCAATTCGCATCTTCATCCGTTGGCCTACAGAAGTGAAGAGATTAAAGATTTCTCTTCCATCTTCAATCAAGTCGACATTTCTGAGTTCTCCGCCAGCCTGCCGAGAATCAACAGCCGTACCGCCCTCTGAGAATCAACAGCCGTACCGGCCGCCGACAGCGCGAGGAAACGGCTCCCGTCAAAAACCCGAGCCTCAAGGAACAAGGTCAAAGTTAAAGGACGGAGGAAAACACATTCTACCTGTGTCCTCATGCGATTCAAGTAAGAGGTTTATGTCTGGGCAGAGATAGAATATTATAGCGTGTTATTCTTGTGTTTCAAGGTTTTTTTTTTTTTTTGTACAGTTTACGGATCGCCATGTCCGCTCATTATTAATACTCAGGGTATTAATTATCACGAATTTGTTTTGCTGTATTGTGGTCCAACCAGATTGGACTGTTGTGCATTTTCGCCATCGCGGGTGAGACAGCAACTGAGTTCATCCATTAAAGAGTCAAATAACAAGGGACTTTTACGAGCCTCGCTCGTAAAACCGCGTCTCTGAGTGATGAACGCGGCTGCTTTATCTCCAGCTATCGCGAAATCAGCTTTCGGGCTGTCACTGAATAATCTCTCTCTCTCTCTCTCTCTCTCTCTCTCTCTCTCTCTCTCACTAACCACACTGACACACACACACCTTATGTGTTCTAGGATTATTTTTATTTCCATATCTAATCATATCACTGTTTAGTTTGTAGTTGTAAGTCGGAAGTTCATTGACTGCATTGTATTAATTATTAATTGATATTACTGCATAAATAAACTTCGTTTATATTACAAAGAGAAGTGTTTTGGTTTGTTTTGCATACGCCTGTGTCATGCTGACGGGATGTCAGTGCTCGGATTCAAACCTTCATTCATTGTTTTTTCCCCGAAAATCGATATTCTTCGGATGTCGATTTTCCTAAGAAAACAATCTAATATTGAGACTGTTTTAATATTCGGTTATTAGTCCCTGATTTCAGGGTGGTGCCCCGTCAATGTTAATCCTTATTAATATTCTATAGATTTTTGATAATTGATAATTATCTTTGATTGAATTAGAATGATCAATAAGCTAGTGTTAATTTTAATGTTTCATCGATGTTAACAATTGATAAGTGTTGATTTTAAAGGATTAAAAAAAAAAAGCTAACATTGATTCTCATCAAGGTTCTATTGATTTTAATAATTAATAATTATCTTTGATAATTATTAATTATTGCTAATAACCAAACTTGCTCCTAAACGTAGCACACTACATTTACTGGAGTCCTATATGAGGTTTTAATGAGTTAGATCCAATTAATTTAAATATTGATTAATAACTACAGAAATAATTATTAATTATTTCTGATAGTAACCCTGATCTAAACAACCAGTAAAGCCCTACAATAATCTACTTGCTCCTCTATGCATTTCTTGCTGCCTCGCTGATGTTCTTCTCTGTATCTAGGTTGTGTAGTCATATTATTTGCCTCTATTGCTGCCATGATCATCTTTTTCATTTCAGCTCTGAGTTCCTCCATGATCTTTTGAGTGTCTGGGATCTCATTTTTGGCAACTTTGAATTCTTTTGCCTCCCTTCCCTTGACAGTTTGGATGGCCACAGCACTACCATGTTCTTTTGCTGACTGTGAAGTTGTGACAGGTGAGTACTCAGATTGCGGGTCTGTACGGACTTCATGTATGCGGGGAGGTTTACCTGCATGGAGCCTTTTCAGTTTCTCTTGTCTTTCACCTTCCAGCTTAGCAGCCTCAATCACCACTTCAGTGAGCTCCTCATCTGTTGTCCTGATAGTATTAAGGTATGGTTTGATCTGAAATTTCAGAGAGTCACTCAACAGTCCAGTTTCAATTGAAGAAAGGAATTTATGTTGGATGGTATCTCTGCTATATCAGTCATCACCATCCAATGCGTTCCATAGCAATTTCTCTTTGAATTCAATTGCCCTGAAGACAAAGTTCTGAACTGACTCTTTAGGTTCTTGGGATAAATTTATGAGCTGGTGGTACAACACAGTTGTGCTGTCAACTTTGTAGTGGACCTTTAGGATTGTGTACAATGGTGGGAGTGTAAGTCCATGCTTAATCTCCAACATATCTCTCAGGGGCAGACCTGGGGTTACAGCTCTGCTCACAGCCTCGATTATTTCAGTCTCTGAGTGGCCCTTTTCTTGTCCCACTTCCATCTGGCGAACTAGACTAGGGTAGGACAATTTGTCTTTTTGCTCACTTTCTCCTATTTGCCACCAAATCTTGAACTCTCTTCTCAAAGTCACTTCAGTCAGCTTCTGGACTGGTTCAGCATTCTTGTCATACTTTGTGTTACTTTTAACAGACTTTCTGATTTCATCCATTCACTCTTACAGTAACTCTCTTTGTGTCTACTTTGAGGGCAACTGAGACTTCTCTTCTAGCCCTCACACTGTAACCACCACATCAGTAAGGTCTTGTCTTACCTCACTCATAAATGAGAGCAAATCTCTGAAGTACTGGCTAAACTCACTTTCATCCTCAGCCTCTATTTTTTCCAGCACACTTTCCGCCATCTTAACGAGCAACAATCTGGAATTACTTGAGGGCCCATCAGCATCTGAACCATCACATTTCAGGTACCGGCAAACCTCTTGCAGATGGTCCACCTCTGCCACAGTTTTGCACTCACTTGGTCATGAAGGTGCTGGCTGTTCTCCATGTCTAAGCTCGTCTCTGGATGAAGAGGTAGTCTTCGTCACACTACTCTACCTCTCCTGGCTGGCTCGCCCAAAATATGTTACATGTCTAGAAAGAGCAGGCGTCTTTTCAGATGCAGCACATTTAATAAAAAGATTCTGCAAGGAAAGATTTCACAATACAAAAATAATTATAAGTGGAACATCTCGATTCTCTGGCATTTACCACTGGTAACTGCATCACCTGCAGTATTAAGTGTGTTCTTAATACAGTACAACATTTTCTCCATATACTGTTAACATTTTCCTGTTATTTCCCAGAATAATATGTAAATAAGTTCACTTACAGATCCTTTTCTCTTAGCATTTAAACAAACATATTGCTCAGTAACAATAAAGCAAATATAATAACAACATATTTGAACAGTCATATTATAGTTTCCCTGTTAAACCAATTTCAAAACACCATAACTTCTCAGTTAAAGTACAAATTATATACTCTGAATAAACAATGACAATATATTTTCCTCTTAGTCTTGACCTTACACATTTCACTATTCCTTTTTAATAAACAGGCATATTATCTTGTTTGGAATACACTAAGCTCCATTAAAATGGCGGATATGCTATTTACTCAAGATGGTACTCCACATGTAGCAATATAACTAACTCTACACTCAAGTACTCAGTTAAGTTATCAATATACAAAATGACAAAATAAATCTCACATTTCACAAGATATTGTCATCAATATGAAAAATAATCAACTTGTTTCAAGTACTGAGCTCAACTTATGGCTACCCACGTTGTATTCACGAGTAATTATAATAATGTTTTAGTGCTCAAAACGCATATAACGCATCATAAACACTAATGAAAAGTGTTCATGAACATTTTAACTATCAATATGTTGAGTTAATCTTACCTGCAAGGAAAGATTTCACAAAACAAAAATAATTATAAGTGGAGCATCTCGATTCTCTGGCGTTTACTACTCATAATGGGGGTCGAGACAAGATGGCGACCAAAACGCTCTGTAGGGTTTTGCTTCTATCCTCTTTGAAACGACTTGTCATGTGTTAAATCTAAAAAAATAAATAAAAAAAAAACTTGAAACCACTCTGTAAAATACTGTCATAGCAAAACTTTTATTTTGCAAAAAGCACTAAAGATAAGTTGATGATCTGGATAGCCAAAACCGTCTGGCTCTGAGCGCCATTTATAGACGATATATCTAAATTTATGTTAGTGGTATATGAAGAAGCCATCAACAAGGGATCCTTACCTACATCACTCAGACAGAGTGTCATCACCTTGATCCCTAAACCTCACAAAGTTATCCTATTATTAGAAAATTGGTGACCTATCTCATTTCTAAATAATGATTATAAAATAATGGCAGCAGTTTTTGCAAAATGTATGAAAAATGCTTTAAATGAGATAATTGATGAAACTCAATGTGGATTCATGAAAGGACGCCATATTTCCTCTAATATTAATTTAGTTATTGATTTAGTACAATATAGCAATTTACTAAATGGAGACCCTTTAATACTTTTTCTAGATTTTAGAAAAGCTTTTGATACAGTAAGCCATAAGTTTATATTTGATTCCTTAAAACTCTTTGGTTTCGGACAATATTTCATCAAAAGTGTAAAAACTATGTACTATGGTAGTAATAGCTCTATTAAACTTGCTAATGGAACATCTCCCTGATTTGAAATAAACCGAGGCATCCGACAAGGCTGTCCAATTTCTGCATTCCTTTTTTTGGTTGTAGCTTAAGTGTTAAGTAATATGATAAACCAACACCCCTTTAAAGGTATTGAAATTCATGAAAAACAAATTAAAATATCGCAACTTGCTGAAGACACGACAATTTTTCTTGGTACTGAGGTACCTTTGGCTTTGAATATCATTAATAGCTTCTCAAAATTCTCTGGATTTAATTTAAATTAGTTTAAATGTGAGATCCTTCAACTTAAAAACAACAACCTATCCACTGTATGTAATATTCCTGTTAAAAGTATGGTAAACTATTTGGGAATTAAAATCTCTAAAAACACTGATGTAATGGTCAACTCTAATTTTAGGCCTGTTATTGAAAAAATACAAAAGAAATATAACTCATGGTTAACAAGAGATCTTTCTATTCAAGGGAGAATTCTACTGAGTAAGGCAGAAGGGTTAGGGTTAGGTTAGGGTTAGAACTTTTAAAAAAATCAGATAAGTATATTCAATATCATCCCATATTATTTATTTGAAAAACTTGGGGGATTACATTTTTTGTTGCAGTGTCCTTATAGAACTGGTAAACTTCCTATTGCTTTGGCCAATTATCACAAACAAGCATTACTGTTCTGGTCACTTTTGTACAAACAACATTTTTCTCCTAGCAGGTGTTTTATATGGAACAATGGTAATATCATTCATAATAAGAAGTCATTGTACATGAAGAATTGGGTTTGGCACAACATATTAATTGTAAACCATCTTTTTGAGAAGAATGGGCATTTATACACATACCCTAATTTTATTTCAAAATATGTTTTTTTGTTATTTATTTATTTTATTATTTTTTTTAATGAAAAATAATTTAACAAAGTACTTAGGTTTATCCCCAATGGCATAATAATCTTAACCAAATTCTCAAATGTAGATATTAATTATACAACCTTACAAAATCCTCAACTTTTTGTAAATGGTCTCTCCTTTTTTGATAAACGTTTTAATAACAATTTTATAAGAAATTCCTTTAATGCCAGATCCAGTCCTCCATGTAAATCAAAATGGCTTAAACCTCATTGTATATCTTGGCACAGCATTTGGACATTACCATATAAATATGTTATTTCTAATAAAGTAAAATAAATAATTTACAAAATTATTCATATATGTTATCCTGTAAATGCAGTAGATATATTCATACTGTTTGTGATAAATTTACTTTTTGTAACATATAATTTGAAGATATTGAACATTTATTTTTTTTATTGCCCTTTATCTATCTCTTTTTGGACTGAAATTAAAATAGACATGACAAAAAATTTAACAAAACTCTTAATTTAGAACCTTATGACATTTTACTTTGTTTTCAAAACCCATATTTTTCTAAAAAAAACTAATAATAATAATAATAATAATAATAACAATAATAACATTATTAATCTTTTAATTATTTTGGCAAAGTTTTATATTCGTAAGACAAAAATAACTCAAAAGAAACCCTCATATATTACATTTTGTAATACTGATCTCACAATATATTTTGAAATCCTTTCAAACATGAGATCACAAAACAAAAAGCTTATAAAAACAATACAAATGTTAAAGATTTTCAAATTCATGTAACTGCCCTAATATTATATTGCACTTTTTATCCCAGTATTTTTATTACTATTATTTTTTTTTTTTACATATATGTTCATTTTATGTTTTAGTTGTTGTTGTTATTCTCTGTTTCACATACTCTGAACTGTACCACAATGCCTTATATTTGCCTTGTACTTTTTGCATTGTACTTGTCTGTATTGAACTAAAAAAAATAAAAATAAAATAAAAATAAATAAATACTCGTAACTGCATCACCTGCAGTATTAAGTGTGCCCTTGAGCAGATCTATATGAGAGCTCCCCTTAGTGGGTTGGATATACTAAGCCACTATATAAACATTAATAAATGGTACCATTATTGTAGATCTCTGCCAAAATAATCAGCATGAGCTAAAGAAACATTTTAAACATTTTCCTATCTGAATGAATGTCTACTCTTGAATAAGAATATACCAAACTATCACATTTAAAATCACATTTTACTAGTGCCACACTTTGCCCACTCTAACCTTTTCTTTTTGTTTTTCCTGTTTCAAAAGTGGCTTTTTCTTTGCAATTCTTCCCATAAGGCCTGCACCCCTGAGTCTTTTCTTTACTGTTGTACACGAAACTGGTGTTGAGCAGGCAGAATTCAATGAAGCTGTCAGCTGAGGACATGTGAGGCATCTATTTCTCAAACTAGAGACTCTGATGTACTTATCCTCTTGTTTAGTTGTATATCTGGCCTTCCACATCTCTTTCTGTCCTTGTTAGAGCCAGTTGTCCTTTGTCTTTGAAGACTGTAGTGTACACCTTTGTAAGAAATCTTCAGTTTTTTGGCAATTTCAAGTATTGTATAGTCTTCATTCCTCAAAACAATGATTTACTGACGAGTTTCTAGAGAAAGCTGTTTCTTTTTTTGCCATTTTTGACCTAATATTGACCTTAAGACATGCCAGTCTGTTGCATACTGTGGCAACTCAAAAACAAACACAAAGACAATGTTAAGCTTAATTTAATGAACCAAATATCTTTCAGCTGTGTTTGATATAATGGCAAGTGATTTTCTAGTATCAAATTAGCAATTTAGCATGATTACTCAAGGATAAAGTGTTGAAGTGATGGCTGCTGGAAATGGGGCCTGTCTAGATTTGATCAAAAATTACTTTTTTCAAGTAGTGATGATGCTGTTTTTTCACATCAGTAATGTCCTGCCTATACTTTGTGATCAGTTCAATGCCACTTTGGTGAATTAAAGTACCACTTTCCTTCCGAAACAGCAAAATCTGTAAATGATACATATATTTTGGCCGCCAGTGTGTGTGTGTGTATATATATATATATATATATATATATATATATATATATATATATATATAAATGAAAAGTTGTATTTCTGCAGTATTTGATTTATGCAGTTATCTCAAACTGAAATAAACCTACTTGTACAGTGTCTCTGGTTTGGAGCTGCAGAACATGAAAGATGACTTCGAGGCGATTCATCGTTTTCCTTTTCTGTGATTATAATAAGATTACATTTTAAGAAATACAATAATAATATAAAAAATAAAAACTGTAAACACTTATGCTAAATATTCCATTGTTAAATGCTTTTAGTATAAATTAAAATGGTCCCTTATTTGCCCACAAACTTTCAGTTATTTTTCAACAGAAAAAGTTGAAAAAAATATTTACAAAAACCTAAATAAAACATACAAATTTACCTGAGCAGGTTATATGAGCCACTTCATTATGACGATAGTTATTATGTCCCCAGGTTGAAGATGGACACTGCCACAGAGTTGAGTCATGTGGACGACATTTAAATTGATCCAGCCAATTAGACTTTAGTCCTTGTGAGTTACTGGGTTCACTGGCAGATCTTCCACAGTTCAGTTCTTGACAGATCAGACTCGCTGTGTCTCTGTCCATCTGGTTCCAGCATACATTACCCCACGATCCATTGTAGAAAACCTCCACATTCCCTTTACAACCACCAGTCAACCTGATTTCTTTGAACTCTAGATAGAAAAGAATCAATCAAATTAAAAAATCCAACAATTGAAAAACATTATGGCATTTACCAACATTTGGGTACCTGAAGTCAATTCAACAGTTTACCTGAACACACGACTCCTACATCCTCCATGTGTTGACAGTCATGTTTTCCCCAGACCTGAGAAGAGCAGTTCCACAGGGACGTCTCATTTCCCTCACAGTTCACCTCATCCAGCCAAATGGGTCCAGAACCAGGACCAAACCAAGCTGGTACCTGCTGGTTACTGAGGGCCACTCCACACTGCAGCTGTCTGCACACCACATGGGCATCTTTAATATCCCAGGAGTCATCACACACTGTCCCCCATGAGCCGCTGTGAAAAACCTCAAGCCTCCCTGCACAGTCTCCTCCAGAACCCACCAGCCTGATGGACCCATGACCTGAGATCAGACATACAGAGAGAGAGAAATTCATGTTGATTCATATTAATCTTTTGTCAGAGAATGAAAATGGCCAGATATTGTTGTTCTCACCAAGGCAGGTGATTGACAGCTGTTGTGTGGAACTGCAGTTGAGAGTTTGTGGAGAGCTGCAGTTCCCCAGATGAGCTTCACTCCCAGAGCACTGGAAGCCCATCACACACTCATGACTGTGTTCAGGACTGGATGAAGAGGAGCCATAGAAGTTCAGCACAGAGCCACAGCCCAGCTGTCTGCAGACCACAGAGGATTCAGTGAGACCCCAAGAGTCCAACAAAATTCTCCTCCAGACTTGATGGTTGTAAACTTCCACCTCCCCCTCACACTCTCTCTCTCCAGACAACCGCACTCGCCCATCATGAAGAGCCAGAGACGAATCTAGAAATGAGGGTTGAAATGTTATTAAAATACATGCAGAATGGTGGGGGGTGGGGGGGGGTCCTTTTAAATAGGAAAATTATAATTTAGTAAATTATAAGTACATTAATTGTAAGTGATATTAATTTACATTCATTATGTGATAGAATGCAGATGATTGTTTACATTCTTTTTATTATTACAGAAGCCTAGCACATGCCCACCTCTTGATGAGCAATCATTAAATGTCAGTGGCGAATTCTCAGGGCCAGCAAAGCCTTCTCTGCTGGCCTAACATGCAAATAAATAAATATTTTTCATCCTTTCATGCTCAATCACCTTTTTGCCTTTGTATTTTTAATCGCTTTCCACTCAATTAATCTACAAACAAATAGAGAAAAACTAAAAGTTTATCCAGTCAGAATTTATTCCATGATGCTTACAAGCAAAGTGTGACAGCTGTTTCACAAATCGTATGCCCGAAGCCCGAAGCCGAAGCAGCGCTTGAGTCTGAGCTACACCCCGTCAGGCCTTCAAAATTTCCACAGAATCTCTCAACAGTGCAAATGTATGGGCAACTAAAGTCAGATAGTCAGATTCATCAGCCAATAAGATTGATTTATTTGTTCTTGAGGGTGTGATCTTTAGGTTATGTCCCAGTCGAGGCCTTCTAGCTAGCCTTGAGTGACGCAATCACACTTTAAATGATGTACGTAATTTAAAAGCGAAGAGCAGGAGATCTTGCTGACGAGTCGGCTGTCATAACCATTGAGAAAGAGATCCTTATGGATTTAAAAACACGAGATGTTCTGCATGACCGTGTGATTGCTTAATTTATTAAACAAGAAAGGAGGACTGATTTTCACTTCAAGCAAATTGGTAAGTGCTTTTTACACTGTTATAGCAACATCAGGAGTTTTCTAAGTGTAAATTAGGCTGCTTGAGCATTCAGTGTCGGATCAAGTGTTGAAAAGTAGTGCTGTGTTCCATTCAACTCGGAAAGTCGGATTTTACAATTTCCTACTAGGAAAAGTGCAATGGAATGCCTCTTGAAGTCAGAAATTCTCAACTCTGATTTCACTGAGATGCAGGGGCATGATGTCACACAAACATGTCCACACTCAGGGAGATAAACAAAGTAAGTGATAAACATTCACTTTATTAAGTAATATCGAAAAATGTGTTCATTTCCACATTACATGATACTGAAGCTTGTTTAACAAACGCCTGCAGAAACAGGTGTATAAAACATTATAATCTCTTTTGATAATCGTACACCTGTAGCACAAAAACTAGCGCTGCAGCATTGTTTATCAGTTGAGTTGCTGGGACACATCTATAATGAGAGTCAAACCCCTGCTTAGCTAATGGGAGCGTTGCAGTTCCGAATATGAATGCATTTATGGTCGGAGAAATCAAGTAGGAATATCCCTCATCCAACTTGAATGGAACGCAGCATAACCGTGTACCCTGATGAAACTAAATTTATTGCAAGCAACATTTTAAATCGCAAATATTATTAGATAGATTTGTCCAGGTATTATAGACCTCCATGGTAGATTCATATGAAAAATTATGATTTTGAATGTCTGTTCGGGAGACGTTCATTTCACACACAGTCATACTGTGTTAAAATTAGGCTTGCTTGAGCATTAAATGTCATTTCAAGTTCTGGCTTTCGTGCGTGGACGTGTTTTTAAAATGTCGTTGGTATTATTAGTTAGCTGCGACATAATGTATGATGCCCAAAGGCACAGGGTGTCTTATTCATTGTGAAACTGTGTTTCATTAATTGCATGAATCACACTGAAGGCCTAGACTTTAAATGCATGGCCCGCCACTGTTAAAAGTTAAATATCAACTGCAGGTCTATGGGCTCTCTAACAGAAGCTCTGTAGCGATTAATGTATAATTAGCCTGCTTTTCTAGCAGAAATGCAGCAATCATTGCAATGTTACTAATTCTTGCAGTGCAGTGCACTCACGAGAACAGATGACCCCAACATCTTGTCTATGAAAATGTTCAGCTCGACTCCATGAAGAGATGGGACATTGTGAGAGTTGTGTTTCATTCCCCTGACAATCAAACATATCAGCCCAGATTTCACCACTTCCCTCTCCAAACCAGTCCGCTTCCACAACAGACACAGCAATCCCACAATTCAGCTGTCTACAGAGGACACTGGCAGCTCTCATATCCATACATCCATTACATACTGTTCCCCACTCATTGAAATATTGACGCTCCACTCTTCCAGAACAGGAGTCTGTTCCATTTACCAGTCTGAGTGCTGTGTAACCTAACCACAGATCAGAGAGATTACAGTAGTAACAAGAATAAAGCAGTATAAAACTGTATGTACACATAATTCAATATATAACTCATTTGTCATGGAAGATTAAACTGTATCAAAAAATAAATAAAAAGGGACATTGATACTTAACCGGAACACATTAGTCCTACGTTGCTAACACTGGTGCAGTTATATTTGTGTGAAGATACTGAACAGGATGAAATCTGAGATTCGTTGCCTCTACACTGAATCTCTTCTGTCCACATCTGACCTTCTCCTTTGCCAAAAGCAGCTGCTCCCAGCACCTGTACAGGAGCCCCACAGTCCAGCTCTCTACACACAACCTCTGCATCCTGCTGGTCAAAGGCAGCATCACACACTGAATCCCATGTCTTCTCATGAAATATCTCTAATCTCCCAGAGCATAGATGAGACCCAGCAGCAAGTCTGGAATGTTTGTGGCCTATTTATATTACATACAAAATGTACACAGTAGACATTTATTTATTTATTTATTTATTTATTTTTTACGTTTTAAATGTGTGACTAAATGGATTTATCTTATATACAGTATACTGTATATTCTCAAATAATTACAACAAGACTTGATTTCATAGTGAATCTGGCACAATAGTATTATTAGTATTATTCACCTGAACAGATGACCCCAGCATCAGAGTTGTGACTACAGATAGGTAAATTCCATCCAGTTGATCTACAGTTCTTCAGTGTGGACTCTGATCCAGTACATATTATATCAGCCATCCAGATTGGTCCTGATCCCACTCCAAAATGAGCATCACCCAGAGCATCTACAGGCTCCCCACAGTCCAGTTCTCTACACACCACTGCAGCTTCAGCCATATCCCACATCTTGTCACACACTGTTCCCCACTGTCCTCTATGAAGAACCTCCACTCTACCAGCACAAGGACTGTTACCATTAACCAGTCTCACATTTTTTGGGTCTAAGTGAGAAGGGAATACAATGAGAGAAAAAAGGAGGGATTTCAGACATATTTATAAGACATTACTCACATATTCATTTAATTCTTACCAGCACACAGAAGCCCCTCATCATTTTCATGGGAGCAGTTGTTTTCGAGTGAAGATGATCTTGGACAGAGGTGAATCTGAGATTCGTTGCCTCTACACTGAATCTCTTCTGTCCACATCTGACCTTCTCCTTTGCCAAAAGCAGCTGCTCCCAGCACCTGTACAGGAGCCCCACAGTCCAGCTCTCTACACACAACCTCTGCATCCTGCTGGTCAAAAGCAGCATCACACACTGTAACCCACGTGTTCTCATGAAGTATCTCCACTTGTCCAGAGCAACCAGAATTTCCAATAAGCCTGACGCCTGATTAGCAAGAGAAAACAAGCTTAATATATACTGCACTGTTTTCATAGAAGGCAAAGCAAATTTATTTACATTATACATTGTCATATGTAGTGATAAATAATTTCATAAACAATGATAATTCAAAGTTATCTACATAGGGCTCATAAAGAAGAGAGAAACAAAAACATACTTTATAAAAACTGTTTACAATAATTTAAAAACACTCACTAAGACCTTCTAGTTCCTGTCATAGCCCCCGTAGCATTTAAAAAGCAAAGCAATAAAGATAAGTGCTACAAAGTTGTTCAAATAAATGTAGGCGTGGAAATTTTAGGGAGTAAATATATTTTACACATTTTGAACAGGGTTTGGGAGTAGTAGAGCGTTGTGAGAATTCATAGTATGAGAACCACTGGCCTAGCCTATTGTCTATCCCACACAGCCTCGTTTTTGCTTGAGTCAAAAATTAAATTTGGTGCTACTCTGACAAAGGTCAATTTTCTGTGTGCCATTCCATAAATATATATTAAAAAATATATATAACTTACAGCACATTTAATATAGGATTTGTGGTCACAAGTGTGCCTTTACAGTAATTAAGAACATTTTACTTTGAACGCGGCTTAACCAATAATAATTTAAACAATCCATTTTATAAGTATCCAATAATTAAATTTTTTTAATAAAATATAGAAATTATAATATGAATGACTAATATATCACTACAAAATGGTTTGTTATCTAACAATATAATTTTTTGCCATTTTTGGTCATCCATTAAAGCACCATTCACTTATTTTAAAAGATATAGATGTAAACTGGGGATTGAAAGCATTACATTAAATAATTAATGATTACTGGGGTGGTTAATATAAGGCATGTAGATCATCAGTGATATAAAAACAGAATGAGGTTCAGAGCAGCTCACCTGAGCAGATGACACCAGCATCATTACTATGATCACAGACAAAAGAACCCCATTCAACTGATCCACAGTTCTTCAATGTGGACTCTGATCCAGTACATACTGATCGATTCATCCAGATTGGTCCTGATCCTGGTCCAAAATGAGCATCACTCAAAGCATCTACAGGTTCTCCACAGTCCAGCTCTCTACACACCACTGCAGCATCAACCATATCCCAGGAAAAACCACACACTGTCCCCCACTGTCCTCTGTGAAGCACCTCCACTCTACCAGCACAGGGACTGTTACCATTCACCAGTCTCACATTCACAATGTCTGTATATATTGAAAAGTAAGAATGAGAGATGGACAGAGGAAGACAGTGAGAAACAAAGAATCACACAAAGAGACAAAACTAGTATGAAACTCAATTAATGTTCAGTCTGGACTCAGGGGACATGCAATTTTATTTGCAGGTGCTATTTACAGCCTGTTGCAAATAATGGTCAATGCTATTAACATATTGCATATTGTGGCAGATATTATTTGTATTCCAATACTGGTGCAAATAATGGTTGATGCTGTTAACACCCCGGTGCAAATATTGGCAGATACTATTTGCACTCCAATTGAAATATTAACAAGCAATATAGGCGCATCACTGCAGCATGTTTATTGTGTGTGTTTTGTGTGTGTGGGCAGGTTTAATTGGTTTACAAGGACTTTTTTTAGGTTACAAACTGGTAATTACAAGGGTATTATGCTATAAATGTGGTTTATGAGGACATTTCTAGTGTCCCCATAATTTAAATTGCTTAAAAATCTGTTTATTGTATCTGGAGTCCCACAGAAACCATACCCCAACCCTAAACCTTCCGCAGAAGAAAGCCATCACACCTCGCGCCTTAGACCAGGAAGGGAAAGTATATGACAGACTCTGCCCCATACCTGGATCAAACCCTTCTCTGAACCTGCCAACGGTCAACACTGCAAGGAAATCAACCTTAACATTCATTTTTATTTATTATAAGTAGTATTAAAGAAAATATTAAGAGTGGAGAGGGGAAAAAGAATAGGCATAAGAGTGGGACAAAAAGCAGATTTGAACCCAGCTCGTTACCTGGGTGCAAATAATCACTCCAAATTTGTATGAATTTAAGTTTATTTGAAAATGTTCTTGAACCTGCACACACCAGTCCAAATTTAGGTGGATTTAATGGGTTAAAATGTGACTAATAAAATAAATATCTGCTTTGTTGTAACTCCTACCTGCACACACCAGTCCAACGTTGTTTTCATGTGAACAGTTGTTTTCATTTGATGGTGATGTTGGACAGAAGTGAATCTGAGATTCGTTGCCTCTACACTGAATCTCTTCTGTCCACATCTGACCCTCTCTTTTGCCAAAAGCAGCTGCTCCCAGCACCTGTACAGGAGCCCCACAGTCCAGCTCTCTACACACAACCTCTGCATCCTGCTGGTCAAAGGCAGCATCACACACTGAAAACCACGTGTTCTCATGAAGTATCTCTAATCTCCCAGAGCAGCGAGAACCTCCAACCAGCCTGACGCCTGTAAAAACAATATAGAGCATGTAACATTTTAAAAACAGAGTCTGAATACAGTTTATGTGATAAGATGATATTTTGAGCTTACCTGCGCAAAAGACTCCAGCATCTTTACTATGATCACAGTCATAAGGCCATTCTACTAATCCACAATTTTTCAATGTGGACTCTGATCCAGTACACATTGCATTTTTCATCCAGATTGGTCCTGATCCAGGTCCAAAATAAGCATCACCCAAAGCATCTACAGGCTCTCCACAGTCCAGCTCTCTACACACCACTGCAGCATCAACCACATCCCAACCTTGATCACATACTGTTCCCCACTGTCCTCTATGAAGAACCTCCACTCTACCAGAACAGGGACTGTTACCACCAACCAACCTCACATTCATTATGTCTGTCAATGTCAGAGAAAGAAAAAGAGAGAGAAAGAGTGAATGAAGACTGAAATTTTACTATAAAGTTAAATAATAATCTGCTCTATTTATTTTTTATTGAACTCATACCGGTACACAGCAATCCAATGATGTTGTCATGAGAACAGTTGCTTTTGATTGATGGTGATTTTGGACAGAGATGAATCTGAGATTCGTTGCCTCTACACTGAATCTCTTCTGTCCACATCTGACCCTCTCCTTTGCCAAAAGCAGCTGCTCCCAGCACCTGTACAGGAGCCCCACAGTCCAGCTCTCTACACACAACCTCTGCATCCTGCTGGTCAAAGGCAGCTTCACACACTGAAACCCACGTGTTCTCATGAAGTATCTCTAATCTACCAGAGCAGCGAGAACCTCCAACAAGTCTGACTTCTGAAAAAAAAAACAACAATAAAAAAACAACATTATTATAAAAATCATATTACATGGATACTCAAGATCATGATTCTTAAGTCAACATTTTAAATAAAAAACTGAATAAATAATTTAAATAGAAGAATAAAAAAGATCCAACATGTTGTAATACATGAGGAGAAATACATTTTCAGTCAAGTAGATAGAGAAGGTTTGTAGAAGTTTACCTGAGCAGATGATTCCAGCATCTCTAATATGATCACAGTTGTGTTTACCCCATCCAAATGATCCACAGTTCTTCAGTGTAGACTCTGATCCAGTACACATGACAAGACTCATCCAGATTGGTCCTGATCCTGGTCCAAATTGAGCATTACGCAGAGCATCAACAGGCTTTCCACAGTCCAGTTCTCTACACACCACTGCAGCATCAGTCATATCCCAAAAGTCATCACACACTGTTCCCCACTGTCCTCTATGAAGAACCTCCACTCTACCAGCACAGGGACTGTAACCACCAACCAACCTCACATTTACACTCTCTAAATATTGAGCAAAATGAGAGAGAGAGGAATGAAGGGATGAGAGAAAGAGAAAGACAGATTTTCAAATTTGTTAGCAGATATAGAGTATATGACTGTTCAATGTCTTTTCTTTATTCACATGTGATTGTTGTGTGGTTGTGGAATTTTTACATATATTTCCAGTGGTTATTATTATTATTATTATTATTATTATTATTATTCACTGATCACATGTAATTAAAGGAAATAATTAAAACTTATCACACTCTCATTTGTTCACACATTATTATCATGTGTTCACATGTGAAATTCATGTGATTTTTCCATAGGTGAATACAGTACATTACACACAGTGTGCTTGTTAATAAATATCTCTGCAACATAAGATGAATAAAGATTAATTTTAAGTTGGAATATGCAAGACCATAATTTCTTGATAAAAAAAATCTTTCATTATTTATGTACTTACCAGCTCTGATGAGTTTTACAACTGAGGACAGTAAAATGAGTGTCAGACATCTCTCCATATTCTTCTGCTCTACTAATAGTTTGTTTATTCAGTATCCAGTACCAGCTTCACCTCACTACTGTTGAAACAGAAGTACAGGGGTCTTCTGAGCCCTTAATAAGAGAAAAAGATGTCAAACACCCTCCAATCACACTCACTATTACCTTATTAGACAGAACAGGGGAAACCATCAAAGAACTTCAGTGACAAATCAGACGAGGCATTTCTGATTTTCTCCATATACATCAAAAACGTCAGTGCTGATCAGGGATTCTTCGCCCCACCCATGAAGATGCCTCACTAAGGGAGCCACACACACACACACACACACACACACACACACACACTATATTTAGAGAAGTAGTGACTGTAGTATTGACTTACAGGATACAGGAAACACTCCAGTTTAAACACATCAAAGCCAAACACCTGCAGAGACGAGATAGAAGCTCTGATAACTAACTGCTAAATAACATATTTGCATGTTATTAAAACAGTAAACTCAAATGTTTAAATCATTCATTATTTAAAACAATAAATAAAAAATCTTACCAAGACCACAGTACATGACCTAAACAAGTGGGAGGCAAAATAGACAAAATACAATATAAATAATAATTATTATTTTGAAAAAAATAAATTACAAATTGTATATATCACAAACTCATTTCCGGGACTTTTTTATTTTATTTTTGAATTTTTTTTTTCAATATACTTTTGCACATTTGAAACATTTTTTTTTTTTTCCCCAGAAGATGGGGCGGAAAGACCATAATTCTTTTAAAGTGAAGATGATGAGGGTGTTCTTCACCTTCTGACCAGCAGATGACGCCAATGTACAATAAACATATTTCATTTATTAATAAGATCATTGAAGTGTATTGTTTCAGATTGTTTGCTCATGTATTTCTTCCAAAGCATCTGAGATCGCCTATTAGGTTTGTAACATCAGCTGTGTTACTTTCTTCCAGAGGGTGACAGCAACAGACCAAGATTTTTAAGCCGTTTGCTCTGTAATTTCGAATGGGTCTTGTAATAGCTGTTTGATTTATGTGAAATAATAATAATAATAATAATAATAATCACGTTTTGTTCTACAACATAAATTACTCACAGTAAATAGCAAGGTATTTTTGGCCCCCTGACTGTATATTTTGTCCCCTTACCTATAAAAAAATAAAATACAGTTTAGAAATTCTTGAACACTTTGTTTGATTTAGCTAAAAATAAAACCAAGTTGTATTACAGAAGACTGTGTTAGTGCCAGATTTGTAGTCTATTAGTAACTATACTATAATATGTAATTGTGGCAGCGGGAGCGTGGTCGAGCGTCCGTCAGGAGAGAGTGAGCGGTAAGGGTGCATACACCTGAGCGAAATTATGACTAACACCTTTCTCTAATTGTAGTGAGATTGGGGAGAGCGGCATAAAAAGACCATGCCAGCGCCAGATCGGGAGAGATCAATCAAATCAAATCAAATCAAATCACTTTATTGTCACACAGCCATATACACAAGTGCAATGGTGTGTGAAATTCTTGGGTGCAGTTCCGATCAACATAGCAGTCGTGACAGTGATGAGACATATACCAATTTACAATAACATCAAATTAACACAACGCAATTTAAACATCTGTTATACATAATTAAACTCGACTTAAAACATCAAATTAACACAACACAATTTAAACATCTGTTATACATAATTACACTCAACTTAAAACATCAAATTAACACAACACAATTTAAACATCTGTTATACATAATTACACAACTTAAAACATCAAATTAACACAACACAATTTAAACATCTGTTATACACAATTACACTCAACAATATACAAATAATAACATACACTGTACAGTATACAATATGCTGTTTTTTTTTTTTTTTTTTTTTTTTTTTACTATATAGATACTATATAGATACACATTATTCAATAAAAATTAAAATATATATGAAAAAAGTATATATATAGAATGTACAGTATTGTACTGTATTGACATTCAGGCTGTCGGTTGATAGTCAGTTGTTAAGAGAGACATAATATAATAACAGTAATATAATTTATGACAGTCCGGTGTGAGATATAAGAGTAATAAAGTGCAGTGCTGATGTATTTTGATCGTGGGAGATCAAGAGTTCAGAAGTCTGATTGCTTGGGGGAAGAAGCTATCATGGAGTCGGCTGGTGCGGGTCCTGATGCTGCGATACCGCCTACCTGATGGTAGCAGTGAGAACAGCCCATGGCTCGGGTGGCTGGAGTCTCTGATGATCCTCCGAGCTTTTTTCACACACCGCCTTGTATATATTTCCTGGAGGGAGGGAAGCTCACCTCCGATGATGTGTTTGGCAGTTCGCACCACCCTTTGCAGTGCTTTGCGGTTGTGGGCAGTGCTATTGCCGTACCAGGCGGAGATACAGCCAGTCAGGATGCTCTCCACAGTGCAGGTGTAGAACCGTGTGAGGATGTGGCGGTTCATTCCAAACTTCCTCAGCCGTCTCAGGAAGAAAAGGCGCTGATGAGCCTTCTTCACAACGACTTCAGTGTGGACGGACCATGTGAGTTCCTCAGTGATGTGGACACCCAGGAACTTGAAGCTGCTGACTCTCTCCACTGGTGCTCCATTGATGGTGATTGGACTGTGTTCTCTGTCTTTTCTCCTGAAGTCCACCACAAGCTCCTTTGTCTTACTGACGTTGAGGGAGAGGTTGTGCTCCTGACACCAGTGTGTCAGAGTGTGCACCTCCTCTCTGTAGGCTGTTTCATCATTGTCAGTGATCAGACCTACCACCGTCGTGTCATCAGCAAACTTAATGATGGCATTGGAGTTATGTGTTGCCACACAGTCATGTGTGTACAGGGAATACAGTAGTGGGCTGAGAACACAGCCCTGTGGGGCTCCAGTGTTGAGGGTCAGTGATGAGGAGATGTTGCTGCCTATTCTAACCACCTGGCGTCTGCTTGACAGGAAGTCCAGGATCCAGCTGCACAGCGAGCTGTTTAAGCCCAGAGCCCGGAGTTTCTCATCTAGCTTGGAGGGCACTATGGTGTTGAATGCTGAGCTGTAGTCTACAAACAGCATTCTCACATAAGTGTTCTTTTTTTCCAGGTGGGAGAGAGCAGTGTGTATTGTAGATGCAATGGCATCATCAGTGGAGCGGTTGTTGCGGTAAGCAAACTGCAGCGGGTCAAGATTGAGTGGTAATACAGAGCAGATGTAATCTCTGATTAGTCTCTCAAAACATTTGCTGATGATGGGGGTCAGAGCAACAGGACGCCAGTCATTTAAACAAGTTATTTTCGATTGTTTTGGAACAGGCACAATGGCGGATGTTTTAAAGCATGTGGGGACTACAGACAGAGAGAGGGAAAGGTTGAAAATGTCCGTAAAAACACCAGCCAGCTGGTTCGCGCACGCTCTGATGACGCGGCCCGGAATGCCGTCTGGACCCGCGGCTTTGCGGATATTCACCCGTCGGAAGGATCGGGTTACATCCGCTACAGAGACGGAGAGTGAACTAACCTCTGTAGCTTCGGCCGCGAGAGCTCTCTCCGCGAGGGCGGTGTTATTTCCCTCGAAACGAGCATAAAAAGTATTTAGCTCATCCGGTAGAGAGGCAGCGGTGTTCATGGCGGAGTTTTTATTCCCTTTAAAGTCCGTGATGATGTTAATTCCCTGCCACATGCTTCTAGAGTTGGTGGTGTTAAACTGTCCCTCAATCTTACTCCTGTACTGGCGTTTTGCTGTTTTGATAGTTTTTCGGAGGGCATAACTGGCTTGTTTATGCTCCTCCGCGTTCCCGGAATTAAAAGCGGAGGTCCGCACATTAAGTGCCGCGCGAACATCGCTGTTGATCCACGGCTTCTGATTCGGATAGATTCGCACAGTTCTGGTCGGAATCACTTCCTCTACACACGTTCTGATGAAACACATTACGCTATCAGCGTAAAGCTCGATGTCGTCATCAGAGGCGGACCGGAACATCTCCCAGTCCGTGCGATCAAAACAGTCTTGTAGCGTAGAGTCTGATTGGTCCGACCAGCACTGGATCGTTCTGAGGGTGGGTGCTTCCTGTTTCAGTTTCTGCCTGTAAGCGGGCAGAAGCAGAATGGAAGAGTGGTCCGATTTGCCAAATGGTGGGCGGGGGAGGGATTTGTAGCCATCCCGGAACGGAGAGTAGCAATGGTCCAAAACCCGGTCCCCTCGTGTGTTGAAACTAATGTGCTGGTGATATTTTGGTGCGACTGATTTTAAACTGGCTTTATTAAAGTCCCCGGTCACAATGAACGCGGCCTCAGGGTGCGCGGTTTCCTGCTCACTTATACTCCCATACAGTTCCTTGAGTGCCCGGTCTGTGTCGGCTTGTGGGGGAATGTACACAGCTGTGATAATGACCGCTGTGAATTCCCTCGGTAGCCAGAATGGTCGACACAGAAGCATAAGAAATTCCAGATCAGGAGAACAGAAAGACTTGATGGAATGTACGTTCCTCTGATCACACCAGGATTTGTTGATCATAAAACATACACCACCTCCTCTAGTTTTACCTGAGAGGTCTTTCGCTCTGTCCGCTCGGAGCATGGAGAACCCCGTGGGTTCAATGGCTGAGTCTGGAATCTCCACAGACATCCAAGTTTCCGTAAGGCAGATAACGCAGCAGTCCCTCGTCTCTCGTTGGAAAGAGATCCGCGCTTTCAGCTCGCAGAGCTTGTTATCCAGAGACTGAACATTTGCCAGTAGAATAGTGGGTAGCGGGGGTCGATTTGCGCTGCGTCTTACTCTGATGAGAACGCCGGCTCTGTTTCCCCTTTTCCTCCTGCGTTTCCGCGGCCGTGCTGCCCAGACAAAGGGCTCCGCTTGCGTGTTTGTAAACAGCGGGTCGGCATTGAGGAATGTGAAGTCCAGTTTACGGTGTGAGATCGCTGAGCCAATGTCCAAAAGTGTTTGTCTGTCGTAGACAATAAGGCAGACAACATCCAAGACAAAAAACATAAGAATTGTAAACAAAACAAACAAACCATTGCTATGTTGTGTCGGAGCTCGCAACGCAGCAGCCATACTCGGCGCCATCTTGAGTCCTAAAAAAAAAAAAACCCCGGGGAGAGAGACTGGGTCGAGAGCTTTACTGTGAAGCGGTCAATTAAAAGTTCCCTACCTGTGTTTGAAGAATCCAGTTCCCGGTGTCCTTCCTTGTTACACTGGTGTTGAAACCCAGGATCTGATTTGAAGACTGCACACCCCATGGAGTCCTTCCCGCTGTCCGACATCAAGTCCCACACCAACCTACATCACACCCACCAACAGCCTCTGCTTGAACTCTGCCAGGATCAAGTACGCCACTCCCATGAGGTTCTTTGAGTTCAGGCAGAGGACCGGCAGGTAATTCTGAGCCTCCTCAACCAGGAGAAAGCCCCGGCAACAGCATCCCCCTGCCCCCACCCACCCATGCTGTTGAAGATGGGGGTGGAAGATGACCCTGAAGCCTTCCTGAACATGTTTGAGCATATCGCTGAAATCTGGGACTGGCCGCATGCTCAGTGAGCGGCCCGGCTCATCCCTCTGCTGTCCGGGGAAGCCCAGCTGGCAGCACATCAACTGCCGGCGGCTAATCTCCTGGTCTACGGTGACCTGAAGAAGACCATCCTGCAGCGGGTCGGCCAGAGCCCAGAGCAATACTGTAAACTGTTCCACTCGATGGAGATGGAAGGGGCCAGTCTCTCGTTTGCCTTTTCTCAGCAGCTGCATGATGCCTTCCGGAAATGGCTGCGGGCGGGGGACCGCGACGTTGAGGGAGTGGTCGACCAAGTGGTGCTGGGTCCAGTGCCATCGCCCAGCGTAGCTGGAGGAAGCAGTCCAGCTGGCGGAGGACCATCTGGCATTCTTGCCCAAGCGTGGAGGAGCGCTCTCTCTCTCTCTCTCTCTCCCCTCCCCGTGTTTTCTCCCGTCTCTTTCCACTCCCCTCTCACTCTGTCCTCTCTCCAGGCCCTGTTCCTAAACCCCGGAGGCGTGGAAACCCGCTGCCGAAGCCGGCTCCTCGCTTATCCCGTTCCCGGTGACTTCAGGGTCTACCCGCTCTCCCCCTCAGGTGGATGTACCCGCCCCTACAAGTGCTGCGAGTGCAGTGCCTGGGCTGGCCTGCTGGCATTGCGGGGATCCAGAACACTTCCGTGATCGGTGCCCTGTGATGAAACTGGGAACCGTAGTCCGGATCCCCGAAGCACCACAGGCTGCCCCTGATCAGGCTGGAGGGTACAGGATACAGGTAAGGATCAAGGGGAGTACACACCAAGCCTTGGTGGATACAGGTTGTAACCACACCACTATCCACCAATGCTTGGTTCAACACGAGGATTTGAGCACAACTAAAAGGGTGAAGGTGAAATGTGTACATGGGGGATATTCACAACTACCCTCAAGCACGCCTCTGATCAAGTGAGAGTGATCGATGGTCAACAACTCTGGCCGAATGTCACATTTTCATATCCTTATTTCGCAATTATAAATGAGCGGTTGTATAGTTTGATGCAGGATGCTCAAAGATACAACCCAGCTCTTAATGCCGTGGAGCCGTCGGGAAATGGTGTTCCAGGCAGCTCATTATAATACCATGGCAGGTCATCTAGGGGAAAGAAAAACACTGAACAGCCTAATATCCGTTTTTATTGGCCGGGCATTGGCGGCGAAGTCAGCAGATGGTGTGCGGCATGCCGCAAATGCCAGCTGGTGAATTCGGCGGCCCCACCAAAAGCACCATTGTGCCTTCTTTCGATGATCGAGGTCCCCTTCGAGAGAATTGGCATGGACCTCGGTGGGCCATTAGAGCAGTCAGCATGCGGACATCCTAGTGGACTATGCAACGCGATATCCGGTGTTGTGCCTAATTCCGACTGCCCGGCTGAAGCCTACCCCCCTTAGCGTGTACGCGCACAGTACCGCCGTGTTTCCACTAGATGGCAGTAAAAATGTGGGAATTTCGTCTTCACCCAACCCATCCGAAAGTTCAGTTAGAATGACAAGTTCTACATTTTCCAGTAGATGGCAGCACAGACTCTGAAATTTAATTCAATGGATTTCAAACATCATTGCCCTACATCCTTATGGAAACAGTTATCTGTGTTGTTAGTCGATTCTAGGTCTTTTTTTTTTTTTTGTCTGCTATTTGAACATTAAATCACTAGCCTACTGGTAGATTTTTACACTAAGGTGTCACAAAAGGTGCTTTACAAAAGAAAATTTGTCAATCTGACACACTCAACTCTTATAATGTAACAATGTTGTCCAAATGAACAAGTGTATTTAATTTGCATGATAATGAATAATGTTATGGGTATTATATCTAAAACACTTGTTAAAATTGTGCATTAAGTAGATGTATTAAAGTTCTGTAATTTTGGTGGAAATAAATAATATATAGCCTAGCTTTATTTCTTCTGCACCTTTCAGCATTTAAAGTTTAACAAATTAATAAGAGAAATCTACATAAATGAATAATAAAAACAACATGAACACATGAATTAATATTAAAAAAAAAAAAAAAAAAAAACTAATATATTCAAGGGGGTATTAAATGGGCAGGGTCATTGTCTGATTTCCGCCTCCATCATTCTTCGGAATGAAAAGAAAGGTTTAGTGTACTGACACAAGGAACACTGTTTGTCCCATAACATATTCTATTTACTTAAACAGTTTTTCTTCTTGGTTATTTTGAAAACATTTTAGCATACATTAAGTGCACATACACATCCTATGTCAACCCACACAATAATGCCATTGCTTTATATTATTTGAGCAGGTAAGACATGGAAACACAACAAAAGGGAACATTAAACATGAGAAATTAGAACACAAACATGACAGTAAAAATAAAACGTTAAGCCCCGCCTGGAACCTGCCTCCCTCATTATTCTGCATGGATGCCCAAAAAGTCATAAAAATAGGTATGTTGCATTGTCACGAAGCACTCTGTCTCATAACACATTTGATTCTGTTGACTTAGTCTTATTGTGCTGGGGTACAAACAGGAAAAAACGTAATATGTATAAACGGGAAGAAATGGCTTTTTGGAACAAAATAATTTCAGTTAAATTTAATTTCCACCCTATCTGGATTCTACCTCTCTGTTCATCTAATTGGATGCCCAAATAAGGCCACTTGCTTGTTGTAGTATTATTATTATTTTGTGTTTATATGCGTTTGTATGTACACTGTTCATGAATACCTACACGTTAATTGAATTTTATAATTGAATCTGTATATTTATTTTATCATCCCTCTAATCATTTAAATGTGTTTGAAGGTAATTAAATGTTAAGTATTCTTTCTTATACCCAATGTACTCACTAATCCCCCTACCCTTTCAAAAACTTTGCCAACCAACCCTAGTCATACTTTCTCTGTATGTGATATTAGTCCACTGGCATAACTTGTAAACCTTATATCAAAATAATACTTATACCAATAACTTAACTAAAATTAAAGAATTGTTCAAATCTTTCTCTGGTTTGTTATCTTCACCTTAAGAGATTTTAACATTTAAATGCCCTGACAGGATCACTGTAGAGCAAGAAGCTGAGCATTTAGATGTTACAGTTCTGTGAAAGTAATTAGAAAATAACTAGAAATTAAATCTGTTCCAACCAACCGCAATCTTTCTTTCTTAGTCAATGTTTCTCTTTTGGTCTATAGAATATGGATCCCGCGTCATACCGTGGTATTGTGACCTACAAAACAGGTGGTGGTTACCCTCAGGGATTGTCCAAGGATCAAAAGTCCAAGCTGCTCTTTATGACATCGAAGGTGAGTAAACTTAATCAAACAACTGTTAAAACTTTATTTTGAAAACCATTTACAGAATAACATGGCAATATATTGGGATAACATTTTTATTAAAGGCTACATTAGTCTTTCATGAAGGCCTACTCCTTTTAATTTAATCCCTATTATGTTATTCTTGATAATTGACCAGATTTATTCAAAGGACCTGATGGAGATGTTTAGTTTACCATTGCACTACGTTACAAATGTTGGCTTGGGGGGGTTTCTAAATTTGATTGTGGTACTAATTATACATTGTACAGTACAATCAAACATATTAAACAATTTGGGGAATCTAGTTTCATGACTCTTGGGGGCGGGGGGGGGGGGGGGGGGGGAGAGAAAGATGCTATTTTTTACTTGCAAAAATTGGATAAAAAGGAAAGTATTACAATTTTTTTTTTTTTACTTATCTAGCATAAACTTTAAGATTATTTTTATTCATTCAAAATGTGTTTATAGGTAAATATTGAATTGGACAGTTATATCTTCACCTATGTGTCATTGGAAGTGAATTTTATAATTGTATTTGGTCATAAAATGAACCACTTTGTCTTAAACGTAGCTAAATCTTACATGTAGATGGTTGGAATCAGCACTGTCCCCTCCCCCTTTGTTCATAAGACCTGCCAAACAGAGTATACTGAGTGTTGTATTGGAGTACAGTGGTAACACAGCGAATAGTGCCCTACTCAGGCAAGTCTGAACTGTCATTATCAGAATAAGCATAAAAACATGGTAGCAAATGTTCCTTCTACAGTTTTGTTAGCTTTGATTCGGTCAAAAAACTTAATTTAACATGACAAATGAATTGCTGTTCTTAACTGTTAGGAGGCCAGACTGACAGATTACTAGACAGATTGCTTATTGCAGTTTTATACAGTCATATTTAAAAAAACAAAAAAACAAAAAAAAAAAAAAAAAATCGCAAAAAATCAAGTGCTATATAAAGTCATGCACTTTTAAATGTGTGTGACAATAAGAAGGGGAAGGTGGATTAAGATGTCCACTGAACCTCATCTCAACATATCTAAGTGGTTGCGGGTTTTTCTTTTTTTTTTTTTTTTATTATTTTTTTTGTTTTTTTTTTTGAAACAATTGGTTACCAATAGTAATAGTACTAATAGTACTAATAATACTATAATAAATGTTATCAAATTACATCTGCATAATGCATATTACTACATCTTATTTAAGGCTCCAGACTGCACTTAGTATTAATGTGCATTTACACTGAAATGTAATCATACAATTAGGCAATTAATTGACAGATTGAAACGGATCTAATAATTAAATGTATTGTCTCTATTTGTCTAGTTTGTACAGAGGAATGTCATGTTATATTCTTGATGCTTTAATTCAGTGGTACTCAATAGGCGAACTCGGGTCCGGATCCGGACCGAAGGACAATTCAGTCTGGACTGAGATCTAAATCTTTGTGCTAGTTATCTGACACCTAGCTAAGTGATTGTGTAAGCATAGGTGTATACGCATGCAGAGCGGGAATAAAGCGCATCCAGCGCTACGCGATTATTCCCTAGCACCAAACGCTTTTATTCCTGCTCTCCACGTGTTGCCTCTCTCCCCGCTATAGAGGCGCCGCATAAAGCCTAATTTACTGTACGGAGGACTAGTTGCAGGCATGGTTATTTTAACAACAGTAGCGGAGACAACGCTACAGATACTGGCATCTTTCGCTTAAACATACTGCAAAAAATAAAAGTGAATCAAAGTGAAACTTTTCATCTGTCTGATATGTGATTCAGGCTGTCAGCTAAACCAGGTCTGTGACAGGACGAGCCTTTCATAATAAACAGATTTTTGTTCTAATTTTGTGACAATTAATCAGATGTCATCATGGCATGGTTGGCAAGGAAAGTGTATTTATACTTAAATTAAGCAAATAGTATTTTAGTGCTTCACTGTTATGTAAATCGTTTGTTTGTAGATTCTCACTTTATGGAAAATGTAAAAATGGTCCCTTCAGACTCTTTTATAAAAAAAAAAAAAATTCTCAGGGGACACCCCTGAACCCCCATACAGTGTGTGGTGGTGTTTGTTTTTGTTTTTTAAATCTGTCAAAAGGCCTCCTATGTCCCATATATTCTGAATGTAAAGATATTTAAAAACAAAAACTGGACTGCTGTTGATCTGATCTTTTAATATTCATGTCCAAATGCCCTCAACTGATTAAATATTTTAATCTTTTGGTAGATCCCTCAGACCACACTATTTTAGCTGTCTCTGGGGCCCCAATGTCCTCATCCCTGCCCAATCCTGAAGACACTGTTTTGACCGTTTAGGAATTTTTATTTTTATTTATTTTTTTTAATATTATTATTATTTTTTAAATGTACTATTGCTGCCAACGTGGCAAGTTATAAAAACGATTGAAAAATATATTATATAATTTCATAGTCATGACACCGTGTAAACTACATATTATTATCCGGACATTTGCTGGGAAGGAAATGTAGAGACCGTACCTCTTGGAACTTTAATTGAGTACCACTGGTTTAATTAATCCCTTTATTATTATTAGTACTACTAATAATACATTTATTAAACTTGCAGATGGTGAGCTCTACTATACTAGATAGCAACACTGGTGCACATTGTGGACAGAAAAAAAAGATGCTATATCAAAAAGATTTTACTGGCCAGGGATGTCAGTAGATCTTGACAAATGGGTAAATTTTTTTTATTTTTATTTATTTATTTTTTTTTTTTAATATTTTTTATAAATTTTGAAAGTCTTTATTCTATCTTGTAAATGTAAACTCTTTTTTTTTTTTTTTTTTTGTTCAGGTGGTGGTGCAGAAAGAAAGGAAAGATGTATATGTGTAAATTGTACTTTAATTGATGCTTTGGCAGCCTGACATGACACACATTCAGCCACCTGAACAAAAAAAAAAAAAAAAGAGTTTTGAAAACAGCCCTTTGAACTTTTGGGTATGGATCTGATTGGGGAAACTCTCCCTCACAGACAGTGGCCATGAGTATATATGCATAATGATTGATTACTTGACCAAATGGCCACAGGCATATCCACTTCGATCTAAGTCGACAGAGGAGGTCACAGATTGCGTTATCACGTGGTTTTTTTATTTTTATTATTTTTTTATAATTTTACCAGAATTAATCATACAAACAAAATTGTAATGACAGATCAACAAAAATGTGTCCTTCTCAGAACAAAAGGAGTTTGTGCTCACCTTATCCGCAGACTAATGGTCTTGTTGAAAGGATGAATGGGACAATACAGAGGTACTGTATTATCATACATCTGATTTTATACATGGGTACTTAGCTGTATTGGCATTTGGACCAAAATGATACAAAACTAAGGTTATATTTACACTATGGATGTTAAAACCATTTTAATGGATAAAGTTTTTTTTTTTTATAGGGCTCTCTGCAAATTAGTAAAAAAAAAAAAAAGCAGTGGCATAAACATCTCGATGCTGTCATGTTCAGACTGAGAACCAAAAAAACAGATGACCACAAAGTTTTCCCCCTTTTAAGTGGTGTTTGGTCGTGAGGCACAATACCCATCTGAGGTCCCTGATCATTAAAGGGTGGGTGTGCATTGTCTTTTTGTTTCTTTGTCTTGCATTCAGTGTGAACTTATCTACATGAATTTGAGATGCACAGATATTTTAAATTAGAAATCAAGGAAATACATTTTTTTTTCTGTTTTCAGATCGACAACACTGAAGCTGTCATGGGGATTGAAGAAATGACAGAGTGTGTCCTAAAACTTGAAGTTATTCAAACTGCCCTGACCCACACTGCTCAGCTCCAGAAACAAATGAACAAAAGACAAAAAATCACAATTACATTCTCTGTGGGTAACAGGTTTTGGAGGTTGAATGTTCGGAGCCAGCAGAGAAAAGGAGGAAAACTGGATCCAAATTTTCTAGGCCCTTCCACTGTTAAAACTATAGAATGGAAGAGTACTGATTGGCAGATGAGAGTCATTTTTCCAAAAATAAATATTGACCACTTGAGGCTGCATATTGAGGAGACTCCGCATTCCTCACAAGATTGTATCTGGGACGTCCACAGCAACACCTGCATCACAAAATATCTCTGCTGCATCACCTGTAACCTTAGCTGCAATTGTGCCATCACCCACCACCTCAGCATCATCAGTGACATCACCCACCACCTCAGCATCATCAGTGCCATCCACCACCACAGCTGTTTCATCATTGTCAGTGATCAGACCTACCACCGTCGTATCATCAGCAAACTTAATGATGGCATTGGAGCTATGTGTTGCCACACAGTCATGTGTGTACAGGGAATACAGGAGTGGGCTGAGAACACAGCCCTGTGGGGCTCCAGTGTTGAGGGTCAGTGATGAGATGTTGCTGCCCATTCTAACCACCTGGCGTCTGCTTGACAGGAAGTCCAGGATCCAGCTACACAGTGAGCTGTTTAAGCCAAGAGCCCGGAGTTTCTCATGAAGCTTGGAAGACACTATGGTGTTGAATGCTGAGCTGTAGTCAACAAATTACATTCTCACATAAGTGTTCTCTTTTTCCAGGTGGGAGAGAGCAGTGTGTATTGTAGATGCACTGGCATCATCAGTGGAGCAGTTGTTGCGGTAAGCAAACTACAATGGGTACAGTGATGGAGGCAGCACAGAGCAGATGTAATCTCTGATTAGTCTCTCAGCATTTGCTGATGATGGGGGTCAGAGCAAAAGGACGGCAGTCATTTAAGCAAGTTATTTTTGATTGCTTTGGAACAGGCACAATGGTGGACATTTTAAAGCACGTGGGGACTACAGACAAAGAGAGGGAAAGGTTGAAAATGTCCGTAAAAACACCAGCCGGTTCGCGCACGCTCTGACGTGGCCCAGAATGCTGTCTGGGCCCGCGGCTTTGCGGATATTCACCCGTCGGAAGGATCGGGTTACATCCGCTACAGAGACGGAGAGTGAACTAACCTAGCTTCGGCCGCGAGAGCTCTCTCCGCGAGGATGGTGTTATTTCCCTCGAAATGAGCGCAAAAGTATTTAGCTCATCCGGGAGAGAGGCAGCGGTGTTCACGGCAGAGTTTTTATTCCCTTTAAAGTCTGAGATGATGTTAATTCCCTGCCACATGCTTTTAGAGTTGGTGGTGTTAAACTGTCCTTCAATCTTGTTCCTGCACTGATGTTTTGCTGCTCTGATAGTTTTTCGGAGGGCATAATTGGCTTGTTTATGCTCCGCGTTCCCGGAATTAAAAGCGGAGGTCCGCGCATCAAGTGCCACGCGAACATCACTATTAATCCAAGGTTTCTGGTTCAGGTAGATCCGTATTGTTTTGCTCGGAACAACATCCTCTACGCACTTTCTGATGAAACACGTTACGCTATCAGCGTAAAGCTCGATGTCATCATCAGAGGCGGACCGGAACATCTCCCAGTCCACGTGATCAAAACAGTCTTGTAGCATAGCGTCTGATTGGTCCGACCAGCACTGGATCGTTCTGAGGGTGGGTGCTTCCTGTTTCAGTTTCTGCCTGTAAGCGGGCAGAAGCAGATTGGAAGAGTGGTCCGATTTACCAAATGGTGGGCGGGGGAGGGATTTGTAGCCATCCCGGAAGGGAGAGTTGCAATGGTCCAAAACCTGTCCCCTCGTGTGTTAAAACAAATGTGTTGGTGGTATTTTGGTGCGACTGATTTGAGATTGGCTTTGTTAAAGTCCCCGGTCACAATGAACGCGGCCTCAGGGTGCATGGTTTCCTGCTTGCTTATAATCCCGTACAGTTCCTTGAATGCCCGGTCTGTGGCGGGATGTACACAGCAGTGATAATGACCGCTGTGAATTCCCTGGTCGACACAGAAGCATGAGAAATTCCAGATCAGGAGAGCAGAAAGATTTGATTAGAATGTACATTCCTCTGATCATACCATGATTTGTTGATCATAAAACATACACCACCACATCTGCTTTTACCTGAGAGGTTTTTCGCTCTGTCCACTCGGTGCACGGAGAACCCCACGGGTTCAATGGTAGAGTCTGGAATCTCTGCAGACATCCAAGTCTGATGAGAACGCTGGCTCTGTTTCCCCTTTTCCTTTTGCGTTTCCGTGGCCGGGCTGCCCAGACAAAGGGCTCCGCTGGTGTGTTTGTAAACAGCGGGACGGCATTGAGGAATTTGAAGTCCGGTTTACGGTGTGTAATTGCAGAACCAATGTCCAAAAGTGTTTGTGTGTCATAGACAATAAGGCAGACAACATCCAAGACAAAAACATAAGTTTTTGTTTTGTAAACAAAACAAACAAAACACTACAATGTTGTGTTGGAGCTCGCAATGCAGTAGCCATACTTGGCGCCATCTTGAGTCCAGAATGGACTGCACTAAAGTGTTACGGGACATACAGTGCTTCTTGTGACAATGCAACAAACCTATTTTTGTGACTTTTAGGGCATCCATGCAGAATAATGAGGAAGGTAGAATCCAGGCAAAGGTGTTAAATGTTCCTGCCTAGATAATACCTCCTGAATAATATAGGTGTTTAAGTCAGCAGAATAAAAAGTGCTATGGGACATACAGTACTTCTTGTGTCAATACACTATCTATTGTTATGAATTTGTTTGGGCATCCATGCGGAATAATGAGGGAGGTAGAATCCAGGCGGAGGTGTAAAAATTGCCCTGCCTAGATAATACCCCCCTTAATAGTAAGTGTTCAAATTTGGGAACAATTATTCCCATGGTTCCTGTCTCAATATCTTCGCCGTCCAATCACCAATTTTATTTCTGAAAACTGCCAGATACTCATGACAATATAAGGTAAAAGCATATATGATTGGATAAGGGGTTACTGGGTGTGAATAATAAATGTATCATCATCAGCGTCATGCTCCATTTGCCTGAGCAGAGCCAGAGAGGATACGCTGGGAGATTACCTCCAGTGTTGGACTCACTGCTTCAAATTGAAAACTGAGGTGATCTTTCGAGGTAAGACAAGTTATTTAACATGTGTTGTCCATATCTATTGAAAGTCAAAACATTTTAGTTACGAAGCATTTATTTGTAGGAGTAACACTAGTTACTTCTGGAAATAAAATGACATGACCGTCGGCGTTCATCGGACAGGCAGCTAGCCTCTTTAAGCAAATTTCTGAAACTTGCTAAATAAACATTAGCTAGCAATACTATGTACTTTTTTTATTTATTTTTTTAGCTAAATATAAACCTTTTTGGTCAGTTTTGTCACTTGTGAAAAATCCGCCTGAAGTAATATGAGGCAGAGAGCAGATGCTGTTCAGACCTGCCTTGAAACTGGCCTCCTAGTTAAGTTATCTAGCTTGTTGATTTTCCCTTGTAATAAAAAAATGGTAGATACACTCACAGAAATATTTAAGCCTATTTGTAAGATTTATGTAATTTAATTGTATATAAATTTTCCATTCATTTGCATTACATTGTTTATATTAAAACTATGTAATGCAAGTGAGTGAATTTTACAAATTTCTTGGGTTGCTCATTTACATGGGGTTTTCAATTCTCCCTGATTCCCATCGTAACTGGGGAACCAATTCACTTCAGGGCTTGTGGATGAGGGGATTTATGTCGCGTGACCGCTACAAGGCTCTTTTAGCAGCTCTACATGTTGTAGACCCTACCACAGGGGATAATTAGGATCGCCTTAGGAAGTTGCGTTATCTTATGGACAATCTGAAACTAAAATGACAGCAGCTCTTTCAGCCTAACCCAAATCTCACAATTGATGAACATATGGTCATGTCTAAAACTCGGTCAGGATTTAAACAATACATGAAGGGCAAGCCTACTCAGTGGGGTTTTAAATTAAGGGTAATTGCAACATCAGACTTAGGGTATACTCTCGACTGTTTACACAGGTAGTCATGATGGGTGTGTCACTGACTTGGCCACCAAAGTAGTTGAATCGTTACTGCAGCCATTCAAAGACCAGGGCCACAATGTTTGGTTTAACAGCTTTTACACATCCCCAGCTCTTATGGTTAAGTTGTTAGAAATGGAAACTAATGCCTGTGGGACATGCAGGGTGAATCGTAAACTGTTTTCTGCAGAATTTAAAGACATCAAAAGATGGGAACGCAAGACAGCTCGTGGGGATATGAGGTGGTGTAGGATTGAGGGGAATATACTTCTAATTCAGTAGAAGGACACACATGCAGTTGCACGCCTCTCCAATTTCCACAATGCGAATGGCTCAACCGAAATTACTAGGTTTGTAAAAAATGGCGACTGGACAAAAGAATTAGCCCTCCAGCCCACTGTCCTCAGCGATTATAACAAAAACATGGGCGGTGTTGATAGGTCAGATCAAATGATAAAATCTTACAATGTCCTACAAAAAACTCAGTGGTGGAAGACTCATTTTTTTCCACTTCATAGACATTGCCGTCGTCAATAGTTTCATATTGTTTTAGGAATGGCAACACATTCATGTGGCACCAGAGGATGAGCGTAGACTGGTGAACTTAACCCAGATAAATTTCAGAGAAAACCTGGCTCGTCAGCTGGGAGGTATCTATTCATGCAAGTTTCCCTTTTGCATACACTAAAGCCTGTAGTCCCTCCATCACTCCACACAGCCCATGTCCCTAAATTTGAAGAGTCCTCTAAGAGATGTTGGCTATGCTATCTGAAAAGTAGGACTGAAAATAAAACTAAAGTAGCTTGTTGCACGCCATACTCAGGGGACTGGGGGCCATACTCTTGCAGGCGGTGGAGGGGGAGGAGCGCCCGGTGCTGTAAATCAGCTGCAAGCTCTCCTTTGCCAAAAGCAGCTGCTCCCAGCACTTGTACAGGAGCCCCACAGTCCAGCTCTTTACACACAACCTCTACATCCTGTTGGTCAAAGGCAGCATCACACACTGAAACCCACATGTTCTCATGAAATATCTCTAATCTCCCAGAGCACAGGTGAGACCCAGCAGCAAGTCTGGAACATTTGTGACCTGTTTATTACATAACAAATGTACACAGTAGACAAAAACGCATGGTGAGCTTTTTTCTTTTTTTTTTTTTAAGGTTCTAAATGTGTGACAAAATGGATTTCTTATATATAGTATACTGCATATTCTCATAATTACAAAAGACTTGATTTCATAGTGAATCTGGCACAATAGTATTATTCACCTGAACAGCTGACACCAGCATCAAATTTGTACAGATAGGTAAATTCCATCCAGATAATTCACAGTTCTTTAGTGTCGACTCTGATCCAGTACATAATACAACAGTCATCCAGATTGGTCCTGATCCAGATCCAAAATGAGCATCACTCAGAGCATCTACAGGCTCCCCACTGTCTAGTTCTGTACACACCACTGCAGCATCAGCCATATCCCAACCTCCATGACACACTGTTCCCCACTGACCTCTATGAAGAACCTCCACTCTACCAGCACAGGGACTGTTACCATTAACCAGTCTCACATTTTTGGGGTCAAAATGAGAAGGGAATACAATGAGAGGACAAAGGAGGGATTTCAGACATATTTACAAGACATTACTCACATAATAATTTAATTCTTACCAGCACACAGAAGCCCCTCATCATTTCCATGGGATCAGTTGTTTTCAAGTGAAGATGATCTTGGACAGAGGTGAATATGAGATTCGTTGCCTCTACACTGAATCTCTTCTGTCCACATCTGACCTTCTCCTTTGCCAAAAGCAGCTGCTCCCAGCACCTGTACAGGAGCCCCACAGTCCAGCTCTCTACACACAACCTCTGCATCCTGCTGGTCAAAGGCAGCATCACACACTGAAATCCACGTCTTCTCATGAAGTATCTCCACTTGTCCAGAGCAACGAGAATTTCCAATAAGCCTGACGCCCGAGTATTAAGAGAAAACAAGCTTAATATATACTGCACTGTTTTCATAGAAGGAAAAAGCAAATTTATTCACATTATAAACTTTGTCATATGCAATGATAATTTCATAAACAATGATAATTCAAAGTTTTCTACATAGGTATCGTAAAGAAGAGAGAAACAAAAACATACTTTCTAAAAACTGTTTTCAATCATTTAAAAACTCACTAGAGACCTTCTAGTTCCTGTCATAGCCCCCTTAGCATGTAAAAGGCAAAGCAATAAAAATAAGTGCTACAAAGTTCTTCAAATAAAGTGTAGATGTGGAAATTTTAGGGAGTAAATAAAATGTACACATTTTGAACACGGTTTGGAAGTAGTAGCGCGTCGCGAGAATGCATAGTTTGAGAACCACTGGCCTATAGTCTGTCCCACACAGCCTCATTTTCACTCGAGTCAAAAAATAAATATGGTGCTACTCAAACAATGGTCAATTTTCTGTGTGCCATTCCATATATATATATATATATATATATATATATATATATATATATATATATATATATATATATATATATATATAAAATGGTTTGTTATCTAAAAAATATAATTTGTGCCATTTTTGGTCATCATTAAAGCAACATTCACTAATGTTAAAAGATATAAAAGTAAATTGGGGATTGAAAGCATTACATTAAATAATCAAAAGATTAATTGGGGGTTAACATAAGGCAGGTGGTTTATCAGTGATATAAAAACAGAATGAGGTTCAGGGCAGCTCACCTGAGCAGATGACACCAGCATCATTACTATGATCACAGACAAAAGAACCCCAATCTACTGATCCACAGTTCTTTAGTGTCGACTCTGATCCAGTATATAATATTTGATTCATCCAGATTGGTCCTGATCTTGGTCCAAAATGAGCATCACTCAGAGCATCTACAGGTTCTCCACAGTCCAACTCTCTACACACCACTGCAGCATCAACCATATCCCAGGAATCACCACACACTGTTCCCAACTGTACTCTATGAAGAACCTCCACTCTACCAGCACAGGGACTGTTACCATTCACCAGTCTCACATTCACACTGTCTGTATATATTGAAAGGTAAGAATGACAGATTGACAGAGGAAGAGAGTGAGAAACAAAGAGACAAAACTAGTATGAAACTCAATTAATGTTCAGTCTGGACTCAGGGGACATGACATTTTATTTGCAGGTGCTATTTACAGCCTGTTGCAAATAATGGTCGATGCTATCAACACCCTGGTGCAAATAGTGGCAGATACTATTTGTACCCCAATATTGATGCAAATGATGGTTGATGTTATTAACACCATTGTGGCAGATATTATTTGTACCCCAATTGAAATATTAACAAGCAGAATAGGGGCATCACAGCAGCATGTTTAGTGTGTGTGTGTGTGTGTGTGTGTGTGTGTGTGTGTGTGTGTGTGTGTGTGTGTGTTTAATGTATTTGGAGTCCCACAGAAACCGTACCCCACCTCTAAACCTAACCTATGAAAATTAACCATGATTTTTATTAGAGTAACCATAGTTTACATTTACATTACGTTAAATTTATTCATTTGACAGGTGCATTTATCCAAAGCGACTTACAAAAGAGGAATTATACAAAGCGATTCATCTTAAGGAGACAGCAGTACGAAAAGTGCTGCATTACAAAGTTTCATTTGCATCAGAATAATAGTATCCAAGACAGATTTTATATATATATATATATATATATATATATATATATATATATATTAATAATATTATTATTATTTTATTTTATTTAATTTTTTTATGAGAACATGGTTAAGTGCTTCTGGAAAAGGTTTAATCATGGTATTTGTAGTAAATCCATAGTAACCATAAAATTAACCATGGTTATACCAGTCATGGTTACTACAATATTACAATAGTAAAACCATGGTTAAATTTTGTTAAGGCTTAACCCAACCTCTAATCAAAAGATTAATACAAATCTAGACATGACCGATGCCAGCCGCAGAAGAAAGACATCACCCCTCATGCCTCAAACCAACCTCACATTTACACTTTCTAAATATTGAGCAAAACGATGAGAGAAAGGAATGAAGGAATGAGAGAAAGACAGATTTTCAAATTTGTTAGCAGATATAGAGTATATGACTGTTCAGTGTCTTTTCTTAATTCACATGTGATTGTTGTGTGGTTGTGGAATTTTTAACATGTATTTCCAATGGTTATTATTATTATTATTATTATTATTATTCAGTGATCACATGCAATTAAATCATTAAAACTTATCACACTCTCATTTGTTCACACATTATTATCATGTGTTCACATGTGAAATTCATGTGATTTTTCCATAGAGGCATTCAGTACATTACATACGTCGTGCTTGTTAATAAATATCTCTGCAACATAAGATGAATAAAGATTAATTTTAAGTTAAGTGTGAATATGCAAGACCATAATTTCTTGATAAAAATTTAAAAAAATCTTTCATTACTTATGTACTTACCAGCTCTGATGAGTTTCACAACTGAGGAAGGTAAAATGAGTGTCAGACATCTCTCCATATCCTTCTGCTCTACTAATAGTTTGTTTATTCAGTATCCAGGACCAGCTTCTCCTCACTACTGATGAAACAGAAGTACAGGAGTCTTCTGAGCCCTTAATGAGAGAAAAAGATGTCAAACACCCTCCAATCATACTCACTATTACCTTGTTAGACAGAACAGAGGAAACCATCAAAGAACATCAGTGACAAATCAGATGAGGCATTTCTGATTTTCTCCATATACATCAAAAACGTCAGTGCTGATCAGGGATTCTTCGCCCCACCCATGAAAATGCCTTACTAAGGGGAGCCACACACACACACAAACACACACACACTATATTTAGAGATATAAAAGTAAGAGCTATTAAAAAGTAGTTTGACTTACAGGATACAGGAAACACTCCAGTTTCGAAGCCAAACACCTGCAGAGACGAGATATTAAGCAGTTAGTTATCAGTGCTTCTAAGATATTTGCATGTTATTAAAACAATAAACTCAACAGTTTAAATCATTCATGATTTAAGAAAGAATCCTGTTTTATTAGTTAATAGATGCTTACCACAGTATATGACCAAAACTTTATTAAACAAGTGGGAGGCAAAATAGACAAAATACTATATAAATAATAATTACATTTTTGAAAAAAAAGTTTCTGACCAGCAGATAGTGCCAATGTACAATAAACATATTTCATTTATTAATAAGATCATTAAAGTGTATTGTTTCAGATTGTTTGCTCATGTATTTCTTCCAAAGCATCTGAGATAGCCTATTAGGTTTGCAAAATCAGCTGTGTTACTTTCTTCCAGAGGGTGGCAGCAACAGACCAAGATTTTTAAGCTGTTCAATCTGTTATCTGGGTCTTGTAATAGCAGTTTTATTTATGAGTAATAATAATAATAAATATAGCTGCAAGCAGCGATTAACGGGGTTCAAGCCTTTAAGGTCCTTTAAGTTCACATGCAAAAGATATTAAGTATTAATTAGCCTGAAAACAACTAAAATAATGTTAAAGTGCCTTAATTTTGAGAAACATCAGGTATCACACAGATATGGTATTATTTACATTCCTGACTGTTATAGGAATCAAGAGGCAAAAGCATGCAATTTTTTTCATGTGTCCTCTGAATGACCTCATACATAAATGTCTCAAATTTTGTGAAAATATCTCATTCCATTCTTTTACTGTTTAAGTAAAAGATGCAATGCCCACAGCTTGTTTTGGTGTAGCTTTGCGACACTGAATCAAAGGTTAAAACTTTTTTGATAATTTGTAA